>NC_091950.1:109587162-110265496 GCF_031021105.1 Erythrolamprus reginae | reverse complement strand
AGGGAGTTTGAGGTGCGATTGATGAAATTGGGGGATGAGCCATTGCTGTTAACAAAGACAGAGCCAAAGAAAGAGTTGAAGAGGTTGGCTTTGGATGAATCATCATGGTATTCTTTGTTGTTGGGTCCTTTGAGAGGTGGGATTGGTCTAGAGTCTTTGAGTTTATTGTTGACAAAGTTGTAGAAAGCTCTATTAGATTTGGTGCGAAGGAGGTTTTCCTCTTGTTTGCTGTAGTAGTTAAGGGATTCTGCTTTTATTTGATTGCAAATGCTTTTATATCAGCTTTTGAAGTTGGAAACTTGTCCTTTTTTGTTTTTCCTCCAGAGAGATTTTTTTCTTGTTTGTAATTTTCTTATTGAGATGGGGAGGTTATTTTTTTTTGTTTATGGTACATGTTAGAGGTACATGAAGTCTGATAATAATTTTCATTTCGAGTAGGAATGTGTTATAGAGGTCATCAGTAGTGTAGCATTCAGAGAATAGAGTTTTCCAGTTTAATGTTGAGAGGTGGGCTTCAATGAGTTCGTAGTTCGCTTTTTTGAAATTGAATTTTGGTGTTGTATTATTTTGGTGGTTCATAGTGTGGCTTAAGTTGAGACTGAAGTTTATCATGCTGTGGTCACTGTTGGAAAATGGTTCTGTTATTTGTAAGCCATATATTGTACTTTTGCTGTTACAGAAGATGAGATCCAGACAGTTATCAAGTCTGGTATTTTTAGTTATTAGTTGGTCGAGTCCCAGATGGGTGACGGTATTATATATGGTAGAATGGATGGTTTCCGTGCTGCATTCATTTAAGGACCAGTTGATGTGTGGTAGGTTGAGGTCTCCGAGGAAGATAATGGGGTATGGGCAGTTGGTTGCCCACGTTAGTAATGTGGATAATTTGTTAGTATGTTCGATGTCGTAGTCCGGGGCTCTGTAGCAGAGTAAGAAGCGAATTGTGGTATTTAGGGATAAATCACACACAATAGTTTCCAGTACTAATAAATCCTGTGCAACTTTGAGGATTTTTAGGTTCAGCGATTTTTTGTAAAATATAGCTACTCTGCCTCCTCTGCGGGATTCATGGTCTGAGCGGAAAACATGGTAGTTTTTTGATGTGATAATGGAGTCTGGGTAGGAAGCATTTAACCATGTTTCGCATATAAAAATTATATCAAAATTGGAGGTGTCAAGTAGAAGGAGGAATTCAGATATCTTGTTGACTAAACTTCTAGCATTTAATAGTTTACATTTGAGATTGGTCTTGTGTTGGGGATTGGTTTTGGGGTGGTCAGAGGAAGTAAGGGGCATGCTTTCCTATTCTTGGTTTGAGTTGCTAGGGTTGGAGAATAGGCTCCTTCTTCTCTGTGGCGATATTGGAACACTGCTATCATGTCTCTGCTGGTCCTTTTTTTCATTAAACTAGCCATGCCCAGTTCTTGCAACCATTTTTCATATGTTTTAGCTTCTAGTCCTCTAATACTCTTTGTCGCTCTCCTCTGCACTCTTTCTAGAGTGTCAACATCTGCCACACAAACTGCCATGTGAACTTCCTTTACAAGGGAGTGACTGCATTACAAGACCATCAGGGGAATCTTTTCAGATCTCGTGTGACCTTTTCATCATGTATCCCAAACTCCACCCTTAAGAAATTAGCATAGTATCTATCATATTGTTTAATGTTCTTCTAGAACAAAAAGGCATGAAGAACAAATAGAGAAATAAATATTGAAACAGCTCTTCACAATATCTATATCAGTGGTGAAATCCTCTGTGGGTTGCCACCAATTCGCTGCCCACACATGCATGGTGCACGAATGCGCATGGGCAACAAATGCCAAATGCATTTGCACACATGCATAGTACACACCACACACACAATGCACAAGCATGCACAATCCACACAGCAAAAAAACTCCATATGCTTTGGAATAGTTAGTAAAAATGCTTAAAAGTTTTTTTTAAAAAGTTCTAAAGATAGCTGTGCAATGCGCAATCGTCAGGACTTAAAAAAAACACCTTTTAAAGCATTTTTTAAAAAACTACTGGTTAAAGAGAATGGGCCCAAACCGGTAGCATTTCATCCTTGATCTATATCCTTTCAGATACAATGTTTTCCCATTGTCTGCTCTTCTCCAACTGTTCTTCATCATTTTTCCCTGTGAGACCCATTATCATCTTAACTGTTCTTTGGACTTGTTCCAATTTGTCATTGCCCTTTCTAAAATGTTATGTGCAGAATTTAATGCTATATTCTAAGCTCAATCTGACCAATGCAGAATACAAAAAAGGGGGACTATATTTAATAATTCTGCTGATGCTGTAAAGGATTGTATTTGCTTTAAAAAAAGATCTGATAAAAGAAATGTTTAATTTGATGTAAGGCAGCATCTTATGTTTGATCTAATATAAAGCAATATCTTATGTTTGCATAAAGGCCTGACTTCAGTTACTAGCCTGACAACATTTATCAAGACTAGCACAGAGACAGATTGCTAATGCTTTGAAAAGATTCCTTATCAGAGTTGTTTCATTGCTCTCCTTTTCATGAAACCAAAGATAATATTACAATTACCCTCTTAAAGAGAGATTGAAGTGATAGAGTTATAACTGTAGTAATTCAGTTAGGAATTAATTTTCCCTGAAATTTTTCTATTTTTGTTTTCTTCATAACTTGTAAGTGAATTTATTAAATAATCAGGGCAGATTTGTGCCAGCTCTGTTCTGCATACATATAAAGAAAAGTCCATTTCCTTCATTACCATGAAAATCTTACCACAAGGAATGCCAGGCATCAGCAGCATTGTCTTACCTTGGATAAAGTTCAGAGTCATGATTCCACCATCAGAAAAGTACAGAGTAAACTTGAGGTTCATGGGACATTAGCAAGATTCAAGCCATTGCTCCACAAGAACAAGCCAATCAAGTCAAATTTGCTACAAAGCATTACATTTATTGTATTTATTATTGACCAAATTTATACACCATCCCCATCTCACTATTGAAGTGATTCTCTTTAATTTAAGGTATAGGGTCTCCTGCTTGATCTGAAAGAAAGAAGACTCTACATTTATGGGAAATTGTTAGGAAGAAAAAAAATACAGCCATGAATAACAGAGATCTGGTCTGCTGTCCTAGGAATCCAGGCAATGTTTGAAGATGACCAAGACAATGTCTAGAACAGGGGTAGGCAAAATTGCTCTTCTGTGACATGTGGACTTCAACTTCCAGAATTCCTGAGCTAGCATGATTGGCTCAGAAATTCTGGGAGTTGAAGTCCACAAGTCAAAGAAGAGCCAACTTTGCCTAACCCTGGTCTAGAACTATATTCCAGTTGCGGCAGGACCTGAAACAAACATTTCATTTTAGAAAACCATCCAGTGTTATTGAACTGGAGTGTTATTATTATAATATGAACTTATAATTCATATTATAAACAATGGGTCAAGATTAATAGCACAGATTATCACCAATTGCAGAATATTTGGTGACAGGTATCACAACTAATGATGGCGCAATCAGCCACTGAATTTGTGATTATCTTTTAACATGGCACAATCACAATTTATTGGATAATTTTCTTTATGAAATAAGTGAAAGAAACCCCAATTTTTGGTGCTATTTCTTCACTCATACCACTAGGACTCATGTAAAACTGTTAAATCTCAGTGGCAAGTACAGTATATGAAAAAAAAATACATTAAACAATCGAGCACTTTTTGGAAAATGCAAAAGTTTTCAAGAAAAAGAAAGAATATTTTTTCTTATACCTGCCAGTACATATGCACATGTTTAATTGTGTGTGAAGGTCTATGTATGGTTCTGTATTTTGTCATACCAGTTTCCCTCCCTCCCTCCCTCCCTCCCTCCCTTCCTTCCTTCATTTTACATAGTCAACCATCTCACATCTATTATATTCATGACTAGGCAAAGAAGATTTGATTTGCCTATATAACAAGGGAAAGGGGAGAAAGTATAAGTACTGAAAAAATAAAAAGTGACATCTGGACTTTAAAGGACAAACAAGGATACTTGAAGAAATCAAGCAAGATTTAGTCAAGTTAGAACTCCACTATGGAGGAAGCTGTGGAAAGAAAGAAAATGCAGATAGTTTTAAGATCAGCTGCCATATTCCACCTTATCCTTCTTCTGAGATGCTTAGAACAGACATTCATTTCACCATGATCCAAACAAGTAGATTAGAGATAGTGATCATATTTATTTATTTATTTATTTATTCATTCATTCATTCATTCATTTATTTGTTTGTTTAGTTGAACAAGTATAGTATTGTAGTTTGTGTAAGCATAACATAAGTAGTAAGTAATGATAAAAGAAGACAATAGGACAGTAGGACAGGGACAGTAGGCACAATGGTGCGCACACTTGGACCAACATGATCTTTCCCATTAAGTAGAAACTGCTGTACACACCCACATTTAGGCATTTTACTTCCTTATTCAGCTTAAATCTATATAGGCAGTCTGGCTAAGAAAATAAATGCTGATATCCTACAATAAACATGGGATTATTTAGAGTCATCACTAATCTAATAGTCTTCCTTTTGCAGCATTTCATGGTTTGGTCATACATTATTTCATTGATTGCATCACATATATGTTATAGGGCCATGATGGCAAACCTGTGGCATGTGGAGTACATTGGTGGGCACACAAACTCAGGTCCCGCGTGCTGTACACGTGCATGATGGACAGCTGATATTTTTTTTATAAAAGTAAAATTTATTTAAGCATACAAAACACAAACAAACTCACACAGAAAAGAAACAGAAAACATTAAAATAAAAGTTGGACCTTTTTGTGATGTGCCTACAGTACAAATCTAATGGCACTTATTTACTATTACATAAATTATATTTGCATATGTACATCGAGTTTTAGCAAATATCTTATTCAGGTATATCTTTTGGTTTTCCTTTTGTGACCGATTCTCTGACATTTACTTCCCATATTATCTAATATTTATTAATTCCCAGATTTTATTTTCATTTTCATTTTCTCCATCCAGTGATAAAACCTACTCCGATAGTTAATGTACTCTTGCTCATCTATATTTTGTATTTCTTTGGTTAAACTATCCATTTCTGCACACAATGTGATTTTTTTCAATTATATCTTCTCAATAGGAACATTTCTGTTTTTCCAATGTTATCCAGCTGATTTTTAGACCTTCTGGGCCCATGGAGTTGGGAAAGAGTCTGTTTTCAGCCTCCAAAGTGTTGTGTATACTCCCTTGCAGCTTGAGGAATTTTCAGATTCGGATGATGAGTGGGATTTAGAGATCATAAGTTTCCATGTTCTACCAAAAGTTAGCAATGTTAGTGAAGACCACTGAGCTAATGACATAGACATGAGTTTGGGTGACTCAAATGGGGGAGATAATAGATGGAGGGATGCTTGTTTCAGACACTTTCAGAGACACTTGGAAGAAAGAGGGAGAAGATATTAGAGAGTAATTAATTAATTAATTACCTCACATCTGGGTGTAAAATGGAAGAGAAGCTACATTTGTTCAATCTTACAATCTAAAGATGGTTGTGTCCAGGACTTTCTCCGGAGCATAAGCTATCATTTGTGATTTATTAGTTGTTTTTTTATGACTCCTGACTAGCCCTGATTTGCCCATAAATTTTAGAATGACTTGTGGAATGTTTTTTATGTTACTGCCAAGCTTATCTACTTAATTGCTGAGATAGAGATGAAGAGAGAAGAAAACTGTGGGCAAAGTTGATGTGTTAAAAGGAGAAATAAAGAAACAATGAGACACATTGAGAAACCATTTATTCCAAGTATTATCTGTATGAGACAGAAATCAGAACACAAAGTAGGTGGAGAAGGCCCAGGCTTTTTTACTCTCCCCAACCTCCAGAGCCTTTCTGGGATCCTGGGGAAGCCAAAATTGACCTTACCCATTCCTCCAAAGGTTTTCTGGAGTCCCTCCAGAAATGTTCCATTTGTCATTCCCCAACTTGAAATGATCCATTTCCCATCTTGAAATGGGCCATTTCTTGTCTCCGGAGGGCCTACAGAGGTGGGGTGGGAAGGCCATTTTCGGTCTTCCCAGGATCCTAGAAAGGCTCTGAAGCCTGGGGAGAGCAAAAAAACCAGAACTTCCGGTTCAACCAGAACTTGGCAAATGGAACATTTCTGGCCTCTGGAGGACCACCGGGAAGGTGGGAAAGGCTGTTTCTACCTTCCCCAGGCTCCTAGAAAGCCTCTGAACCCTCAGGAGAGTGAAAAATGGGTGTGCCATCATGTGCCAGGAGTGTGTGTTTGTGTGGGGTTACGCATAAATGTGGTGGGGTGGGTGCATGGAGTTATGGTGTGGCCACGCATGCATATGACCTCCCCTACATACATTTCCTCTCTTTTGACATGCGAACCAAAAATAGTTCACCATCACTGTTATAGGGAAATGACTCTATTGAGTATACAATTAATAAACCTACCAAATCAATATTCTCAGCAGTTTGTTGGAGGACTGGCTGAAAATATAAAAATATGTACTTCATAAACTAGAGGTTGTCCTTGGTTTACACCCATTGCTTATTGACCGTTCAAAGTTGCAACAGCACTGCAAAAAGTGACTTATAAACAATTTTCACACTTATGTATTTATGAGGGTTGCAGCATCCTGTGCTTTTATGTTTGTGATTTGCAAACTTCAATGGGGGAAACCAGATTCACTTCATGGCTGTATGTTTCACTGAACTACTCCAGTGATTCACTCAACAACTATGATGAAGTAATACATAACATGGAGTGTGAACCACTTAAGAACTATCTTACTTAGCAATGGAAATTTGGGACTCAGGTTTAATTGTAAGTCAATGACTACCTATACACAATGTACATTTTTGGGTATTTACTAAGTGTCACATAAAAGCAGCTGTTCTTTATAAGTCAATGCTTGTTTATTGAGCAAAAAAAAATCCAAATGTGATTGATGAAAAAGCAATAATATCAATCTGGTCAACTGGTTTCCATCAAAGTCATGTGATTTACTTCATATCCAACTACATATTTTAACAAAGATATTATTCATATCAAGCATCCATTAAAACTGGATATTTTGGCAGGTATGCAGTATTGTTACATGTGTATGAGAGATGGAAGGACGCATGTTCTGCTACTGCATGGAAAGCATGTAAAACACTAAGAATTTATATACATTTAAATAAGCTTTCTTTAGTTCTGTGGCTTTCACAATTTATGCGGACACACCTGTCACTGATTTCATCCAACTGTCACCAGCACCAGCTTTATTGTTAGGCTGTTTTGCATCTTCTCATTTTTTCTTATTTTATTCATAAAAAGATTGTTTCAAAATGCATTTCGAATCATTTGTTTCTCTTACAGGAAAACCATTACAAAAGAACCCACTAACCTACATACTATATCCCATCGAGCATTTCATAATTGACTTCCAGTTTTTAAGAGCAGTGCAATTTAAAGAAGCAACTAGTAAGAGCTCTCATTTAAAAATCCACCACATCATAATGAGTATTACAAGGTCTTCTGCAGCCACTTGGAATAATGGCACAAGCCATAACATTTGCATATAAAACATAATGGCATAGCATAAACATCCTTAAGATGAATTCATATTACTGAATCAATTCTCTATTACTAGAGAGAATTAAATAAATAGTCTACTATTAATTACTTAGATAAAGACTAATTATTTAGGCTGAAATGTTGTGAGTATTTCAGAGTAACAGATAACTGTCAACTCTAGGGCTTATTATTTGCTGTCCTTGAAAGCTGGATAGCTAGTCGAAAAGGAACCTATATATCAATGATGGTTAACCTTTTCTGGACCAAGTGCCCAAAGTGTGCACTTGAATGCAAAGTGTGTGCAATACAATGCATGCACGGCCCCTGGGCATGTGCCCCCCTGCATGCCCACTACCCCCCGCATGCACGGCTGAGACCCAAAGACCAGCTCACCATGGGACGCATATGCGCATGCATGGCAGAGCTGAGCTGGCATTTATTTATTTATTTATTTATTAGATTTGTATGCTGCCCCTCTCCGTAGACCATGCCCATAGAGAGGGCGCTGCGTGACATCTCTGGCATGCGTATGCCATTCATGTATGTTTATGAATCTACATTTTTTTCCTCAATGTTAGTGGCATTAGATGGATGCCAACATGCTGCCTTAGAATATTTTATTTTTTTATTTATTGTTAGAGTTGAAAGGGACCATGCAGGTCATCAAGTCCAACCCGGTCACAATTCAAAATGTTTGTCATCACCTCTAAAGCCCTTCATTGCACTGGACCAGGGTATCTATGAGACTGCCTTCTGCTGCACGAATCCCAGAGACCGGTTAGGTCCCACAGAGTGGGCCTTCTCCGGGTCCCGTCAACAAAACAATGTCGTTTGGCGGGGCCCAGGGGAAAAGCCTTCTCTGTGGCGGCCCCGGCCTTCTGGAACCAAATCCCCCTGGAGATTAGAATTGCCCCCACCCTCCTCGCCTTTTGTAAGCTCCTTAAAACCCACCTCTGCTGTCAGGCATGGGGGAACTGAGATATTCTTTCCCCCTAGGCCTTTACAATTTTTGCATGGTATGTTTGTTTGTATGGATGTTTGGTTTTACAATAAGGGTTTTTTAGTTGTTTTTTATTACTTTTGTTAGCCGCCCCGAGTCTACGGAGAGGGGCGGCATACAAATCCAATAAATAAATAAATAAAATAAATAAACAAACCACCTGCCTGAGCAGGAATCTTAAAGCACCCCAGCCAGTTGGCAGTCCAATCTCCTCTTGAAAGTGTCCAGAGTTGGGGAGTTCACCACCTCCGCAGGCAGATTGTTCCAATAACATGAGAAGAAATTAATTGAAATAGCAAATCCATCCACATTGCTGCTCTCATATTTCTAAGACATTTACGCCTGTGAGGAAGGCAAAGTCATATGATGAAATCATATTTTTCTCATAACAACTTTCTACATTCTTTAAAAGTCCATGTCATGGAGAGCATTTGGCTATTTAATGAACATTATAGACTGAACATTAAAGTGCAGAAGATCCAACCTGAAATATAAATGGACAGCAGACTCGGAGCTTCAGCTAGGAAAGGAGGCACATAGTATAATTATAAATAAATATCCTTGGTATTTATGTACTGAACAGGCTTTTAATGAGACATACTCTGTTGACAGAGAATGGAGAAAAACACCCATACACAAAAACTCTCTCATATATAAATATCTTTCTCTCTCCTTCTCTCATCTCCCCCCACTCTCTCTCTGTGTACATATTACGTTCAGATTGCTTACCTTTTCCTACCAGTGTGTTCCTTGTGCCCAGTGCAGAACACCACCACCTATTACCCCCACCAGACCCAAACCCACACCCACCCTACAGACCAAATACAACCACCACCCAGAAGCCAAACCACATCAGCGCCCTAACTGCTGCATCCCCCTCTGACATTATTATTATTTTTATTATTATTATTATTTATTAGATTTGTATGCCACTCCTCTCCGCAGACTCAGGGCGGCTCACACAATTGTAAAAACAATATACAATAGCAAATCTAATAATTAAAATATCTAAAAAGCCCCTTATTTAAAAACAAGACATGCACACAAAACAAACTGACAAACACCATAAACACATGACCAGACCACAAACTTGCAGCCAAACCAAAACCCAAGATGTTACACCACAGAGACGCATTACAAAACAGCTGAGTAGTCTGTAGGCTCCAACTACTCAGGATATCACCCCCAATCCACAAACATCAACTGATCAGCATACATCAATTACATAAATGACCCCAGGTGTTACCCCACTAACTCACCAGGAAGTTTCAACACAGCGTGCAGCTGCTGAACCAGCACTCCACACCCACCCACCAGTATTTATAGAGGGAAGGCAGCTCAGATTACGCTATGTTCACCCTAGAACAAGGCCAAAAGCACCAGCCTGAAGATGACGAGTGGGATTTGTCGAAACGTCACCAGGAATCTTTGAAACTTACATGTGAAGAAACCCAAATATGCCAAGACCTTCATACCTGTACCCATTAAAAACTATAAGCACACACACACACACACACACACACACACACTGATAAAAAAATAAAGGGAATACTTAAACAACACAATATAGCTCCAAGTAAATCAAACCTTTGTGAAATCAAACTGTTCACTTAGGAAGCAACACTGATTGACAATCAATTTCACAGGCTGTTGTGCACATTCAGCTTTGTACAGAGCAAAGTATTCAATGAGAATATTTCATTCATTCAGATCTAGGATGTGTTATTTGAGTGTTCCTTTTATTTATTTTTTAGCAGTATATATAGTTTTGTATATGGAGTTTATATTTACAAATTTATAAATATAAAATCAATCCACTTTTATATGAAATAATCCTGTATTGTGATTGGCACTGATAAGAATGAAAGCCATTAAATCTCACACTTTTCTTGGTTTCCATCTGATCTATGAGTAGATTGTTACTAATATAGACGTTCTGGGCCTCAGCAACCATTCCAGCTAAAATGCAACATTCCCAATTATTTGTTTAGTTACGTCTACTCAAATGACACTTATTACAACTTAATTAACTGCTTGACCACACTAGTCATTTTTCTATGACTAAGTAGACATTATCTCAAATTATAAATTATTGTAAACATCTCTGGAATTCTGTGGTCTTAAAGAAAATACAATTCAGTAAAGGCTGTAAACTTCTTTTCTGTTGCTTGGAATTTTAATCAAACCTTTATCAGGACATCAGCAGCACCCTTAATGTAGTCTAACATCTAAAATAAAATCAGCATCATTGGACTGTCTTCATTCCTCAAAGTTATATTAATAATACTTTATAGCAATTACTATTTTTGACATTTATTTATCCTTTATGAATGGGTGTCAGAGTGCAACTTTTATCTATTAATAGATGACAAGAGATGAACTATTCTGTAGAATATTATGCATAGCTACATAACAATAGCTTAGTAATTTGAATTTCTTCTTTATGTTTTTAATTCTTTAACTTTTTATCTGTCCCACTTTTGGTCTGAATCTCTAACAGAATTTCAATGTACATGATGAAATTTTATGGCCTATTGCTTTCCGGTTCAGCATTTCCATGACTAGGAAGCATAGAAGTGTTTAACCTTGCTAGAAACAGAGCGTGAATGAAAGAGAAAGTGATGGAATCAGTGGATCACTGTAATGCGAAGAGTCCAAAATAATTTGAGGCCCTTTGTGTTATGAAAATAGGTTGCACATTGTCCTAACATAAAATTGACCTTTAAAAAATTTCTACTGAGCATATGTCAGCATGGCTTCTGTTATTGATCACCATGTAACAATTTTCAAAAAAAAATTGTTCCCAGTTGTTAAGTGTGTTTTCCTGATTGTTTGTACCATAAATGAATAGAAAAAAGTTATTCCCTGTAAACTTTGCTTTTGTGGTCAGCACAATGATATTTTGAAATTGATCTATTTTTAAGGATATTCGCAATATTTCAAGATACTTAAGAAGCTTCTGTATTTGTGAGAACTATCAAGAAGTTTCCAGAACTGTCCAGAATTATCTAGAACTTTCTGGGACTGTACAGAATTGTAGGTAGCTGTATAAATACAGTTATATAGGGCCACTATAGCCCTTCCTGAGAGACAGGATCTAATTGATTGGGATTGCATAGTAAGTGGGCAATGGCCATCACAGACAAAGGGGAATTGACCTAGACAGACAGGTGTGAATTCAATATCTATTCAGATTCTGATAATGACAGTATTCACACTTCAACACACACCCATTATAGAAGGAGCTTAGGAATGTAAATGTATATATTGTGTGTTACTCTGGTACCGGGTGATCAATCTTGCTCTGCTGAATCCTCAGTACACTCTTGTATTTTAATGCTGCATGGAATAAAGACCATTTTTATCAAGTGTGGAGAGACATTCTTTTTCCTTACAGTACACAGCAACTTAGTCAATTTAGATGGCATCAAGAGGTTGCATACATCCAGCAAACACATTTTGCTATGAATGTAGCCAGTTTATAAAGACAAGAGCAAAAAAGTACTCTGTGGAAGCATCTGCTAAGATGTGTGAGGCCTACAAAGCATTCTTCGGCATGCCTGTTGGTGACCAAGACAAACCATGGGCTCCTCATTTCACATGTGAGCACTGCAAGAAAACTCTTGAAGGTAAGTGGATAAATGCTAGCAGATTAACTGTGTTAATATTGTAAATATCACTAGTCATTAGTGTGAAATAGGCCTAAATCAAATTCTCAATCAGGTCAGACACCGAGGAAGACGTTGAAGATCATGATTTCTCTTCATATGCAGATGAGGAGCAGAAGCCATACTACCCTAACCAAAAAGACCTCAACGATCTGATCAGAAACCTTGGTCTCACCAAGTCCGATGCTGAGCATCTGACATCAAGGCTCAAGCAATGGAAATTATTAGATGAAAGCATCCAAGTCACAGATCAGAGGAAATGAAAACATGATGGGCGACTATATTTGGGGATTGATTCGTGAAACTGATTTTCACTATAGTGATAAATCTTGAAAAACCGCACACTTCTGAACAGTTTTTGGTAATCTGTGTAAATTAGCAATGCATATAGTGTTCTTAGTCTGACTGTATAAATGAGAAGATGCAAAATTGTCTGTTTCTATAGTAAAAATACATAATTTTCATTGCTGTGGTCACAAAAGCAAAGTTTATGATGAATGTAAGTAATTTTTAATTTGTTTTAGACATAAGCAATTGGAATATAACATTTAAAAGCTGGGAACAAAATTTGTGTTACATAGTTTGTGTATTATGGTATAATTAACCATGGTTTATCAAATAGGTCATAATTGGCTGGTTTCAGACAATTAAATATGGACAGTGGTGTGTACATATCAGTGGTGGGTTGCTTCCGGTTCAGTCCGGTTCTTAGAACTGATAGCGCTGGCGGTGGGAGGCTCCATCCACCTATGCAGGACACTTCTGTGCATGTGCATAAGTGTTGCGCATATGCACATGCACAAACCAGTTGTAAAGGGTTTGAACCCACTACTTTTATGTGTGTGTGTGTGTGTGTGTGTGTATGTATGCATGCATGTGGCCTGTTAAGACACCAAGACTTGTTGCTTATATCCTTAAGATTTTTATTAATATGGATTGTTTCTTCATTGCTTATTTGACCCCTATGACAATCAATAAGTGTTGTACCTAATGATTCTTGACAAATGTATATTTTCTTTTACGTACACTGACAAAATATGCACCAAAGACAAATTCCTTGTGTGTCCAATCACACTTGCCCAATAAAAAATTATATTGTATTGTATTGTATTGTATTCTATTCTATTCTAAAGACAACACCCAACAAGTCACATCATGCCTTAGTGCAATTCTTAGTAATGCATAATATGTTAAATTACCCAAGAAACTAAATTCTTGGAAGCCTAGAGATTGTAGTTGTAGACATAGGGAAGGAAGAATAGGTTTGCCTCATTTAAATTTCAAGCAGCTGCTCTCACAGGATATGGATCAATTCTTGGAATACACTGAGATTAAATAATATAGCATTTAATTAATAGAATGGGATATAATCATTTAAACTCATTTTCAGATGCATAGAATCTGAAGTTGCAAACAGAGTAAATAGCAACATCAGCTATGAACAGTTATGATCCTAAGGCATGCTAAAGAAAGATATATATTTCTTTATATCTCTAGTGCTCTAATGCTATATACATTGGGACTATAAGTACCAAAATTCCCAGCCTATTATGGGGAAACTGTAATCTAAATGTCAATGGATTACAAAATGTTGGACCAATAAAATCATGAATATTTGGAAATTCAATGGAAAGGAATTTGGATGAAGCAATCTCTCAGCTAATTTTGTTCTTACTCAGAATATTACATGATTGGCTACTTTTCACAGAATGAGGCATGAAATTGGTTTTTCATGGAACCGTGGACTTCAAGAGACCTGAAAATTACTTAGATCAGCTTCTTGCATTTACCATGTGAATTCTTGATGAAAGACTAATGCTCATGATTATCATCTAACTTATAATGGATTTTAGATATAAATTATTATCATAGAGACAAAACATGAAAGATAACCTAAATCCTTCAAAGGTATGGTAGATCTATAAAGTAGATTTTCTTTTTTCTCCTTCCTCCCTCCCTCTCTCTCTCCCTCCCTCCTTTTTTTCCTTTTCTTTTCCTTTCTTTCCTTTCCTTTCTGCAGAAGTGGAGAATAATATTTTCTTTAGAGTCTATGTGGCAGCTATTTGTTCTATAAATATGAATGAATAGAGCGTTAATTCCAAAATAGCTATTTGATTAAATTATATGCTAGAAAAATATCCCCCCCCCCAAAAAAAAGAGTGGTTATCATACTTATTTAATTTATTTATAAAAACACATCACGTGTAATACTCCAACTAAAGTTATAGCTTATGGTTGATAAATGCATACAGACCCATGCAAAACTTTATTGGATTTCGGAAAAGTATAAAATACAAAAAACACAGAAAAAGATTTAAAGGGAGAAGGTATGGAAAATGGTAACTTCAGACTTTCTTTGATGCAGATAAAAGCAGAAAAAATAAGAATCCTTTGAACTAGAATAAACCATAACACTCATTACTTCTAGACTAATAAACAGTTCTGTTCATTAAATCCCAAGGTTTCTTTCAGTTTCAAGCTAAAAGTCCAAAATGGTTTCCATGTAGTTGTGAAATTAGACAAAGTCATTTCTTTGTAATTTATGAACATTATGAACACCGTTGGAACACACAGTATTCCAAGTGTGGCTTCACTAGTGCAGTATAAAGCAGTATCTTGTGATTTTAATGCTATCCCTTTGTTGATGCAGCATAGGACTGTACTGGCTAGCTCATAATTAAGTGGCAGTCCACTAGGTTCAGGATATCTATTTCACTCTTACAGTTCTTACTATTGAGCCAACTACTGCCTATTTTATACACATGCATTTGAATTTCCTTCTATAGTTGTAGGATCACCCCTCAACTGCATCTCGTTAACTAAGGCCCAATTTAATTTAATTTAACTTATTACATTTGTATTATTATTATTATTATTATTATTATTATTATTATTATTATTATTATTAATTAGATTTGTATGCCGCCCCTCTCCGTAGACTCGGGGCAGTTCACAGCAATGATAAAAACAATATATAATGACAAATCTAATAGTTAAACTCTAAAATAACAATAATACATTTTAAAAAGTCTAAAAAACAAGAAACCCCAATATATTAAAAAACATACATATAGTCATATCATACACAGAAAACTACTTAGGCAGACTCGGAGCGGCTCACAACAATCACAACAATATACAAATCCAATATTTAAAAAGAAAACACAACATTTAAAAAACCCATCATTAAGAACCATACAATACAATCATACCATTCATAAAAGCAATATGAGCTCAGGGGTATCTCAGTTACCCCATGCCTGGCGACAAAGGTAGGTCTTGAGTAACTTTCAAAAGGCAAGGAGGGTGGGGGGCATTCTAATCTCTGGGGGGAGTTGATTCCAGAGGGCCAGGGCCACCACAGAGAAGGCTCTTCTCCTGGGGCCTGCCAGACAACATTGCTTAGTCGACGGGACCCGGAGAAGGCCTCTGTGACACCTTATTGGTCACTGGGATTCGTGCGGCAGAAGGCGGTTCTGAAGGTATTCTAGTCCAATGCCATGTAGGGCTTTATAGGTCATTACCAACACTTTGAATTGTGACCAGAAACTGATCGGCAGCCCGTGCAGTGTTCAATGATTCCTTGAATCTTTGAATCTTGAGTCTATCCTCCAAAGTGTTAGCAATTGTGCCATCTGAAAATTTGATAGCAGCCTCCTGGGATCAAAAATGGGCAGGCGGGGGTGGGTGGGTGGGTGCTGCATCACCATGTCCCATTTTGGGCCTAGTAAGTCTCTCTGTTGTTGCAGGGGTTATGTCTTTCTTGTATGCAGCTTTATTCCTCTTTAGCATTCATCTTCATTGTTTTGTGATGCATTCCTTGTTTTTTTTTGCTCCTGTTCCTGTTGTATATATGTATTTATATTCTCAATGGCTAATGTAGTATTTTAACTGCATTTTGAAACTACTTCAAACACCTGCAGCCTCCTGAGACCAAAAACGTACCATGGAAGGTACTTTCCCCCTCCCCTATCCTCTGAGCATGCATGTGCATCTTCTGCATGCGCCTCATCCCATCCTGAAAATTAGCTGGCTGATGGGAGGCCCACCCCACATGAGCAGTGGGGCTAAGCTGGGTGCCAGTGTGCCAGCAGTATTACATGTAGCCATTACATGGGGCTACCTCTGAAGAGTGTTCGGAAACTTCAGATCATGCAGAATGCAGCCGTGAGAGCAATCATGGGCTTCCCCAGGTATGCCCATTTCACACCAACACTCCGCAGTCTGCATTGGTTGCCGATCAGTTTCCGGTCACAATTCAAAGTGTTGGTTATGACCTATAAAGCCCTTCATGGCATCAGATCAGAATATCTCCGGGACCGCCTTCTGCCGCATGAATCCCAGCGACCAGTTAGGTCCTACAGAGTTGGCTTTCTCCGGGTCCTATTGATGAAACAATGTCATCTGATGGGACCCAGGGGAAGAGTCTTCTCTGTGGAAGCCCCGACCCTCTGGAATCACTCCCCATGGAGATTAGGATTGCCCCCACCCTCCTCGCCTTTTGCAAACTCCTTAAAACCCACCTGTGCCATCAGGCATGGGGAAATTGATTCCCCTGGACCGTTTCTGTTTTATGTATGGTTTGTCTCAGATGTATGACTGTTTTTATATTAAGATATTTTTAAATTGTTTTTAACTATTGGATTTGTGATGTTTTCTTGTTGTGAGCCGCTCCGAGTCTACGGAGAGGGGCAGCATACAAATCTAATAAATAAATAAATAAATAAGTTAACCATCACAGGTATAGTATAATATACTATTATAGTAATAATATAGTCATAAAATATTCTATTATAATAATATAAATGATTCTGTGTGTGCTTCAATGCTTAGATGGCATAGAAATTATTACTTGAACATAGATCTTTTTAAAATTTATATTTTATTGTGTTTTATTAATCTAGATGAAATATTGCTAATCCATGTATGATCTGCCATATACTAAATAAATAAATAGAGCAATAGTTCTCCAAATTCAAAATATGCAATAGTTTAAAATGATAGAGTAATATGTAGTAAAATGTATCTCCTTGTAAAGAAAAGTAATTCATTTTAGGCTGATAGTGTTAGACAAGAAAAGTTATTTTAGTCATTATATTTTGAGCATGAAACTGCAGTCCTTGGGTTTTGCAGTATGGCAACTGCCACACCGACAAGCTAATTGAAAGCCTAGACTGAGTTTTGATAGTTCACCTATCTTGCCTATCCAAGCTGGATCAGGATTAAAGAATAATGTAACCCCTTCTATGCTGTCACATCCTTGTAGGGCAGGGATGCCAAACTCGCAGTGCCATGGTGGCATCATATGATGCATCAGAACTCCCCCCTCTTGCTAAACTGGGCAGGGCTGGGGCCAGCACATGACACACCTGGCCTGTACATCATGAATTTGACCCCTCCCCCATTCCCAGCCAAAAGTTACAAATCATGGATTAGAGAAACTGACTATGAATACAATTTAACAGAGGCAAAGTCTGTACAAGTTCTCCATTTAAGAAATAACAATTGAATACACAAAAATAAAATGGAGAATACCTTATATGATTATTATTTTATAATGAAGGTATATGTGGTATGTTATATGGTTGTAACAGTGGAGAAAAATAAAAAATATTTTGGAAAGAAAAAAGATAGACTGGAATGAGGAAAGGCAACAGAGGTGACCAAAGACTAGGAACTAAGTCCAATGAAGACAGACAGAAGAAACGGAGAATGTTGGATGGGTTGGTCAGGAAATATCCCTGAAAAGATGTTGCATGGAAGACATCATGTCTCTCTATCATTCTAGTGTGCAGGTCATGGAAGACAAATTCCTGCTGAATGTTAGGGAACAAAGTCCTGACAATCAAAACAGTTTGCCAGTGAAATAAATTACTAAGGAAAAGGGAAAGTTCCACTTCACTGGATGCATGCCAGCAAAGGCTGGAGAAACATCTGTCATGGATTTTTCATCTACTTCCTACATTGAACCCAGTGACCTAAATAACCTCTTTCAATTCTGTGATTCTACAATCTTCAGGGTCACAGAATCTCCAGTCTTGTGGTTGACCAAGGGCCGATGTGTCAAACTGAAATGTTATTGAATTTTTACATGTTCCCTGAAAGTATAAAGTATCTATAAAGACATTCTCCAGCTTTGAGATTTTCATTTCTATAACACCCACCAAGACTAATTGTACTGTGCACAGACATTCTTTCCTTCATTATTCAATTCCTCCATAAAATGTTCCACTTCTCCTGAGTTTATCTAAAAGCCATTGCTAACACTCGTTTTTAGGTTGGGGATGGGGAGATACCTTACTTTTAGTTTTGGCACCTGTTGTGGAGAATGCTGCACTATACACATTTTATGAATCTGGCTGCACATCAAATTGTCAGTCTACAGCAGCATATCAAAAAAGAAGAAGAAGAAGAAGAGGAGGAGGAGGAGCAGGAAGAGGAAGAGGAAGAAGAAGAAGAAGAAGAAGAAGAAGAAGAAGAAGAAGAAGAAGAAGAAGAAGAAGAAGAAGAAGAAGAAGAGCAGCAAGTGAAGCAGTCTCTCAAGCTTTTAAGCTAGGTGTCACATAGTATTCAGTTCATAAAACATGCTTTAGATAGAGTTATGGTGATTATGCCTTATCTCTTTCAACAGATTCAGTGTTTAATGTCAGCATTATAGTGGGGAATAATTTCAAAAAATGTTTTCTACTTACAAAACTCATTGTTTTTAATCAATGTTCTCCAGCCTGAATGCCAAACATGTATAGATGCTACAGGTCAATATGATATTATATTTCCTCTAATAAATGTAGAAGGTATCAGAGCTTTCCTTCTAAACCAGTTCAAAGGCTAGACCATCCAAATTCTCATCTGCCAATCTGATAAATAAAGTTATGTTGTCTCTCTACAATCATAGTTCATGATCTAATAAAGAGTATATTTGCTAGTTTCAGATTATCACTGATGATGTTATCTAGTGTTGAAAGAAATATTCATTTGGTTCAGTTCCAAGACACTGAAAACATGGAGGCTGTTTGGAAAGAGGGTTTAATGGTGAACATAACCAGCAAGCACATGGTCCTGCTGCACCTGACCACATGGAGTGGAGAGTAAGGGTTATTTATACTCTCCCTTTGGCCATGGCCTTCATCTTCCTGTTCCTGTGCAACAAATTTATTTCATTGGTTGCAGTCACTCCCATGGTGCTAAGTGAGGTCATGTTTATCTGAATCAAGTTTGG
Source organism: Erythrolamprus reginae (assembly GCF_031021105.1). Classification (NCBI taxonomy): domain Eukaryota; kingdom Metazoa; phylum Chordata; class Lepidosauria; order Squamata; family Dipsadidae; genus Erythrolamprus; species Erythrolamprus reginae. The sequence continues at coordinate 110,246,047 of NC_091950.1, read as the reverse complement.
TTGAAGCCTGGAGGGTAATGCAATGCCCCCAGATGATCTTGTAATGCAGTGAGTCCTGCTGCTAGATAATCCTATCATGTCCTGGAGGGTCTTGTCTTCATCCCATCACCGTGGAGCTGAAAGTCTTTTGTTTTGTAAATAGACTGGCCCAGTCCTTCTCAAAGGGCACAAAATATCTGCTGTGGGAAGGGTACCGAACCTCTAAGTTTCTGTCTTTAGAAATGTTTCTACTTTAGGGAAAATACAATATTCTGCCTTTTAAAATATTTTTTCAAAATATTTCATTCTTCTACGATGGGTAAATCCCCACACTAGTTGGATAATGAAATATCTGCAAGAAAACAAGCAAGCCCAGAGAGTACCAAGGATCCCTCAGTCATGCTGGTATCACATACCATATTTTTTAGAGTATAAGATGTGCCTTTTTATCCCTAAAAGAGGGTCAAAAACAGGGTGTGTCTTATATTCTGAATGTAGCCCCACTCACCCATCAGCTCCCACCCTTTGGAGGTTTTCGGCCTCTGCATTTTTTATTGGTTCCAGGTGGCAGGGATTCTAACTTCCACTCAAGGCCAGTGGAAGATAGGAACTTATTTTGGAGAAGTTGGTGCTGTACAGGAGGTATAAGGCAAGGTGACTCACCACTTGGTCTGGGGAAAAAAAGCATTTTCAGGCAGCAGCACTGTGATCCCCTCTCCGATTCCAAAATGGAGCACGTGGAGACCAAAAAAGAGCATTGTGTTTCAGGCAGCAGGCAGTTCTGGCCATGACCACTTCCCAAAAATTACAAAAATGGGGCATGCAACCAGAGTTGCCCCCCGCCCAAAATGCAATGCTCTGTTTGGTCTCCGCATGCTCCCTTTTTGGAATCAGGGAGGGGATCGTGACATTTCTGCCTGGAAACACTTTCCTTCTCAATTCTAAAAGTGGAGTGAGAGCGTTTTGGGTGGCAGGCAGCGCCGACTGTATGCCTCGATTTTGGAATCAGGGAGGAAAGTGTTCTAGAGCTGCAGCTCTGATTGGAACCACCCATGCCTAAAATGCAATGCTGTTTTTTTGCCTCCTCATGCCCCGTTTTTGGAATGGGGATGGGTAGGCAGTGGGTGGTTCTGGCCAGCACTACAGCCGTTAAACACTTTTCTCCCCATTCCAAAAACAGGGCGTGAGGAAGCAAAAAAAATAGCATCACGTTTCAGGCAGTGAGTCTGACCAGGGCTGTAGCCCAAAAACACTTTCCTTCCCGATTCCAAAATGGGGCATGCAGCTGGCACTGCCTGTGCCCAAAATGCAATGCTCTTTGTGCATCTCCACATGCTCTGTTTTTGGAATAGGGAGGGAAATGATTGACCTGAGTACACAAACCCTGAAATAGTAATCAAGATATTGAAATAACTTGGGTGTTCCGGCACAAACTGCCCAGCAGTTCATCACACATCATCAGCAAAATCAATAAATAAAAATCTCCAAATCAAGGTCTCAAGAAAACCAATTTGAGGAATCAGGTGGGAGAATCGTGAATCTCTGTGGCTCTTGTGTCACTTGGGAGTTGCTCTCTGCAAAGGTGCAAGCAGCTTGCCCAGAAGTCCGGCAGTGTGTTCATGAGATGGCAGCATTTGGAAGGACTGAAATGTTGCCTCTCTATCAGACCTTGCTGCAAAGAAAGGCCAGAATTATAGGAAGGAAGATGGTGAGGGGGCATCTCGGGAATGGAGCCTTTACTCCACTCACTCCAATTAAACGCCCATAATTGTTTTATTTCCTTGTTTTGCTCCTCCAAGGGGTGTCCTATATTCCAATGCATCTTATACTCCAAAAAACACGGTAACTAATTTGCATTCCTCTTTCCTCTAACATTTAAAAACCTCCATGCTTAGTGAGCAACCCTAGATCAACTTTTCCATTTCAGATAGTACCAGGAAGCTGAACTAGAAAATACCATACATATTTATAGAGATTAAGGAAGATGACCTCAATAAATATCTGTTATCAAAATGAAACATGTGGATTAGGTCCAAACAAGAAGGTATGTGCCTACAACTGAGGAAGATGCCACCCTAATTCCCATGAATATTAACAGGTGTGTGAGATAGGGGAAGTAAAATACAGTGGGGCATGCAAGATTCTGTCATTATATTCCATATTAATAAAAGTAGTTTTAGCTTTCTTATGGGGTTGATTTCTTGGTTTAGTCTACAAAATAGGGCTTAAAAATTGCTAGTCTCTTTGAGTGGATTTTAGCTAAAATATTGCAGGGATAGACAACTTAGGCAAAAAGTTTAAAATCAAGCAAAAATCGTTATCTATCCTAGATGAGAACTGAAATTTGTTATTTTTTCATAGTAGTTAATGCATCCTATACTATTTCAATTTTCTTTGGATCTATATTATTTTATTGGGATTATACTATAATCCCAAGAAAATACTGTAGACCCAAAGAAAATTATTAATTTGTGGGGAGAAATGCGGGAAGTGTTTCAATAATGCTTTCTTGACGGTGGAATATAAAGGTATTTCATTAGAAATTCTAAACTTCAGTTTAGCAGATGGACTTGAATCTGGGGTTGCCTAGTCCTATTCCAAGAATTTAATTTATTTCACAGGAAAGTTTATATGCACTTAATATAATAGTAATGGAAATGTACAACATAGAAGTAATTATTTGGGTATGATTGTCTCAGTCACCTTATGCTCTTTCTCTGATACTGTCCTGATTTAGACCCTAATTATGTACAAAGGCATAAATGGATCACTGTTATCATTTGGAAAGGATAAAAGATTAGAATAGCCCATTTTTTCTCATTTTCACTCTTCTCAAAATTGAATGGATAAAAGTGGATATTCTGGGGAGTCAATGACATTGTTGCCATTTGCAATCAATTTAGAGAAGATACTTCACCTCACAGTACTACTGCTTTCTTTCAGAAGATTGCTTCATTCATACCTTATAATGCTAAAGTGGTTTATAATTAAGCACAGTTTTACCCATTTGATAGTTCTTTTTCAAAGTCATTATATATTCAAAAGGTTCACACAGCCAGTGCACAAGTGCAATGATACCAATGGCTCCCATCCTTATGGTCAGCTAAGTTTACAAGCCTTTTGTCCTGCCTTTCTACTAGTATTAATCTTCTCAGGCTGACTAGGTGAATATTGTTTAATTTTATAACATGCTATTGCACTGCGCTAATTTGTTATGCATGTTTCATTCTGCGTAATTTCCATTCCTTCTGTCAGGCTTAATTTCTCCTTAATTGTAGTCAAGAATCTATTTTCTCCAAGATAATCTCAGCAGTGTGGTCAGAAGTTCTTCACATCCCATCACCTCATCTCATATCAGGGATGAAATAGAACATATTATGCATGCCAAACATATGTTCTACCAATGTACATATTGTATTCCTTTCTTATTAATGTCTCTCTGATCCATACTAGTTGCTTTGAAATTTCAAAAGTCTTGTTTTATTTATGAGAGAAAATGTGTAGGAATTAGAGGTGGGATTCAGCCAGTTCAGACCGGTTGAATGGTGAACCAGTAATTGCGACCGGAAGGTGGGCCCACCTATGCCCAACCATGTCCACCATCACCCCACACCCACCCATCCAGGCTCAATCCCATCCTATATCACTTTGTTTTTTGGTGCGCGTGAGTGAATTGCAGTTGCCATTTGTTGATGCTGAATGCCTGCATGGATGGTGTGCATGAGTAAATTGCCATGTTTTTTGACACAACGTGCATGTGTGTAAGGTGTGAGTGATTCTGGGTGAACCGGTTGTTAAATTATGTGAAGCCCACCTCTGATATGAATGAAGTTTGTGTTCGGTCTCAGAAATATAAACTTCTTAGTTGAAGTTTCTAGGAATAAAAACTAATCTGGAGCTGATTATTTTCTGACTTGTCTCGTTCTGGCTAATGATTAGAACAAAATGTTTAGATGTTGCTGTTAAGAATGAACTATAATTAAATGCTCACTTGAGACTGAGGTACAAGAATTCATTGGCCTGCAAATAAGAGGCTTTGAACCATTTCTTCCCATCTAATCATTATTATCACATTATTGTCTGTTCTTTTCAGGTAAAATTATCTCAGGGAATGAACGGATCTTGGAAACAGAAAAAGGCAGAAGCCAATTGTTAAAGCCCAAGTAAAGAACCCAAGTAAAGAAGTAGAGAACAAGAATTCTGAATGGTCAGATTGTAGATATTTATGATACAGGAAAGATCTAAGAGATGCAGAATAATAATTCCCAAGAAGTCCCATATTAGAGAACCTTCCCAAACCTACATTCCACACTCAAGTCTTTGGTGGATGATCGCAATCCTAAATTTCTATACCAGTTATGATATAAGAAAGAACAATGGGAACTACCTTTTTTCTTAACTTTTCTGCATTTTCTTTCAATTCCGCATTCTTTAAGAAAACTGAAAATTCCTTAGCTCTAACTGAGATTACATGGGCTTTAAATAAAACTTTGTCAGCAATCTTCTTTAAAATATTACATCTATTCAATGGATACGGGACTAAGAAGACATCTTCTGCAATTAAGATTTGAACAGCTAATAATTTTATTTCCTAGAATTTAATAATACAGACATTCCCATTGCCAGCAGTTTTTTTAAGTTCACAATTATTTGATGAATGTTCATTATGTCATCAAAGAAAGCTTTCTCAGTGATGTAAAAAATCTAATTCTATTTCAAAGTAGTTTACTCTGAGGTACAATTCCCATTAATCCTACAGAATGATTGATTTTCTATTTTTATTACTATTAGCAATTCAGGACATAATTCAATGCTCATAAAGAATTATGATGCTATTATAAATTGAAAAATCTACCTTGATATTTTTTAATTTGACATACTTGGAACACCTGAAGTTAGAAACCACCTTCCAAAAATAATTCAGTATGTTGCGAAAAAAGATGTATTTTTTTCAGTTGAAAATTAAAGACTCTGGACTTTTAGGAAAGATTTGGTGAACTGTAGATGGTTCATAAAAGTGGAAGAGATGGTTGTGGAAAAGTCCAAGGAACTGGTCAGGGAGACCAGTTGCTATCTGGAACTTTTCCAGATAAGGAAAAGATGGGAACACAAAGTGCTTTTTCAAAAGGCAACTGCACTTTGAAAAAGCACCTTTGGGACAACCATCACCTGGATGACTAAGAATCTCCACAGACAAAAAGAAATTGCCTACATGTAGTCTAGGTAGCTGCTCCTCATGAGGAGACAACAAGACAGCAATTTGAGCATCAGGAAATGATGCAAACAGCCAACTTGCCTGAAAACTGAGCACTAGAGAGAATTAAATATTTTAAATAGAAAAAAATATAAAGCCTGGTGCCAATTAATCAATGCCAATTAATACTGGATCTTACAAAATGACATAAACATTATAACTTCAGAAATATAAAAAGAGATCTTTGAAGAAGCCATAAATTTGTGACTATTGTGTCAGCACTATTGGTAATAATTTCTGCTTCTAGGTATGGACCAGGGGTGTCAAACTAGCTCACTCCAGCTCCACAGAAAAAAAAATCATGAAACTTCATATGATGGCAACCACAAATTTTACATTAACATCAAAAAGATATTAATGGAGAATGACAAATGTGGAACAAAGACAAGGCAAAGAAAGTGCTAAAATTGGAAGTATATATGACAGCCCAAGAAAATGATTTGGAGAAAGATATCCCAAAGGTGCCTTTTTTAAAGAGGCATCTGGAGATGGTTCTATAGATGAGGGTTATAAAGCCTAAAATAATCTGTGCTATGGCATAAAGTAGAATTAAAGAGAAATCAAATCCTACAAAATATTTGACTGAATTAAAGATTAAGATTGACATTTAACAATGTTCTGGTAACATTTATGGATTTTTTTTGCTGAAACCAGGATTCAAAAATTGTTGTTTTATAGATTTGCTTATAAAAAAGGGATGGGATGAATCATGCCTGAAGACCTTACTGAGGACGAGCGATGAATTACTTAATTTGCTTTTAGGTGGGACTAAACTGTTATACATTTCTTTTTTTTGTTATATTCTTTCTTTTCTTTTCCTTCTTTCACTTTTTCCTGTACTCTTATCCTTTTTAAATTCTGTTTTCCTTCTGTAAGCATAACTTGTATAAGTTTTTACTATTGTAATTATAATTATTATAACATTACATTTAAAACAAAGGTCCATGTTCTGGAACATCCATACAAATTGGCCTTCCCAAATGCCCCTTTCAGTATGTTGTGCAATTGATTTTAAAAAATCACTTGGGCTTTTAAGAAACCACATTAAAATTTAAGCATGGGAACTCTCAACTTATGTGAAAAATATTTTGGTAATGGCCATACCTTCCTGGCGGAATCCTAATAAAAATTCTTCAGCTTTTCATTCAAATGTACTATAGCCTTAAAGAGCTACTTAAATATATTGCTTTCCATCTGGTATATAAAGCTGTCTTTTTCATATTTTCTAAGGAGTCAGGTGCAACATATCAAACTATTGAAATCGAATGTTATGGATTCCCATTGGCTTCAGGCACAAGGGAGGCCAATCAGAATACTGCTTGGCATTGGTGCGATACAGGGATATAACGATATATCATTCAGAGCTCATTCAGATCTTTGACATATGTTCTGTGTTTCTTCCAAAGCTGTTGTTGATATATACTTCAATTTTATTGTTTCCATATATTGCAGAACATCACAGTTAGAAACATAGAAACATAGAAGTCTGACGGCAGAAAAAGACCTCCTGGTCCATCTAGTCTGCCCTTATACTATTTTCTGTATTTTATCTTAGGATGGATATATGTTTATCCCAGGCATGTTTAAATTCAGTTACTGTGGATTTATCTACCACGTCTGCTGGAAGTTTGTTCCAAGGATCTACTACTCTTTCAGTAAAATAATATTTTCTCATGTTGCTTTTGATCTTTCCCTCAACTAACTTCAGATTGTGTCCCCTTGTTCTTGTGTTCACTTTCCTATTAAAAACACTTCCCTCCTGGACCTTATTTAACCCTTTAACATATTTTAATGTTTTGATCATGTCCCCCCAGTAATAGAAGATAATTTCATTTTGTTAATACAAACCAACATTTCTCTTGTAGCCAGCTGAATTTAGGTACTATAGGAAGTTGGTTATGAAATTTTCCTGACACATTGTCAAAATAATATTATAATGTGTGCTGCTGTCCCATTGTCCCCTGGTTTCAAGTGATGTGAATTTAGTAGGTGTCAATTCCTACTAGTGGAGCAGTATATAGTAACTTTTCTTAATGGGTTTAGAATTATTGTGGCTACTTGGTGAATGTATGGTAGGAAAAATAATATGTTCGTATCAGAGGTGGGCTGCTCCTGGTTTGTAGCAGTTCTTTAGAATCAGTAGCGGGAATTTCCCTCTGGTTGCTGAACTGGGAGTGATTGCCAGTTGGCCATTCTTCCAAACCAGCTTTAATGTCTTGTTTTTTGCTTCTGCGCATACACAAAAGTTTGGTTTTCAGTACTGGGCATATGTGCACATTCATGTGGTATGGCCGTGTGGCAGGCAATGTGTGCATGCCCACATGGGGAAGGAGGAAGCAAACCGGTGGCAAGGTAACTTAGAACCCACCCCTGGCTCATATGATCCTCGTTGCTTACAAGTTATCATTTCAAACAAAGGAAAAATGTTACTTTTAGTAAATTAAGAAAGACTACAGAAAAAAAGCAGAAATTGACAAACCAGAGAAAACCAGAGACTGGCAATCCACTTCTAATTCAATTCATCTCTTAGGGACCTTTTATCATCTATGTTGGACATGTGCTAAAGGGGAAAAAATTAAAATGGAATATGATTCATATTGTAATATAAATTTTGTTTTGAAAATTGAGATAAAAATGAAATCAGAATTTTTTCCCTTTGGGTTTAATGGAAAAAGAACTAGAGAAAAAATAGGAACTTTGTTATTACCATATATATGTTGAACAGCAGCAAAATTATTGTGTGCACAAAAATGGAAGGGCATTTTGATTTCTGCTATGGAGGACTGGTTGCAGAAATTGATGGAGATGGCTGAAGTGGCAAAACTTTGAGAAAATATTATTTTACTGAAAGAGTAGTAGATCCTTGGAACAAACTTCCAGCAGACGTCATTGGTAAATCCACAGTAACTGAATTTAAACATGCCTGGGATAAACATATATCCATTGTAAGATTAAATGCAGGAAATTGTATAAGGGCAGACTAGATGGACCATGAGGTCTTTTTCTGCTGTCAGTCTTCTATGTTTCTATGTTTCTTTGATTAAAGAAAAGAACATAAGCACTTCTGAACTTTGTGCTTCATGTGGAGAAGAATGAAACACAGGCTTTGGGCTTTACCAATTAGACCAATAGATCTTTATAGAAATGGTTTGCTCATATTATTGTTCATATGAAAAAGCAAGAAGTTGTGATTTGACGTTAATGCCTTATTTTACTGTAATAGAGACTGTCTGCTTCTCTTTTTAAAAATCTTTCCTCACCTCTTCTTCCCCTTCCCCTCTCCCTGCTTTCCTATTTACTTTGTATTTTGTATTTTACATTACTTTATAAGTCAATAAAAATGTTAATTTATAGAAATGAAAATAGATTAATTTTACCAGAGAATTAATTGGCTCCAGTTTCCAAGATACAGCTTCAGGTCAAAATTGCATCAAAATAATTCAAAATTACAAGGGTGATTTGCAATTATGTTCTATAACTTTTGTAGAAAATATGATATAGCAGTGAGAATAGTGCCACACCAATCATTATAAATGTATCTTTTTAGTTATACCAATAACACAACTTTCCATTCATTTATTGGTTTTTCATGTAACATTTTCATGCTTTTTGCATGAAAAACTGACAAACACTAACATCAGATTAAACAACAAGGTTCCATCTTTATTTGGTTTGTAAACTGCGCTATTTGATTTTTTTTCTTGTGAACTTCAATAAGATCATTCCTGGGGAGATTGCAGCAGTAATCGCCAAGTGGGGTGGACTCCATGTCCCTTGGTATCTTTTCTCCATGCCTGAAATATCCTGATGGAATCTTTCCCCACATAAATCACTCCCTGCCCCACAGTTTAAAGGGAAATGGTTTAAATGCTAGTGTAAGAAATGAATTTTTTGTGACATGTTTTACACAAAGTACTTTATGGGACCTATAAGCAAATTTTCCAGGCTGTTTTCCTAGTTATCTGCCTGGCTGTTCTCAAAGTGAAGATAAATTTATATATTTCCATGTGGTACCATTTTCATTGTTCTATTATAGTTTATCAAGAAGTTACAAGGCATCATGATCGTGTAGATACCTCCCTCCCTTATAGGCAAATATGCTTGCCTTTCTATAAATCTTTATTGTGAAATATCTTAAGAACTTTAGCCAACCAGCATTTTTTATTACCTGTTTTCTAATGCATCTAATCAAAATATGTAAAATTAACACATTTTATCTCAGAGGTATATTTCTATATCTGTAGATCAGTGTATACTGTATATACTGATAAACATATCCCTTTGTCCCATTAGATCTTGTTGTAAGTGACAAAGGTGTGACGAAGCCATCACGACCCCATGGACAACATTCATCCAGACCTTCCTGTTCTCTAACATCCCCCACAATCCATTTAAGCTCATGCCAATTGCCTCAGTGACTCCATCCAGCCACCTTATTCTCTGTTGTCCCCTTCTTCTTTTGCCCTCACTCATTTAGACTCTTCTCCAGTGATTACTTCCTCCTCATTTGGTGGCCAAAATATTTCAGTTTCATCTTCAGGATCTGGCCTTCTAATGAGCAGTTAGAGCTGATCTCCTCTAGGCAGTGAAGGGCTGCCGTTTTTGTAACTACCCCACTGTGGGTATGGCTTATGCAGGATCCCCTGCATTTTCTTTCAACATCTTTCAGTGGAAATTGGGTGCTCTGGGGTGGAGCTCCATTTTTGCTACCCCAGTGCGTTCGCCACTATCTGGGCAATAGCCCACCCCTGCCTCTAGGGCTGACCGGTTTGATCACCTTGCAGTCCAAGGGACTCACAGGAATCTTCTCCAGCACCCTAGTTCAAAGGCCTCAATTCTTTGGCACTCAGCCTTTCTTATGGTCCAACTTTCACAGGCATACATTGCAACTAAGAAAACTATACACATTTTGTTGGTAGGGTGATGTCTCTGCTTTTTAGCATTAGATAGTTAGGTACTTCTATCTAATATCCATTAGAAAAAAGTGGCTAATTATTTAAAATATGGTGGAATCATCATCATCATCATCATCATCATCATCATTATTATTATTATTATTATTATTATTATTATTATTATTATTATTATTATTAATTAGATTTGTATGCCACCCCTCTCCGAAGACTTGGGGTGGTGGAATCATTGCTGGGGGGGGGGGGTGTTTAATGCTTTAAACAACTGCTTTGCTTTGTATTTACAGCTTGAGCAACTTTTCTACCTGTTAGTGTTCTTTTTTTCTTTTCGGTTAGCCACTAGAGCTTTAACAACCTGCAGCACATGTATTGAATGGAATCACACTGAACAATTTTAATAGATTTTACATCATGAAATATATGTCACAAAGGTCATTACTGTGTGCTGTGCAGGCTGCACTGGACAGTTTACTATCAAATGTGTAGATTGATATGGAAGGAGATAGCTCTAGTGAGTCCCACTGAGCCTTTAACAGTGTCATTTTTCTGTGAGATTTCCGAGACAGAAACTTTGTAAATGAAAATGGAAGTGACTAAGGCTGTGAATGAACTCATGCTGGGCACAGTTTGACCTTGATGCAATTTCTGTCATTTTATACAATACTCACAGACCAATCCAAGAAAGAGTTAAGATACTCCAAGATTTCTTCTCCCATTGATTAGAACTGAGTTTGAATTCAAGCAGTGAAGCTTAAATGAATGGCACTACCAATACAATTGTTATTTTTCTGAGGTAGGTTTGGTTTTGTGCATCATATCTCTTATTGGCAATTTATTATACTGCTACACCAATTCGCTATCAGTCAGTAGATTATATATATTATATATGAAGATATCATGATCTCTGGAACTTTCATAAATTTATTTCCTTAGCTTTCGTTAGCCCCTGTTAACATCATCAGTGTAAAATCACCACTGAAGATATTTTTATGTGTTGCTTTTATGTGTTGCTGATCAATTTAGTCATTGAGTGCATGAAGGGCCCACACCCTTGTCTCCCCCGCCCCGGTAATTAGCATTGTTGTTTTTGCCATAGTCATGCTGACTGATGGTGGTGCAGTTTCTGTAGCCTCCTTCCCTATTGTGTATTGCTTGGGTTTTCTCTCTTTCATCGTCAGAGTGTAAAATCACTGTTGAAGAAATTTTTATGTGTTGCTTTTATGTGCTCCTGGTCAATTTAGTCATTGCGGGCATGATGGGCCCAAACCTTTGTCTTTTCCCTGTAATTAGCTTTGTTGTTTTTGCTGTAGCCATGCTGATAGATAGAGGTGCAGTTTCTATTGTGTATTGCTTGGGTTTTCTCTCCATGGGGCCGGGGGGGGGGGGAGAGGAGGGTTGATTCCGATTTGTCAGGTTACTTTGAAGGTAGGAAGGGTTTAGTAGAGACTGATAGCTATGAAGGAATGAAAATTAATCAACAAACCTGTTACAAGATCATGGGCTAGACAAATGAATTTAGGGGATGCAATGAATGTGCCTTAGAGGGAGAGGACTAGAGATGAGGGTAAGGGAGCTGGGAAAAATGCCTTCAAAGTAATAACTGACAGATAGGCATCAAACCCCTTCTGGAGAGAAAACCCAAGCAATGCACAATAGGGAAGGAGGCTACAGAAACTGCACCTTCATCAATTCAGCATGACTATGGCAAAAACAACAAAGCTAATTACCAGGGGGGGAGAGAGAGACAAAGGTGTGGGCCCTTCATGCACTCAATGACTAAATTGATCAGCAACACATAAAAATTTCTTCAGTGGTGATTTTACACTCTGATGATGTTAACAGGGGCTAACAAAAGTTAAGGAAATAAATTTCTGAAAGTTCCACACTCTTATCTTTTTAAGAATTTCAAGAATTTAAATAATAAAAAAATAATTTATATAAAAAAGGTTTATTATTGTTATGTATTTTTTTAATTGTACGTCATAATGAATTGTTTTGAAAAGGTGCCTATATAAATTGTTTCAATTAATTAAATAATCTGAGTTTTTCCTCAAGCTTAATGGATTTACAACCTGTCTTTATCACTTATATCCATCTGTGAAGTTCCATTACATCATGTGTTCAATTACCTTGATAGATGCATATATTTAGATGTATTTCCACTTATCCATGACAGGCTTCCTATACTGATGGAACTTGCTTAGTTATTCAAAGAATAAATTTGGATTTGGAAGGGTAGAGATTTTTTTCATTATGATTGTCCCTGTGATCAAGCACTAGGTCTTGGTGGGAGGAATGGTGTAGTTTGATTTTTTGTGGGGTGGAGGGGGAAGAATAGAACTGGGTTGAACTGCAAAGGCCACTTAGCATGTTAGGGAGATGAAAGCTTGCATGCATCTGTGACTTCACATTTTGCCAGTATCCTTCTACAAATGGCTGTATGACTGTAACTTTGTTGCTTGTATCCTTACAATTTATACTGACTGGTTCCTAATATGATTTGATTTCTTATTTGTATCTGGACTATCGTTAACTGTTGTATCTTATGATTCTTGACAAACTTATGTTTTCTTTTATGTACACTGAAAGCATGTGCACCAAGACAAATTCTTTGCGTGTCCAATCACACATGGACAATAAAATTCTATTTTTCTATTATTCTTCTGTTTTTTTTAAAAAAGTCCAAAAATTGCTGTCAAGTATTCAGAAAGGATGAAGGATGACACAATTCAGACAGACAGATGCATCAGTTTTTATGCAAAGCACAAAAGGAGCCTTGCCTTTTAGAAAGGAAAGCATTCTTACTAACCTTTTTTATTCTCTGAACGAATCAGCTATTCACATCATTAAGTTGTAGACAAAGAAGCACCAATGGTAAGAATAGTCTCCATCCCACTCTGGCTATATTGATTTTTTTTCCGCCCAGAGAAAGGTGACGTCCAATATTTCGTATAATCTCACAACAGAAAAGTAGCTAGAATAACTTGATTAAAGTTAGGGACATTTTGTGCAACGCTCCTTACCTGGAGACAAAGCAGCTGCCTTTGATTGAAAAGGAAGTAGTTAGTACAGATGATAGGTAAAAATATATCTCAGTTAGGAAAACCATTCCTGGAAACTGGAACTGCTGTAATTTCTGTTTGTAGCCATACAAACCAGGCATTTATAAAATATAGGGAAAACAATGACTTACAACATCTGGTAAATCTTTCAAAATGTCCATTCTGTTCCTTCTTGTTTTGGAATAGCTCCCAAATTATAATGAATGCACCAAGTTTAGTACTATGTTTGGGATGTGTGAAATTTGTTGCTGAATACCCTTAATATCTCAAGCTTATTGTTCAGTAACTTCTAGAAGTAGACTTAATATAAGCTGTAAATGCTGGTCTGCTCGCCATCTGCACCATAGTTATATTTGTAAATAAAGAGAAATTAAAACAGGCATTTGAAATCTCCAGTGCAAAATCAACCTTGTTAAATGGTGCCCCTAAACTTCCAAAGTTGATTATGGGAAACTGCATGTGATATTTGCATGCATAGAATTAACCAAGGCTGGATAGAAGATCTGTCTTTCTAACTGTTTTCCATCAGTACATTTCTACTTCATTCACAGTGTTTGAGCAGTCAAAGTAAATCAAGTTCATGTCTACATTACTTAATGAAGCTGGCAGAATAATCATGGCACACATACAACGACTAATAACCTATGAGCTCATTTCGAGTATTTTAAATGAAGCGTCTCTCTTTAATGTAAAGAATTTGTGGAAAGCTATGGAAATTGTTTGGACAGATGACTAATGATAATAGGACTTCCTCCCTTAACATCAAATTACTTGCCTATTAGAATAGCAGCAGGGGTTAGTTTGGATATAGGTATAGATTGCAACAACAGAAAATAACATCTTTGCATTCCTGGGAGAAACAGTTAACCCAAGTTGCACCTAAGTAGGAAAAGATGTAAAATCTACCTAAAACATTATTTTGGTCCAAAAGCAAATTAACATTTTTTTTCCTCCTGCTCATAACAGTCAGTCACCACATAACCTTTCTTTACAGACTTATACTTCCTCGAGGCTCAGCAATTAACTTTAAATGATAATTACATGGGATAGAAAAGTGGATGAAACACGAGACGTATTTGTGTTTTAACCCATTTATAACTTACTCAAGGGGTGCCTGATGTATATATTTCCTTCCTACGTTTTTTTGTGTTTGGTTAATTGTTTTCAGTAAAGCTGCACGTGTATTTCCTTTGGATGATACATAGAGTGTATAGTTAGATATCCTAAACATTTTATTTATTTATCTATTTATTTATCTATTTATTTATTTATCTATTTATTTAGAAACATAGAAACATAGAAGACTGACGGCAGAAAAAGACCTCATGGTCCATCTAGTCTGCCCTTATACTATTTCCTGTATTTTATCTTACAATGGATATATGTTTATCCCAGGCATGTTTAAATTCAGTTACTGTGGATTTACCAACCACATCTGCTGGAAGTTTGTTCCAAGGATCTACTACTCTTTCAGTAAAATAATATTTTCTCATGTTGCTTTTGATCTTTCCCCCAACTAACTTCAGATTGTGTGCCCTTGTTCTTGTGTTCACTTTCCTATTAAAAACACTTCCCTCCTGAACCTTATTTAACCCTTTAACATATTGAAATGTTTCGATCATGTCCACCCTTTTCCTTCTGTCCTCCAAACTATACAGATTGTGTTCATTAAGTCTTTCCTGATATGTTTTATGCTTAAGACCTTCTATCATTCTTGTAGCCCGTCTTTGGACCCATTCAATTTTGTCAATATCTTTTTGTAGGTGAAGTTTCCAGAACTGAACACATTCATTCATTCATTCATTCATTCATTTATTTATTTATTTATTTATTTATTTAATTTGTATGCCGCCCCTCTCCGCAGACTTATTTATTTGTCAAACATATATTGGATAGTAGTAGTTTGTATAAACATAAATAAAAAGTAACAATAAAAGAAAACAATAGGACAGTAGGACAGGGATGGTAGGCACGCCCCTTACAGACCTCTCCACATCTTAAAAATGGAGAGAGGTTGGTTGTAGACAATCTAAGGTTAAAGTTTTTGGTGTTTGGGGAAGAAACCACAGTCAGGTAGTGCATCCCAGGCATTGATCACTCTATTGCTGAAGTCATATTTTCTGCAGTCGAGTTTGGAGCGATTTACATTTAGTTTGAATCTATTACGTGCTCATGTATTGCTGTGCATGAAGGTGAAGTAATCATTAACAGGAAGGACATTTTAGTATATGATTTTATGAACTACATTTAGATCAGATTGGAGGCGACATAGTTGTAAATTGTCTAATTCCAGTATTTCAAGTCTGGTGGAATAACATGGGAGAAAGAAACTTTTTCCATCAGAAAGTGGGTCTTAGGATGGCAAGAGGCAATAGATAATAATTAGTATCAGTCTTAGATCTTGCTGACTTTCTGCTTCAAACAACTACTAAAATTAATGGGCAGATTTGCTAATCCAGTCCATTATGTTCAGTGAAGGGCTACCAAAAATTTTACAACCACACTGTGGGCGTGGCTTATGCAAGATGCTCTGGGGTGGAGCTCCATTTTCACTACCCCATTGAGTTCCTCCCCCCCCCCATCCAGGCAGTAGCCCATCCCTGATTGTGTTTCACTTTTTGTTTCTCTCTTTGTTTCTGTGCTGTAGTTAGAATTGAGTAACCATTAGTACATTATCAAAGATACTGTATAGAGAAAAATCCATTGTTGATGCTTGTGGTAATACAACTTGAAGTCTATTTCATACTTGAAATGTTCTCAGTTAATCACACTTCTTAAACCTGACTGTCAGAAGAATAATTCCAACTCAAGCCAGGGCTGTGCAAGAAAAAATAAAAATGATATCCAGACAAAACATTTATTCCTAAAAGTAAAATAGTCTGCCTTTAGGGGAAGGCAGCAGAGAAAATGGGATATAGCAACAGATTTTTATAGGGGGAGCTTGTCTGGGATGAAGTGACTACATGCTGATTCCATAATGCCACTTGGTGTGTGTGTGTGTATTCCTGTGAATATGCAATTCCTCTGGGATATTTAATTTAATTAACTCTATTTTTCCAGACCTTAATCCTTTGATATGTGGATTAGGTCTAGGTAATTTATTTGGGGGGTTGGTAATTTTAGTTGATTAACTTAATTTCATTTTAACTGTCAATTATCTAGTGGAGATACTGACTCAGACCATTGTGGATTATATTAGTATTTAAGGGAAGAAGGAAACAGTGTAAAGAATAAAATAAATTTGGATATAAAACTTCGCAAATGACTTCCTCCTCTGTCATAACTCAGTTCACCACAGTTCAATATCTATCTGAAGAAGAATTCTATTGCATACAAAAGTTTGATTTTACATTTCACTTTATATCAATAAAATTATTGTCCCTTTTAGAACTTTTGAAATTGCTTTTTTTAAAAAAAGTTTATTAAATATTTACACTAAAATCATACAACTACAATACATATAATACAACACAACGTACACAAAAATTTAAATAGAGAAAAGAAAAAGGATGAAAAAAGAGAAATAGATGTAAAAGAAATTAAGAAAAAAAGAAAAAGAATAAAGCACTCTGCTTTATCAATTACATTTTTGATATCGCTATTTACATTTGAACTACTCTATGAGTAGTAAATTCAATGTGCAGCTTAAGTCTAGTACATTTCCAGTTCTTCATAACATTTTATCACTCATATATCTATCCTTCAATGGTATAATGGTGCAATGATATCTTAGTATGTGTAGATATTGTTTAAATTTATTACTTTTAAGTTTAGTATTGAGGTTCCTAATTTGGATTTAAATAAGTTAAAATTTTGTTCTAGTTTGTTATTTTTTTTTTGGCAACCCAGATATACCACCTGTCCCAGCTTTTATGGAAGTCTTCCATGTCCTTGTCTTGTAACTCGTAGGTCAGCTTTGTCATTTCGACCACCTGGTAAATTTTATTTATCACACTATAGATTGTGGGTGGGAGCTCCTCCTTCCATGATTGGGCATACATGATTCTGGCCGCTGTAGTGATGTGTAGTATTAGATGTCTATCGTGTTTTAAGAAGTGTTGTCTGAATATTCCTAATAAAAAAAGTCCTGGTGTTATTTTTATTTCCTTTTTGGTGATTTCTTCAATCATATTTTGGATTTCCCCCCAAAATTGTTTGACTACTGGGCACGTCCACCACATATGATAATAAGTGCCTGGTTTTCCCTGGCACTTCCAACAGATGGGGGAGATTTTTGGGTACATTTTAGACAGACGGGCTGGGGGAAGGTGCCATCTGTATAACATCTTATATATGTTCTCCTTATATGGGATTGAAAGTGTCATTTTATAATTATTTACCCAAATTTTTTCCCATTCTGGTAAATTTATCGTATACCCGAAATTTTGCCCCCAGGCTATCATATTACCTTTTACTTCCTCCTCAGCAAGTTCTTGGTAAAGCAAATATTTGTATATTTTAGAGATTTGTTTATCATCTGTGCCCAATAAAATTTTATCAAATATGCCAATTTTTTGGAATCCTTGCCTTTCCCTGTCCTCTTTATATTTAGATCTAATTTGCTAATATTGGATCCAGTCCAATTTGATCCCTTTATCCTGAAGGTCCGATTTGGAAATTAGTGTGTCATTTTCATTTAATAATTGGTCATAAGTTATCTTATTCTTTAAAATCATTGTTTTGGGATAAGTTATGGCCTCATTCGGTGAGAGCCACTTTGGTGTTTGCAGGTATTGGGACTTTTGCACTGATTGCCACATTTCTATTAGGTTTTTTCTCATAAAATGCTGCTTAAAATGTGTAATTTACCCTTTTTCCCAATTAGGTAGGAGTGCCAACCAAATTCCAGGTTATAGCCTTCCAAGGCTAGTATTCTTTTGTCCCTTAAGATGATCCATTCTCTTATCCAATTCAATGATGCAACTTTGTAATATAGCTTCCAATCCGGCACTCCCATCCCTCCTCTGCTCCTATGGTCCTGTAGGTGTTTGTATTTTAGTCTGGCTTTTTTTTTTTGCTCCAGATAAATTGATGGGTGAACTTCTTTAGTGAATCAAAAAATTTCCTGGGTAATTTTATTGGTATTGTCTGATAGAGAAAGAGAATCTTAGGGAGTATATTCATTTTTATCACTGCGATTTTTCCAAGGAATGAAAGTGGGCCCACTTATCCAAATTTGTTTTTGTCGTTTCCAGAATTTTTTCATAATTGTCTTTGTATATGGTACTACATTTGGCTGTGAGAACTATTCCCAGATATCTTACCTTTGGAGCAATTTGGATTTCCATTTCCTTTTCTAGTTCTAGTCTTTGATTTAAAGTCATATTTTTAACTATTATCTTAGTCTTATTTTTATTTAGTTTTAACCCTGCCACTGCTCCAAAGTTATCTATTTCTTTTAATAAGTGTTTGCCCGATACCAATGGGTCTTCCAGAATGAATACCATATCATCCGCATAAGCTTGTAATTTGTATTCTTCGTTTTTAGTTTTTAATCCTTTTATTTTCGAATTGTTTCTTATCTTAATCAACAGTGCTTCTAATGCTGTTATAAAAATCAGTGGTGCCAATGGGCATCCTTGCCTTACCCCTTTTCTAATTTGTATTTCCTCGGTCATTTCTTTATTAATTATTATTTTGGCTTTTTGCTGAGTATATATTGTATTAATTAAACCCACTAATTGATCTCCAAAGTTCATTCTTTGTAACTGCAGTGTGAAATATCTCCAATTAATTTTATCGAATGCTTTTTCCGCGTCCACAAAGACAAATGCAGCTTGTCTTCCAATCTGTACATCATAATATTTGGTTACATTCAGTATTGTTCTAGTGTTATTTTTGATTTGTCTGTATGGGAGAAAACCGCTTTGGTCAGTGTGGATAAGTTGATTTAAGATTGGTTTCAATCTTTCAGAGATTATTGCAGCTAAAATTTTATAGTCAGTATTAAGGAGGGTAATTGGCCTATAGTTTTGGATTAGGGATTTCTCAGATTCACTTTTGGGAATTAAAGTAATGTATGCGTGCTTCCAGGAGTCTGGTATTTTCCCGCCCATTAAGATGTCATTAAATAATTCTAACATGTATGTCTCTAATATTCCTTGTAGAGTCTTGTATAACTCAAAAGGTATCCCATCCGGTCCGGGGATTTGTTGTTTTTTTGTTTGCCAAGAATTTGCCTGAGTTCAGTTATTGTAATTTTTTCATTTAGTTTTGTTTTTTGGTCTTCAGTAACTTTTGGTAGTTCTATTTGTCCTAAATAGTCATTAATTTTACTTTCCTCCACCTGTTCTTGGTCATATAGGTTGGAAAAAAATTGTTCAACTATAATTTTTTTGTGTGATTCCTCTGTTTGTCTTTCCCCCTGTGAGTCAATTAAACCTTCAATGTATCTATCTGATTGTTGAGAGGCTAGCTTCCACGCCAGCCATCTCCCAGGCTTGTTGGCATTTTCGAAAAAGTTTTGTTTTTGGGTCCTAATTTTTTGTGCCAATTCCTCCTGGTTATGCAAATTCACCTTGTGTTTTATCAGATTCAGTTCTTTTAATATGTTTTGATCTGATGGGTTTTTATGGAGTTCTTCTTCTAAAGTGGTAATTTTTTGAAAATTTTTTTGCATTTCACTTTTCTTTTGCTTATTTTTGCCCGTTAAGTATGATATCGATAAGCCTCTGATATAGGCCTTCGTAGTGTCCCATAGGTTGGCTTTATTTGTTTCGCCATTATCGTTTATTTCTAGGAAATATTTTAATTCCCTTTCCATCTTTAGTGTATAATCCTTTTCCTTAATAATAGATTGATTTAGTGACCACCTTTTCCTAGTAAATTTTTTCTGCTCCGTCCATTTTAGCCAAATTGGATTATGATCCGCCCAGGTATTAGGGAGGATCTCTGATTCTGTAATATTTTGAATAAATTCTTGGTTAGCCCAGGCCATGTCTATTCTTGACCACGACTTATGTGGGTATGAAAAATATGTGTAGTACCTCTTATTTGGGTGGAAGGATCTCCACGTGTCTTTTAGTAGGAATTCTTCTACCATTTGTTTGAAAGTGTGTGGAAAAAATTTTCTAACTTTTTTCTTATTATTACTTTTGTAATCTTTTTTTCTATCCGCTATCGAGTTGTAATCTCCGACTATTACAAATTTTTTAAAGTCAATATCTAATAAAATTTTGTGTATTTTAGCATAGAATTCAGCCTGTTTTATATTTGGCGCGTATATTGAGATTATTACTGTGGGGGTGTTCCCTTTGTTTATTTGTATTGCCAAGATTCTTCCTTCTTCATCAGAATATAGTAATTTGGGATTTAATCAAGGTTTAACATAGATTACAGTTCCACGTTTCTTAACAGGGGCTAAAGATGCAAAAAGTTTCCCTAGTTTTGGACATTCTAAGACTGAGTGCTGATCTTTCTTGATGTGTACTTCCTGGAGACAGGCTATATCTGGGTTGCTTTTAATTAATTTGTGCCATATTTTATTCCTTTTCTTTGAAGCATTTATACCATTGATGTTTATGGATATTAGTGATAGTTCTTCATCTATAGTTGTTTCCTTAGTTCCGCTCTTTACCTCCTGCTCTGGACCTTGTAGTTGCCCCTTCTTTGCCATTGATTGGTCGTTTGTATCTGATCTCAGGTTCTTGTATATTCTCATCCAATATCGATTCCTCTCTACTCTCCACCTCCTTTCTCACTCTTCCCCCTAAATCCTGTGATTCAATTGTCTTGATATTTTGATCTAAAAAGTTTTGAGCCTCTTCAATTGTGTTAATCCTGTGTTTTTCCCCTAAGAGGGTGACTAGAAGGCCTTCGGGGATAAGCCACCTAAAGGAGATTTTATGTCGGTGTAGTTTAGATGTCAAAATTTGATATTGTCTTCTCTTTTCTCTAATTCGCCTGGGCATTTGCTTTAGAACTACAGTATTACCTCCTTTCCTTTATGTATTATCGGGTCATCTTTGGCCAAGTGGTATATCTCATCCCTCGCTGTTTTTTTAACAAACCTAACATGAACTTCTCAAGGTAATTTATTCCTGTGAGTGTAACCAGTGTACACACGATATATTTCGTCTATTTCCTTCAATACCCTTCTAGCTGTTGAACCCGTTATGCCCGCTATTATCTCCACCATTGTATCTGCTATGTTTTCTTCCTTAGTTTCTGGTATGTTTTGAAATCTTAAGAAAAAAGAGGCTTTTTCAAGCTCCATATTTAATAAGGCCTCTTCCATGTTTTTGATGGCTGACATTGTATTTTCTTCTGTTTCCTGCAATTTTGCTTCCAACTTTTCATTTTTCTGCTCTATCTCCTGTATCTTTTGTGCGTTCTCAGAAAGTGCACTTTGAATAAGCTCAATTTTCCCATCAATCTTACCTACTCTGTCTTCCACTCTCTGTATGTCTTTTTGAATTTCCCCTCTTACATTCTCTATATTCCCCGCCAGTTTTTCACAATTTTGGTCCAAGGATTCTTGCATTTTTAATATTAGCTCTTGCAATGATGCAAGTGTGGAAGACTGGGAAGCCATAGCTGTCACACTTTCTGCCCCTTTAGAGCTCTGGGGGGTTGTAGGTTGGGGTGTTACAGGTTTATTACCACCTTTGAATTGAGAAGTATTTGCTAAAGGCCTTGACATTTTAAATATACTTAATACTCACAATATCACAGGTTGTACTATCAATTTGCCCACCAGGTAATTGAGCAGTCAAGTAGTCAAATAGTCAGTTAATCAGTTTCTATAATTATTCAATATGATTAATAAAAATAGCTAAACAATTAAGTTTGTTAATTAATTAATTGGTGGATTTGAATTAATTGGTTGATTTAAATAACAGTCAATATCTATTCACTCTAATCAGTTCATCAAATGTTATACAGTTATCAATTTACTTAAATTTATAAAATCTTTATAAAATCTTCATAACAATAATTTATTTCCAAAAATGCTTTAAATAGTACTCTGGTATTTGAGTTTATATTCTTAATTAATTAGCAAGTATTAATTGAATCTTAAAAAAACCTTTACACATAAGATTCAGAACTTATATCCAATTTGTCTAATACCAATATTCCTAAATGTATAAATGTATAAATATATAAATATGTAAGTATGTAAATATCAGAATCTTATATTATATTATTATTACTATAATATATTACTAAAGTATAGGAAAGAGTAAAAAAGGTTGAAGTAAAGATCTAAAGTATATTAGAAGAGGATTATAAAGTCTATAATTATATTGGGGACAAGATATTTTAGGACAATTTTAAATAATTTCTTTTTCTTCTGTCTTCTGTCTTCTATCTTCCTTCTTCAATATTTATTTATTAGTCAACTGTTTAATAATAGTCAATTATTTAGAAAGTCTAAGAATATTATAATAGGAAGAGATGAATTAATTCCAATATAGGTAGTCAATAATCAGGAGTATAATAGAAGATCTTCAAAGTTTATGATATAGTCAGAGACAGAGAGAGTCAGAAATATGTATCAAACTTTTGGCCTCTTATATTTATAGTTCCAAAAGCTGTTCAACTATTTTCAACGAATCAAATATTTCAAACTTGTTTATGCTGAGTTACCCTTGTGTCAGCACCGGCTTCCAGTTCACAAAGTTCGTTTTGATGGGCTCCAATAGCCAAGTATCGTTCCTTCTCGCTCCTTCTCGCAACTTTCCAAAACTTTCGCAAACTTTCACCAACCTCCACAAACCACCTTTCACTTTCACTTAATCTGCTTTTCTCCTGCTGCCAATCTAACCAGATGTAATCCTCTCCAACACAAAAGCCGGGTACAGGGGAAAGTTCCAACCAGGTTCCACCATTAACACTAACTCGCCCGATGTGATCCCCCGACCTCTCTTCCTCACTCGGTAATGGCCGCCCCCTTATGATCTTGCTGAGTCACCGAGTTGGTTCTTTTCTTCGCAGCAAGGAAGTACGTTCACCACTGCTCGCCACCGTTCAGTAAAGACCCTTCTCACTCTCACCAACCATCATACCATCCAATGCGATACCCAAATTTCTCGATACTCGATCTATGTTAGCTGCTCTTCTGGCTTCCTACAGGATGTTGGGCAGCCACGTCTCCAGATCGGCACAGGCCGATCTCTTCAGCCCCGGGCCCGGGCGTTTCTCCGCTCCCCCTGCGGGCTGCCTTACCGCTACGGGTGCACGGAGACTTCCCCTAAAAGTTGCTCATCCCTCCAGGCTGCAACTGCCTCAAATGGCGGACTTAGGAGCTGAAATGCAGAGATCGATCTCGAGAGCCCTCGAAGACCGCTCCGCCACGACGTGACGTCAAACCGGAAGTCTCTGAAATTGCTTTTTTTAATAGCCCAGACAGACATATACAGTATCTTCCCTCTTATACTAGTAATCTTCCAATTACACTAGTTCTTGTGATCTAGATATCTTGAAAAGAGAAGTTCTTGTGATCTAGATATCTTGGAAAGAGAAGTAATTAATGTGTATAATGATAGGTAGAATGTATTTTGCAATCCTATTTCCATTCTAAACTCTCGAGTTCAAAAGCCTTTCCCTGAGTTCTCATTTTAATGTCAAATATGAGCAAGATTACTTTGCTGAAATAACATTAAAATGAAAGACAATAACAGTGGAATTATATTGGTCCTTTGGAGCACTCTGATAAATTAAAATCATTGCTGGCAATAGGAAGCCATTCTAAGAGGTGTTTATTGATCTTCTTTGGGAGGGTTTCTCTGACACACTCTCCCTAGCTCATTGTAGGAGATGGTTAAGATCCTCAGCCATTCTAAGCTTGCTCTTTGCCTAATTTTCAAAGTTTTTCCTATGTCAGGAAATTTCATTGATGGAAAAAGCAGGCAAGAAAGTCCTGCCAGATGATCATACTTAAATGCAAAAGCAAAGCTCTCTACATGGGGCTACCTTGGAAAAGTGTTCGTAAACTTCAAATTGTGCAAAATGCAGCCGCGCAAGCTATCATGGGCGCACCAAGATTTGCCCATGTCTCTTCAGCACTCCGCGGACTGCATTAGTTGCCAATTGGTTTCTGGACCCAATTCAAAGTGTTGGTTATTGTTGTGGTTCCGTCTGAGGCCCCTCAGGGAACGGCTGACCTTCTGTCGGTTTCCAGCTCAGAGGGAGAGGCTGAGGAACAGGAGGTGCAGACAGACGAGGAGGAGGAATCCCAGGCTGAAGAAGAGGGAGGACAGCCAGAGTCCCACCAGGGGGAGCTCTCCCCAGCAAGCAGCCTGGATTCCTTAGAGGAAAATGCACAAGCCATAATTGATCTGCGACAAAGAAGAGCTACTCAGAGAAGAAATCAATTGGCTAAGTACTTTCAGCATTAACGAGGCAACAGCTGGGTTTGGGTGTGGTGCTCTTGGGAAAGGCTAAAAGGCAGACCCACCCTTCCTGGCTTGTGGAGTTTTATCTTTGAGAGTCGTGGGACCTGGCTGTGAACTTTGGCGTCTTGGAATCCTGGTTTGTGCCTTTGACTATTGAAACCTTGGGGGGGGGGGGGTGCCAGCAAGAAGCTTGCTGTATTGTCTGGACATCAGGACCCTGCTGTAACGTATTATAGCCTGTCTGTTGGGAAGAACAGGTTTTCCTCTGTGCTTATTTTTTCCAGCTATAAAATACTTTTGGCTTTTACCAGAGTGTCTGGCTGTTTTTTCCAGTTGGTGTTGAGGTCTGGGGGAACCCAGACAGAACAGTTATGACCTATAAAGCTCTACATGGCATAGGACCAGATTACCTGCAGGACCGCCTTCTGCTGCACGAATCCCAGCGCCCAGTCAGGTCCCACAGTGTTGACCTTCTCCAGGTCCCATCAACTAAACAATGTCATTTGGCAGGTCCTAGGGGAAGAGCCGTCTCTGTGGGGGTCCCAGTCCTCTGGAATTAACTCCCCCCAGAGATTTGCACTGCCCCACCCTCCTTGCCTTTTGTAAGAACTTGAAAACTCACCTATATCGGCAGGCTTTTTAGTTGTTTTAGTATTGTATTGTTACATGCTGTTTTTATCACTATTGTTAGCCGCCCCGAGTCCACGGAGAGGGGCGGCATACAAATCCAATAAATAAATAAATAAATAAAATAAATAAGGCTTGCAGCCTCTGCCAAGTAAATGTATTGAATGTGACAGTATGGTTGTGATTGTTTGTTTTTAAATGACTAGTTTTAAGATAATTTTTATAGTAATTATTCTATTAATTGGCTTAGTAATGTTTTATATTGTATCTTTTTATTTGTTGTGAGCTGGCACACAAGCTGTTGCCCTATATCACAGCTCCAACATACATGTATGTGCCAGCCAGCTGATTTTTGGCTTGCACAGAGGTTCTGGGAGGGTTTTTGTTGGCTTCCAGGGAGTCTCCAGGGGGTG
The DNA here is from genome assembly GCF_031021105.1 of Erythrolamprus reginae. NCBI lineage: Eukaryota > Metazoa > Chordata > Lepidosauria > Squamata > Dipsadidae > Erythrolamprus > Erythrolamprus reginae. Next base: position 110,220,463 of record NC_091950.1, on the reverse strand, counting down.
GGGAGGGCATTTTTATCCTTCCCCAACTCCAGGAAAGCCATTGGAGCCTGGAGAGGGCAAAACACGAGCCTACTGGGCCCACCGGAAGTTGAGAAAGAGGCCTTTTCTGGCCTCCTGAGGGCTTCTGGTGGGCTGGGGAAGCTGTTTTCGCCTCCCTATGCATTGAATAATGGGTGTGGGCACTTGCACAGGCATAAGAGTGCACACTCAAGCTCTGTCAGCACCAGAAGAAAATAGATTTGCCATCACTGTTCTAGGGAAAGTTATTAAAAGGAAAATGGAGGGAGTGGGCATATGTCAGGCAGTCCACCTCCAGTCTCAGTTCTAGAAGACCTTATTTCTGTTTGTTTCTACTGCCATATATTTTAGCCTGGGAAATTGGGAGGGGTTTTTTTTCTTGGAGCAGTAGAAACCTAGTCATAACAAAATCCTTTACACAAGGACAAATGCTTTCACCTGCATGGAGACTGTATACAGTTGAATGTGAAGATTTGATTGGACCATGTGATGAGCTTGTGGGTTTGGGGCAGGGTTGTGAACTTTCAACTAGGTGGGGAAACCCTGGGAACTTTCAGATTCAGGCTTCTCCAGATGTGCCAACATGACATCTCTGATAATTTGGAACTTTGAGAAACTTCTAGCCTTGGAGTTTTATTTCATTGGGGGTGTTTCCTGGAACACTGACATCTGGTATAATAGCAGTGAAAAAAGCAATGGACACAAAATAAAGAAGAAAAAATTGAAATGAGCTGGAATTGGTTTAAGAATAGCAGAAAGCCTGATTGTGTATTTTCAAGTTAACATTTACATCAACTGAACTTAAATTACTGTAAGTTTAAAGCGATTGAATGAACTATTTAAAAAAAAACTTTATTTAAATTGTTTCTGTCTGAATGAACTATCTAGGGGCACCAGGGAAAAAGTAAATGAATTAAATAATAAGAATAAAATTGGCCATTGTTGTATCCTGAAATGGCTACCTTGTAACTCTGTAAATAGTTTGTTCCTCTTTCCAGCGCTGTCTGAGCCCAAGCAGGAAGTCGCTCCTGATTGGCTCAGACGCGGCCGGCTCTAGCTTTGGCGGGAACCGCAAAAGTATAAAAGAAGCGGTTTCTCCAGGCAGAGTCAGTCGGTACTCGCTGAAGTGTCACTTTACCTTGCTGAGCTGTCACTTGTTCTCTGAGCTGAATAAAAGTACCGATTGCTCAAAACCCTGTCTCTGGGTCTACTTCACTGGCGACGAACGAACGGAAGAAACTTCGCGTGCAACATGGACAAAATCCAGATCGGCCAGGCTCCGGAACTCTTCGATCCCGAGAAAATGACATGGGACGAGTACATGGCCACCTTCGAGATCTTCCTCGAGGCGGCGGGAATGCAGGACGCCGGAGCCGATCGCAGACGGGCTATTTTTCTCAACTACTGCGGCGCAGAGATCCGTAGACTTGCCCAAACTCTCACCGAACCAGAACAAGCAAGAACCACAGCGTGGGACGTACTTCAACAGAAACTAGCGAGCCATTTCAAACCAACCAGACCAGCCATGGTTTACCGGCATCAATTCCACATGATGGCTCAGAGAGAAACCGAGTCGATCAGCCAATTTACAACGCGGCTTCGAACGGTACTTGCTCAATGCAAGTTTAAAGACCCGGAAGCTCGCCTCACCGACGCCTTGGTTTTCGGCATGAAGAGCAACACAGTGAGAAATAAACTCCTCACCGAAGAAGAGCCGACTCTACAAACCGTAATTAAATTAGCGCAGACCGCGGAAGCAGCCGACGCAGCGGCAAGAGAATTAAAAGAGCACGGAAGGCGAGAAATCATTGCCAAAATCGACGCCGAGTCTCCCAGCGCCGTGGGAACAGACGACCTCAGCCAGCCAACTAGCAACGGGGACAACTGCCTCCTCCTGCAAGACCAGCCGAGACACCCTAGAGCTACTCACCCAGCCCCCTGCGCGGGCTGCCGGGGAAATCACCAGCGCCATCGATGCCCCTTCCGAGATGCTACTTGCCGCCGTTGCAACCGGAGAGGCCACATCGCCATCGCATGCAGGGCAACGGCACCAGAAGAAACTTTTGCCACACAACAATACCAGCGACCTCAAAACCAGCCCCCCCAATCGCGAGAAAGGAGACCGTTCCGCAACTCGGTTCAAAGGAACTACTCAACCGCTAACCGCGACTACAATAGAGGTAACTCTCAATTTTCCGTGAATAACACGGCAACCAAAAAGGGGGCTAAAATTGTTATCTCATTGTTACTAAATAACCAGCCTTGCTCAATGGAGCTGGATACGGGCTCGAGATATACCATCATGCCCTGGGAAAAATTTAAACTATATATGCCTAATGTGTCTAAGGCTGACCTAACTCAAACCTCTTTGGTGATCAGAGACTTCCAAGGGGGGGTAATCTCGGTCCTGGGAACAGCAAATGTACCTATTGCATTTAAGAATGTTAAATGTACCCTTCCCATGCTTATTGTGACGGGGGCCAAACACTCCCTGCTGGGTCTAGCGTGGATGGAACCGTTGGGGATCGAAATTTCGGGTGTGTGTAATGTAAACTGTGATAATATGCCTAACTTTGTGAAAGAGTTCCCTGAAGTGTTCAGCCCCACCTTGGGATTGTATAAGGGACCCCCTATATCTTTCTCTATTGACCCCAAGGTCCCACCGGTTAGACTGAAACCTCGCAGGGTCCCCCTTCCGCTTCTCCCCAAGCTAGACATGCAGCTGGACAAACTCATTAGTCAAGGTATTTTGGTCCCTGTGGAACAGGGGCCATGGGAAACTCCCATAGTGACACCCCTGAAGCCAGATGGCTCTTTAAGAGTTTGCGCTGATTACAAATCAACCCTGAATAAGGCACTCCAACACCACCCCTACCCCATCCCGGTTGTGCAACAACTCTTACACTCCCTGGGGGAGGGAAAAAGGTTCGCAAAGATCGACCTGGCACAGGCTTACCAGCAACTTCCGGTCGATGAACAAACAGCAAACGCTCAAACGATTGTAACGCACAGGGGGGCTTTCAAATGCACGAGGTTACAGTTTGGGGTAAGCATAGCCCCAGGAATATTCCAGAGCATCATGGAACGCCTATTGTCAGGGGTAAATGGGGCAATTCCATATTTTGATGACATTTTAATTGCAGGGGAAAACCAGGAACAAGTGAACAAAAGAATAAGGGAAGTACTTAAGAGGCTACAGGACAAAGGGCTACGAATCAAGCCTGATAAATGTGTCTGGGGAACTAACAGTATTGAATTCCTTGGGTATAAAATAGATAAAGAAGGTATCCACCCCACAACAGAGAAGCTGAGAGCAATTAGAGAAGCCCCAGAGCCACGAGATAAGAATGAGTTGCAGGCATTTTTGGGCCTCCTTAATTTTTATTCCGTTTTTTTAAAGCAGAAGGCAACAGTAGCAGAGCCTCTCCATCGTTTACTCCAGAAGGAAGCCCGCTGGACATGGGGGAAAACTGAACGTGAAGCTTTTTCTCAAATAAAAAATTTATTAACTTCGAAAAGTGTAGTAGTCCAATATAGTGCTTCACTACCCATTAGGCTCACCTGCGACGCTTCGCCGTACGGCATAGGAGGAGTCTTAGCTCACGTTCTACCTAATAAGACAGAGGCCCCAATAGCATTTTTTTCAAGAACCATGACCAGCACAGAGAGGAATTATAGCCAGTTAGACAAGGAGGCTCTAGCATTAGTGGCAGGGGTGAAGAAGTTTCACAATTACATTTTTGGAAGAAGCTTTGAGCTAGTCACTGACCACAAACCCCTACTAGGCCTGCTAGCCCCCAACAAGCCCACTCCACCTTTTATGTCTCCAAGACTAATCAGATGGGCTCTTTTCCTCTCAGGGTATCAGTATGAGCTCACCCACAAGGGGGGGAAGGAAATCAATCATGCAGACGGCCTCAGCAGATGCCCCATAGCAGACTTAGTGGAAGACCCTGTTCCTTCCACAGATGTGCTAATGATAGAACTCGAGGAAAACCCACTAACCACAGCAAAAGAGGTAGCTGCACACACGCAGCAAGATCAAATCCTTAAACAAGTGGTGAACTGTGTTCTAAAGGGATGGCAAAATGATATTGTTAAACCTGAATTGTGTGAGTTTAAAAACAAAAGGCTTGAATTATCGTATGTAAAAGGTTGTTTGCTGTGGGGGGATAGAGTGATCATCCCCAAACGCCTAAGGGAAAAGGTACTCAAAATGTTACACGTGGGCCATCCTGGGATTGTCAGGATGAAGAGCCTAGCAAGGGGGCATTTATGGTGGCCAGGGCTAGATGCTGATATTGAAGGTTGGGTTTCAAAGTGTGACCCGTGCCAAGAGTCAAGGCCCAGTCCCCCCAAAACAACTCCGGCTGAGTGGGAACAGCCTGCTGGTCCTTGGTCTAGGATCCACATTGATTTTGCTGGCCCAGTGGGGTCTCAGTATTTTTTAATAGTGGTTGATGCCTTCTCCAAATGGTTGGAAATAATAGCAATGAACAACATAACCACAAGTGCCACTATCAAGGTATTGAGCAGACTGTTTGCATCCCATGGTTGCCCTGATCTCTTAGTGTCTGACAATGGGCCACAGCTAACAGCCAGGCAATTCGAATTATTCCTAGATGGCCTAGGGGTCAGGCATGCCCTCATCTCGCCTTACTCGCCCTGGGCTAACGGGTTGGCAGAACGTTACGTACGGGTGGCAAAGGAGGCATTGCACAGGTCAGGCCCTGGGGATGTGCAACAAAACTTGGACCAATTCTTACTAACCCAGCACATTACCCCTAACTCGCACACACATGTAAGCCCTGCAGAGTTATTGATGGGAAGGAAGTTGAGGTCACCATTAGACAGGTTAAATCCAAGGTTCTGTGTTAATAATAACCAAATGTGTATGAAACCAGAAAGAGAAATGTATTTGGGACAAAATGTATATGTAAAATGTTTTGATGGAAATGTAAACTGGATGAAGGGAATTATTGTTAAGCAAAACGCACCCAAGACTTATGTTGTTAAACTAGAGGATGGTCGTTTGTGGAAACGACACATAGACCACATTCGGAAACGAGCTGAAAATCAATTGCCACAACCCGCTGACATGGACTCTCCCCCTTCAACAGACTTTAGTACATTGCCCGAACTAAGAAACACGCAAAGAGACTTATCGGGCCAGGGGGAACCATCCAGCGACGCCGAGCCATCCTCGTCCTCCGAAGCCTTCGTTGGGCCTGCCAGGCCAAGTCCGCCGCACCGGGAGAACAGCCGCGAGCCATCCTCCACAGTCAGTGGCGAAGGAGAAATTGAACTGCGCAGGTCAGCGCGAGAGCCTCGGAGGCCTCACCGATTGGACGACTTCGTCACATGGCTTTCTTGATGGATGAGTCCAACTATGAGGGGAGGGGTGTTGTATCCTGAAATGGCTACCTTGTAACTCTGTAAATAGTTTGTTCCTCTTTCCAGCGCTGTCTGAGCCCAAGCAGGAAGTCGCTCCTGATTGGCTCAGACGCGGCCGGCTCTAGCTTTGGCGGGAACCGCAAAAGTATAAAAGAAGCGGTTTCTCCAGGCAGAGTCAGTCGGTACTCGCTGAAGTGTCACTTTACCTTGCTGAGCTGTCACTTGTTCTCTGAGCTGAATAAAAGTACCGATTGCTCAAAACCCTGTCTCTGGGTCTACTTCACTGGCGACGAACGAACGGAAGAAACTTCGCGTGCAACATGGACAAAATCCAGATCGGCCAGGCTCCGGAACTCTTCGATCCCGAGAAAATGACATGGGACGAGTACATGGCCACCTTCGAGATCTTCCTCGAGGCGGCGGGAATGCAGGACGCCGGAGCCGATCGCAGACGGGCTATTTTTCTCAACTACTGCGGCGCAGAGATCTGTAGACTTGCCCAAACTCTCACCGAACCAGAACAAGCAAGAACCACAGCGTGGGACGTACTTCAACAGAAACTAGCGAGCCATTTCAAACCAACCAGACCAGCCATGGTTTACCGGCATCAATTCCACATGATGGCTCAGAGAGAAACCGAGTCGATCAGCCAATTTACAACGCGGCTTCGAACGGTACTTGCTCAATGCAAGTTTAAAGACCCGGAAGCTCGCCTCACCGACGCCTTGGTTTTCGGCATGAAGAGCAACACAGTGAGAAATAAACTCCTCACCGAAGAAGAGCCGACTCTACAAACCGTAATTAAATTAGCGCAGACCGCGGAAGCAGCCGACGCAGCGGCAAGAGAATTAAAAGAGCACGGAAGGCGAGAAATCATTGCCAAAATCGACGCCGAGTCTCCCAGCGCCGTGGGAACAGACGACCTCAGCCAGCCAACTAGCAACGGGGACAACTGCCTCCTCCTGCAAGACCAGCCGAGACACCCTAGAGCTACTCACCCAGCCCCCTGCGCGGGCTGCCGGGGAAATCACCAGCGCCATCGATGCCCCTTCCGAGATGCTACTTGCCGCCGTTGCAACCGGAGAGGCCACATCGCCATCGCATGCAGGGCAACGGCACCAGAAGAAACTTTTGCCACACAACAATACCAGCGACCTCAAAACCAGCCCCCCCAATCGCGAGAAAGGAGACCGTTCCGCAACTCGGTTCAAAGGAACTACTCAACCGCTAACCGCGACTACAATAGAGGTAACTCTCAATTTTCCGTGAATAACACGGCAACCAAAAAGGGGGCTAAAATTGTTATCTCATTGTTACTAAATAACCAGCCTTGCTCAATGGAGCTGGATACGGGCTCGAGATATACCATCATGCCCTGGGAAAAATTTAAACTATATATGCCTAATGTGTCTAAGGCTGACCTAACTCAAACCTCTTTGGTGATCAGAGACTTCCAAGGGGGGGTAATCTCGGTCCTGGGAACAGCAAATGTACCTATTGCATTTAAGAATGTTAAATGTACCCTTCCCATGCTTATTGTGACGGGGGCCAAACACTCCCTGCTGGGTCTAGCGTGGATGGAACCGTTGGGGATCGAAATTTCGGGTGTGTGTAATGTAAACTGTGATAATATGCCTAACTTTGTGAAAGAGTTCCCTGAAGTGTTCAGCCCCACCTTGGGATTGTATAAGGGACCCCCTATATCTTTCTCTATTGACCCCAAGGTCCCACCGGTTAGACTGAAACCTCGCAGGGTCCCCCTTCCGCTTCTCCCCAAGCTAGACATGCAGCTGGACAAACTCATTAGTCAAGGTATTTTGGTCCCTGTGGAACAGGGGCCATGGGAAACTCCCATAGTGACACCCCTGAAGCCAGATGGCTCTTTAAGAGTTTGCGCTGATTACAAATCAACCCTGAATAAGGCACTCCAACACCACCCCTACCCCATCCCGGTTGTGCAACAACTCTTACACTCCCTGGGGGAGGGAAAAAGGTTCGCAAAGATCGACCTGGCACAGGCTTACCAGCAACTTCCGGTCGATGAACAAACAGCAAACGCTCAAACGATTGTAACGCACAGGGGGGCTTTCAAATGCACGAGGTTACAGTTTGGGGTAAGCATAGCCCCAGGAATATTCCAGAGCATCATGGAACGCCTATTGTCAGGGGTAAATGGGGCAATTCCATATTTTGATGACATTTTAATTGCAGGGGAAAACCAGGAACAAGTGAACAAAAGAATAAGGGAAGTACTTAAGAGGCTACAGGACAAAGGGCTACGAATCAAGCCTGATAAATGTGTCTGGGGAACTAACAGTATTGAATTCCTTGGGTATAAAATAGATAAAGAAGGTATCCACCCCACAACAGAGAAGCTGAGAGCAATTAGAGAAGCCCCAGAGCCACGAGATAAGAATGAGTTGCAGGCATTTTTGGGCCTCCTTAATTTTTATTCCGTTTTTTTAAAGCAGAAGGCAACAGTAGCAGAGCCTCTCCATCGTTTACTCCAGAAGGAAGCCCGCTGGACATGGGGGAAAACTGAACGTGAAGCTTTTTCTCAAATAAAAAATTTATTAACTTCGAAAAGTGTAGTAGTCCAATATAGTGCTTCACTACCCATTAGGCTCACCTGCGACGCTTCGCCGTACGGCATAGGAGGAGTCTTAGCTCACGTTCTACCTAATAAGACAGAGGCCCCAATAGCATTTTTTTCAAGAACCATGACCAGCACAGAGAGGAATTATAGCCAGTTAGACAAGGAGGCTCTAGCATTAGTGGCAGGGGTGAAGAAGTTTCACAATTACATTTTTGGAAGAAGCTTTGAGCTAGTCACTGACCACAAACCCCTACTAGGCCTGCTAGCCCCCAACAAGCCCACTCCACCTTTTATGTCTCCAAGACTAATCAGATGGGCTCTTTTCCTCTCAGGGTATCAGTATGAGCTCACCCACAAGGGGGGGAAGGAAATCAATCATGCAGACGGCCTCAGCAGATGCCCCATAGCAGACTTAGTGGAAGACCCTGTTCCTTCCACAGATGTGCTAATGATAGAACTCGAGGAAAACCCACTAACCACAGCAAAAGAGGTAGCTGCACACACGCAGCAAGATCAAATCCTTAAACAAGTGGTGAACTGTGTTCTAAAGGGATGGCAAAATGATATTGTTAAACCTGAATTGTGTGAGTTTAAAAACAAAAGGCTTGAATTATCGTATGTAAAAGGTTGTTTGCTGTGGGGGGATAGAGTGATCATCCCCAAACGCCTAAGGGAAAAGGTACTCAAAATGTTACACGTGGGCCATCCTGGGATTGTCAGGATGAAGAGCCTAGCAAGGGGGCATTTATGGTGGCCAGGGCTAGATGCTGATATTGAAGGTTGGGTTTCAAAGTGTGACCCGTGCCAAGAGTCAAGGCCCAGTCCCCCCAAAACAACTCCGGCTGAGTGGGAACAGCCTGCTGGTCCTTGGTCTAGGATCCACATTGATTTTGCTGGCCCAGTGGGGTCTCAGTATTTTTTAATAGTGGTTGATGCCTTCTCCAAATGGTTGGAAATAATAGCAATGAACAACATAACCACAAGTGCCACTATCAAGGTATTGAGCAGACTGTTTGCATCCCATGGTTGCCCTGATCTCTTAGTGTCTGACAATGGGCCACAGCTAACAGCCAGGCAATTCGAATTATTCCTAGATGGCCTAGGGGTCAGGCATGCCCTCATCTCGCCTTACTCGCCCTGGGCTAACGGGTTGGCAGAACGTTACGTACGGGTGGCAAAGGAGGCATTGCACAGGTCAGGCCCTGGGGATGTGCAACAAAACTTGGACCAATTCTTACTAACCCAGCACATTACCCCTAACTCGCACACACATGTAAGCCCTGCAGAGTTATTGATGGGAAGGAAGTTGAGGTCACCATTAGACAGGTTAAATCCAAGGTTCTGTGTTAATAATAACCAAATGTGTATGAAACCAGAAAGAGAAATGTATTTGGGACAAAATGTATATGTAAAATGTTTTGATGGAAATGTAAACTGGATGAAGGGAATTATTGTTAAGCAAAACGCACCCAAGACTTATGTTGTTAAACTAGAGGATGGTCGTTTGTGGAAACGACACATAGACCACATTCGGAAACGAGCTGAAAATCAATTGCCACAACCCGCTGACATGGACTCTCCCCCTTCAACAGACTTTAGTACATTGCCCGAACTAAGAAACACGCAAAGAGACTTATCGGGCCAGGGGGAACCATCCAGCGACGCCGAGCCATCCTCGTCCTCCGAAGCCTTCGTTGGGCCTGCCAGGCCAAGTCCGCCGCACCGGGAGAACAGCCGCGAGCCATCCTCCACAGTCAGTGGCGAAGGAGAAATTGAACTGCGCAGGTCAGCGCGAGAGCCTCGGAGGCCTCACCGATTGGACGACTTCGTCACATGGCTTTCTTGATGGATGAGTCCAACTATGAGGGGAGGGGTGTTGTATCCTGAAATGGCTACCTTGTAACTCTGTAAATAGTTTGTTCCTCTTTCCAGCGCTGTCTGAGCCCAAGCAGGAAGTCGCTCCTGATTGGCTCAGACGCGGCCGGCTCTAGCTTTGGCGGGAACCGCAAAAGTATAAAAGAAGCGGTTTCTCCAGGCAGAGTCAGTCGGTACTCGCTGAAGTGTCACTTTACCTTGCTGAGCTGTCACTTGTTCTCTGAGCTGAATAAAAGTACCGATTGCTCAAAACCCTGTCTCTGGGTCTACTTCACTGGCGACGAACGAACGGAAGAAACTTCGCGTGCAACATGGACAAAATCCAGATCGGCCAGGCTCCGGAACTCTTCGATCCCGAGAAAATGACATGGGACGAGTACATGGCCACCTTCGAGATCTTCCTCGAGGCGGCGGGAATGCAGGACGCCGGAGCCGATCGCAGACGGGCTATTTTTCTCAACTACTGCGGCGCAGAGATCTGTAGACTTGCCCAAACTCTCACCGAACCAGAACAAGCAAGAACCACAGCGTGGGACGTACTTCAACAGAAACTAGCGAGCCATTTCAAACCAACCAGATCAGCCATGGTTTACCGGCATCAATTCCACATGATGGCTCAGAGAGAAACCGAGTCGATCAGCCAATTTACAACGCGGCTTCGAACGGTACTTGCTCAATGCAAGTTTAAAGACCCGGAAGCTCGCCTCACCGACGCCTTGGTTTTCGGCATGAAGAGCAACACAGTGAGAAATAAACTCCTCACCGAAGAAGAGCCGACTCTACAAACCGTAATTAAATTAGCGCAGACCGCGGAAGCAGCCGACGCAGCGGCAAGAGAATTAAAAGAGCACGGAAGGCGAGAAATCATTGCCAAAATCGACGCCGAGTCTCCCAGCGCCGTGGGAACAGACGACCTCAGCCAGCCAACTAGCAACGGGGACAACTGCCTCCTCCTGCAAGACCAGCCGAGACACCCTAGAGCTACTCACCCAGCCCCCTGCGCGGGCTGCCGGGGAAATCACCAGCGCCATCGATGCCCCTTCCGAGATGCTACTTGCCGCCGTTGCAACCGGAGAGGCCACATCGCCATCGCATGCAGGGCAACGGCACCAGAAGAAACTTTTGCCACACAACAATACCAGCGACCTCAAAACCAGCCCCCCCAATCGCGAGAAAGGAGACCGTTCCGCAACTCGGTTCAAAGGAACTACTCAACCGCTAACCGCGACTACAATAGAGGTAACTCTCAATTTTCCGTGAATAACACGGCAACCAAAAAGGGGGCTAAAATTGTTATCTCATTGTTACTAAATAACCAGCCTTGCTCAATGGAGCTGGATACGGGCTCGAGATATACCATCATGCCCTGGGAAAAATTTAAACTATATATGCCTAATGTGTCTAAGGCTGACCTAACTCAAACCTCTTTGGTGATCAGAGACTTCCAAGGGGGGGTAATCTCGGTCCTGGGAACAGCAAATGTACCTATTGCATTTAAGAATGTTAAATGTACCCTTCCCATGCTTATTGTGACGGGGGCCAAACACTCCCTGCTGGGTCTAGCGTGGATGGAACCGTTGGGGATCGAAATTTCGGGTGTGTGTAATGTAAACTGTGATAATATGCCTAACTTTGTGAAAGAGTTCCCTGAAGTGTTCAGCCCCACCTTGGGATTGTATAAGGGACCCCCTATATCTTTCTCTATTGACCCCAAGGTCCCACCGGTTAGACTGAAACCTCGCAGGGTCCCCCTTCCGCTTCTCCCCAAGCTAGACATGCAGCTGGACAAACTCATTAGTCAAGGTATTTTGGTCCCTGTGGAACAGGGGCCATGGGAAACTCCCATAGTGACACCCCTGAAGCCAGATGGCTCTTTAAGAGTTTGCGCTGATTACAAATCAACCCTGAATAAGGCACTCCAACACCACCCCTACCCCATCCCGGTTGTGCAACAACTCTTACACTCCCTGGGGGAGGGAAAAAGGTTCGCAAAGATCGACCTGGCACAGGCTTACCAGCAACTTCCGGTCGATGAACAAACAGCAAACGCTCAAACGATTGTAACGCACAGGGGGGCTTTCAAATGCACGAGGTTACAGTTTGGGGTAAGCATAGCCCCAGGAATATTCCAGAGCATCATGGAACGCCTATTGTCAGGGGTAAATGGGGCAATTCCATATTTTGATGACATTTTAATTGCAGGGGAAAACCAGGAACAAGTGAACAAAAGAATAAGGGAAGTACTTAAGAGGCTACAGGACAAAGGGCTACGAATCAAGCCTGATAAATGTGTCTGGGGAACTAACAGTATTGAATTCCTTGGGTATAAAATAGATAAAGAAGGTATCCACCCCACAACAGAGAAGCTGAGAGCAATTAGAGAAGCCCCAGAGCCACGAGATAAGAATGAGTTGCAGGCATTTTTGGGCCTCCTTAATTTTTATTCCGTTTTTTTAAAGCAGAAGGCAACAGTAGCAGAGCCTCTCCATCGTTTACTCCAGAAGGAAGCCCGCTGGACATGGGGGAAAACTGAACGTGAAGCTTTTTCTCAAATAAAAAATTTATTAACTTCGAAAAGTGTAGTAGTCCAATATAGTGCTTCACTACCCATTAGGCTCACCTGCGACGCTTCGCCGTACGGCATAGGAGGAGTCTTAGCTCACGTTCTACCTAATAAGACAGAGGCCCCAATAGCATTTTTTTCAAGAACCATGACCAGCACAGAGAGGAATTATAGCCAGTTAGACAAGGAGGCTCTAGCATTAGTGGCAGGGGTGAAGAAGTTTCACAATTACATTTTTGGAAGAAGCTTTGAGCTAGTCACTGACCACAAACCCCTACTAGGCCTGCTAGCCCCCAACAAGCCCACTCCACCTTTTATGTCTCCAAGACTAATCAGATGGGCTCTTTTCCTCTCAGGGTATCAGTATGAGCTCACCCACAAGGGGGGGAAGGAAATCAATCATGCAGACGGCCTCAGCAGATGCCCCATAGCAGACTTAGTGGAAGACCCTGTTCCTTCCACAGATGTGCTAATGATAGAACTCGAGGAAAACCCACTAACCACAGCAAAAGAGGTAGCTGCACACACGCAGCAAGATCAAATCCTTAAACAAGTGGTGAACTGTGTTCTAAAGGGATGGCAAAATGATATTGTTAAACCTGAATTGTGTGAGTTTAAAAACAAAAGGCTTGAATTATCGTATGTAAAAGGTTGTTTGCTGTGGGGGGATAGAGTGATCATCCCCAAACGCCTAAGGGAAAAGGTACTCAAAATGTTACACGTGGGCCATCCTGGGATTGTCAGGATGAAGAGCCTAGCAAGGGGGCATTTATGGTGGCCAGGGCTAGATGCTGATATTGAAGGTTGGGTTTCAAAGTGTGACCCGTGCCAAGAGTCAAGGCCCAGTCCCCCCAAAACAACTCCGGCTGAGTGGGAACAGCCTGCTGGTCCTTGGTCTAGGATCCACATTGATTTTGCTGGCCCAGTGGGGTCTCAGTATTTTTTAATAGTGGTTGATGCCTTCTCCAAATGGTTGGAAATAATAGCAATGAACAACATAACCACAAGTGCCACTATCAAGGTATTGAGCAGACTGTTTGCATCCCATGGTTGCCCTGATCTCTTAGTGTCTGACAATGGGCCACAGCTAACAGCCAGGCAATTCGAATTATTCCTAGATGGCCTAGGGGTCAGGCATGCCCTCATCTCGCCTTACTCGCCCTGGGCTAACGGGTTGGCAGAACGTTACGTACGGGTGGCAAAGGAGGCATTGCACAGGTCAGGCCCTGGGGATGTGCAACAAAACTTGGACCAATTCTTACTAACCCAGCACATTACCCCTAACTCGCACACACATGTAAGCCCTGCAGAGTTATTGATGGGAAGGAAGTTGAGGTCACCATTAGACAGGTTAAATCCAAGGTTCTGTGTTAATAATAACCAAATGTGTATGAAACCAGAAAGAGAAATGTATTTGGGACAAAATGTATATGTAAAATGTTTTGATGGAAATGTAAACTGGATGAAGGGAATTATTGTTAAGCAAAACGCACCCAAGACTTATGTTGTTAAACTAGAGGATGGTCGTTTGTGGAAACGACACATAGACCACATTCGGAAACGAGCTGAAAATCAATTGCCACAACCCGCTGACATGGACTCTCCCCCTTCAACAGACTTTAGTACATTGCCCGAACTAAGAAACACGCAAAGAGACTTATCGGGCCAGGGGGAACCATCCAGCGACGCCGAGCCATCCTCGTCCTCCGAAGCCTTCGTTGGGCCTGCCAGGCCAAGTCCGCCGCACCGGGAGAACAGCCGCGAGCCATCCTCCACAGTCAGTGGCGAAGGAGAAATTGAACTGCGCAGGTCAGCGCGAGAGCCTCGGAGGCCTCACCGATTGGACGACTTCGTCACATGGCTTTCTTGATGGATGAGTCCAACTATGAGGGGAGGGGTGTTGTATCCTGAAATGGCTACCTTGTAACTCTGTAAATAGTTTGTTCCTCTTTCCAGCGCTGTCTGAGCCCAAGCAGGAAGTCGCTCCTGATTGGCTCAGACGCGGCCGGCTCTAGCTTTGGCGGGAACCGCAAAAGTATAAAAGAAGCGGTTTCTCCAGGCAGAGTCAGTCGGTACTCGCTGAAGTGTCACTTTACCTTGCTGAGCTGTCACTTGTTCTCTGAGCTGAATAAAAGTACCGATTGCTCAAAACCCTGTCTCTGGGTCTACTTCAGCCATGACAATGTCTGCTGAACTGATTAAAAATGCTTTATTTAATGGAAAGTGGAACTGAGAGCTTTGTTTTTAATACCAGCTGGAACAGTGTACCTTTTAAAGTCTGTAAAGAAGATAAGGAGTTATAGAAATCTTTCATCTTGTTTTAGTGTTAGGATATTTTTTATTTTTTATTATTTTACCTGTCAAGAGAATGATGGGGAAAAATGAACAACAAATACAAAGAATGGAATAAAAAGCAGAATCAACAGAAAAAAGAGTGGGAAAGATGGATTATAGATTTAACATCAGACAAAAACCAGGGAAAAAACAATTATTTATTTAGGAATAGATCGAGCAGATTATTTTTTTAGATTTCAAAATATAGAAGAAGAGAAAGGGGAAAAATGTTGGAACCAATGGAGGATACCAAAGAAAAGATATTAAATGAGATTGAGGGAATATTTAAATTACACACCAGATATGCAATGAGACACAATTTACCAAGAGAGGTTCATGTAAGATTTACAAAGAAAGCAACAAGAATAGAGATCTTACAGATAGCAAGGAATAATCCAATAAAATACAAAGGGAAAGAGATAGTGGTGCAGAAACAAATACCAAGAAGATTTATGAGAAAAGGATATCAGTTTTTGACAAAATGCTTAATTAGAAAAGGGGTGAATTTCAGGTGATTTATACCAGAAGGAATATTGGTGAATTGGCAGGAACAAAGACACAGATTGGATTTGTTAGAGAAAGCTGATTTTTTTTTAATGATCAATATCTAGGGTCACATGAGGAAGAAAGACCGAGGGAGGAAAGAGAGAGTAGGTATTCAGCAGAGAAAGATAAACAAACAAAAGAGATGGCCAAGGAATGAGAAGAAAAAGTAATGAAGCAGTGGTTAGGACAAAGGAGGCTAAAGATCAAAGAGAGGTAAGAATGACCAGATCAGCAAAAACAACTAACACGTAACTATGGAAGAAGAAATAAAAGCAATATAGATAAATATTAGTGGACTAAATTTGGCAATAAAAAGGTGAATGACATTTAACAAATTGGATAAATTAAAAATGGTTATAATATGTTTACAAGAAGTTCATATTAGAAAACAACAACAAAAACTTTTGGAATGTTCAAAATTGGGAGAATTATACACCGCCTTAACACATCAAAATAAGAGAGGAGCAGCAGTGTATATCAAAAAGACAATAGAATCTATTGCCTATTTTGCTGTGAGCCGCGCCGAGTCCGCGGAGAGGGGCGGCATACAAATCTAAATAATAAATAAAGAAATAAAGAAAGAAGATGAAAGTAATAATCAACCATAAAACTAGTACTCTTAGCGGCAATATATGGCCCTAATGACAATCAAGAAAACCTATATAGAAAACTAAACAGAAAAATAATAGAATTTGAATATGAATATATATATATATGTTAGGTAATTTTACTACAATAACAGAATAAGATTTGGATTATAAAACTATAAAGACAGATAAGAAGCCTAGGAAAACTCTTCAAAAAACTTTCTTCACAATGGTGGAAGAATTAAGTATTCAAAATGCTTGGAGAAAAATATATCCAAAGGGAAAAGAATATACATTTTACTCAAATAGACATATGTCATGGTCTAGAATAGATATGATGTGGAGTCAACTGATTTATTAGCTAATATAAAAGATATAAATATTGAATCAAGCACATAGGCAGATCACAATCTGATTATAGTTACATGGAAGGGACAAAAAAAGAGGTTAAGATGGACATTAAATCAAACAATATTAAATGAAAAGGAGTTTCAACAAACTATTGAGAAAGAACTAGTATTCATTTTCAGAGAAAATAAAAAGAAGATACTTCATTACAAAATGTGAGGGACACAACTAAAGCATGTATCCGAGGACTGACAACAACTTATTTGGGAAAAAGAAATAAAGAGACAAACTAAAAAAAAATTGGAAGAGGGATATAAGAAATTATAGATGGAATTACAGAAATATACACAAAATAAGAAGATTAAAAACCAAATGGACTTGAAAAAACATTAACTAGAATTTAATTGAAAAAGAAGATTTGGCAGTTAAAATAAAGACTTCCAAACAAAACTTTTTTTGAAAATGCAAATAAACCAGGAAGATGTTTGGCATATAAAAGGAAAAACGAGAAAGGAAAATAAAAGTTCATGAATCAATTAATGGATGAGGAAGGAATTGTATGTTATCGGAACAAGGAAAAGGAAAAAATAATCCAGAATTACTTCGAGAAGCTTTATCAGCAAGAAAAAGTTGCAGGGGAAAAGATAATACTTAGAAAAAAGCAAAATTACTTAAGAAAATGTATCAACCTTAATATTTGCTGCTAGCTTGTCAGTCAAATCCTCAGGAATAAGGCTGGAGAGAAGTGATGCCTTTTAGTTTTTAGACATAATGTGTGAAATAAAACAACTCGAAGATTTTTCTGACATTGCTGCATTTGACACAGATGGTACTTACTTGATCTATTTGATCAAGTACAACATGAATAAACGTGACAATACCTTCCATTTACCAGACATCTGGAAACTAGGCCTAATCAATAAACGAATCCCAGCCACAAAAACTGATACCAGACCCAGAACAACAGAGGAAGCCACCACCAATCAGCTCACCAGACCCAAACGCATACCCACCGAACACATAGCCAGACCACAAACTCGGAGCCAAACCAAAGTCCAGGATATTACACCACAGACATACATTACAAAACAGTTGACTAGTCTGCAGGCATCAACTGCAACAACTACTTAGGATGTCAACCTTAATTTGCAAACATCAACTAATATGCATACATCAACTGGGTCAACTATTCAAGGTGTTACCCACCAACTAATCAGTTTGTTACAACACAGCCAACCAACCTGCTTGCAGCAGCTGAGCTAGCACTCCACACACACACCACCAATATTTATAGAAGGACGGCAGCTCAGACCGCGCTTTGTTCGCCCAAACACAAAGCTGAAAGCACTAGCCTGAAGATGAAGAGTGGGACCTTGTTGAAACATTGCCAAGATTCTATCAATCTTAAAGACCTGAATACACCAAGACCTACCTAAATACATACATACATACATACATACATACATACATACATACATACATACATACATTTGTTTTCATAGGTTTCAATGGGTATATATATATATATGTAGATTGTTATGAGTTTGGGTTTTTTTCCCATGTAATATTTTGAGTGTCTTTGTGATGTTTTGGCAAAATCACATTTTCCATCATTAGGCTGAAGTTATTGGATTCTGCTGCTCTGAGTATAGTTTGTTTGCAACTGCTGTTTTTTTCCTTTTAAATAGTGATGGGGATGGACTTCTGTTTCAAATGTTTCAAGTAGATTGGGTGGCTGTGTTGTAATGTCCACAGGAAATAAACTGAACTCACAACAATCTATATACGTGTGTGTGTGTGTGTGTGTAAAATAAAAGGAAGCAGTGTGCTCCCTCCCATATTTGGGTATAGAAGAAAAAAATAACTTATAACTTTTCTCTGGTATGTTCTGCCGGGCTCTATGGTATGAGTCTCCAGAAAATTCAAGGGTACAAATTTCAGACACACACACACTTGAAAGTTCAAAAACAATATTCTTTATCACCAAAATTCAAAAGAAACAAAGCACCCTTTTTGTATTGCAAAGAGCACTTGTCCCAAAACAACCTGGTAGTCTGTACAATCCCTTTAATCAGTCCTTAAGTACTTAGCTAGCAGCAGTGAAGGAACATCACAGCCCTCCTTCTGCTTTGGTTTCAAAGTCGTGAAAAATCAACAAAGTCCGGAAACAGCAAGGCACAGTCCTAAAGAACAACGATCAGATAATCTTCCACAATGGCCAAGCCAGCACACTGCTATTTATATCAGCAGGTCTAATTACTGGAGCCCCACCCAAACACAGGTGGCCTCTCTTATCTCCTGCAATATTTCTTCAATTGGTCTCTTTGATGCATAATTCTGCGCATGCGTGGGTCTAACACTTTCTCATCCGAATCAACTGAAGATAATGGACATTGGCTTCCTGGGCTGTGTGCCAAGCCCCCCTCTTCCAAGTCACCCCCTCCTTCTTCTTCGTCCGAGGAAACTGCACTACCTGACTCTGTCAGCAATAAAACAGGCCTATGACATGTTGATGTTTCCTCTGCATCCACCTCCACATTCCTTGGGGCAGGAGCTGGGCCAGAGCCAACATGGTACAAGCTGAGAAGAGGAGGACCTGTGGTCTAGAGGTTAAAGCTACTGCCTTACAGGCAGACTCCCCAGGTTCAAATCCTGGTAAGGGTATGTCTAGCTGATGAGAGCAAAAGAAGCTAAAGGGCATGCATGTGCACCAGCGTGCCTTCCGTCCCCTGTCCTAATGTCCTAATGTCTCTTTTATGTTTATTCCAAATGTTCTTCTTATCTTCTAGTGATGTATATTACTCTAATTTATCCTCTAAAATCTATATTATGTACTAGACAAAATAAATAGAAAGATATATATATAGGTGGGTAGGTAGGTAGATAGATAGATAGACAGACAGACAGACAGACAGACAGACAGACAGACAGACAGACAGACAGACAGACAGATCTATGCTAGTCTCCTTTCCTTTTCATTATCAGCAAAAATATATAACACATATAGAATATAGTTTGTTCGCTATAAAAACTTAATTGCCTTTGATATGGCCCCTGGAGGGGTCAAGAGGCAAAAAGGAAGCAGTATGCTCCCTCCCATATTTGGGTATACCAGGATCATTTGACAGAAAAAATATATTAAAAGGTGATGAGAGTGTCATAAGCTCAAAATAGATCTATACTAGTCTCCCCTCCTTTTCATTAGCAGCAAAAATATGTGACACACACACAAATATAGTTACATATTTTTGCCGATAAGTGAAAAGGAAGGGAGACTATTATAGATCTATTTCGACCTTGTTGGGTCTTATTTTGTACATATTGTACCCCTTACACACACACACACACACACACACACACACACACACACACACACAAACACTACTGTCAATTTTGAATACATAGTGGAAAGAGGAATTTTCTTGTAGTTTCTTCTTGTTGCTGCTTCTGGTTCAGTCAAGTGTAGCCAATCAACCTATTATTGAAGCAGCCTGTCTGTCTTAATCTGCTCTGTTGTTGTCAATAGATCATTGTCAGATCAGAGCAAACAAATAAGATCAGCTTATGCATGAGCATTAGCTTTTAAAATCAAAATTAATCATTAAGCAACATTCGATATTCTAGAGACAAATTTCTTTTTAAATTCAAAGAATTCTATTACAGTACTTCTAACATGAAACAATAAAATAGTCCCCAAAGGGGAAAAACATTAAAAAGCTTCTTCTCTACTGACCCCTACTAGACTTTTCCACTCCTGACTTGAAGGAAATTGCCCATTAAAAATAGCAAGGCAGGGAAACTTGGAGGTTGTCTGCAATTTCTAATGGATGTTTGGCTTTTTCAATGTCATTTTAGACTATGAAGTCAACCTTTTGTTATTAGCCTTGAGGTCTGAAGTTAAAAGTTTCTACAGTTCCAGAGGGCAACTGGGCTTTCTTGGGGGTTTTTCTTCCTTTTGAAAACATTTAGCTTCTCATCTAGGAATCTTCTTCAGAGAACTAAAGAAGCTTCTTGGACGAGAAGTGAAATGTTTTCAAAGGGAAAAAAAAAAAAAACACACCAAGAAAGTCAAGTTGACTCAATCATGACCGGGATGATTGAGAACCTCCATGGTCAAAATTTCTGGAGGAAACTCAGTCTAACCTTGTTTTAATTTGGTTTAAGATGGCAGGTATGCTACCACTGTTCCCAGCAGGGCTTCTCTTGTTCCAAACTTGATGGATACCCATTTAATGCATCCATCAGTCAAATATCTCAGCTAATTAGTTATGCTTCTACTAAACTACAGCTGCATACATTCACAAGTGTAGTCCATTTTCTTTTTTCGATAAGTTTTTATTTTATTTTATAACATACAAAAATGTCAATTTTCATAATCAATTTAAATTTGTGGGCCAACCATATGAACCTAGTGAGCGAATTTAAAAGCCACTGTACAAACATATAGTACAGTATTTCCATTATCAGTTTAAAAAACAACAACCTTAAAATCATGATCAGCAGAAGAATTCATTTTACCTCAGCTCAAAGTTTCCATTTCAAGATCTCCCCAACATTGCCAGACCCCCAGGCATTATTACCGCTAGTATTTCCATGGTATTTTTTGTCACTAACCATACACCAATACTGTCAATTTGTTAAAATTTCAATAATGAAAAACTTTTCTTCAAATGGACTCTGCACCTAACTTGTGAAATTTTGATTTCCATTACATTCAAGATTCCTGAATGCAATCCAAGTTAATGGGGAAAAAAGAGGTAGAAATTTTGCCAACATTTGGTTGCTATATTTCTCAGCTTGAGTTCCATGAAAAGTAGTCTGACACAATTGTCATCAAAAGACTTTGCAAGAAATCAATTTGTATTTTAAGCCTATGATCCACAGCTTCTTGCTATTGTTTCTATAGATGGTTGATAATAGCTATCAGTATGTACTTCCCAATATCATGAAAATAGAAAGACATATAATTTAACTCAACTGCAAAAGAACAAGTCTCCATGTTAATAAAGTACTATTGTACAAGCTCATCTAAGAATGTTATGATTTTTTTCTCTCCATTGATACTTTCTAGAACTGGATATTGAAAAGTCGGAAAACATTTGCAGAAAGGCTACTAGATATGGGCTTCAGATGGACTCTAGCTGGACAATAAATAGTAACTAAGCATTTGTACTTTGTTATATGTTGAGTTCTTGTTTGGATTTTTGTAACTTTGGCAACTTTCCAGTGATAAACAAATAATAAAATGTTAATGTGTTTTATACACAAATAAATCGTATCTGTTCCAAGTATTGTCTCAGGTCCCTGGGGTTTCTTCTAGTATGAATGGCCATGCTAAATTCTTATTGTTCAGTCACTAACAGATATCTGACTCTTTGAAACTCCATAGGCTATTCCTGTAGGTTCAGACCGGTTCTATAGAACTGATAGCAGGAATTTCCCCCGATTCACTGAAATGGTAATGGTGGCCGGCTGGACACACCCCTGAACTGACTCTCTTGGTTGGGCCATAGGCTCCACCATCTTGTTTTTTGCTTCTGAGTGCATGCAGAAACTGTTGTTGTTGTTGTTCTGCTTATGCACAAAAGCTTGGTTTTTAACACTGTACACGAGTGTGTACACATAAGGAAGCACTGGCAGCGAGGTAAGCCAGAACCCACCCCTGCACACAGTGAAGGGCTTCCAAAATTTTTACTACCACACTGTGGGTGTGGCTTATGCAGGACACCCTGCCTTTTCTTTCAACATCTTTCAGTGCAAATTGGGTCCTCTGGGATAGAGCTCAATTTTTTCTACCCCACTGCGTCCCCCCCCCCGGTCTGGGCACCAGCCCACCCCTACCTGCACCATAGTATGTCAGAGGTCCTCCACTAATATTTTGTTCAAAATATTTCCTTTCTTTAAAACCTTAGTTCAAAACATTCATTGGTTTTTGTGATTGATTACTTCAAACAATATTTGAGGCATATTTAGAGTTTCCATGTGCAATTCAGATATCTTATGGACTTATCTAGGCAGAAATTCTATATTATCCAATCATTCCAGGGAATCTCTACTGTGATTTTTATCCATAGTGTGTTTTTCATCACATATTAATTCTGTTGATGGTATAGCATTTTTTTTTGTTTTCTGTTATATCATGATCCCGTAATGCCTTTATTTTAATTTATTAGAAAGAAATAAAGGCAACATGAAATAATGTTTCAATGACAGATAAATAGATTCTATTGGAATGCAAATCATGACAATGGTAGTGCAAATATGATTCAATATTTTTTTAAAAATCCAAATTATTTCTATTCTTGCTCCAAGCAAACACAATGAGCATTATTTCACCATGCAAATCCTTCCACAAATTTATATCACTGAGGTTTAAGGCAAAACAATTTCACTTTATGAATAATATTCTTTTATAGCTGAACAATATCAGTTGAATAATTTATTCATTGAATTGTATTGCATATTTCTAATAGTGAATGATTGCTTATTCATCATAAACATGCTCATACTTAATAAATAACTTAATATCACTGCATATGATTAAATATAAATAATGTATTTATGTTAGACAATATATTTCATACATTGTGTGGATTCTATATTTACTTTGGGCAACCATGAGACAAATACAGATTTAAAATGAATAATAAGCAATTTTTGTAAACAATTGTCTCCACATTTAAATGCTCTGACAAAATGATTTCTTTTTTTAACAAATAATGGAAATATTGCTGCGTCTCTTGAAATTCATTACCCATTTACCCTACTAGAATAATAACCCAGTAGGCAACAGTAATATAGATGTAGTTTTAGGTGACAATATTTAGAAAAAGGCTGGCAAATAAGACCTGGGGGGGAAAAGGTATAAAATAAGACAGTGGGAGTATAAAATAGCAGGTTGTCATGAACGCATAATCAATATTCTTTCTGAAGATCCACTGACAAAGTTACTTTCTTGGAATACAATTATGGTCCATTTCAGCTATTTATGAAGCAATTTGGTTCATACAGGTCTGATTCTGTATTTCCTTACTTCAAACAATACTTGAGGCATATTTAGTGTCTCCACATGTGATATACCCTTTTGTTATAAAGTGGATAATGATAAAATACTCACTTCAGATTCATGATATCTCAGATTTAAAAAAATAGGTTTTAAGTAGAAAGTTTTTCAAAATTATTTACCTCAGTCCTTCTAAGCAGACCTCTTTCTGTTTCTATCTTTCCATGTTACATAACCTTGGGTCACATCTGATGGTGCTCTCTGGGTAACAGTAGCAACATCTTTCCAAGCTGATATGCTGTTACAGAGGCCAGCCATCAGGCAGTAAGAGTAACAGTCTGGAACAACTTAGTCATAGCATCGTATCTTCACTGTAGGAAGTAAAAATGGAAGCAAAATTTAAAAAGGGCCAATAATTGAAAAATTGTAAAGTGGGGCCAATTTACAGGAGGTCCCCAATTTACAACAGTTCATTGACTGACTGTTCAAAATTACTGGAAAAAGTTAACTTATGATTGTTTTTCACAATTACAGTCTTTGTAGCCTCCCCATAGTTACGTGATCAAAATTAAGATGCTTGGCAACTGACTCACAGTCATGACCCTTGCTGTGTCTCAAGGTCACATGATCACCTTTCACCATCTTTTGACAAGCAAAATCAATGAGAAAACCAAGTTTACTTAACAACTGTGTCAAGAAAGGTCCTAAAATAGGGCAAAATTCACTTGACAAATGTTTCACCAGTTGTGGTCATAAATCAAGGACTACCAGTACTTTGGGAAAATAGATTTGGTAGGATCTACCAAAACTCTGTCACTTGTCAAAAGATGGTAACATGGCTGTTTTGTAAAGCTGCTGCTCTATAGTCTATAGAGACTTAAAGCAGTTCAGGAAGGATTGGATATTATATGGTCCTAGCTCTTTAGCAGGTAAAAACAACAGAGTTGGAAGGGGCTTTGGAGTCTTCTAGTCTAGGCACCTGCTTAGGTAGGAAACTCTACACCACTTCATACAAATGGTTAGCCAACATCTTCTTAACTTCCAATGCTGGAGCATTCACAACTTCTGGAGGCAAGCTGTTCCACTGATTACTTATTCTAACTGTCAGGAAATTTCTCCTTAGCTCTAAGTTTATTTTTTTATTTAATTCAATTTCTATGCTGCCCAATCCCAATCCTATTGCTTTTTGTTATATTCTCAAGTACTTTGGAGAATAGGTTGACTTTCTCTTCTTTGTGGCAACCCCTGAGATATTGGAACACTGCTGTCATGTCTACCTCAGTCCTTTTCCTTAAACCAGACATATCCAATACCCGTAACAGTTTTTCACATGTTTTAGCCTCTAGTCTCGTTGAAGTAGACCCAGAGACAGGGTTTTGAGCAATCGGTACTTTTATTCAGCTCAGAGAACAAGTGACAGCTCAGCAAGGTAAAGTGACAATTCAGCGAGTACCGACTGGCTCTGCAGGGAGAAACCGCTTCTTTTATACTTTTGCGGTTCCCGCCAAGCGAGAGCCGGCCGCGTCTGAGCCAATCAGGAGCGACTTCCTGCTTGGGCTCAGACAGCGCTGGAAAAGAGGAACAAACTATTTACAGCGTTACAAGGTAGCCATTCCAGGATACAACACCCCTCCCCTCATAGTTGGTCTCATCCATCAAGAAAGCCACGTGACGAAGTCGTCCAATCGGTGAGGCCTTCGAGGCTCTCGCGCTGACCTGCGCAGTCCAATTTCTCCTTCGCCACTGACTGTGGAGGATGGCTCGCCGCTGCTCTCCCGGTGCGGCGGACTTGGCCTGGCGGGCCCAACGAAGGCCTCGGAGGACGAGGATGGCTCGGCGTCGCTGGATGGTTCCCCCTGGCCCGATAAGTCTCTTTGCGTGTTTCTTAGTTCGGGCAATGTACTAAAGTCTGTTGAAGGGGGAGAGTCCAAGTCAGCGGGTTGTTGCAATTGGTTTTCAGTTCGTTTCCGAATGTGGTCTATGTGTCGTTTCCACAAACGACCATCCTCCAGTTTAACAATATAAGTCTTGGGTGCGTTTTGCTTAACAATAATTCCCTTCATCCAGTTTACATTTCCATCAAAACATTTTACATATACATTTTGACCCAAATACATTTCTCTTTCTGGTTTCATGCACATTTGGTTATTATTCACACAGAACCTTGGATTTAACCTGTCTAATGGTGACCTCAACTTTCTCCCCATTAATAACTCTGCAGGGCTTACATGTGTGTGCGAGTTAGGGGTAATGTGCTGGGTTAATAAGAATTGGTCCAAGTTCTGTTGCACATCTCCAGGGCCTGACCTGTGCAATGCCTCCTTTGCCACCCTTACGTAACGTTCTGCCAACCCGTTAGCCCAGGGCGAGTAAGGCGAGATGAGGGCATGCCTGACCCCTAGGCCATCTAGGAATAATTCGAATTGCCTGGCTGTTAGTTGTGGTCCATTGTCAGACACTAATAGATCAGGGCAACCATGGGATGCAAACAGTCTGCTCAATACCTTGATAGTGGCACTTGTGGTTATGTTGTTCATTGCTATTATTTCCAACCATTTGGAGAAAGCATCAACCACTATTAGGAAGTACTGAGACCCCACTGGGCCAGCAAAATCAATGTGGATCCTAGACCAAGGGCCAGCAGGCTGTTCCCACTCAGCCGGAGTTGTTTTGGGGGGACTGGGCCTTGACTCTTGGCACGGGTCACACTTTGAAACCCAACTTTCAATATCAGCATCTAGCCCTGGCCACCATAAATGCCCCCTTGCTAGGCTCTTCATCCTGACAATCCCAGGATGGCCCACGTGTAACATTCTGAGTACCTTTTCCCTTAGGCGTTTGGGGATGATCACTCTATCCCCCCACAGCAAACAACCTTTTACATATGATAATTCAAGCCTTTTGTTCTTAAAATCACACAATTCAGGTTTAACAATATCATTTTGCCATCCCTTTAGAACACAGTTCACCACTTGTTTAAGGATTTGGTCTTGCTGCGTGTGTGCAGCTACCTCTTTTGCTGTGGTTAGTGGGTTTTCCTCGAGTTCTATCATTAGCACATCTGTGGCAGGAACAGGGTCTTCTACCAAGTCTGCTATGGGGCATCTGCTGAGGCCGTCTGCATGATTGATTTCCTTCCCCCCCTTGTGGGTGAGCTCATACTGATACCCTGAGAGGAAAAGGGCCCATCTGATTAGTCTTGGAGACATAAAAGGTGGAGTGGGCTTGTTGGGGGCTAGCAGGCCTAGTAGGGGTTTGTGGTCAGTGACTAGCTCAAAGCTTCTTCCAAAAATGTAATTGTGAAACTTCTTTACCCCTGCCACTAATGCTAGAGCCTCCTTGTCTAATTGACTATAATTCCTCTCCGTGCTGGTCATGGTTCTTGAAAAGAATGCTATTGGGGCCTCTGTCTTATTGGGTAGAACGTGAGCTAAAACTCCTCCTATGCCGTACGGCGAAGCGTCGCACGTGAGCCTAATGGGTAGTGAAGCACTATATTGGACTACTACACTCTTAGATGTTAATAAATTTTTTATTTGACAAAAAGCTTCACGTTCAGTTTTCCCCCATGTCCAGCGGGCTTCCTTCTGGAGTAAACGATGGAGAGGCTCTGCTACTGTTGCCTTCTGCTTTAAAAAAACGGAATAAAAATTAAGGAGGCCCAAAAATGCCTGCAACTCACTCTTATCTCGTGGCTCTGGGGCTTCTCTAATTGCTCTCAGCTTCTCTGTTGTGGGGTGGATGCCTTCTTTATCTATCTTATACCCAAGGAATTCAATACTGTTAGTTCCCCAGACACATTTATCAGGCTTGATACGTAACCCTTTGTCCTGTAGCCTCTTAAGTACTTCCCTTATTCTTTTGTTCACTTGTTCCTGGTTTTCCCCTGCAATTAAAATGTCATCAAAATATGGAATTGCCCCATTTACCCCTGACAATAGGCGTTCCATGATGCTCTGGAATATTCCTGGGGCTATGCTTACCCCAAACTGTAACCTCGTGCATTTGAAAGCCCCCCTGTGTGTTACAATCGTTTGAGCGTTTGCTGTTTGTTCATCGACCGGAAGTTGCTGGTAAGCCTGCGCCAGGTCGATCTTTGCGAACCTTTTCCCTTCCCCCAGGGAGTGTAAGAGTTGTTGCACAACCGGAATGGGGTAGGGGTGGTGTTGGAGTGCCTTATTCAGGGTTGATTTGTAATCAGCGCAAACTCTTAAGGAGCCATCTGGCTTCAGGGGTGTCACTATGGGAGTTTCCCATGGCCCCTGTTCCACAGGGACCAAGATACCTTGACTAATGAGTTTGTCCAGCTGTATGTCTAGCTTGGGGAGAAGCGGGAGGGGAACCCTGCGAGGTTTCAGTCTAACCGGTGGGACCTTGGGGTCAATAGAGAAAGATATGGGGGGTCCCTTATACAATCCTAAGGTGGGGCTGAACACTTCAGGGAACTCTTTCACAAAGTTAGGCATAATATCACAGTTTACATTACATACACCCGAAATTTCGATCCCCAACGGTTCCATCCACGCTAGCCCTAGCAGGGAGTGTTTGGCCCCCGTCACGATAAGCATGGGAAGGGTACATTTAACATTCTTAAATGCAATAGGTACATTTGCAGTTCCCAGGACCGAGATTACCCCCCCTTGGAAGTCTCTTATCACCAAAGAGGTTTGAATTAGGTCAGCCTTAGACACATTAGGCATATATAGCTTAAATTTTTCCCAGGGCATGATGGTATATCTCGAGCCCATATCCAGCTCCATTGAGCAAGGCTGGTTATTTAGTAACAATGAGATAACAATTTTAGCCCCCTTTTTGGTTGCCGTGTTATTCACGGAAAATTGAGAGTTACCTCTATTGTAGTCTCGGTTAGCGGTGGGGTAATTCCTTTGACCCAAGTTGCGGAACGGTCTCCTTTCTCGCGATTGGGGGTGGTGGTTTTGAGGTCGCTGGTATTGTTGTGTGGCAAAAGTTTCTTCTGGTGCCGTTTCCCTGCATGCGATGGCGATGTGGCCTCTCCGGTTGCAACGGTGGCAAGTAGCGTCACGGAAAGGGCATCGATGGCGCTGGTGATTTCCCCGGCAGCCCGCGCAGGGGGCTGGGTGAGTAGCTCTAGGGTGTCTCGGCTGGTCTTGCAGGAGGAGGCAGTTGTCCCCGTTGCTAGTTGGCTGGCTGCGGTCGTCTGTTCCCATGGCGCTGGGAGACTCGGCGTCGATTTTGGCAATGGTTTCTCGCCTTCCGTGCTCTTTTAATTCTCTTGCCGCTGCGTCGGCTGCTTCCGCGGTTTGCGCTAATTTGATCACGGTTTGTAGAGTCGGCTCTTCTTCGGTGAGGAGTTTATTTCTCACTGTGTTGCTCTTCATGCCGAAAACCAAGGCGTCGGTGAGGCGAGCTTCCGGATCTTGAAACTTGCATTGAGCAAGTACCGTTCGAAGCCGCGTTGTGAATTGGCTTATCGACTCGGTTTCTCTCTGAGCCATCATGTGAAATTGATGCCGGTAAACCATGGCTGGTCTGGTTGGTTTGAAATGGCTCGCTAGTTTCTGTTGAAGGACGTCCCACGCTGTGGCTCTTGCTTGTTCTGGTTCGGTGAGAGTTTGGGCAAGTCTACGGATCTCTGCGCCGCAGTAGTTGAGAAAAATAGCCCGTCTGCGATCGGCTCCGGCGTCCTGCATTCCCGCCGCCTCGAGGAATATCTCGAAGGTGGCCATGTACTCGTCCCATGTCATTTTCTCGGAATCGAAGAGTTCTGGAGCCTGGCCGATCTGGATTTTGTCCATGTTGCACGCGAAGTTCTTCCGTTCGTTCGTCGCCAGTGAAGTAGACCCAGAGACAGGGTTTTGAGCAATCGGTACTTTTATTCAGCTCAGAGAACAAGTGACAGCTCAGCAAGGTAAAGTGACAATTCAGCGAGTACCGACTGGCTCTGCAGGGAGAAACCGCTTCTTTTATACTTTTGCGGTTCCCGCCAAGCGAGAGCCGGCCGCGTCTGAGCCAATCAGGAGCGACTTCCTGCTTGGGCTCAGACAGCGCTGGAAAAGAGGAACAAACTATTTACAGCGTTACAAGGTAGCCATTCCAGGATACAACACTCGTAATCCTCTTTTTTGCTCTTAAGAACATAAGAACATGTTCTTTGCTTTTGTATATGCTGTGAGCCGCCCTGAGTCCTTGGAGAGGGGCGGCATACAAATCCAATTAAATACTCAAAGGAATCCTGCCTGCCTCAACCAACATAGAGGTGGCACATGGACATCCATTTCAATAACCACCAATACACTTGGCATCCATGAATCTGTCTAATCCTGCCTTGAAGCTATCAAGGCTAACAGCTGTCACTAACTCTTCTGGTAGTGAATTCCATAAACCAACGACCCTCTGTGTGAAGAAATATTTCCCTTGATTTGTCCTCACTTTCTTACCTATGAGCTTTAGGGAGTGCCCCCTTGTCCTAGTATTGTGTGATAAAGAAAATATTTTTTCTCTATTCACCTTTTCTATCCCATGCATGATTTTATACACTTTGATCAAGTCACCCCTTAAAGAGTCTTCTCTGGACTCTTTCAAGAATTTCCTTTTTGCATTGTGGCAACCAAAACTGAATGCAGTATTCCAAGTGTGACCATACCAAGGCATTATAAAGTGGTATTAACACTTCACGTGATCTTGATTCTATCCCTCTGTTAATGCAGCCTAGAACTATGTTGGCTTTTATGGCTGCTGTGGCACACTGCTGGCTCATATTTAAATGATTGTCCACTAGGATTCCAAGATCCCTCTCACAGTTACTACTGTTGAGCAAGGTATAATGTACCTGTGCATTTTATTTTTCTTGCCTAATTGTAGAACCTTACTTTCTTTCTCCTTTGAATTTCATTTTATTAGATAGTGCCCAATGTTCAAGTCTGCAACATGCTTCTGCATCTTGAGCCTTTCTTCTGGAGAGTTGGCTATTCCTGCCAATTTGGTGTTATCTGCAAATTTGACGAGTTCCTCATTTATCCCCTCATTCAAGTCATTGATGAAGATGTTGAAGAGTCTAAACAGAGCCTTAGGCTAGTGTACTGCATGTTTCCCTCCACGTAGATGCAGTTCCATTGAGCACTATATGTTGAGTATAGTTGGTCATTCAATTTTGAATCCATCTGTTGGTATAGCGGTCTAACCCATATTTTTCTACTTTATCTAGTAGTTGGTTATGATCTACTTTATCAAATGCCTTACTGAGGTCTAAGTAACTATACTGCTCAAAAAAATAAAGGGAACACTTAAACAACACAATATAACTCCAAATAAATAAAACTTCTGTGAAATCAAACTGTCCACTAAGAAGCAACACTGATTGACAATCAAATCCACATGCTGTTGTGCACATTCAACTTTGTACACAACAAAGTATTCAATGAGAATATTTCATTCATTCAGATCTAGGATGTGTTATTTGAGTGTTCCCTTTATTTTTTTTGAGCAGTATATATTGACAGCATTCCTCTAGTCCACTAATTTTGTCACTTTGTCAAAGAATGCAGTATCATTAGTCTGGCATGATCTGTTTTTGACAAACCCACATTTGCTTTTGGTTATTACTTTGTTTGCTTCTATGTGTTTATTTGATTCATTGCTTGGTTATCTTTTCCAGAATCTCCCCTGGTATTGAGAGAAGATTCTAGAAAAGATAATCAAGCAACAAATCAATACAAGATAACAGACAGTCTAAAAAATACCCTGATAATTAACATAATGTCAGTGTTCCAAGAATAGTTCCGCATCAAGCAACACTCCAAGGCAGGTAGCTTTCTCAAAGAATAACTTTATTGGAAATATCATTTTAGTGAAAACCAACTCCAAAGGGTCCCTTGGTTTTCACCTAATTAAAAGTGAAAAAAATTTCCCTCAACCACAAACAATCAGTCACATGGCCCAGTCAAGGTGCTGTCTGCCAATTTGGTGACTCCCTCTCCCAGCCAGGTGTGAGAATGTCCTTGGGTCCTGATAGAAAGTATATTATTTTCACTGTACAACTCCAGCTATCTCTAATCCCCTCTTCCCATCCCTCAGCTCCAATATGACAGCAATAAAGCTCCAAGATGGCTTTGGCCAGGCCAGCTTCAGAGTTGACACATTGCTAGTGCATAATAAGGTTCAGGAGGGAAGTGTTTTTAATAGGAAAGTGAACATAAGAACAAGGGGACATAATCTGAAGTTAGTTGGGGGAAAGATCAAAAGCAACATGAGAAAATATTATTTTACTGAAAGAGTAGTAGATCCTTGGAACAAACTTCCAGCAGATGTGGTTGGTAAATCCACACTAACTGAATTTAAACATGCCTGGGATAAACATAGATCCATCCTAAGATAAAATACAAAAAATAATATAAGGGCAGACTAGATGGATCACGAGGTATTTTTCTGCTGTCAGTCTTCTATGTTTCTCTCCATCCAGGTATGATTTAATTCTTAAATGTTCATCAGCTTTAAAGGTAAGTTCTCTCTTGTGTTGATTTTATTTCCTTAAAATAAACCAATGCTGTCTGCAGTAGAAGTTACCACTTTGGTTCACCAATTCTTCGTAAGTGAAAACAAAATCCATAGAACATAATTACAGATCTCTGGATTGGAGCAAATGAGTCTAAATTGACTTAAATGCCAGCTTTGGGGCTTAATCAGAATGTGCAACAGGTTAACAAGGCAATTAAATTTATTCAGAGCATCATTTTAATCCAGCTGCCCCCAAAGAAAGGATCCCTCAGAGGAATAAATATATTGTTCTCTTGTTAGGGGCCTATGCTTCATTAAATATAATCATTATTCTTAATTTGCAGCTGACAATGTTGCAGTTATTCGACCAAATCTGTGTTTTTTTTAAATAAAAAATTTGGGTCAAATTCTCTTCCAGGCTATGCTATTGCATGCTTTATAAGTTTTGCAAATTTATTCCTGTTCTTGAATGAATGAATACGCACACAATTACATACACTTCTCTACATTGTCAACTAAAAGAAAAAAAAGTAGTAGAAATATTAAATGAATTACCTTGAATAATAAGTTGATTTACTACATTGGCAATGGGAGATTGACAGTCCAATATCCATCCTAACATGAGATGAAATGACCATTCACATAATATACTGACAGCAATATGCTAAACATTAATTTATTCACAGTGTCCAGGTCACTGTTTAATATAACATTAAAACAAATTTCCAAATTTCATTCCCCCATTATAACAGATAAACTAAGATGTTTGGGGATTAAAAATTGTGTGTTACTACAACTGCTAGATGGAGACAATGTTCTCTATCTAAAACAAATTGCAATGTCACTATTCTTGGATTATCATAAATTATGCCTGAGACATATGAAAAATGAAGTGAGAAATTGCAAATGTGCAGATATAATAATTTTTGGGGGTGGGAAATGAAATCCAGCTTCTACAGCAGTGATGGTGAATCTATGGCACCCATACCACAGATGGAATGTAACATCTGAGGGCACAGAAGGCATTGCCCTATGTCAGCCCCAGAGCACATGGACATTATTATTATTATTTATTAGATTTGTATGCCGCCCCTCTCCGTAGACTTGGGGGGCTTACAGCAATGATAAAAACAATATATAATGACAAATCTAATAGTTAGAATCTAAAATAACAATAATACATTTAAAAAGTCTAAAAAACAAGAAACCCCAATATATAAAAACATACATACAGTCATATCATACACAAAAAACTACATAGGCAAGGGGTGATATTTCAGTTCCCCCACGCTTGATGACAGAGGTGGGTTTAAAGGAGTTTACGAAAGGCAAGGAGGGTGGGGGCAGTTCTAATCTCTGGAGGGAGCTGATTCTAGAGGGTCAGAGCTGCCACAGAGAAGGCTCTTCCCCTGAGTCCCGCCAAACGACATTGTTTAGTTGATGGGACCTGGAGGAGACCAACTCTGTGGGACCTAACCGGTCGCTGGGATTCGTGGGGCAGAAGGCGGTCTCGTAGATACCCTGGTCCAGTGTCATGAAGGGCTTTATAGGTGATGACCAACACTTTGAATTGTGACCAGAAACTGATAGGCAACCAATGCAGACTGCTGAGTGTTGGAGTAACATGGGCATATTTGGGAAAGCCCATGATTGCTCTCACAGCTGCATTCTCACAATCTGAAGTTTCCGAACACTCTT
Source organism: Erythrolamprus reginae (assembly GCF_031021105.1). Taxonomy (NCBI): domain Eukaryota; kingdom Metazoa; phylum Chordata; class Lepidosauria; order Squamata; family Dipsadidae; genus Erythrolamprus; species Erythrolamprus reginae. The sequence continues at coordinate 110,187,026 of NC_091950.1, read as the reverse complement.
CAAAGGTAGCCCCATGTAGAGAGTGTTACAGTAGTTGAACCTCAAGGTGATGAGGGCATGAGTGACTGTGAGCAGTGACTCCTGGCCCAAATAGGGCTGCAACTGGTGCACCAGGCGAACCTGGGCAAATGCCCCCCTCGCCACAGCTGAAAGATGTTTCTCTAATGTTAGCTGTCGATCGAGGAAGACGCCCAGCTGGCCAGCTGATTTTCAGCATGCTTTTTGGCCATGCTTTGCATCCTGAATCTTGGGGAATGGCAAAAAACAGCCAAATGTGGGGAGAGGATATTGCATTATGGGTATACACTATTGCACATGTGTACACCCTTTTGGCACCTGAGCCAATAAAGGTTCACCATCACTGTTCTACAGTTAGACATTTACTTTTAGGGAGGACATCCTGTTAAAGTTTGTGAGGAAGGCATTTCATCTTTGTATGTGTGGCAATCTACATGATGGAGAAAAGAAATAAAGTGAAAAGATGAAATACTTGGTGGATCAAGAGACTTATGAACTATCTTCCATTTTCCGTTGTCCAGGGGTAACAAGTGTAGATCATGAATTTCTACTTTTCCTAGACTATTTTAACAAATTGGGGCCACCATGTTGTTGTCGTTGTTGTTGTTGTTGTTGTTGTTGTTGTTATTATTATTATTATTATTATTATTATTATTATTATTAATTAGATTTGTATGCCACCCCTCTTCGAAGACTCGGTGTGGCTCACAACAGTAATAAAAACAATATAGTAGTAGAACAAATCTAATATTAAAAAACATATAAAATCCTATCATTATTTAAAAAAACCAAACAGCACATTCATACCAAACATAAAACAAAGTGTAAAAAAGCCTGGAGGAAAGGTGTCTCAACTCCCCCATGCCTGGTGGTATAAGTGAGTCTTGAGTAGTTTATGAAAGACAGGGAGGGTGGAGGCAGTTCTAATCTCCGGGGCCACCACAGAGAAGGCTCTTCCCCTGGGGCCCACCAAACGACATTGTTTAGTCAACGGGACCCAGAGAAGGCCAAGTCTGTGGGACCTTATCGGTCACTGGGATTTGTGCGGTAGCAGGCGGTAATGTTGCAGACATTACTGCATATTTAAAAAATAGCATTCTTTTGCATAAGTCTGCTTGGATAAAGTTAACTATCAGAAGATAGAAGACAGAAAATATATGAATCCGATCCTGTTTGGAAGAAAAATAGATCCACTTCTACCTGACTGCAGGTGGATTGGTGCAATTATATAGTCTTTGTCCTTTGATAATACAATCCAATTGTTCACTATTTTTCAGCCTGTAATTATCTGATATATCTTAACTTGCATTCCTGCAGAATTCAACAAATTCAACTGATAACAAAATTATAATGACTGAGATCTGCCATTTCATTTTATCACCTTCCTTTTTAAAAAGTGTTATTCCTTCAATTCTTAGAAATAATTGCAGAACAGCAAAGATCAGTGTGAAATCTGACAAGCTTCAAATGTAAATGAGTAATTGCATAGGAGATGTTTTGAGCAAGACAGCAGTGATTTACTGCATTGTCTATTCTGACATAAAACTATACACTATAAAGAAAATAAACTGCAATATGTAGGTTCATGAGCAGGAGGAAATGAAGCATAACTAGGGATAAGAAAAAAAGAACTAAAAGTATCTAAAGGAAAAATAGGCAACTGCCAGCATTAATTGCATATATTGCTTATACATAAAAGTCAGAAGCATGATAAATAGTATTTGTAAGATATTAACTCTCATTGATTCTAAATGCAAGTCTGAATTTAATATATTGCTATTAAAGTTGGAGGGCAGAAATATGTTATTGCTATTGCATGCCTGTCCTTAAGGTCAAAGCTGCAAAGTCAATGTGACATTATGATGCTACTAAATATTGACCAAATCCTATTTCAAACTATACATAGTTTTCTCTTCTTAAAAATTCCAGAGAATGAGTAGACATTTGGTAGGAAAAAAATGACATTTTGAATTTTTTTTAGTAAAACAGGGTTCTCCAAGTGGTTGAGGGATGATAATAATAATAATAATAATAATAATAATAATAATAATAATAATTTATTGGATTTGTATGCCGCCTCTCTCCGAAGACTCGGGGTGGCTCACAACACAATACATAATGTACAAATCCAATATTAAAAAACAGATTAAAACCCTTATCATAAAAATTAATCACACAACCCAAGCAAACCATACATAAATCATAGTAGCTACGGAGAATATCAACTTCCCCAAGCCCGGTGACATAGGTGGGTTTTTAAGAGCTTGTGAAAGGCAAGGAGGGTGGGGGGAGTTCTAATCTCCAGGGGGGGAGTTGATTCCAGAGGGCCAGGGCCACCACAGAGAAGGCTCTTCCCCTTAGTCCCTCCAGACAGAATTGCTTAGTTGACGGGACCTGGAGAAGGACAACTCTGTGAGACCTAACCGGTCGCTGGGATTTGTGTGGCAGAAGGTGGTTCCGAAGGTATTCTGGCTGTAATGACTGTTGTTGTTAGTTTAAACAGTATTTATTAGATCATTTTCATATAATTTTATGGGTTGATGAACAATATGAAACTTCATGTAGGATATCAATGAGTTGAAGAGTATGTGAAGAGTATCTCCTGGTATATCAATGGCCTTCAATGGCCTTGAAGGTCAGGAAGAAGACATGCTTCCAGGGCAACATTCAGATAATGAGACTTAAGCCGAAGGCTAGAAAATAATTTGAGAAAAATGTTCAGACAGTTTAATTTATGTCGGAAAGATCTTAGAAAGCTGGGCTAAGAGATACTGCCAAAGGAATGGTCAGAAAAGCATAATTTGCATCTGGATAGTAAGGGGAGAAAGAAGTTCTGAAGAAACTCTTGACCAGGCAGGAAACAAAAATAGATGGGCTAAATTCTATTTAATTGTAAAGCTACAATAAAAAGAATCTTGCAAGGGCTGAAAGCTCAGTCCCTGCCCCATCTCCTTTATAGTCTGAGAAACAAAGGAGCACCTCTTCTTAGTCTCTTGTCCCACCAGCTGCAGGATATGTTTTCTCTTACCTGACTTTCATGGCTCATTCTCCTAAGGTCTATCGTACCATTGGAGACAAGACTCTCCCTTGTTTTCACAAAGATAAATTCAGACGTGAAACATAATGTTAGGGGTGTCAAACTGAAAGCCTGTGGGCCAGATCTGACATATGGGATGCCTAAATATGTCCCGGGATCCGGCCTGGAGATAGCAAAGGAACAGCCTGTGGTGCCTCTGGCAACCAGAATTGTGTGACTCCTGCAGCACTTTGCCCACCCCTCCCTCCGGTGCTTCGCTTACAGCCTGGATAGCTTCCTGTAGCATTTTGCCAGCCAAAATGGGACAGGGGTCCCTTGCACCCCATTTTGGCCAGCAAAGTGCTGCAGGAGGCATCCATTCCATCTCTCCCCCTCCACTGGTCAGCCCGCAGAGGAGAACTACAATGCTGACCTGCCCCACAAAGAAATCCAGTTTGACACCCCTGCTCGAGCTTTTAAAATAAAAGTGCTTCTGACTTACACGATGAGGGGTTTATTTTCCATCTAACCTACCTTATAGGGTTGACAGTCAGGGAGGTCCTGCTTAAAATTCCCCATCATCAGTTTAATTTTATGTAAACATGTGTGCTGCTAGAATTTTGTTGTGTTGATATCTAATTTCTTGGATACAGTCCTGGGGAGATAGAGGTCAATAAATTGGGTATTACGTTACCCAACTCTGTCACAATGCATTCTTTCAATTAACTTTTGTTGAGGGCAGACAGCAAGGAGGAAAACTTGCTAAACATTGTTTTTTGGCTCATTTTAAATTGTAACGCCCTCAAATTGCCTTTGGCCACATTAGCCTTTTGCTAATGCGGCAATTCGACAATTTATTTAGAAGCTAAGGAAGTTAAGGAAGCTTATTCTCCAATAACTCTGATTCAGATATCAGTCTTAATTCCACTTAGATGTTAAAAGATCATACTCTGTGTCTTGCTCCTGGTTTCTGCATATTTGCAATTGAGAGACTTCACTGGGCCTGTAGTTAGTGATATTGATTTTTAGAACATTTGTAATTTACCCGTTTCTCTCTTTCTTGGTAGTATCTAATTGCTCTTTAAATCAGAGAAGTATTTCATAGGGTGTTTTTTTCCCCTAGCAACATAGTAATAGAACTCAACTGAGTTAACTTGAAACTTGACAAGGAATGAACCTGACCTTTTAGAAGAGATCATTTTAATTTATTCCTGCGACAAGGCTTGTACTCCACAAATGTAGATTTCCAGCAGCATGCAATGGAACGTAAAATAACAGAGGAGGGCAAAACATCTAGATAATCCAAACTCTATGAACAGGAAACCAATGTATACACAACAACAACAACAACAACAAAGTGGGTCACTGGAGGAACTGAACCTAACTATATCGAAGTAATGAGATACAAAATGAATGTTTTACAGACAAATTCTAAATACAGAGGCAGCCCTACTGAATTTAGTGTGATTTTCTATAGTACCCGATGTATGTAGAATTATGAGAAGACATACCGGTATATATTGGAAATATAAGCTTATTTTTCCTAGATCAATTTTCTTTTTTAAAAAAACCCCTAAATACAGCTTTTAACATATGATAATTGCCATAGCATTTATACACATTTGCTTGAATTATTATTTTATCTATTTCCCATTCCACATGAAATGTTAAAACACAAGTTTTAACATGGTTTAGTTAAAACCATGGGTCAATTATATATATAGAATTGACATCTTCATCAATGATCAATTATCATTTTCTTCTTTGCCATTTCATCCACTCATTCTTCCTTCTAAAAGAGTCAATATTGACAACCAAAAAAAATGCAAGATGTGTGGTTACAGACAGCATGATATAAGTAGGGGAATTCTGCCCTTGTGGGTTAGATGTTCCCTCTAGCATATTTCACCAATCTGGAGAATGTCAAATTGTTAAAAGCTGCCATAGGGCACAACACTGTTGGCATGACAAGCTGGTTATATTGTACGTTATTGTCTCAAATGCTACTTTCTCTAATTATTTAATTTTTTAGAAAACAACTACGAAATATAGGCCTAAGTATAGATTAACCAACATCTGATTCATTTCGAGAAGGGCGGCATAGAAGTCAGATAGATAGACAGACAGACAGACAGACAATTTGGACTCAGAATTGATACTATTGTTCTACATTATGGGAGGGAATTGCTCTTTTAGGGGTCAGTAAAACACAGCTAGATAGTGCAATTATTAATAACTGGATCTCTCTTCTTATCTTGCAGGAATTTGGACTCTTTTCAGAATTACCATACCACTGGTTCTCTTTGCACTGATGTCATTATTTCTCTTGCTACAATATCTCCATGTCTGTAAATAAGGGTATCCATGTAATAGCTTCTCACCCACAAAAAAAAGTCACATATGCCATACTATGAGTCTAATGTAACAGTCCACTTTTTATGCACTAAGTGAAATTTGTTTGCATTTGCATTTGACGTAAAGGGCCAACAATGTTGTGACAGTCAGTCAACTATCCATAAAGGTTATTTTTCTCATTTACCTACTGGCTTTATTAGTAAAGAGTTTTAGAGCAGATGGTCTCTAAAGGATGGATCTCTGCTATAAATAAATACATATAGGTATGTAAACCTACCTTTTAGATCCTTTCAGAGTGATGATTTATTTTTTGTAAAGTATAGTGAACCATCTTGCATACATGGAAGTAATAGATTTAACGGGAATTACATCTGACTAAATTTGGATAGGGCAATTCATTTTATTCAGAATAGAATCATTTGTCAGATCTAGCCTTCTGATCAAAGTGAGAATATTCAAAAGTGTTAAGTATTTGATTAAAGAAGCCTAATCCCATTAAACTGTTCATTAAAATCGCAGAGTAAAGCTACTGAATGTTTTAAAAACCTTGCACGTATTGGTTTCAGTGATAACATAAAATGGATGATTTTATATTTGCTATCTCCTTCTCTAGGGCAAGCTTATCTAATCTGAATGATCTGAATGAGACACTCCAAAAAAATTGATAGGGAAATCTGCATCTGCCATCACCCTCTGTTCAGAACAGCACTCCAAAGCAAATTACAAATACCGTAAGAAGCAGATCTGTAGTGCTCCTAATATTTTCTCCAGCTTCTTTAAGAAGTGATCTCCAAATAAATGCTAACTCTATTTTTATAATAAAAAGATGCACTTGCCTCTGAGAAATAAATCATTTTTGTTTTGTTTTGCAGTGATAAATAATGTCTCTGTTTCTTCTTTGAGTATGATGTGTAAATCAAAAGCAACCATACTAATGGTTTGGGGTTAAGATAAAGATTGGCTCATGATCTAGGGCTACATCCTGAGAGTTATGCAAAGGCTAGCAATTTTTTTTTTTTTCAGAAACATCTCACAAGACAGGCCTAACAACATGTTAATGCTGAAAGATTTTGAAATATACACAAGTACTGGGGTGGGGGGAGGATTTCTACAAAGACAATAAATAATCCTGTTTCACTCTGGTAAATTTACCTAGATTAAAAAGAAGCAACCTGTAGCCTTGTGAGAGGGAGGAGAAAGGAAGGAGGGGAGGAGGGAGGAGGAGGGAGAGACAAAGAGACAGAGAGATAGGAGAGAGACAGAGAAACAGGAGACAGAGGGAGGGGGGGAGAGAGAGGTTGTAAAGATTCAAAATGAACAAAAGGTATTGATGACTCCTTGATTCTGCTTATTAACTGTCTCAGTATGATACAGGACATCATAAATCAATAAGCACATTTCTTGCTTATTTTTAGATATGTGCTGACTGCTGCTACATATATTAACCCATGGTTACTATAGAATTATGGACTTCCATGTTCAAGCACACCCTTAAGCACCAATCCACTAGGTGGCTTTAGTCCTGTCACTCTTGTTCAGCCAAAGTTATTATGACTCAGTTACTGAATATATATAACTGGAAACCCTGGAAGTAAATAAGGTTACCCACCATCACTGTCACAGCTCTTTATGAGGGCTGTGCACAAGTTTCGGCAAATGCTTCACTGACAAAACATCCTCCTTGAAGCACCTTGTCCAGACAGCAAGGTGCTCTGCTGTGAATCATCAAGTGGAATGAATAGGCTAGATCAATCCAGCTAAGAAACTGTCTTCAGGTCGAATGAATGAAATGCAAAGCATTGCTGTGGGAGGAAGTTCTGACAAAGACAAGATTGGAAATACACAAGAAGGTAAATTAAGAGTGACTGGAAGACAAGAGGTTTTTACTTGCAAGAACCTACAACAGTTGCATACCCGTTTTTTATTTTAATGCGGTTGTTACATTTGAAAGAAGCAAAATAAAAATATCCAGCAGCCACATCGGAGTATTTGATTACTTCAGATTTTCCATGAATTAGAGAAAGCAAATGATAAATGTTATTTCTTGTCACATTCAGGAAAGTTACACTTTCAAATAACAATATTAAATTATACTTGCAATTTAACTTTATCTACTTCCAAGCCTGACAGAGGGACCAAATCAGCATTGCAATAATGATTGGAAGAGATATTGAGGAATCCAAATATAAGGAATCAAACTATGGTTCTTCAACATGTATATGCGTGTATGGTTACTAACACAACAGGTTAGTAATAATACTTGGATATAAAGCATTCTCTATTGGATAAAAAAGGATGTTGAACCTCTAGAAAATTGTAGAGAAGAGCAAAAGTGATAGCGGGTGGCAACTGAACTTTATGATGAGCAGTTGCAGAAAAAGGGAATGTCTTGTGTAATGAATAGAAAGACTAGAGCTGAGATGATATCGGTCTTGCAATATTTGAGAGGTTGTCACAAGAAGAAGGGATCAGCCTATTGTCCAAAGCACCTGAGGGCAAGACAAGAAGTATGAAAGCTTAACAAAGAGAGATCCAACCTAGAATTAAAGAGAAATTTCTTGACAGTGAGAAAAATTAATCTTTTGAATGGCTTGTTTTTCAGAAGTTATGGATACCCCATCAGAAGTTTTTAAGAAGTTATTGGATAGCCATTCGTCAAAATGGTATAGGGTCTCTTCCTTGAGCAAGGGACTGAACTAGCAGACCTCCAATGTCCCTGTTTAGAGTGTGTTACTGCAGGCTCCTTCTGTTGCCTGCCAGCTGCAATTTGGCAGTTCAAAGCTGCCAAATCCAATGTCCCTGCTAACTTTTTTATTATATGCTGTATTCTGAATAAAATTAAAAGTTTATAGATTCTTCTCCATATTTAAGTGTGAGCATGGTGGCACAGTGTTTAGAGTGTGTTACTGCAGGCTCCTGCTGCTGCCTGCCAGCTGCCTGCCAGCTGCCTGCAATTTGTCAGTTCAAATCTCACCAGGCTCAAGCTTGACTCAGCCTCCTATCCTTCTGAGATGGGTAAAATGAGGGCCCATAATTGTTGAGGGTAATATGCTGCCTCTGTAAACCACTTAGAGAGGGCTATAAAGCACTGTAAAGCAGTATATACAGTAAGTCTGAGTGCTATTGCCATTTATATTCAGGTAATTCTTATTTATGTTGTTCCCTTTGCTTATTCACATACTGATCAACTCACTTTCAACAATTGCTTGTTTCAATGAACATAGCATTTTAGCTTTACCTTGAGCTGCTCCCCCTCCTTCTCCCTCTCCTTCTCCTCCTCCTTTGTCATCCTGCCCTTTTGCTTCTTATACAGGGACTCTGCTTCCTTTTATTTACTATTCCCTTCTCAGTCTTAAAAAACCCCACTTGTTCTTTAATTTCACACTACGCTGTCAACATACAATTCAATTTTCTTTTTTACAACGCACAAACCCCTAAATGAATTGTAGTACTAGGAGTCAGCCATCAATATCCTATTTGCAACACAGAGACCCACCCTGGCATCCCAAGATTGTGTTACTGAGACTTGGCAATAAAATAACTCTGTATTGATGGTACAATAATGTTCCATTTTCCAAGTGTTAAGGTGCTTTTAAGGGTCATAACTGGGCAGATTGAATTCTGGGAGAAATTTTGCTCCTATTACCACTGAAATGGTGCTGAGCTTTGAGTTGCTCAATTATGTAAGCTGTTATAGTACAATCCACTAACTATATTTCACCACATTCTCTATGAAGTGAAAATGGGGAGGAAAAATGCAGGAATCGGACAATGTTTTCTGCCTCTGAGTGAACAGCATAACTCTTCTGCTCAGAAGCTGCTGCATAAACCAGGAAAATATGCTGGCTGCTTTAAAAGTTGGCAGAGGTTCTGTTTTCTTACCTAGTAAAATGCAACACTTTTAGGAACTGACCTGAACCACAGCATGGCTTTACTCTACTAAAAAGTATGTGATGGAAATAGCTGCATTTTTTTTAGATTACATAGAATTGTTCTTTACCAAATGAGCTGTAGTTTGAATTGTGTCATGAATTGTGACAAAGAGCTTTTCAGTCAAACTACAGTATATACTATAATAATAGTGTGCCCTTATACTTTACTATGAATGGAAATTTACTCTAGATATACACATGTAAACATGAACACCTATTGTCTATGGCGATTTTCAGTAATCCAGGTCATAGCTTTTCCCGAAGGTGCTTTTTCAAGATGCAACTGGACTTTCTGGATTTTTATTTTTTATTTTGAAGATGTTACGCTTCTCATCCAAGAAACTTCTGCAGTGCTCTCTCTCCCTCCCTCCCTCCCTCCTTCTCTCTTCTCTCTCTCTGTTCTGTCTGGGTCACTCCGGAAGCCAAGACCAACCCAAAAAGAGAAGCCAGACACACCGGTAAAAGGCAAAGGCAGTTTATAAAATTAAAAAACCCCCACAGGTAACAGAAAATGTCCTTACAAACAGGAAAACGCTGTATCTTCAAAGATCCCACGAAGGCAAAAGTCCATGCAGCAATACTGGATTCTTGCTGCCAAAACAAGGCTGTAGATAGCAGACCTATACCCCCCACGGGTCTTCCAAACTGCTGGGCCACAAGCCAGGAACAGAGACGCCGAGAACAAAGCAGGACACCGTAACTCCAATCTGATAACACTCCACATGGCTTCAAGGGCTTGCCTGCTGTTATGTCCAGAAGTTTGCACTAAATTCTGTAACTAGGTAAAGTCTAAACATGAGTTGTTAAGCAAGATTCACTATGTACAATAAGGATTGTTTACCTGCCTCTCATTGGCTGCTGTGGTTTGGCGCCAATCTTAGAGAGCTGTCAGGCGTCGCTTGTTGCTGGGCGAAAATGTATAAATATAAGTGCCTCTGGTCTTACGCGGCTTCTGTCAGGCACGCGCCAGAGTGAAAGTTTTCCGCGGCTTGTTAGTCTCCTGTTGAGAATAAACCATTGAAGTTAGAAACCGTGTTTCTCGGTCATTTCACTGGCGATGAGGGTCTAGAGGCGATTTTTTCTTTACGGAAAAATCATCATGGCAACCCCTTCGATAATACAGCCGCCTGAACTGTTTGACCCTGAGAGGTCAACTTGGATTGCCTATATGGCAAAATTTGAAATTTTTCTTGAAGCCGCCGGCATGAAGGATGCGGATGACAGCCGGAAAAGGGCTTTGTTTCTAAACTATTGCGGCACACAAATTTTTGATTTGGCCTGTACTTTGACCGACCCTGAACCTGCTAATTCAGTGCCATGGCAAACTTTGAGGGAAAAGTTGGCAACTCATTTTAAGCCGACTAAACCTGCGAGAGTTTTCAGACACCAGTTCTCCCGAATGGCTCAAGCCGAGGGGGAAACTATTAACCAGTTTGCCACCCGCCTCAGGACCATATTAGCGAAGTGTCAATTTGAAAATCCTGAGGCAAGATTGACAGATGCCATTATCTTTGGTATGAAAAATGTGTCCATCAGAAACAAACTGCTTGCAGCCGAAGACTCTTCCCTTCAAGATGTCATTAAGGCTGCTCAGACAGCAGAAGTTGCGGAAGCCGCTGCAGCTGAATTGAAGTCTAATGACAAGCTGTCTACTGTGTGCAAAATTGCTGCGGCTCCGCATTCCCACATCAATCTTCCACATGACTACAACTCCTCTGATTTCGACGCGTATGAGGACTACTGCTGCCAGCTTCGGGGACCTCCTGCCAGACAACCTCGCCAGCCCTTCCCAGTCTGTGCCGGATGCCGGGGTCAACATCCACGGTCCAGATGTCCCTTCAAGGACGCCTTCTGCCGCTGCTGCGACAAACGAGGCCACATCGCCGCCGTCTGCCGAGCCACACTGCCCGATGACATCCCCTTCAATCAGGACCTGCTGCCTACCTTTCCTACTCAATGGTCCTACCGCCCATTCAGGCAACAAGGACGAGGAAGCCGGAGGCCGTGGAACAACCGAGGTAACCGCACACACACAGACTGTGCCACCTACCCACCTACCCCTAATAAAATTGTTGTCCCTCTTTTGCTAAATCGCCACCCATGCCACATGGAGCTAGATACGGGCTCCAAATTTACCTTAATGCCGTGGCATAAACTGAGACTTTATATGCCTGACTTATCACGGGACTCTTTGCAACCGCTGGACATTACAATCAAGGACTTCCAGGGACACCCGATCAGGGTTCTGGGTAGCACTAGGGTGCCGGTAACGTTTAAAAATGTTCACCATCTGTTACCTATTCTGATTGTTGAAGGGGCTAATCATTCCCTTTTGGGTCTAAATTGGATGGCTCCCTTAGGGTTAGCTGTTACAGGTCTTCACAAACTGACTTGTCTGAAGGTACCTGATTTTGTACACGAATTTCCTGAGGTTTTTAAAGACGGGTTAGGTACATAAAAGGGCCCCCCAATTTCTTTCTCCTTAGATCCTGCTGTTCCCCCCCTTCGATTGAAACCTCGCAGGGTGCCGCTGCCACTAATGGATAAATTGGATGCCCAGTTACAAAAACTCCAGGCTCAGGGAATCTTGGTTCCTGTCGAACATGCCCCATGGGAAACCCCTATTGTAACCCCCCTAAAGCCTGACGGATCCCTGCGGGTTTGTGCGGATTACAAATCTACCCTCAATAAGGCGTTACAGCACAACTCATATCTGATACCTGTAGTGCAGCAGTTGCTGCATACCCTGGGGTCTGGGAAAATCTTTGCGAGGCTGGACCTCGCTCAGGCATTCCAGCAGTTGCCCGTCGATGATGCCACAGCCCTAGCGCAAACGATTGTAACCCACAGAGGCGTCTTTAAATGTACGCGCCTGCAATTTGGCATTAGCGTAGCCCCGGGTAATTTCCAGCGGCTCATGGAATGCTTACTGTGGGGAATTAGGGGGGGGGTCCCCTATTTTGACGACATCTTAATTTGTGGGGACACTCCAGACCAGTTGCACTGCAGAATCCGACAAGTTCTGACCCGATTACAAGCTAAAGGCTTACGGCTTAAACCAGAAAAGTGTATGTGGGGAACCCCCTCGGTAGATTTTTTAGGATTCAGGATAGATGAAGCAGGGATACATCCCACTGAGGAGAAGATTAGAGCCATTAAGGACGCCCCCGCCCCCACCTGTAAGACAGAGCTGCAAGCCTTTCTAGGGCTATAGAATTTTTATTCTGTTTTTTTGAAATAGAAAGCCTCCGCAGCTGAGCCGCTTCATCGACTTCTCCACAAGGGAGCGCAATGGGAATGGGGTGAGACAGAGCGACAGGCTTTTAATGCTGTTAAAAACCTCTTAACATCGCAAAGTGTTGTGGTCCAGTACAGTTCCACGTTGCCCCTTAGGCTTACATGCGATGCATCCCCGTATGGGGTGGGTGGGGTCCTAGCCCATGTATTACCTAGTGGCCAAGAAGCACCAGTGGCCTACTTTTCAAGGACATTGTCCCTAGCAGAACGCAGTTATGCGCAAATAGATAGAGAAGCATTAGCATTGGTGGCTGGGGTGAAAAAATTTCACAACTACTTATTGGGGAGACCATTCCAATTGGTCACAGACCATAAACCATTGCTAGGATTGCTAGCCACCGGGCGGCCCACCCCTCCTTTTATGTCCCCCCGCATGTCCAGATGGGCTATTTTTCTGGCAGGCTACGATTATATTCTTGTGCATAAGGGGGGCTCTCTAATAAATCATGCAGATGGGTTGAGTCGCTGTCCACTGGGGCAGAGGGTGGAGGACCCAGCCCCTGCAGGGGATGTCCTCCTCATTGACTTAGGCACACCATCCCTTGTGACTGCTAAAGAGGTGGCCATTGAAACCAAACAGGACCAGGTGTTAGGGAAAGTCCTGCAGTACATTCTGAAAGGGTGGCCACCAAATGGAGAAGACCCCTCAGTGGGTGAATATAAAACTAAGAGGTTGGAACTCTCAGTGATGCACGACTGTATCTTATGGAGTGACAGGGTGGTTATCCCCACTGCTCTGAGGCCACAGGTCATGCAAATGCTGCATCAAGGGCACCCAGGGGTGGTCAGAATGAAAGCCTTGACCAGAGGATAGTTATGGTGGCCAGGGTTGGACAATGGAATAGAAGACTGGGTTGCCACATGTAGCCCATGTCAGGAGACAAGGCCAAATCCCCCCAAAACCACCCCTGCACAGTGGGACACTCCCCAGGGGCCTTGGTCAAGGGTGCATATTGACCTGGCTGGGCCGGTGGGCAACAATATGTTTTTTATTGTGGTGGACGCATACTCCAAATGTCTAGATATACTGTTATTAGGGTCCACCACATCTACAGCTGTGATACATGCACTAAGGAAACTGTTTTCAACTCATGGGTGTCCAGATGTCCTGGTCTTGGACAATGGGCCCCAGTTTACTTCCAGGCAACTAGAAATGTTCTTAGCCCACCTGGGGGTCAGACATGCCTTGGTATCGCCCCACGCAGCTTGGGCTAATGGGATGGCAGAGAGATATGTCCGTGTGGCCAAGGAGGCCATCAAGATGTCATCACCAGGGGACATACAGGAGAGACTGGATACTTTCCTACTCACACAGCACATCACGCCAAGCCTAACAACAAATAAGAGCCCCACCGAGCTGCCTCAGCTCGGTCATGTTCCAGCCGTGAAAACTCTGCACCAACGACACCCGAGGAACCATCATCTTCTGTGGACACCCAGGTCCTCAACGAGCCTTGCAGATCAGAGCAAACACCCAGGAGGCCTGCCCGTTTGGACGATTTTATTACTTGTTTGTCTGAATAAACATCTGTAAAAAATCCAGCCAGAAGGGGGAGGGGTGTTATGTCCAGAAGTTTCCACTAAATTCTGTAACTAGGTAAAGTCTAAACATGAGTTGTTAAGCAAGATTCACTATGTACAATAAGGATTGTTTACCTGACTCTCATTGGCTGCTGTGGTTTGGCGCCAATCTTAGAGAGCTGTCAGGCGTCACTTGTTGCCGGGCGAAAATGTATAAATAGAAGTGCCTCCGGTCTTACGCGGCTTCTGTCAGGCACGCGCCAGAGTGAAAGTTTTCTGCGGCTTGTTAGTCTCCTGTTGAGAATAAACCATTGAAGTTAGAAACCGTGTTTCTTGGTCATTTCACCTGCCTTTTTAACCCTACTAAGGAGGACCACACCCAAGCCCAGCTGTTCCTAATTCAGTGCTGATAATACTTCTTTAATTGCTCCTTTCTTTGATCTGAACGTCTCTGTCGCATGTCAATGACGGCTTGTGCTTCATCACCTAATGACTCCAAGCTACTGGCTGGGGAGAGCCCCCCCCCCGGGGCTCTCATGCTGTTCTCCTTCGTCCCATTCCTGACTTTCCTCTCCCCCGTCAGACTGTTCAGCCACCTCCTCTTCGCTGTCATCCTCCTCCGGGCATGGAGCCAGCAAAGACGCACCTGCACCCTGATCGGCCTCAGACTAAACCATAACACTCTCTCTCTCATCTGAAGGGAGGAGAACCAAGCTCCAAAAATCAAAATGGCAGGTGCACATAATGAAAGCTCCCATCCTTTAAAATGTGCACATCACATATCACACTAATGTTAAAATTGAGTTTCAATTGTTTAGTTCTACCCACTATTCTGACTTTTTGAACTTTCTCCACTCGTGTGTGTCTCTGTGTGTATGAGCTTGTTATTATTAGTATTAGTAATACAATTTAGTAATTGTATTACTAATTATTAGTAATACAAGTATTAAATTATAAAAATCACAATATTGTTATGATTAATAATATAGTAACATTGCTATTATAAATTAAAGTTGCAGTATTACAATGCTAGATAATTGCCTAAAAAATAAAGCACTCATTTCAAAATTTGATTTCCAACTGTTCTATTACAATTATTCCTTACTTGGAGCTTAGATGACACTGAATTTGGGGTGGGGGATGTCTTATCCTTCTTACTGAATGTAAGATAATAACAGCAATAGCACTTCATAGTGCTTTACAGCCCTCTCCAAGCAATTTATACAGTCAGAATTGGAATTATTATTATTATTTATTAGATTTGTATGCCGCCCCTCTCCATAGACTCGGGGCGGCTCACAACAATAACAAAGACAATGTAAGAACAAATCTAATAATTTAAAAACCACTAAAACCCCCATTATTAAAAGCAAGCATACACACAAACATACCATGTATAAACTGTATAGGCCCGGGAGAGATGTCTCAGTTCCCCCATACCTGACGGCAGAGATGGGTCTTAAGAACTTTACGAAAGGTAAGGAGGGTGGGGGCAGTTCTGATCTCCGGGGGAGCTGGTTCAAGAGGGTCAGGGCCGCCACAGAGAAGGCTCTTTTCCTGGGTCCCGCCAAATGTGAATTCTTTGCAGGAAAACTCCATTTTTTCTATTCTGTAAATAATGTAAATTCTCAGTTTATAACTTTTATGTTGGAGACATGCCTAGAATCAAATAAGAGACCATTTGACCTTAAGAATACCTAGGAAATAATACTTATGTATTCCTAAGTATATTTACTCAGAATAATCTTCCTGAGGGAGGGAACATGGTCAACACCATGGCAACACAATGGATTCTTCAGCTCCCAAAGAAACATTGAATCCCAGCTGATTTGGGGTCTTTCTTGACCTGAACTGTTCTGGAGGAACAGTGGATAAAGAGACATGACCTGACACTAACAGGGAAAAGGCAATTTCCCTGGAGAGTCAATTGAAGCCTCAGAAACTATGGGCTGCTATGAAGCAAGGGCAGTCACACTGAAAAAAGCAGGAAGAAGAAAATGTGGATTGTCAAGGTGTGAAGATTGTTTTGATCTAAGTATTGTGCAGGAGTGGCAAGGCAACAAGGTGAGTGATTGACCAATTTACAGATAAAAGGAAAATGAAACTTTACATTGAGACTGTAAGAGAGCCTGGACCTGAAATTAACAGCTAATTGGCAACTGGGAACTACAAAGAAGGGGGTGAGGGAATGGTAAAGCCCAAAAGGATTGTGATGGTTACAGTTGGATTTGGTGAAAATAAAGAGAATAATTAAAGAAGAGAATGAAAAGTAAAAGAAAACATTTTATTTTTAGATTTAAAGAATTTTGAGAAGTTTTAACAGAAACTGATATACGTTTATGGGAAATTTGAAGATTCCATCTGCTGGTGGAAAGAGAACATTATAATAATTTGATGTTATATAAAGGAGGAAAAGGGGAAAAAGAAAAATGATGTGTAGCTGTGGTTTGACCTACCATTTGTTGGGGGTCAGGGGAAAGGGAGGGTCTTGCCTTCTCTTTCTGCTCAAGATCCCCATGGACAATTGGTGGGTCATTGTGTGATGCAGAATGCTGGATTCGATGGGCTTTAGCATGGTTCAGCACGGCTCTTCTTATTGACCTTGCTTACAGAAAAATATTTTCAAAACTGAAAATCTTTAAGAAATGATTGCTTTGAACTATAGAATTTGGTCTTGTCTTAAATTTAGTGGAAGATAATAAAACTTTGACTTGGAAAGGAGCAGAATAAAACTGGACATTTGGATTACCCTGGTAATCCTTGATTTAGAGAGATTGTGTCTTCAGTTGCCTCCAATTGAGGCCTGGAATCACCCTGTTCACAGCTGCCCAGAACATTATGTATATTGAGGAGCCAGTTTCTATCTTCATTTTACAGGAAGAGCCATCCACTAGCACAGTGATGATTAAGTTTTGATTGTTCTGAGTGCTTGCTTGGCCTGGTCTGATTTGCTCCAGATTGTGAATGGTAGTTGGCTCATTGATCTGGCCCTCTTCCTTCTGGTTTTGGCTCATGTGGCTGATAGTTATTCCCTGTGTCTCTGGCAGGAAAACATGGTGCCTTGCATGACTGTGCAATGTGGCTTGACTTACTGCACTGTCAGCAAATGGCTTTGCAGAACTGACATTTGGGGGTGCACCCTTCACCACAGCTGTAGCATGGCTTGGACTTTTGTGCCTTGAATCCCTGGCACCGATCTGTTCTGCTGCTTTTTTGAGAGCTGCTATGTAATCATTGATGGTTTTGCTGTCTTGCTCTGAGCATTGGCAGAATTCATGCCAGCTGATCACCTTGGAAGGCATCAGAGAATAGTGAGTCTGTAGTAATAGTTGCAGAGATGACCACACTAGCAATTCTATGGGTGTTGGCTCCACCAGGGATACATGTCAAAAACTTTGTTCCCACAATGGCTCAGGAACATCGCTCACTTGCTGTTGTCTGAGAGGCATTGCAAGTTGTTGGCTTCTAGGAAGCAGCAAAATCTCATCATGTAGGACTCCCAATTCTCCTTGGTCAGGTCGAACAGAGTCAGTGGGTGAAAGGATGACATGGTGACTTGCTAGTAGCTTGTTTGAATATCATGCCTAAAATGTCTGATGCTTCCTTCCGGCCAGGCTGGATTGCTCCAAAATTGCTCTTCAGTATCCCATCTTCATCGCCAATGTTGAGTTTTTGTACTGAAGAGTCGCATAATGAC
The DNA here is from genome assembly GCF_031021105.1 of Erythrolamprus reginae. Taxonomy (NCBI): domain Eukaryota; kingdom Metazoa; phylum Chordata; class Lepidosauria; order Squamata; family Dipsadidae; genus Erythrolamprus; species Erythrolamprus reginae. The sequence goes on along the minus strand of NC_091950.1, from coordinate 110,169,190 downwards.
AACAGCTCTTTATTGAGAATAGTGAGAACTCCAGCAACAGCCTAGCCAGTGGCTTCTGTTTAAATAGGGAGCTCTGTCTGTGAAGAACCAATCAGTGATTAGAAATCTCCTGCTCAATAGAGTGGATCTGTTTGAAGACTTACTAGCTAACATGCAAATCTCAGGACACAACAGCACTGCTGCCTCAAATTTAGTTGATTGTCCACTAGGACTTCCAAGATCTTCCTCACAGTTACTGTTATTAAGCTACATTTCACTTAATACGAGGAGCTCCGGGAGTTGAAATTCCAGAAGAGACGTCTAGAGAAGCAATGGAGGAAGAGTAAGTCTGAATCCGATCGAACACTTGTAAGAGCTCATATTAAGACTTATAAAGTGGCGCTCAAGGCAGCAAGATGTGCGTATCATGCCGCCATGATTGCATCAGCAGAATCCCGCCTGGATGCTCTGTTTAGGGTGACCCGCTCCCTCCTTAACCAGGGGGGAGTTGGGGAGCCCTTGCAGAGAGCCCCGACCCTCTGGAACCAACTCCCCCCCAGAGATTAGAATTGCCCCCACCCTCCTTGCCTTTTGTAAGCTTCTTAAAACCCACCTCTGCCCCCAGGCATGGGAGAACTGAGGTACTCTTTTCCCCTAGGCATTTACAATTTTATGCATGGTATGTCTGTATGTATGTTTGGTTTTATAATAGGGTTTTTAACTGTTTTAATATTGGATTGTTATATGCTGTTTTTATTACTGTTGTTAGCCGCCCCGAGTCTGCGGAGAGGGGCGGCATACAAATCCAATAAATAAACAAATAAATAAATAAACAATGTCGTTTGGCGGGACCCAGGGGGAGAGCCTTCTCTGTGGTGGCCCCGACCCTTTGGAACCAACTCCCCCCAGATATCAGGGTTGCCCCCACCCTCCTAGCCTTTCGTAAGCTCCTTAAAACCCACCTCTGTCGTCAGGCATGGGGGAATTGACATTTACCCTCCCCCTAGGCTTATAAAATTTATGTATGGTATGCTAGTATGTATGATTGGTTTCTAAATTGGGGTTTTATAAATTAATTAAATATTAGATTTGTTACATTGTATCATTATTGCTGTGAGCCGCCCCGAGTCTGCGGAGAGGGGCGGCATACAAATCTGATAAACAAACAAACAAACAAACAAACAAACAATATGTATGTATACTTTTGATTTTTCTTGCCTAGGTTATTCAGATGGATAACTGTTAGACAAAACATCAATGATTGCATTTCATCATAACATTTAGCAATATTCTTTGTGATGGTTAAGTCAAAAAAATGTTTAGTGGATAGTTTGCACACAAACTTTTAAAAAGGCATTTGCTAAGTGCATTGCCCTTCCCACCCCCACCCCTCAAAAGCCCTTTACTAAGTATTATTTGAATCCAACTTCAGTATTCTCTTTTACCAGAAAATGACATTTCTGGCAGAACTAAACCTCTCTCCATTAACATCTCTTTGAGCAACCTCAGAGGTTTAGAGGGCATCCAAGAGATGTAGTTGAGAAGAAAGAAGGAAAACAGTTATTGTAAAAAAAAAGTCTATTCACCTTTCTTAGGTTACTAATGTTGCTCTTTTGATCCTCTGGCACACTTATCTATATTTATTTCTAACATCTTGGGTTGCCCCCCCCCCCCCAAATCATGCTGGCAGCATTGTTGATGAATAATTAAATATACATAAATAAAGAAGAGACAAAATAACAGTATTTGCATACAACTCGAGGTCTGGCCTTCCCTGACCTCCTTTACTCACAACAGTATACCTTATGCAACCAGATTTGAAACCCTGGGCTTAGAAAGCTTAGAACTACATCGCCTTCAGCCTGACCTAAGCACAGCTCATAAAATTATCAGCTACAGCATCTTACCTGTCAACAATCGCCCCAAACTTGATTGTAGAAAATATGACTTTACCAACAGAGTGATTAATGCCTTAAACTCACTACCTGACTCTTTGGTTTCAATACCAAACCCTCAAAAGGTTACCTTTAGATTGTCCACTGTTGACCTCACCCAATTCCTAAGAGATCAGTAAAGGGTGTGCATAAGTGCATCAGCATGCCTACTGTCCCTGTCCAATTGTTCCCTCTTATCAGTACCCATTATATACAGTATATATAAACTGTTCTGTCAAAGTCTCTGGAAGAATCCTCCCAAAAATTCAGATACAAATTTCAGACACAAACACGTTTGAAAATTCAAAACAATGTTCTTTATCATGAAAATTCACTTAAACTAAGCCCTCTTTTTGTATAGCAAAGAGCACTCATCTCCAAACAAACTGGTGATTGGTACAAGTCCCTTATCAGTTCTGAGATACTTAGCTTGCAGCTGTGAGGCAATTCACAGTCCTTCTTTCACAAAGTGAAACACACTTTGCTCTGCTTTAGTTTCAAAGCGGGAAAAAAGCAACACACCAAGATCAAAGTCAGTAAAGCAGTCACGAAACACAATGATCAGATAATCCTCCACAATGGCCAAACCCACACGCGGCACTTTATAGCAGCCTCACTAATCACCACACCCCACCCAACCACAGGTGGCCTCATTTTCTTTGATAATAATCTCTCAGTTGTTGCTGCCTATGCATCGCTCTCCACATGAATGGCTGTATCATTAACTCTTGTTCTGAATCCAAGGAGGAGAGAGATAATTGATCTCTTTCTGAGCTGTCTGCCACACTCTCCTCCTCCCTGTCACTCATGTTTTCTTGGTCAGAGGAGCCTTCATCAGCAGATTCCACTGGGAGCAAAACAGGCCTGCGGCATGTGGATGTCTTCCCCACATCCACAGTCCTTGGGGCAGGAGCTGGGCCAGAGCTAACCACAATATAAACAATGTTATATCTATGTATATTACAAATACATACTTGACAAACAAACAAATAAATAGTTGCCTTTAGCCACAGATGGCAGCGTTTGCTTTTGGGAATAGGATTAAAACTGCTGTGGATATCATGACAAAATGGAATGTAGGACAAAGTTTGCATTCTGTTTGAAAATCTCATCTGGGAGAGTTGCTTTTCAATCATTCTCAGCTCGATCTGATCCCTCTTGCATTTCAATACAGAGCTCTCTATGGGACCCTTTTGTTTTCCACCAGAACTGGTTTTTAATTTGAGAAACAGCCCTTTGAGGGAAACTGTTAAGTATACTATTCCTATTAGCTAAGTTTCCTAATTCCTTTGTAACATTTTAACAATTTGGGTACCGGTTTTCTAACAAGTAGAAATGTGTAAGAAGCCTTTCCTTTCACTTCCCCAAATTCAATAAATTCAGAACACGCTTCCAGTTTCCTTCCTTCCTTCCTTCCTTCCTTCCTTCCTTCCTTCTTTCTTTCTTTCTTTCTTTCTTCTTTCTTATGCTTCTATTCAAAGCAAAGAAGATTTTTACATTGGGCAGTAAATGTACAAGCCTACAGAAATATTTATACAGATATATTAACACAAGAAGAAATTTATAACAATTGAACTCAATAAATACATTCATTTGGCCAGCTCCTAAGAGGCTTGTACAGACAATGTGGTTGGTATTTTCACCCTCTGTATCAGCGAGCTATTTTAAAGGCTAAACATATTTTTCACACAGTTCCTCAGAGTTAATTCCCTGCAAAAGTCTCACAGACTTTTCCACTCTACACTTTCTTCTTCTTCTTCTTCTTCTTCTTCTTCTTCTTCTTCTTCTTCTTCTTCTTCTTCTTCTTCTTCTTCTTCTTCTTCTGGCATCTCCTCCTTGATGATGTGGTTCCAACTGATGTTGGATATATATATATGACGGTCTTGGCATATTCGGGTTTCCCGTGTAGGATTTGGAAATTTCTGGTGATGTTTCGACGAGGTCCCACTCATCATCTTCAGGCTGGTGCTTCTGTCCTTGTTCTAGGGTGAACACAGCGAGACCTGAGCTGCCTTCCTTCTATAAATACTGGTGGCTGGGTGTGGTTTGAAGGCTCAGCAATTGCCTGCTGTGTAGAAACTTCTATGCGACATTTCGGTGTATACATATACATATACATATACATATACATATACATATACATTACATATACATATACATATACATATACATATACATATACATATACATATACATATACATATACATATACATATACATATACATATACATATACATATACATATAACACTATATATAAGGAAGAAATGGCAGTTGCAAACATTCCATATTTACAACAGCACGAAGCTTAAAACTTCAGCCTGATGATGGTGAATGTGATTTCACCGAAACGTCGCATAGACACTCAAAATATTACACGGGGCAAAACCCGAACTCAGAACAATCTACATATATATATATATACTGCACAGCTCAGAAATCTAGTTTTTTAAAATGCAGGCTTTCTGTGCTTTGCTAGTGTTGGCATGATATGCCATAACATATTCCATTTTTTAAAATCAAGCTGTTTTGAAGCTCACAAAATAATAATCACTGTTTCAAATATCTCTCTATGCATGGAGGAGCAAGTTAGGACAAGAGGAAGTTATGGTTGTTGGAGACATCTCCATGGTAGTTCCTCTCTATTTCTAACAAGCAAGTAAAAATGAAAGCTTTCCTAGGAGTCTCCATTGGGATAGTCCACTCTCATGTGCCTGACTAATGGATTTCTAAAAGTTAGACTTCTTTTTTCAAATGAAGGTCACCTGTAGCTCAAAATGCTCAACTAGGTTAATTTTATTTATTTGTTATATTAGGAAAGCAACCCCATTGATAGTCCTAAGACGTCCCAGCCTTCAAAGGTTAACATCTACCATATTTTTGGAGAATAGGATGTACCTTTTCCTTCCCTAAAGCAGGATGGAAGTTCAGGTGCGTCTTATATGCTGAATGTACCTTTTTTCAAAGCTTTTTTTCTCCAGCCCTAGTTAGGTGCTAACGATCTTCCCAGCTCTTATCTCACAGGTTCTTTCATTGTTACTCTTTTCAGAGAATGTTTTCCAAGTTCTAAGTCTTTGCAGGGTTTTTTCATTGCTCTAGCTTGCTCCAAATGTTTCTTTTCAGCCCTAACCAGGGGCCAACGATGTTCCCAGCTCTTACCCGCTTGCAAGCCCTTTCACTGTTAATCTCTGTCTAGAATGTTTTCCAAATCCCAAGTCTTTGCAGGGGGTTTTTCATTGCTCTAACTTTGTAATTCTTTTTATTGGTCTCCTTGATCCAAATGTTTCTTTCCAGCCCTAACCAGGTGATAACAATGTTCCCAGTTCTTACAGGCTTGCAAGCTCTTCCATTGTTACTCTTTACGAAGAACGTTTTCCAAACCCCACGTCTTTGCAGGGTTTTTTTCATTTCTCTAACTGTTTCTTTCCAGCCCTAATTAGGTGCTAATGATGTTCGCAGCTCTTACTGGTTTGCAAACTCTTTCATTGTTACTCTCTCTGAATAAGGTTTTTTAAAGCCTGAACCAGGGGATAAAATAATGTGCTGAAACTGACCAGACTAAAGATACTAGCCAGATGAATATCTGGTAAGCAGATTCTTTCCCCTATTTTCCTCCCCAAAAACTAAGGTGTGTCTTATACTCCAGTGCATCTTATACTCTGAAAAATATGGTATATCTAAATCTGTTTGCATATGCCAACCAATAGCAAAGGGTTTTAGAACCCACTAATGATTTATACCCCTTGAAAAAAATCTATTTCTTTGCTTATTGATTTGCATTTACAAAATTATTCAGCAGCTTAGCAAGAAAACAGCAATAAAATATAGATTAAAAAAATACTAAAATTAAAGTCATGAATCCATCAAATGGGGCAATAATGTACCAAATGACAAATTCAACCAAATAGATGAACATCAGGATCTTCACTGAGGATGAAAACGTGAATCAAAATGTTCTCCATAAGATTCTTGACTTCATCTGAGAAGTCACTACAATGAGAAGGCCCTGTCTCAGGTTGCCATATAGGACATGTCTGACCTTGTCAAGAGAGAAAGTATGGAAAAGTAAAGCTGATTCATGATACAGATCCCCAGGCATAATGGAATTTATATTTCAGAAGAGCATATTGAAACTAATGATCTCCAAGAGCAGTTCTTCCATCCAGAGGCCTTTGGAAAATGCCTTAATGATGTCAAATAATGATATACATATTATTAAATCCTCAGGTCAGTGCTGAATTCATGCATTTATATTCCAATGTCTGATCCAAAAATATGTCAGTCTTTTGGGACTGTCAGAGAAACCATAAGTACTAACACTCTGGTTATCTAACACTTAACAGCAATAGCACTTAGACATATAACATTTTACTGTCAGAGGTGGCTTCCTCCCGGTTCGTACCGGTGCTATAGAACTGGTAGAAAACCACTGGTGACATCACAGAGCTGGTTCTGTCAGAGCCAGTCCATGAATGTCGCCATCTTTTTTTGGAAATTATTTTTCAATTTAAATTTTTTTGGGGGGGAAATTTTTCGCCTGGTGCACCAGTTGCGGCCCTATTTGGACAGGGAGTCATTGCTCACAGTTACTCATGCCCTCATCACCTCAAGGTTCAATTACTGCAACGCTCTCTACATGGGGCTACCTTTGAAAAGTGTTCGGAAATTTCAGATCGTGCAGAACGCAGCCATGAGAGCCAGCGTGGGGCTTCCAAGATTCGCCCACGTTTCCACAACACTCTGTGGCTTGCATTGGCTGCCGATCAGTTTCCGGTCACAATTCAAAGTATTGGTTATAACCTTTGAAGCCCTACATGGCATTGGACCAGAGTACCTCCGGAACCGCCTGCTACCGCACGAACCCCAGCGACCGATAAGGTCCCACAGAGTTGGCCTTCTCCGGGTCCCATCAACTAAACAATGTCATTTGGCGGGCCCCAGGGGAAGACCCTTCTCTGTGGTGGCCCCGGCCCTCTGGAATCAACTCCCCCCAGAGATTAGAATTGCCCCCACCCTCCCTGTCTTTCGTAAACTACTCAAGACTCACTTATACCCGCATGGGGGAGTTGAGACACCTTTCCACCAGCCTCTTTTATACTTTGTTTTATGTTTGGTATGAATGTGTTGTTTGGTTTTTTAAATAATGATAGGGTTTTGTATGTTTTTTAATATTAGATTTGTTCTACTATAATATTGTTTTTATTATTGTTGTGAGCCACCCCGAGTCTTCGGAGAGGGGCGGCATACATAACTAATAAATTATTAATTATTATTATTATTCTGAGAATGCTCAGAAGGTGAGTTTCCAGCACTGCACATGCACTGCCATCTTTTCTTTATTTGGGGGGGGGAGATTTTTGGCACTGTGTATGTGTGTGCGTATGGCCATATGGTACACGATGCATGCACAGCCACATGACATGGGAGGAAGTGAACTGGTGGCAAGGTAAGTTAGAATCCACTCCTGTTCACAATGCTTTACAGCCCTAAATTGCTCTGAGTGAATTTCTTTCCAGCCCTAACCAGGTGCTAATGATGTTCCCAGCTCTTACCGGCTTACAAGCTCTTTCATTGCTAATCTCTGTCAAGAATGTTTTCCAAACCCTGTCTTTGATTTTTTTTTCATTTCCTATTTGCTCCAAATGTTTCTTTCCAGCCCGTACCAGGTGCTAACAATGTTCCCAGCTTTTACTGGCTTGAAAGCTCTTTCATTGTTACTCTCTGCCAAGAATGTATTCCAAACTTTGTCTTTGTAGAGGGTTTTTTTTTTCATTGCTTTACTTTCCAGCCCTGGGAAGAATATTTTCCAAGACCTAAGTCTTTGTAGTTTCCCCCCCCCCCCCATTTTGGTATAACTTGTTCCAAATGTTTCTTTCCAGCCCTAACCAGGTACTAATGATGTTCCCAGATCTTACCGGTTTACAAACTCTTTCATTGTTACATTGAATAAAATTTGTTTTAAGCCCTTAAACAGGGGATAAAATAATGTGCCGAAGCTGACCAGACTAAGGATGCTAGCCAGATGAATACCTGGTAGGAGGTTTGATAAATAACAAGAAATAAATAAAGCAAAACATTTATTGTAAATTTATAGTAATTGAAACTTGCAAGTCTGAAAATAAATCTCCTTTCTTTTATTTTTCCACAAAACCAGGGCTGGATCTCCTCTGAGATTCTTCCCACACCTACTTTTCTTCTGAGGACTGAGCTACCTTTTGTTGTCTTATCAATAGCTCTTCTTCTTATCTCCCAAGGTCATTCCCACATGCTGTTATAATAAATCATGGATTTTACACAATGACATACAATTTGTAGCATTGTCCCATTGCTTCTCTTACAAACACCATCTTTTTCTCAACCAGTTCCTCAAAGCTGCTTAAAACAGCTATGCAATGATGGCCTAATAAGCCACAAACATAAAAAAGCATAAAAAGAAAAATGACAGCCAATAAAATGTCTGGTAATAAGATGCTAACATGTGCACCTGCAGCTGCAAACCAATTTGTTACATTCATCTTTAATAATTAGAGATTACACCAGATTTTAAATTTGGTAAGGTGACTTTGCTACTGAAAATCAATCCACTTATTTTGAATCCACTTATTTCAACTTGGACATAACTTCAGGGTACTCTTGGTCCTTGCCTCTTCTATCATTCCTAGGACATCAGTGCTCTTTCCCCTAAACCTCTCTAAGCTAAAAGTAGGAACATAAATAAACAGTCAGAATAAATCCATAAATAAAATGTACCTTGGGAAAGATGGAGCGATCACTCCCGGACAATCATTTCTCCTTAGCTGTAAATATGTCAACCAATGTTTCATTTCATGCTGACAATTAGGAATGAGGCTGGGAGCTATGGTTTTGCCCAAAGCATAAAAGAAAACTTCATCCCTGAGATTTACAATAAAGAAGACTTTTGTGCCCTTTGGTATCTGGAAATAAAATTCTGGCCTCCACAAAGAAGGAACTACAGGAAAACAAACAAGAATCAAATTGCTTTTGTGTGTTTCTACTGCTCTTCTAAAATGGCTTGGCATTCATCCAGAACACTTAGACAGCTCAATGTGTTTTCTGTGAGAAGCAGAAATAATTATTTGATTCATATTAATGCTGTGCATAGCATATTACTTTTAATCAGTAGACCTAAGGCTTGGATATCTCAAATATTTCAGACCCTTGGATTTCTTTACACAGCAAACCCTTAACAAACAGACATTTTATCTTGCCATGTTTTTTTAAAAATTCTCAAACCTCTTTTTCTTCTTGCTTTTGCTCCTTTTTGCAATATTGTGGTGAACACATAATGTTTCTTCAAATAAAGGTCTTAGCCTATGAAGGTAATGAAACAAGGAGCCTGTATTTAACATTAGACTTTAATAAAGAAAACAAATTCCCATACCTAGCAAGAATAAAAGTATTGTTTATTCAACTTAGAGTAAAATCTACCAGCAAATGTCTTTTTATCCTGTTTATAAAATTTCCCATTTTCCAAGCAAAACTGGTTTAAGATTAAAAAAATACTATAGTAAAATATTGAGATTTTTAAAAATGTTTACTATGGCAAACATTTATTGTATGTTATTTTGAAATAATTGTGTTAAGACCTGGAACAAAATTAAGAAGCTCATGTCAACATGGGCTAGATTAAAATTGTCACTGTTGGGGATAATTTCTGTAGTAAAAGTGAATGTTTTGTTTAGAATGATGGTTTTGCTTCAGATAATACCTATTTGGACAATGGATATATCATTCATGCAATGTAAAAAAGCTATATCTAAATTTTAAAGGAAAGGAGAAAATATGAATTAAATATAAAGAATGTTAAAACAATGTTATAAATTGAAAGGAAAAGATGAGGATCGGAGATGGTATTCTGCCAGTTCTGACCAGTTCAGGCAAGACAATAGTGGCGACTGCCTACCCACCCAGCCCGCCTGGATATAATGCTGTCCTATTTAGCCATGTTTTCGAGGCTGGGTGCATAAATGCTTCTTTGAGCAGGGGGTCCTTTCCAGATCCCTACAAGGAAGCAATTGTGTGCCCCCTCCTCAAGAAGCTTTCCCTGGACTCAGCCATTCTTAACAACTATCGGCCAATCTCCAATCTTCCCTTTATGGAGAAGTTTGTTGAGAAGGTGGTGGCGCTCCAGCTCCAGCGGTCCTTGAAAGAAGCCGATTATCAAGGCCCTCAACAGTCAGGATTCAGCACGGAAACTGCTTTGGTCACATTGATGATCTCTGGGGGGCCCGGGACAGGGGTTTATCATCTGTCCTGGTGCTTCTCGACCTCTCAGTGGCTTTCGATACCATTGATCATGGTATCCTTCTGCACCGGCTGGAGGGGTTGGGAGTGGGAGGCACTGTTCTTCAGTGGTTCTCCTCCTACCTCTCCTGTCGGTCACAGTCAGTGTTAGTGGGAGGTCAGAGGTCAACCTCTAGGTTTCTCCCTTGTGGGGTGCCTCAGGGGTCGGTCCTCTACATGAAATCGCTGGGCAAAATCATCCAAGGACATGGTGTGAGGTATCATCGGTATGCGGATGATACCCAGTTGTACATCTTCACCCCATGTCCAGTTAATGAAGCAGTGGATGTGATGTGCCGGTTCCTGGAGGCTGTTGGGGTCTAGATGGGTGTCAAGAGACTCAAACTCAACCCTGATAAGATGGAGTGGCTGTGGGTTTTGCCTCCCAGGGACAATTCCATCTGTCCATCCATCACCCTGGGGGGGATCATTGATCCCCTCAGAGAAGGTTCGCAACTTGGGTGTCCTCCTCGATTCACAGCTCACATTAGAGAAACATCTTTCAGCTGTGGCGAGGGGGACATTTGCCCAGGTTCGCCTGGTGCACCAGTTGCGGCCCTATTTGGACCGGGAGTCACTGCTCACAGTCACTTCATCACCTCGAGGCTCGACTACTGTAACGGTCTCTACATGGGGCTACCTTTGAAAAGTGTTCGGAAACTTCTGATCGTGCAGAATGCAACTGCGAGATCAATCATGGGCTTCCCTAAATATGCTCATGTTACACCAACACTCCGCAGTCTGCATTGGTTTTGCCTAAGGAAGATGCCTCAGACCAACTGTTGTATTTGTAAATCATAATTTACTCTTTTTTTATTAGTTATTTCAATTGTATAAGGCCAACCGCTATAGCTATGTTACCCTGGTGAAATTCAATTTTTTACACGTTCTGTGTACGTGACTTGGTGAGTGTGGTGTGGTTTGGTGGGCATGGCTTGGTAGGGGTGGCAGGGGAAAGATACTGCATAATCTCCATTCCCACCAAACTTCAGGGGAAAGATACTGCATAATCTCCATTCCCACCCAACTTCAGGGGAAAGATACTGCAAAATCCTCATTCCTTCCCCACACTTGGGGGAAGGATATTCCAAAATCTCTATTCCCCACTCTAGTGCCAGCCAGAGGTGGTATTTGCCGGTTCTCTGAACTACTCAAAATTTCCCCTACCAGTTCTCTAAACTACTCAAAATTTCTGCTATGGTCAGAATTTGCTGTATTTCACCCCTGCTTCACAGTGGTAAAGAAAGCATTGGTATAATAATTACAGTGAAATATTCATGAAATATTTAAAAGCATAAATAATTAAAACCCTGGGGTTTTGTTTGACTGTTTTGTTTAAATAATAATTTAAATTCTGTGAGATTAAGGATAGTTTCTTCAGTTCAACAGGAAGATAAGGATCAGGAGTGGCTACTGAGAACATTTCTTGCCATCAGTTGAACAAGGTCACTGGCAATCAGTGAAATACAGTGATACCTCTACTTAAGAACTTTTCTAGATAAGAACCGGGTGTTCAAGATTTTGGGGGCTCTTTTTAAGAACCATTTTCTACTTAAGAACCCAAGCCTGGAAAAATTTCCCAGGAAATTTGAGAGTGGCACAAAGGCCCAACCAGTTTCCTGCCATTCCCCCTTTAATGAGTAGTAGGTACCCCCCCTGTCGCCCACCTGGGTTTCTCTCTCTGGCACAATGTCTGGGAGGCAGCCTCGTGTCAGGTTTATGGGAGGTGCGTGCTCCTCCTCGCCGCCTCAGAGTCCCTCTTTTTTAAAAAAACCTTAAAGTTTTGGAATTTTTTTTATTCCGCTCACCCCACCTTCTTCCTTCGGCAGCGACTGTTCTCCTCCTCTTTTTCCTCCTCCTCCTCCCACCCAAATTCCGAGCTTTTATTTCTTTCCTAATGGGTTTGCACACATTATTTGCTTTTACATTGATTCCTATGGGAAAAATTGCTTCTACTTAAAAATATTTCTACTTAAGAACCTGGTCACAGAACGAATTAAGTTCTTAAGTAGAGGTACCACTGTACTCTTAATTCAGACATAATTATGAGGAGTGTTCTTAAGCTTTTGCTATTGCTTCAGTTTACAATATCAGAGTACTGTATATTTGTTCTTTTTTGAGGAGTTCAAACCAACTATTATTTTCGCCATGACTGGATTAAATTTCCTTCATTCCATTTATTATGTAATAGTAGGCAGACCTTCAAAAGGACATTACTATTCCCCAAATGAGAAACAGTGATCTATATAGTACCCAACTCCAATTATCCTCATAGGTTTCCACGGTGGATTCATTTTGACATTGAAAAGCATTTTCCAGGTTGAATATTGCTTACCAAAAACATCCTTTGAAATCTATCTGTGAAGATTCTCTGTGTAACAAGAAATGGAGAAGAAACAAAAATAATTGATAGCTTAGAGATCAAGAAGTCCTCCTATAGTAATGTGCCTTTCTCTGACCCTCAATCAAAGCCTGACTCAAACTGACCAAGGCAACCTCAATACTGCTGGTCATTCTGAAGCCAGATTGAAATAGGCTACGTGCGTCAAGCATAATAACAAGAACTCTGAGTTCAATGCTCACTCAAGCATTGTAAATTCCATTCAGCCAACTGCAATCAGAAATTCAATGTAGTATTTTCCATCACTCGAGAAAGTTGAGGGCAGACAGTGGAGAGAAAAAGCACACATATTTAAAGGATTAATAAGAATTTGCGCTACTGTGACATAATTGCAACATCATGTTGATTTATCTACTCTTTGCAAAAAGCAAACCACTTATATGCTTTCCTGTCTAGAAATTACCTATTAATTTAATCGGTAACTTCATGCATCTCACATATGGGTACCACAGTTAACCCACAGTATATTTGTTAAACTTTGGATACTGTTAATTTCTTCAACATTTTGTTAAATGTAGGGGAGCTTTGAAACCATGAAATGACTCTTAAAATGCTTCCCTAGCTTACCACCTAAATATGTTATAGATAAAACCATAATGTTTCCCATTGAATAAAGAGGTGAAAACAGGATGAAAAGGAGATCTCATAAGTATAGGTCCTTACATGAATAGGGCATCCTAGAAAATAAATGAAGGTAGGTCAGTCTTCAAGCTTAGGTAAATGGCAAGTCCTTTCATTTCCAGAGTGATTTTCATTTTTAATGAGCATGTTGAAATTGGTTTCATGAGAAATACTATTAAAACCATGCCATCAAGGCACATCCTTATCATTTTTAGTCAGATTGAACATGGCTTCACATGAATATTCATGGCAAAAGCTCTGTAATTCTCACTTTCTAAACCCTTGCCTGGATGGTCAGAAGCTCAGCTTCCACCACTGTTCGGTGTCAAGGGCAATGCAGTTTTCTCTGACCAAACCATCATGACAAGCCAAGAAGATTCAGCTGTCACTTTCTAATGAGCAAGCTGTTTTGATACTTGTTGCATGTGGGTGGATAAGTGTGTATAACTTCATATATACTTCTATTTCTTCCTCTCCTGTTTTTATACAAGTGACATATATTAAGATAAACGCTATTTACGTGCTTAAATCATTCTTGTCCATTCATCCCTTAAATGTTTCAGCTTGGAGGTTCTTTTTACTTGCCTATTTTTAGATTTTAAGCTAAAAATTAAAAGAAAGATACAATATTGTATTGCAGCTTGACGAAAAAGAGAACAGCTCCCTTGCCAGTTTAACTGAGACTAAACATTTGTATTTCAGTTTGTGGACTGTCCATGCTGATTGTACTGAACTAAAAAAAAAATAAAGAGCATGTATAGTGAAATTTCCTTTGACAAAAGCTTGACTCAGATAACTTTATGGCTGTATAGCTTTCTTAGCAACATGAAGGTGATTTACCATTGCCTTTTCTCAGTGGGTTTATTTTTTAACATCTCAGTGCAGCCTTTAGCTCTGAGATTTTCTGATAATCTCCTATCGAAATTCTAACTGGGTCTGCTAAGCTTTTTAAGAACAGCCAGGATTGGTTAGGTTCTGTCACCAGCTGTTGGAACGATCAACAGAGAGCTCCTGAGGTTCAGCCAATACCTAGAGATAAACAGGCATTGGAAGGCTAAATCTGGAATGCAGGGCCATGCAGGTAACCAATACGTATACATAATTCAGTCAGGGTTGAGAATTAATTGGAAATAGCAGTCTGATTCTAATGTCTTTAGCCTGGATCTAAAGATCAAAGAATCCCTTCCAGCAGTGAGAAGACTAATCTTCTCATGGAAAGGATGCTTGGAAGATTGACGCAGGTTTTCATACCCAACATCAATTCAATGGTGTGTTGAGCTTCCAGGCTTTTAGGCTGTTTTCTATGTATTTGATATCCTAACATTTTGCTATCAACTATTACTAGCATCTTCAGAGGGTAAAGTGGTTGGTTCTGCAGCATCTAGGCAGAAATAGTATGAATTCAGTATTTAAACCTCTTATAAAAATGTGTATATAAATAAGGGTATTTATAAATGCAAAACGGGGTGATTTGGTGTAATGGATTTGTGATTGAGAAAAGAACAACCTATAAATTATTCCAGGCACTTTTATCATCCCAAAAATTAGCTATATGTTGTAGTTTCTCCTCCCTTTGCAACAGAATTGATAGTCACATTTCACTAAAAAATATTGCTCTTTGAGGAACATGTTCTACCAAATGAAAGCAATGCCTGGTTTCCGGTCACATTTCTTGAACAAAGCAAAGATAAATAACATTTTTAGAACCACGTTAGCACACACTGCCATGCTGGGTACAAAGTAATTCTTCAAATGGAATTACTTTGTTTAACCTTGTAATAGAAACAAACTGTTCGTTTATCTCAGATGCCTGGCCTTGTATTGAGGCTGTGCTTGGTTCAATCCCAGTTCACAGAGGCTAATAATAATTTTAAAAGCTCATAGCAACACAACATGTAGGGGAAGGAGAAATTACAAATTGGACACAATTTAACAGGATAACAAGAAAAAGAAATGCAATCAATCAGAACAGAGCTGGAAGGGACCTTGGAAATCTTCTAATACAGCTCCCTGCTCAAGCAGTGATGGTGAACCTATGGCATTGGTGCCACAGATGGCCCATGGACCCATATCTGCTGGTACACAAGCCGTTGCCCTGGCTCAGCTCCAACATGCATGTGTGTGCTAGCCAGCTGATTTTTGGCTCACACAGAGGCTCTGGGAGGGCGTTTTTGGCTTTCAGAGAGTCTCCCCCAGCTCCAGGGAAGCCTTTGGAGCATGGAAATGGGGAAACACGAACCTACTGGGCCCACCAGAAGTTAGGAAACAGGCTGTTTCCAGGCTCCAGTGGGCCTCTGGAGGGCAGAGGAAGCTGTTTTCACCCTCCCCAGGCATTGAATTATGGGTGTGGGCACTTGCACATGTGCGATAGGACGCGCACACACTATTTTGGCACCCAAGGAAAAAAAGGTTTGCCCTCACTCCCCTATACCATTTCAGACTAGTTACTTCTTTAAAACTTCCATTAATGAAGCACCCACAATTTCTGAAGGCAACATGTTCCACTGGTTAATTGTCATCATTGTTAGGAAATGTCTCCTTAATTCCAGGTTTATTCTCTCCTTGATTAGTTTCCATCCATTGTTTATTGTCCTTCCCTCTGGTGCTTTGGAAAATAAGTCCTTCTTTTTTCTAGACTAGCCTTACTCAATTTTTGCAACCATTCATCATATGTTTTAGAAGTTTATGAAGCTGGTTCCAGAACACCAGACCTGCCACAGAGAAGGGCCTTCCCCATGGCCCCGCCAGTCAACATGGTTTGACTGACAGGATCCAGAGAAGGCCAACTTTGTGGGGCCTTATCTGTCGCTGGGAGCTATGTGGCAGATGTAAGTCCCAAAGATAGTCTGCATGTGGTAGGGCTGTATAGGTGATAACCAACACCATTACCAAATTTTTGCAACCATTCTTCATATGTTTTAGTCTCCAGGCCTTGCCTGAAAACAAAGAACTTAAGGCTCTTTAAACCTGTGGAGAGTTGAAAATGATCCCTTTGTCTTGAGGAAATTTTGATCAAATCACTCCATTGAATCACATCCTCATCTGCTTGGAGCAGCAAATCAAATGAGGATGCTTTTAAATGCTTCATAGCTTTCTTATGGACTTCACAGATGCAGTGATCATTTATGGTGTTAATACAAGCAGTATGCAATATTACACCATAGTTTCCATATCTGTACAATGCTGAAAAGGTCAAATGATGTAATGGCTTTCTGATTTTGAAGTAGTCCACGAGTGAGGTTTAACACCTCATTACATTAGCTGATTCCTTTAGAGGGGTTTATGACAATTTGCCATGGCCAACTCGCCACAGCCAACTTCCACAGCCCATTTGCCACAGCCAACTCACCATGGGACAATTTGCTGTGGGACAAGAATTACACTAATATCAAAGAAATTGTGGGATAGAATCATCAAATAAAGGATGCAAAAGAAGGGACAGAATGGAATGTCAATGACAAAAATTTAAATATTTTTTAAAAAATTTTTTGAATTGAATTGTTCAATTGTCCTGCATTGAGTTGTCCCATGGTGAGTTGGCCATGGTAAGTTGTCAGCAAACGGAGAGTTGTTTGTGATGAGTTGGCCGCAGAGAGTTGGCTGAGGCAAGTTGTCCCATTCCACCCTTAGGGTGGCAAGTCTAACATTGTTTTGGATTTATTCATTTTCTCAGCTCTCATTTCTATTTACTGTGTCTAGACACAAGCCATAACTTTGTTCCTTATTGTGCTAATGAAATGATGTACTTCTCTAATGATTAATACAACTAGGAGTTCGATGCAGTTTTGAGCACTCTCTATATCAATTCAAGGTGGACCATTCAGGTAGGCATCTTGAGTCAAACCTAATATATGGATAACACAGGTTTTATTCCCTCAGGCGTGAGAAAATGGGTGCCATGTTAATACTGACAAACAATGGTTCCACATTAATTGCTTTAAAAGTAGAGGACATCAAGTTATGAATGCCAGCTTCTTTCTCTGTAATCTTTGTATATATACTCACTATCACTTTGTATATATACTCACTTTGTATATGTATACTATCACTTTGTGTTCGCCCTAGAACAAGGACAGAAACACCAGCCTGAAGATGATGAGTGGGACCTCGTCGAAATGTCGCCAGAAATTTCTAAATCCTACACAGTAAGAGACCCGAATATACCAAGACTATCATACTATCACTTTGTATATATATTCTGTAATCTTTGTATATATACTCAGCTCCTGAATTCTTTATTAACCAGATAGTGTCAGCAAGCCACAATCTCGACAAAATTAGTAATTTGAAAGTAGGCCTGCCCAATTTGTTTGTTTGTTTGTTTATTTATCTACTTACTTACTTACTTACTTACTATTATTTATTTATTTATTTATTTATTTATTTATTTATTTATCAAATTTATATGCCACTCAACCCCCAAAAGACTCTTTGTGGCTTCCAGCAAAAATCAACATTAAAAACAATATAAATACTTAATTAAAATCCAAATGGAACCATACATACCTTGCACTATCACTCATGGCCAGATCTAAACAGTATCACATTTAACCATGCTGTTCTGTTCGGGTCGTATGTGACCCGAAACCAAGTTTGAGTCTCTGTAAAACATTTTCCCTGCATATCTGAAACTTGAAATTCCATGAGTTTTCATCATTTCAGGGGTTCTCTCTATGAGAATTTTTTTTTGGGGGGTGGGGGGTTTCTTTCTTGCTGAAAAAAAAAACCTCCCTAATGTTATGTTCCCGGGTCTATTTGACCCGGACTGCAAATTGATCATTTTAGGTACTTATATTTGGTCTTTTTGAAAGCTTTTTTCACCTGGAAACAGGTTTGAACATTTCTGCACACAATGATATGAAATTTGAAATGAAAAAAGTAAATCTTATTGGTTTATTTCGTGGATATAATGCATGCCCCCCCCCCGTTTTTGTGAATTTTTGTCAATTTTTCCAGTTCAATTTTTTCAATTTTTCCAGTTCAATTTTCATATCATTATGTTCAGAAATGTTCAAGCTACCAATCCCACACCAACTTTAATAAAATAGAATGGATTTTGCTAGCAAAACTATCCATAAAGTGAAGACTATTTCAAAAAAACGGAGGGGCATGCATTTCATCAACAAAATAAACCAATATGCATCAATTTTTCCAGTTCAATTTTCATATCATTATGTTCAGAAATGTTCAAGCTACCAACCCCACACCAACTTTAATAAAATAGAATGGATTTTGCAAGCAAAACTATCCATAAATTGAAAAAATTCACAAAAACGGGGGGCATGAAATATATCCGCAAAATAAACCAATAAGATTTACTTTTTTCATTTCAATTTTCATATCATTGTGTGCAGAAATGTTCAGACTACTTTCCAAGTGAAAAAAGTTTTCAAATTGACCAAACATAAGCACTTCAAATGAAGAGTTTTTGGTCCGGGTCGTATGTGACCCGAACATAACATTAGGAAGTTTTTTCGAACAGAACAGCAGGGTTAAACAATGGCCTCAGGCCTGCCGGAAGAGCCAGGTCTTAACAGCTTTGTAGAAGGCCATTAGGGTGGGGAGGGTACGGATCTCCAGAGGAAGCTGGTTCCAGAGCACCAGAGCAGCCACAGAGAAGGGCCTTCCCCACGGCCCTGCCAGTCAACATGGTTTGACTGACAGGATCTGGAGAAGGCCAACTTTGTGGGCCATTATCAGTCGCTGGGAACTATGTGGCAGAAGAAAGTCCCAAAGATAGTCTGCAGGTGGTAGGACTATATAGGTGATAACCAACACCATTACCAACTTTGCTAGCATCCAGCAATCAGAAACAACAAAAATAGCACCCCACCATATGCACATTTTTCAGATTCACAACAAGATTGTTTTACAGGGGAAAAAGGAATGAATGATTAGAAGTTAAAATAAATTGTGAAAAAATAAAGCAATGGGAAAAGGTCCCTGAAGAAAATAAAATATAGGCAAAAACTTTAAAATGTAAAAATCCTGAAAAAAAATATTGGTAGATCTCATCAGTAGCAAGAAATAAATGTCAAAAGAACAGAAAATGGCTTTGAATAAGAGTATGCTTTGCCCCTTTTGTCATGGAGAGTGGAGAATTAAGTACATGAGGAGAAACATAAAAGTATGTTGACTGCACTGAGAATAGTGTACTTAAGAAGTGAGTTCTGTACAGGAAAACAAGAAGAAATTGAGCCCTGGGGGAAAAGATGCCTGGAATGAATGTGGATTGAATACAAAAATGAGTGACCAGTACAAAATAAATACACTGAGTTGGTTTGGTGATGTAGTGAAAATGAGTGAACCAATTCTATAATAGATATAAGAAACAAAGAAGAATATATCAAGATAAAAGGAAGCTCAGGAAAATCAAGGTTGGTTGATGTTGATGAGAAAATACAAAAGCAAATATTAACTATGAAAAAATGTTTTTCCTTTCTAATATTGTATACCAGAGGTAATCAAACTTGGCAACATTAAGACTTATGGAATTCCCAGAATTCCCAGCACAGCTGGCTGGAGAATTCTAGGTGTTGAAGTCCACAAGTCTTAAAGTTGCCATGTTTGGGGACCCTTGCTGTATACAATTGCTTTTTATTCCGTTACTTATGCTTTGCCATGTTCAAGGCAGTGATCAGGTGCCGAGGCAGCTTGGTTCTTTTGGATCAAAAGAGTACGAGCTTGGGGACCCAACGGGGAAGCTTAGGATTTGTTCTGCCGGCGTGTCTCAACCGCCTGTAATTACAGGGTAATTAGTCCAGAAAGACACACACCACATGATAGAAGGAAAACCCAAAAGTCTTTATCAACAGAAAAACAGAAACAGCTCCCTTTTTAAATGTCAAAGGGATTTTCTGGTACAGACAAGGCACAGGTTAAATGCAATACAAATTCTCACCCAAGAACTGGGAAATTGAGTCCAATTCTAAAGTCCAGAAAGTCCACACACAATCTTGAACAGCAAAAACCACAAACCTGACGAAACTATGAATCAGATAAACTGCCATGAGGCTAAAACAGCAGGCTGTTCTTTTATCTGTAGCACTAATTACAGCAGCCCCACCCAACCACAGGTGGCCTCATTTATCTCCTGTAATAATCCTTCAGTTGTTGTCTCCTATGCCTCACGCTACGCATGCGTGGATGTGTCATAAATTCTTGTTCCGAATCCAGGGATGATAAGGATGATTGATCTCCTCCTGGGCTGTCTGCCAAACTCCTCTCTTCCAAGTCACCCCCACCTTCTTCTTCTTCTTCTTCTTCTTCTTCTTCTTCTTCTTCTTCTTCTTCTTCTTCTTCTTCTTCTTCTTCTTCAGAGACTTCACTACCTGCCTCTGTTGGCAATAAAGCAGGCCTATGACATGTTGATGTTTCCCCTGCATCCTCCTCCACATTCCTTGGGGCAGGAGCTGGGCCAGAGCCAACCACAACAGTATTGGTAGAATTTAGCTACTTAAAATTCAGTATCACCCCTCCACCCCCCCCCCTAATGTGTCCAGCTCCCTTCTTTGCCATCTTGTCTCCTTGATTCTATCTGTTAATGGTTTTATTTCTGTGTTTTAATAATGATGATTTTAATGTTTTATATTGTAAGTTACTCAGAGTTGTTGGATACAAGACAGGTGGCAAATAAAATTTATAAATAAATCAGACAATAAATAGATTTTAAGTTTTATTATTAACTCAAACAAAGAGATTTAAAAGCACAACATAAAAAGTACACATATACCAACTAAGATGAACTGCAAATCTCTTACAAGCTTCTCAGGAGCTCTTTACAACAGCAAAGATACCCTAAAAATGGCCAATTTCCACAGTACCTGCTGCTATGTTTTGTGAAGTAGCTCCCAACTTAAAGGTGAATACTAGTGTTTTTTAATGGCTTCCTGGCCCTATATCTGTGGTGCAATATGCAAGACCTGACCTTGGTTGGGTGGTACATGTTTCAATATTCTCATATCAGAAAAGCTTTGCAGCTCTGTGAACAGCCCCTCCACCCCTTCTCCTTTATTCAGCAAACAAAAGTGAAAAACAAGCAGAATGAGCTACAAACATTTAGACTTGTCTTAATGCAAAGTAGGAAATGAAACTCATTGCCAAGTCCTTAAAATAAAAATGGCCTTCCACATTACCACCACGCCCTGTCTGTTTTCTAATGAAATCATCTTGTGCAAAATAGAAGCAAGTATGATTCAATAGGAGAAAGTCAGATATTATCCCATTAAAATATTTCTTCAGGGTTTTCTCAGTGTGATTCTTTTTCTAAGCAAAACAGAGAGCTGGAAACCCATTTTGCTCATAGCATGTGATCTAAATAAACACACAATCCTAAGTCTGAACCAAATTATAATTATGTCCATGTTCCAGAGGCATGTCTCATAATAACACTTGAAAAGACAGAAAGATGAATTGGCGCTGCAGGTTATGGCTACCCAAATGCTTCCTTTCTGCGGGAAGTAACTATATCAACATGACTCCCTAAGGAGCACTCTGTCCATTGACAATGTCTACTAATAAAGGAGCATGCAAGGGCTCCCATAAGTAGAGCTTCGGCACTGCAGAAAAGCCTCCTCATTTATTGCTACAGAGAAAGTAACATCAAATAGGACATTCCTAACCTTCACAAATGCCAGTTAAAATTGCAGGATCTGACACAGAGAGAGAAGCAGCTTTTCATCTAAGCACCTCAAGCTGTCACAGAGCTATGAACAGTTAAACTTGGGAATCTTCAGAGAGATGATTAAGTTTGGCACAGTAAACGCCGTTATTTATTTACTACCTACAGGAAGACCGAATAATGTACAATATTCCAGCTATTGGACCCCAACTCCCATTAATCTTAGTAGACCATTAACAAGGGAAGGCTGAGTTGAAAAAAAAAAGCTACCTATTGCTGATTTTGCCAGAGAATCTGGAGTAGAGTTGGAAATTTTCAGATATTTCCACTGGGGCTTCTAAAATTTTGTGAATACACCATATTGTTGAAATATATCAGCTATGACAGAGATATATGTGATTTTTGAGAAAAATGGAGAACCAAAGTAAATGCCTTTTATCTGGCTTAACTTCTGGTTTCCCCCAAATAAATGGTGGGATATAAATAGAATATAAATATGAGTCGATATAAATAGATGATTTTTTTCAATGGGAACTGTCTACCTTCTCCACCAACACCTAGTGGTATTGTTGGCTTCTCTTTCCTCCCTCCTTTAAGCAACGGTGACAAAGATAATCTATTGTTATTGTTTAGCTAAATTAGCTAGCCACCAATACTTTGATTTTCCTATCAGGTCCAAAAGGCTGCTATATTCTATGGCATTTCAAGAAAAGGATGATAATAATTAGTACCAGGGAAATTATTTTGGTCCCGGTTTCATTTTGTTTCCTCCATAATACTTTGGACTACACAACCTCTGATTTCTTACGGGGCAGGGGGAATAAATTTCAGCAGTAATCATAGGTATCAACCTCTCTTTCTTGTTGTCACTAGAAAATGTTCTCAAGGAGAAAGAAAAGTGTGTAACCTAAATTATATGGGTTAAACCCTACACATTTTCAAGGCTATTTTAGAGATGGGTAAGGCTGTCAAGTTGGATTTCAAACAGCTTCCATTTCCAAACTAAAGTGTGTGATTTCTTTTTAAATGTCAGGACCAAAATTAGAGTGCTTTATGAAGATTTCTCCTGGTATTCACATTTGTATATATGTTCCTCTATTATGTTTGTTTTTCAATGCACTGTTCTGTAAAAGCAAATATTTATTGTGATAATGCTCTTGAATATATATATACACATGTATTTTTCATACATATTTCCAGTTTGAAAACTGCCCCACAATTTTCACAGACTGAAACTATTTATATGAAATTGTAAAGCTTTTATTTTTTTTCCTCTCTCCTATCTATTTTTTACAATTGCGTATCCATTTATTTGGGACACTCATGCTGAATTCAGCAGGACTTTCTGCTGTGTAAACTTAATTGAAAAGCAAGTAACATTGGTATAACTTGGCTATGTAACAAATAATGACAGATGATCCATCTTTTATCCCGCAGGCAAAATCAATAGGAAGCATTAATGGGTGAATCTGCAACTGTTCAACCTGCAATCTGAAGGGTTTATTGCCATCACAATTTACTACAAGTAAAAATCAGGATTAGGAAAACAAATTATGGAAAAATAACACAAGGGTCTAAAATACTAAAAAATCCTTTATCATTTGGATGTTCCAAGAAATGTAAGTTAACGAAAGAAGTCAATTCCAGCTACAGGGAATAGTGTGGCAGCAATTTTCAGGAGGATGAAATAAGAGTGTAAAAGACATAAAACTAGCCAAACATATCGAGCATACAAAACATAGGTTTTGAAATTCTTTCCAAATCATTTACAAGCTGTGGACATAAAGGGCATCTGGTTTTTTTTCTTCCTGTAATGAAGTAACATAGAGGCCACCAAAGTTATTGCCTATGAAATGGGCAGCAAATAATTTTCATAAATAAATAGGAGATAATGATAGACTGGCATGTACATAGATAGATGATAGATAAGTGTAGAGACATTGGAATAGAAATGGGAACTTTGGATTTTAGTCCCAACTTAGGCACAAAGCTACCTGGATGACCTTAGGAAGAAGGACAGGGAAACATGATATCCAAAAAATTGTATGGAATTGCTCAACCAGAAATGAAAACTGGCGAAAGTGGAAATATATGTACCGAGATGTTTGATCTTTTTTTGGTATTTGTGTGTTATATATGCAATTTTTAAAACTACACTGTTCCCTCGCTTTTCGTGGGGTATGCGTTCTGAGACTGCCCGCGAAAGTCAAATTTCCGCAAAGTAGAGATGCGGAAGTAAATACACTATTTTTGGCTATGAACAGTATCACAAACCTTCCCTTAACACTTTAAACCCCTAAATTGCAATTTTCCATTCCCTTAGCAACCATTTAGATTATTACTCACCATGTTTATTTATTAAAGTTTATTTAACGAAAGTTTGGTGATGACATGTGATGTCATTGGGTGGGAAAAACCGTGGTATAGGGAAAAAACCCGTGAAGTATTTTTTAATTAATACTTTTGAAAAACTGTGGTATAGACTTTTCACGAAGTTCGAACCCGCGAAAATCGAGGGAACACTGTACTTAATAAAAACTATTTTTTAAAAAAGAAAATGAAATAATATGATGTATATATATTCTGTATTTGCTGTCCCTCATATCTCCCTAAATAACTGTTTTTATTTTATTTTTATTTTATTTATTTTATTTATTTGTCAATCAAGTATAGGATAGTAGTTTATATAAACATAACATAGAAAATAATGATAAAAGAAGACAATAGGGCAGTGGGAAGGGTTGATAGGCACAATGGTGCACTTATGCATGCCCCTTACAGACCTCTTAGAAAAAGAATGCTTTACTTCACAGTCCTAAACCTGATCCAACCCACTCTAAACTTACTTTTGCTGGATCTTTCACCAAACATAGTCTGCATCTGGTACCTTTTCAACATTATTCTGCTGATTATGAGAGGGACAGAGACCTTAGCTTCTGTAGTTCTTTCCAACACACTGGTTTTATTTTCGTTCTTGTTGTAATGTAGTTTTTTACAGCTGTTTGTTTGTTTGTTTGTCAAATACATATCGGTAAAATACATAGATATATTCTGCTCCAAAAAATTCTCCAGGTGACTTGTAAGCTTTGTAAGGATAGAGAGAATGAAAAAAGAATTATAAAGCTCACTTCCACATCAGCCAAGATAATAACTGTATGCCTGGTTGTCAGAGTAATGGGGAAGTCATGGTTATAGGCAACCTGTGCTTGCTGAAATCTTGTCTAGATCTCCACCCCTATGGAGATTAGAAACTCTGCTGGCGTGAGAAAATATACCAGGTTAAAGGATGCATTATTTTTTCCTCTGCCGATGATATTTCCCTGCAAAGATGCTGAAAGTGGCACTTATTTACCAAGCTGACACATTTCCTGTAAATAACATTCAGATGATTTATCCCAGATTGCATTCTTGTCATACAGCAATCTGCTTCAGGGATTACACATGTATATGGCTCTGGCTGCTTATAAGTTAATAAAAATACTGGACAGCAAAGCTTCAGGAAGCTCTGGACATAAAAATGAAAATACCCATCCTTCTTTTCTTGCTCCAGGCATTTAATGTGCAAAGTTATAATTGTTTATTCTACTAAATAAATAATCCCATTATAAATTCATAAAGCCTATTATAAATAAATAATTGTACATCTAATGCTGTAACGTGATTTTAGCATGCTTGTAACATTTATTTTGTTGATTTTAACTCAAAATCACTTAACTTTAATCGGAGCTCAATTTTAACTATATTACTGTGAATCCTTGGAGTTTTATGGTGATAGAAATGAATGAATGAATGAATGAATGAATGAATGAATGAATGAATGAATGAATGAATGAAGAAATTGTTGATCTTATGTAAAATAAAGGGAGACTTGGTCCTGACTTTCTAATTCCATTTTCTGTACAGGCTTTTCATAAAGATATTTAGAGCCCAGCTGCCTCGCTGATAAGAGAGATACAAATGGGTACATGGGTCTTGCTTTGCAGATCATGACTCTTAACTGAGTAAAAATGAATACATTTTTCCTCATATCTTGGCTCACTTTCATTTGAGTCAATTGGAACTGACTCAAGGTGAAGATTTGGCTTAATTGTTGCAGGAATCATTATTTTAAAAATTAGAGAAAATCACAGTCACCGAAGAGGGAAGGAGCAAATGAATCATCATTATTTATCATCATGATTGTATGCTCTTTTTTATGTGATTGCAATACAAGAGGTATCATAATCAGCATATTTTAGTAAATCATACTTAAGAGGAACTGTTTAGAACTGGAGTAGTTTAATACTGTTGGGACTCTCTTTGGAAGGATAAATTCAAACAGTATTTTTTCCCCAGATGAGTTGGATTGCAATAGTCACAATGATTGGAAATTCTGGGGGGAAATCTAGATTACCACTATGTAGGTTATAATAAAAAAGATGGAGTTGAGTGGAAAAAACTTGGAACAGCTGGACCATGATTAACTGTAGCAAATTCTTAACTTATTCATTTATCTAAGAACATCAATATTGTGTTGTTGTTGTTGTTAGTTGCAAAGTCATGCCCAACCCATCACATCTTCATGGACAGCATTCGTCCAGGCCTTCCTGTTCTCTACCATGCTCTAGAGTCCATTTAAGCTGATGCCTACTGCTTTAGTGATTCCACCAGTCACCTCAATCTCTGTCGTCCCCTTCTTCTTTTGCCCTCAATCTTTCCCAGCATTAGGATAATCCACTAATCCTATTGATGAGAGTAATTTGTTATGTTCACTTTTACAATGAAGACTCACACTGTTGGTCCGTTCTTTCATTTTTCCATCATAGCCCTAAATTGGACTACCAATCTATTTAAGTATGCCAGATATTCCAATTTCAACACTGGCCAAAGGTCTAGAAATGTAGCTGAAACCTTCTGCTTATCAAGGATGCATTGTTTTGTCTAAGACCCTCCAATCATATGAATGTGATGAACATTCTACTGTAAATTTTTCCTGGGTTAGTCAGTGCAATTGAACTATGAAACCCATTTCACTTCTAGTTCACTGAATCATTTCCCCGCTAAAATTTCCATAATTTGATTTTGCAATTGTTGGATATTCTGGATACAAATAAATAGCCATATAGATCTGTCCCTCTTTAAAACAAAAACAAAAACTTTCTATTTGTTTTTCCTTGTCCATGCATGTCCCTGACTCAAAGCTTCCTTTTCTCAGTTATTTTCTATCTTTGAAGCTCCCAGGCTTTCTGGCTGCTTTGTCTGACCCAAGAAGAAATGGTCTTCCTTAAAACTTGCACAAGCCAATAAAAATGGAAGACTGCATTATGATGTTCTATATCTTTCAAATTATGCCATGTACTTTGAAATGATTTTGATTTTAAGACTTTGATGCCAGTCTAATCCAAACCCACTCAGTTTTTAAGAACTGAAAGAGCCATGGGTGACAGAAAAGTAGACAAACATTTAGTTGCTCTTAATTACTATTTATAATTCTACTGCCAGCAGTATCTTCGCACATAATAAATGACTCCAGGAACTATGTTAAGTAGGGTTGTGCATAACACTTGTTGGTCAATTACTTCATAAATTATGTATGCTAACTAAATTAGAAAATCTTTAGTTTTCCATTCCGTGTAAGCCTCCTTTTTTAATATACATCAAATTCATTCACAATGGCTTAAGTTATTCATACAGAGCAGCAGTATGTGGAGACATTCTTCTCCAGTCAGGGTTCATTTTGGCATACAAATATAAATACTTACTATATTTCTTCAGGTGCAAGAGATTTCAATGCACATATGGATAAATTGATGGGGACTTTAATTCCAGTGCTGGAGTTGTCTGTGAGACAAATGTCTTTGTTCCACTAGGGCAAAAAAATCTGCATATTAATTAAAAGAGTAACAATACCGAATGAATACTGCAAAGTTAATGTTATCCTGGGGCTTAACTGTCAAAAAGTTTGGAAATTAACTTGGATAAAGTCAAGTTATTTGTGGTTTATTAAAACACGCTCTTAAACTTCCTAACTAGAATGCATAATGCATCCTGCTTCTGGTACAGGTACAATTAGAAACCAAATGCATGCTAGAATAGACCAAAATCATATATACAGTGTTCCCTTGATTTTCGTGGGTTCGAACTTCGCGAAAAGTCTATACCACGGTTTTTCAAAAAGATTAATTTAAAAATACTTGGTGATTTCCCCCTCCCCATACCATGGTTTTTCCCCACCCGATGATGTCATATGTCATCGTCAAACTTTTGTCCACTTTTAATAAATATTTTCTTTAATAAACTTTAACAAATAAACATGGTGAATAATAATCTAAATGGTTGCTAAGGGAATGGGAAATTGCAATTTAGGGGTTTAAAGTGTTAAGGGAAGGCTTGTGATACTGTTCATAGCAAAAAATAGTGTATTTACTTCCGCATCTCTACTTCGCGGAAATTCGACTTTCGCGGGCGGTCTTGGAACACATCCCCTGCGAAAGTCAAGGGAACACTGTACTGTGATTCTGCAATATTCAGTTGTCATATAGAGAATCTACACAGTATTGGACTTACTGTAAAACTTGGGGAACCTCATATGTTTCCCTCTACTGTCTGTCAATCAATCTGGTGGCCAAAATAAGGAGGAAAGTACCAAAAATGAACAGTGTTATGGAGGGGGGGGAGAGAAAGTACTGTTATTTCATGCAGTGTAGGATACAAGCTTTGTTAGTCTATGGTAGTAAAAAATTGAGAATCTGCTAATATCATTTGAGCTTAACCAATTTTATCAAAAGGCATAAGCTTTTGTGAACTATAACTCAGAAGGGTAGTGGAGTGGGCAAACAGGGTGATTATGCAGATGGAGATTACTTGTGAGTGTTCTGTCGGGCTCTATGGTAGACTCCTCACAAAAATTCACAGGTACAAATTTCAGACACACACACGTTTGAAAATTCAAAACAATGTTCTCTATAATGAAAATTCACTTAACCTAAGCCCACTTTTGGTATAGCAAAGAGCACTCATCTCCAAACAAACTGGTAATTTGTACAAGTCCCTTATCAGTTCTGTGATACTTAGCTTGCAGCAGTGAGGTAATTCACAGTCCTTCTTCTTTCACAAAGTGAAACACACTTTGCTCTGGTTTAGTTTCAAAGCGGGGAAAAATCAGCACACAAAAGGTCAAAGTCAGTAAAGCGGTCACGAAACACAATGATCAGATAATCCTCCACAATGGCCAAACCCACAGGCTGCTCTTTATAGCAGCCTCACTAATTACCGCAGCCCCACCCAACCACAAGTGGCCTCATTTTCTTTGATAATAATCTCTCAGTTGTTGTTGCCTATGTATCGCTCTCCGCTTGCGTGGCTGTATCATTAACTCTTGTTCTGAATCCAAGAAGAAGCTAGATAATTGATATCCTTCTGAGCTGTCTGCCACATTCTCCTCCTCCCTGTCACACTCATGTCTTCTTGGTCAGAGGAGCCTTCATCATCAGATTCCACCCGGGGCAAAACAAGGCCTGCAGCATGTGGATGTCTCTCCCAATTCCACAGTCCTTGGGGCAGGAGCTGAGCCAGAGCTAACCACAACAGTGAGACAGACTGAAAGTATTTATCAAGCAACTATATGGCATGTCAACCCATTATGTTTCTTCAAATCAGAAATCTTTCCATATATCTAAGTACAACAGTCAATTGCTCAATCAACTTGGTAAAGTTCCTTTGTTCAGAGCAGAAGAGAAGTGAGCACTCTGCAAAACCAGAGCTGCAAATGCTGCAACAATGGTGCCCACACGTCTGCCCAACATGTGGAAGAACATTTTGTGCCTGTATAGGCCTTACCTGCCACCTGAAAACACATTGCACACAACCCACAACCCATTATATGTCAATCTCCTCTTCAAATGCAATGGACGAAAATCATCATCAATGTGGTGCTCAGGATGTTAAAATCCTTTGCTCTTACTTTGCCTTATTTTGAGTCTGTTGATCTATTTTCAATGGTTTCAGATGATGACAATGTCATCAATGAATCTTACAGTAACTAAAGATGGAATTTCAAAGAAGAATTGAGAAAACGTTGTTCTCAGCCTTGAAGATATTGGCACATTATAGGAGTTCCTGGAGAGCTATGGTGAACTTAAAAATGAGCCAGAAATTCGTAGCTGCAATATCAATTCTGTAAGTAATAAAATCTGCTTTTATGGATAGACTATGTCAAAAATATGTTAATGAAGGAAAGAGAGAGATGGAACAAATATTTGACAAGATAGAAAAAATATTGAAGACCGAACTACAAATGACAGGCAACAGAATGATTTGGAAAATGATACTTTACTGGATGTACAAAAAACCCTGGTGAAGTTTATAAAATTAAAAGGGAAATACAAATGATAAAACAAGGGAATGACCTGGAAAATGTTTTCTTATATTGTTCTACAAAAGAGGCTTGTTAAAGCTCAGAAGAAATCTGTGTGATGGGATAAAGAAATCCTATGGCAATACTTGATTGGATTGAATTATAGATTAAGACTTAGATGTGAAAGTAAGAAATATAAAGCTGGTTTACTTGATCTCTCTCTCTCTCTCCTCTCTCTCTCTCTCTCACACACACACACACACTCATAATCCTTTATGGACTTTTGTTGACACCATTTTTGAAAACTTTATATTTTATGGATTTGCTTATAGATAAATGATAAAGTATAGGAAGAAGAGTTATCTTTTGTGATCCTATATGGGGTGTGAAGAATTATTACACTTGTTTATACTCATTGAAACAAAAGTTGGAAATTACTTTGTTATATAATTCTTTTTTCCTCTATTTTTATTGTTTTTTATTCTCTTTCTTTGTTTAGTTTATATTCATTTTTACTACTAGTATACTAGTTTTTACTAATGTAATTAAAATTCTTAATAAAATTTATACTCAATATATTGACACAATATATTATATCAATATATTACATTCATGGCTATGCCAGTGATTTCAGGAATATTGTTGTTGCCAGATAACATATATCTACAAATGGCTCAGCAAACCATCAGATTTCTAATTCCTTCCAACAATTCTGTTTATGATCAATGATATCTTGCTTCCCTCAGTTTCCGGTAAACAGCAACCAGGCTGTAGCAGCACTGGAAGAAAGAAGTGATAAATAGTATGTTGTGACCGTGTGCATCTGACCTAGGTCGCAATTATCTAAGGGAACATCCCTTCCATTATTAATCTGTCCAGATATTTATCTACAAGAAAATATGTGTCGAAAAGTGCTTGAATCTTAGGTATTACAATTACCAATTGCAAGAAGAATCTTACTCCAACTGGAATGGTGTCTCAAAGAGATGGAAGAGTCACAAATCAGTTGTATTAACTTCTCCTACAACAATGAAAATGCTATATAGAACTAGAAGCATGGATTTAGAAATGGGAAAGGAAATTCTAAGCTTTAGGGGAAAGAAAACTTTCAAAATACACCTTGCAATTTTACCTATGGACATACTTTGTGTGCTTAGGATGATTGAAAATTTAATGTAATATAGCACACCTTATATTTTAAAGAACCAAAGTTTTGTATCATTCATAATATATGATGAAAGAAGGCTGGAATAAAGCTAAAATAGATTAGATAGAATTCATCCACCTGGAAAGAAGAGAAAGGCATGCCATATCAGCTGTCTAGATTCTAATTCTTTTTCAAAGACATTCTTCTCAGCCATTCAATCACATGTTAGATACACATGACTTTCTGGCACTAATTTGTGCACGAATCTATCAGTGTGCTAGTTAATGCGTGATTCAATCAGCTTCATCCAGTAGTATCTCTTTCCTCTTGCAGTCAAGCAAACCACAAGCATCAGCAAATATTCTGAGACCTGGTCAATTCTATGAACATAATAAGCTATAGTGGAAATCTCCTTTTTATATTCATTTTAATAAATTAAATTATGGGTCTATTATTCCACAGAAGAAAACTTCAAAAAAGCATATAGGATATGCCTTTATCAGTTTATTCTTCGTAATGTTCTTGGGTGACACTATGCAAACTATTCTTTTTAATTAACTGTATTAGTTCTGAGTAACGTGTAAATCATTTGAATTCTTAAAGTTATATTCTAATTGTCCAACCAATTTCATTCTAAGATAATTGCAATAATTGGATGTGCAATCATGAGGTTAGGAAACATGACAACATTAATGAAGGCTGCAAGGTTTAACATTTACTTGGTTCCTATCAACCAACATTGCTGCCTCCAATATAAGCAATCTTTCTCCTTTCTTCAATAACTACCAGAGTTCAGTTTCCAGAATTATGATTTAGTAAAAGTTGAAAGACCCAGTCATGGCAGACTAATATAAGTGATGGTTGGTGATTTAAATTTTAATTATTGCATAACAAGTATCACAGCAAGTAAAGCAGATTATTTGATCTCATTGTTTAGAAAATTTATGACAATTCATGTTTCTAGTACAGATAACTAGACAAAATTAATGAGTATCAGTATTAACCAGGTCTAATATCAAAATCCCTACAGGAATGTACCATTCATTGAAACCTGCCAAAATAAGCCTTCTGTAGCAACAGAAACCATTGTGTTTCTTTTATATCATCACTTATTTGCTTATCAGGTAAGAACTTTTACTTACTTACTTACTTACTTACTTACTTACTTACTTACTTACTTACTTACTTACTTACTTACTTACTTACTTATTTGATTTGTATGCCACCCCTCTCCGTAGACTCTGCAGTGAGCTGAAAGTTGGAAAAGGTAACTGATGGGAGAAGCAACCCAGGCATCATTATTTTCTGATTGGAAAATAAAGGGTTAAAACTGCTGCACAGAAAAGGAAATAAAACTAAAAATACATTAATTTTCAACCATGTAGTAACTAATTTAGACAACTTTGGGATGGTGAAACTATGGCCCTCCTGAACTATAATTCCCAGCAATCTTTGTCAGCTTGGTCAGTGATGAAGGATGCTGGGGCATGTAGTTCAGCAATATTTTAATGGCATAGAGATTCTGTTCAACTCCATAGGCTGTCTTGCATAACCCTTTATATTGCCAAGTATGGTATTCATCAAAGTCTAATATAATTCTCACCTCATATTCTTATGTTGGGAAAGATACTGATTTAGCAAGAATTTTTTATTGTAATAATTGGAAATAACATGGGCGCCATACAAAAAATTTTTTGGATAATACTTAGAAAAGCTGCACCTTGTCAACATTTCCATCTCTTAACGGCAAAAGACCATACTACTTGTACCATGGTAGTATATTACAGTATCCCATTTTCTTCATGCATATCAACCTAGGGTTTTGGGAAGAACTCAGTGCATATGAAGGTCAATACCAGCTAAAGAACTGGCAGCTTTTCACATTTTGTGTGTATAATAATGTATTGATTACCCATGAGATTATATCAGAATACAAAATACAGAACAACAATACCATCTGTTACAAAATAGCGTTAAATGTAGAACTAAAAGGAAATGTAAATCATACTTTGGTGTCATCCCTACAATCTATCCATCAGATCCACATATGTTGTTAACTAGATGCAAACAATGTATTATTGTATTATTGTAATTGCACATGAAATATGTTATTTTAATATGCAACCAAAATTATAAAACAATTTCTTTCTCATACAGTTAACATTCATGTAACATATATACTATCTCGTTCTCTGGAGCTCTACAAGTACAAATACTGTATAATCATCACAAGCAAGTTGGTCAAAATTTCCATATTTAATTATTGTGTCCAATTGCTCAAATCTTGTTTGATTAAATACTCAACTCAGATGTTTTGACACTTATATGTGTAAATATTTGCAGTTTGGAAGATGTGTTTATAGTTACTCATCCATCCACCCATTTAACTGCATATCTTGTCTGAGTTTCTATATCCCAAGTTCCTTGAGTGAAATTTATTAATTTATTTATTTATCATTTATATTTATATGTCACCCACTCCAATAGGACTCAGGGTGGCTAACAATAATTACTAAAAACAGTGAAAAATACAACAATAGTGATGACCGATGTGGTTGTTATTTTTGCTTTGATATGGTCGATTGACTAATCAAATAAAATTGAATTGATTGATTGATACAACTATAGCAAAATAGCAATATTATAAAAAACCCATAAGAAATAAGCTTAAAAACCATACATATACACACACAGTCATTCTTAATTCCAGGCCTTCTAGGAAAGTCAGGTGTCAACGACTTTCTGGATGACCGGTAGGGTGGATATAGTACGGATCTCTTGGGGCAGTTGGTTCCAAAGGGCCGGAGCCACCATAGAGAAGGCTCTCCCCTGAAGTCCCACCAGCCAACAATGTTTGGTGGATGGGACCCAGAAAAGGCCAATTGTGTGGGCCCTTACTGGCCATAGCAAGATAGGAAGCAGGAGGTGGTCCCGCAAGTAGTCTGGCCTGAGCCATTTAGGGCTTTAAAGGTGATAACCAACACTTTAAATTGTGTCTGGAGACTAAATGGTAACCAATGCAACTCACTTAAAGTTGGTGTGATATGTACGTATCTTGGTACACCCGTAACTGCATGCACCACTGCATTTTGCACCAACTGAAGTCTCTGAATGCCCTTCAAGGGTAGCCCTATGTAGAGTGCATTGCAATAGTCAAGTCAGGAGGTGATGAGGGTGTAAGTGACTGTGAGGAGTGCCTCATGGTCCAGATAGGGCTGCAATTGATAGACAAGGTGAACTTGTGCAAAAGCCTCCCTAGCTGTAGCTCAGGGATGTTGTTTGAGCCTCAGCTGTGGATACAAGAGGATACCCAAGTTGCGGAACCTGTCTGAGGAGTGAATTTGGCTATTGCAATGTACTCTACATGGGGCTACCCTTGAAGAGTGTTCAGAGAATTCAGCTGGTGCAAAATGCAGTAGCACGTGCAATTACGGGTGTACCTAATACATTAGTTCATTTCTACGCGAGCTTCATTAGTTGCCAGTCGGTCTTCAAGCACAGTTCAAGGTGTTGGTTATTACCTTTATAGCCCTAAATGGCTCAGGGCCAGACTATTTAGAGGACTACCTCCTCCATCATACCTCCTTGAGGACAGTAAGGGCCCACAGAGTTGGCCTTCTCCAGCTCCCGTCCACCAAACAATGTTGGTTGGTGGGACCTCAGGGAAGAGCATTCTCTGTGGCCGTTCCAACCCTATGGAATCAACTTCCCCCAGAGATTCGCATTATCTCCTCCCCACCAGTTTTCCGGAAAGCTGTTAAAACCTGGCTTTTCCAGCAGGCCTGGAATTAAGATTGATTGCTGCAAGTATGGTTTTATGATACATGTGATTTTAGCTATTGTTTTTTATTAGTATTGTATTTATAATCTGTTGTTAGCTGCTCAGAGTCTGTTTGGAGTGTGCGGTATATAAATGCAATAAATGATATAAATGAATAAATGAATGAATGAATGAATGAACGAACAAACAAACAAACAAACAAGGGAGGGATGTTCATCCTGCACTGCAGGCAGCACATGACACTTGGTGCGAGAACAACAGGTCCCCGTAGAGGCTGTGGGATGACTGTGGAAATTGGACTGAGTGAAGAGAGTATTACAACCAGGGGAGGTATCATGCTTATGGGTCTCTATCTGATTGCACTGGAAACAGCTTGGGCCCTATCTCATTCTTGAATCTGACCTCAGAAGACAGAATGTTGGAATGGAGATAATCCCAGAAGTGGTCTCCACAAAGGCCTTGCAGCAAGCCAGAGGATAAATTTCAGTCAGAGTCCAGAATGTTACCAACTTCCCTGTGAGGTTGAAGGACCAGAGGTTGGGACAAATGATCCCAGCCATCCCAATTGTCCTGCCTAATAAAAGAAAAAGGACTGAGGGTGAGGTTTCACCAGATCAATTCTACCCAAAGAACACACAGCTTTCCCAAGAGTGGTGGGAGTGGGCTAGAAACCAACTTTATAGGTGGCAACACTTGTTCTCTAAAGATGAATTTGATGTGGTGTGTGCTACGAGCAATCAATCAATTTACAGGAAGATAAGTCATTCTGAGAGACATCTCGGCGTATTCAGAGAGCATCTAGCTGAGTTGAAGAGAACTGGGGTCATCTGAAAATCTTGAAGTCCTTATGCTTCTCCCATAGTAAGAGCCTGGAAGAATAGTTGGTTACTGAGAATGTGTATAGATTACTGTACCCTCAATCAGAGAACCATTCCACATCAGTACACTACTCATCGGACTGAAGATGCCCAGCATTGTTTATCAGGAGCAAAGTGGTTTAGCGTGCTGGATTTGAGAAGTGGTTACCACCAGATTCCTATACATGCAGAGAGATACTCCAAAGCAGGAAAATATGGACACATTTTCATTTTCACTGATACTAGGCAGTCCTGCCTAGCATGCCTGCCTCATAAGTACATGTTTGAGCACTTATAGTGAAAGATAGGGGGAAAACTTGGGAAAGGGCAAATATATATGCTTATTTATCTTCACTATGTAGCAATAGCATTTAGACTTATATACTGCTTCGCAGTGCTTTACAGCCCTATCCAAGTGGTTTAAGGGGTCAGCACATTGCCCCCAACAATCTGGGTCCTCATTTTACCAACCTTGGAAGGATGGAAGGCTGAGTC
This sequence comes from Erythrolamprus reginae, assembly GCF_031021105.1. Classification (NCBI taxonomy): domain Eukaryota; kingdom Metazoa; phylum Chordata; class Lepidosauria; order Squamata; family Dipsadidae; genus Erythrolamprus; species Erythrolamprus reginae. Next base: position 110,132,716 of record NC_091950.1, on the reverse strand, counting down.
AACCTTGAGCCTGGTGAGATTCAAACTGCCAAATAGCAGGAAGCCGGCAGTCAGCAGAAGTAGCCTGTCATACTGCTCTCTAAACATTGTACCACTTCGACTCAATGTTGCATATCATTTACTTTATAGCTACTATATATAGATACCAGTATTGCAACATTATCGTCCAAATTTCCTTCCTTCTATTTTTATTCCGCTGCTGTACATTCAGTAAAAATCCCAAGGTGCTTCATGATAAAGGATGTCTTTTATTATATAGCTTTATGGGGTGTAATTAGTGATAACAATGAAATCTATAATTACCTCATTTAGTAAGTGAAGTTTTCCAGCTCATAATGCTTGGTTGTATTATCTATCAAACACTATTTTTTCCACAATTTCATTTCAAGCTTTAGAAGTTAAATGAATTCTATGAATTATATACTGATAAAACCATTAATACCTCTAACCAACAGCCTTTTGCTTTAGTGGGCAACTGAGAAGAAAACCTTTGCAATAGGTAAACTAAAGTCAGGATCTACCTCTTCCCAAATTATGGAGGAATCTTTCACCTTTTTTTATACCTGGTAGTCCCATACTTACACTTTAAGCAGAAAATGAAAAACACAAATAATTTATTTCCTAGGAATACTAATTTCTAATGTGAAATTCACTGCTCAGGGGAAGATTCATGCAATGCTTCATTTTATTAATGAATTTTATTATTTCTTCTCATGGTTGACATTACAAGTTGTGGTCCTTAGTCAATTTTCTGTTTGTTCTTTAAAACACACATATATACCCCCCCCCCCAAAAATACCCCTTCTTTATGAACTTTAAAATTATCCTCTTCATAAAAGTAGAGGCTTAGAAAATTGAGACTAACAGCTTGTGTTCCAAACTAGTTTCTGTCTCTAAAGCTTTGGTTCAATGCTCAGAAAGGCAAAGGAATTGAAATAATGTTTAATCTTCTACTTACCACACAAAACAAAGTCTTTAGATTTACCCAGAAGCCCACACTCTGTTGTTTGCTACTCTGTGTACAGACTTGGAGATATATTTCTGATGATGAAAAGACACAAAGCAGTGCTGGTTCTTACTAGCCTCAGGTAAGATTAACTGGATCAACATCTCCCTACTTTCCAAATCCTAGATGAACACTGCTATCCATAATTCCATTTGCTGGCATTAAAATGTCAATTCCTCATGGAGTGCTCTCAGGACAACACATGTCAATTCTTTCTTATAAATACAAGTTCTATGTCAATCATTAGAGAATTCAAGAGTAACTTGGAGTGGGGGGAAATATCACAGCTGGCTCCTTTTATTCTGCAGTGAAATAATCTTGCAGGGGGGGGGGAGGATGGGAAAAGAGAACCTTAAACCTCTAGCATTGTCACCTGCTATAGTTGTGTTAATGCAAAAAAACCCCAAAACCCCATACCACCCATAAATATTGCAATAACTTCACTTATTACAACTAATGCATACAAAGCCATAAGCAGCTTATCTGAAAGATCTACAGCAAAGTCTAAACAGATGGAAAGAAAGATAAAATCAATAGTCCCTGTCCAAATCAGCTTGCTCTCTAAAAATCAGTAAAGCTGGCTCGGGGTGGGGATGGGGGGCAGGTAAACAAATGGAAAAATAAAGAGGATAGTAGTGTAATTAAGAACATTTTCAAATTCCCACAACGCTGTCTGCAGCTTATCCATAACTGCCACTTTCTTTCTTTTTTTAACTCTCTAAACATTAAGAATAAGGAGCAAATAGGTCATTTATTAATTGCTCTAACTTGATGTGGCGACATTCTGGAAGAATGTAAATCCTGCCATCTCTACTCCGCACAAAATAGCTGAATATAAAAAAGTTAAGAAAACAACCTGTGTAAATTCAAGAGGGAAAAGTCATAATTCTTTCATCTGCTTTTCAGTTTGAAAGACTTGCTAGGAAGCTGAAGATCATAAACTGGAAGGTAAAGTGAAAAAGAATTTCACATGGTTTGTCCATTAGTTTTATTAAAACTGCAATTTAAAAAACAAACAAACCAAAACAAGCTTTATTACGATGAATGATGGAATGTATTTTTATGATGACCATGATCACGATTTATCACTTAAAGCTTTTATGTACAATGAGAGCTTATGCACTGAAGACAAATTCTTTGTGCGTCCAAATACACAGGGCTGATAAAGAATTCTATTCTATTCTATTCTATTCTATTCTATTCTACTCTACTCTAGTCTACTCTACTCTACTCTACTCTACTCTACTCATTTCAAATACAGTATATCAGAGCCAAATATAAACTGGCTTTAAAGCTAATTCTAAAGATTCCATATGGGACTATCTTAGAGTGAAAAGATAATGGCCAATATAATAGATGAGACATCTTAACTCATGTAATTGTTGCTACTGTCTTAACTTGTCTGTATTTTACTGAAGGCACCTTTGATCATAGAAATGCAAAATAGTGCTTCACCAATTTTGGAAATAATTTTTATAGACATGTTATGTCCTATGGTGGAGTATTAGCTATTTTCAGAATGGCATGAGATAAATCAAACTGTTTGCCGCCCCGAGTCTACGGAGAGGGGCGGCATACAAATCCAATAAATTATTATTATTTATTAATTAATTTAAGGACATTAGCAACTTAACCAAAAAGTGTAATTTATATTTTGTTTTTAAATAAAGTAACAATAATCAGATTTCCAAAGGCTATAAATGTGAGGACTGGTTGCAAAGTTACTTTTTTCTCAGTGTTGAAATTGCAAATGGTCACTAAATAAAACAGCACATAACAATATATAGCATTCCTTTTGAGAAAAGTGTATATGGTTATTAGTAAACAAGAATAAATAAATAAAAGTGTGGTCAGACTAAATTAAAATAGGAAACATCTTAACCAGGGGAATAAACATCTTTGAGTTAAATGCTCAATATTTTCTGTTCTTTTCTATAAAATTTATGAAACTTAGTCCTGATACCACATTAAGTTCAGTGCCATGGTCCAAAGCTGTTGGGAATCAGTTCCTTTAATTTTAAATATTTTCCCTTATATTCTACTTCTTTCTTCAGAAAATAAGATGGTTGACACTTTTCTAAATTTTAGCAGCAGCAGAATTCTGATCGTTTGTTCTATTGTTACAGCAATATATTCTGGCAGCTAAGATATTTTCTTTCCATTTTGTTCCCACCTGTGGGGTATATAAGTGTTCACAAGGCTGACAAGTATTCTACAACTGAGATGGCCCAACTGTCTTCTTTATTTTATTCTCCTTGCTCCTTCCTCATTCAATCCTAGCCTGTGGGGAAAGTGCTAGAAAGCCAAATGAATTTAGTGAACAGTGTTAAATCAAGGACTGTCAAGAACATCATGATAGACAGATGAGCTGTCACTTGCTTTGGGAGTTCAAGCCAGAGCAAAAGATATCAGTACTTGGCCCTGACAGAGCCTTGACACACTCCTTGGAACTTTATATTAAGTTCTTCCTTCAAATTCATTATTTTCATATGTAATATTTAATCTCCAGAGAACTTTTCAGAACATAACAATTTTTCAAGTTTAGCTTCATTGTCTGAGTAAGCTCCTGCCTAGGAGGCACCTTACCTTTAAACCATGACAGTTTCGATAGGTGTGCCTACAAGGGTTGGATATATTTCAAAAAAGAAGAACTGCTTTAAAACTCTCACACGAAAAATGCTTCTCTGTTATTCATTAAAGCCTTGGAACTTGTGTGACAGTGCTGCTGTAAAGAGTCAAGTCATAGAACTGTTAAAGTAGCAACATCTTTCTCTCCAGGTTCATGAAAATTGAAATTAGTTAGGCTGTTTTTAATGAAAAACAGACAATTGCTGTACTGGATGAATTTCGAGGGACCTTTTCATAATCCTTTTTCTGCATCTGCCTACAAGAATTTTACTTATGAAATGAGTAAGTAACTTAAATCTTTCAATTATTTTGGACCACAAAAGGGCAGTGGATGATATGAATTTAAAACCAAAACATTGTATGCTTAAAATGTAGAGGAAGGGACGCTATTTCTAAGATGAAAGCAAAGCCATCACACTTGGCTAAGGTATACTGCACTTGTCATTTTGAAAAAGGCACTCCAACATTTTCTGACCCTTGTCAATGTATGTGAGATGTGGAATCCGTTATTTTTCTTTTAGCATTTATGCTTTTGTGCATAAAGGGATGCTGTCTGTAGATATTAGTATTCTGTACTAGAATTGGCAAATTAGCATCTTACAATTATGTATTATTATAAATTCATCCAAGCTAGAAGCTAGGTCTGACATGTATATGTTATCTTGTTATGTAAAACTCAATACAAATTGAAAAGACATACAGAGATAAAACAAAATGTACAAACAATAGCATCTCCAAAAGAGTCATCCAGGTCATTCGAGTTCCAGGAAGCCAGAGCCTGCAGAAAGCCTCTTGTCTCCATTGGCAGCTCAATGGTGCAAGCACAGCACCATTAGGACAAAAAGTGTATGTAAGCAAGCATTGTTTCCCTGGGTAATATATTCCAGTGATGCAGTCACAGGGAAAGCCACAGTTGTTCAGTTTGACTTCTACCTCTTGTTGGTCTGTGATCTGTCTACCATTTCTGTTTGACTTTCCCCCAATGATATCCCAAACCAAAGTTGTCTTATAGCCTCAAGAGAAAATGAAACAAGTTTACTATTAAGACTCATTCAGTCCCAGCTCACCAATTTCCAAGTTGACTGTTTTCTCCAAACACATTTATTTCCCCTGGCTATTGTGTAGCCTTTTTCTTGTCACTATTCTTTCCTTTTCTGCCCTTAAGCTGTGGAAATATATGGACCAAGTCAAGATCTTCTATCAATTGCTACGGTAAAGTTTCTCCACTGTCTTGTGACCATTTTGTCCACCTACTCTCCTAAATCTGACAATTCTTTTGGGAGATCTCAAGAACATATCCTGTATCCTGCTTGGTCAGAAACTCTTAGCTTTGATTAATTTACAGTCTTTGCAGTTTGATTGGTACCCATTCAGTGAGTGAATCGCTTCCTGATACTCATTACTGTAAAGGAGAAGATCTTCTAAATCTCAAGTTTAGTCATAGTAACACCATATGATATACTGCTTTTCCTTTAACTTGTCTTATTGAAACACACTTGTTTTTCTCTGATACTTCTCTATATAATTTGTTACATTTTTCTAACAATATATACCACTGTGTCTTAAATGTTTTGCAAATAATAGTAAATAGTATTATATGTAATATATTCATATTATTAGCTTTGGACATGGTTCTCATGTTCATTCTTTTATTGTTTTTACCAGAGGAACGTGAAGATGGAGGGAACTGTTAAGATATTCATGAACTGGAAGAGCCATGTTAACGAGGTCAGCCAATGAATAGGCATAGCAACTAAGTCCGCCAATGGGAGTTAAACACTTCTGAGTCTGTGCAGAGAAGAGAAACTGAAAATAGCTTAAAGCTGGGCATGATTCCAGGTCCAATCTGCCCACTCTTCACTCTCCTCTCTGTACTGTCTCTCCACTCTGTGCTTGTCTGCTGCTGAAATGAAACTAACTATTTTCTGCTGTCTGTAACTGCTTCAAAAAGAATTCTGCTAATGGTATTGGAAATTCACCTGTTATCAAGTTTATAAAGAAGTTATTGCATCCAGCTGAGTCAGTTATCTCTCTGTGTTTCTGGTTTTGATTTTTTCAACAAACTTTAATAGGAACTGCCTTCAAAACTTACAAAGAAGCTGCCATGTTTGTTTTCCTCTGTGAAGACAAACCTCAATGACAGGGTGATTGTCCTCCTATAAGTGAATGTAAAGGGTCTGGAAGCAAAACTATCTTCCTCTACCCCAGGGGGGTTAAACTTGCAGTCTGCAGATCAGATGCATCATATGCTGATTTAGTGAAGGGGGGAAAGTCACAATACATCACATAACAATAACATGAGGCAACGTTGCAAGTTTGAGACCCATACCCTATGGCCTATGCCATATTATGAAAGGAGATAGAATATTCTCCTTCCTAAGCTTTTTCTCTCTCTCATTGCTAAGCTACTGGGGCTGCCTGCCTGTCTTGATTGTTTCATAGGCAGCACCTCTTCAGTCATTCCTCAGGGTCATCTACCCAGTCCATTACAGTATTTTACAAAATTGCTCCATTTCATTTAGTTACTGACCTTTTCTCTAAAGTCTTCCAATCCTCTTTTAGCTATGTAGGATACAATAAAGCTCCCACAGCCACTTTTTTTTTTAAAAAAAGTGATTGACTAATCAACCAAAAGTGCAAAATCCTGCAATTAACTATCATGTTCTTGATTTAATGCACATAACAGGAAATGTACATTAAGGACACTTTTCATCAGCATTTATCCATGACTACTATATGATAGCCGAGGGTTTTTTTAAACCCTCCCTTTGCTTTCACCTAATGCAGGGGTCCCCAAACCTGGCAACTTTAAGATTTGTGGACTTCAATTCTGGGAGTTGAAGTCCACAAGTCTTAAAGTTGCTAAGTTTGAAGACCTCTAACCTAGTGGTTGATACATCAAAAACCAAAGAGCTAACCCAGTTTCATGGAAGCCAAAGTGCTGTGCACACCAGCTAAAGGCCTTTTGTGGAATGGATGGTATTTGGGCTGGGCTGGGATTTCAACAAGTCAACCTCCACACATAGTCCTTAAAAATGCTGTGCATCAGAGGTGTATGGATAGCATGGGAGTGACCCATTTCATGTATGCAGTAATGATTTACTATGAGGAAAGGAAGATTTAAGGTAGTAGGATTTTCTTTCAGCTCTTGGATGGAAGGATAACATACCCAAACACCTGTGTATTTGTGACCTTAGCCATCACAAGTCTCTTGAAAAGCTTTGTGAGAAATGGAGAATGCTACATTTCAGGTGTCTGCTATTTGTCAGCACTTTTAGCATACTCAGGTGGTAAAGCCTGAGGTTCTGTAATGTCCTTTTCTTTTTCTGGCCCATTTCTCTGATATTCTCTCTCTTCCTCCCTCTCTCCCTCCCCTCCCTCCCTTGTAACTCTTGCCTTCACTTAACAAAGAAGTGAGGAGTGGGGAGAGGAAAAAAAACCCCTTTCATGTTCTTTCCAGGTGAATATGCCAAGACACTGCGGTGTGAAACTTTCCAAAGTGCTGATCTCAGATTTTCAGTTTTCAGCACGCATGCACACACACACATCCTCCAGACAGAACTATTTTTCTCTTTGAGTTCATGTCCATCATATTTGACATTCTTGCTGTCCTCTGATTCCCTCCCCACTTATCACCTCTTCTTTCTCATGCAGAGATGGTAGATTCGTCATTCTAAGTGCGGTATTCTTCATTTATAGAAGCCTCAATTCTGCATGGTTGTTGGAGTCTCTATCCACCAGCAAGTTGGTCTTATGATTGCACAAGCAATCCCTTCTAACAATGGGTGAAATCCAGCAGGTTCTGACAGGTTCTGGAGAACCAGTAGCAGAAAATTTCAAATAAAAGGCAAATATCACCTTTGACTGGCCTAAAAGTGAGGAGGGATTGGAGATTTTGCAATATCCTTCCCCTGCCATGGCCACTAAGTCATGCCCACCCAGCCGCACCACATCCACCAAGCGATGGACACCAAGCCACACCCACAGAACTGGTAGTAAAAAGATCTGGATTTCACCACTCCTTCTAACCATCCTCTATCCCCTATTTAAATATTTTAAAAAAACTACAAATAGAAATAATTCTTTATTGTCCAAGTGTGTTTGGACACACAAGGAATTTGTCTATATGGTCTCAACGACACTGACATAAGCCAGTGAAAGTGGTCCCAGTGTTATTTGGCATGCTGGGCGCAGCGCCAAAGGATCTCAGTGGACATTTGAAAACCATCAGAATTGACAAAATCTCCACCTGTCAATTGCAAAAGGCTGGGATCGGCAAACATAATTCGGCAGTACATCACCCAGTCCTAGGTGCTTGGGAAGCACTCGACTGGTGATGAAATACGAAATCCAGCATAGTGATCTTGTTTGCTGTGTTGTATTGACATCATCATCATCATCATCATTATTATTATTATTATTATTATTATCATCATCATCATCATCATCATTATTTATTAGACTTGTATGTCACCCCTCCCCGGAAATGAAAGCTGTAAGAGCTCTCAACGATAATAATTTAGGTACTTTATTAAAGAGGTTAATTTTCAAATGAGAAAGATTTGGAGAGGAATGGCTCTACCACAAGGAAATTCTGAAGTATGTATCTGGGGTATTTTGGGACTCTTCTTTGTTAGAGATGTTTGAATAGAATTTAGATTCATACATATACATATACATATACATATACATATACATATACATATACATATACATATGCATATGCATATGCATATGCATATGCATATGCATATGCATATTTATTTATTATTTATTTATTACTTAGATTTGTATGCCGCCCCTCTCCGAAGACTCGGTGCGGCTCACAACACGTGGAAACAAATCATAAATAATCTAACAAATTTAAAAATAAAAGATTTAAAAGACCCCATATACTAACAGACATACACACAAGCATACCATATATAAATTAAACATGCCCAGGGGAAAATGTTTCAGTTCCCCCATGCCTGACGGCAAAGGTGGGTTTTAAGGAGTTTACGGAAGGCAGGAAGAGTAGGGGCAGTTCTAATCTCCGGGGGGAGTTGGTTCCAGAGGGCCGGTGCCACCACAGAGAAGGCTCTTCCCCTGGGGCCCGCCAACCGACATTGTTTAGTTGACGGGACCCGGAGAAGGCCCACTCTGTGGGACCTGATCGGTCGCTGGGATTCGTGCGGCAGGAGGCGGTCTCGGAGATGCATATACATATACATATACATATGTATATATATAAGGAATAGCAATTAAGATGCTGAATCATGGCAGAGAAGACCCAGTTTCAAGTCCCTAGAAGTGCAGCAAAGTTGACTGAGAGACGTCAGGCTAGTCTACTTCTTTTTCTCAACCCAACCTACTTTCCAGTGTTGTTCTTGAGAGAAATATTGATAGACAATTGCTTTAAATTCCTGGAGTTTTGATATATTAATCAGGTCAATAAAGTAAAAGTAGACGATTCAAAGTAGACGATTATTAAACAATTACTTAGTAAATGCTTTCTGGAAGCTTGCCCAACATTATGCCCTTTAGACCAGGGGTGTCAAACTTGACTGCATTGAGGGCCACATTAGGGTTGTGTTTGATCTCTGGGGACCATGTGGGTATGGCCAAGGTGGATATGCTTTCTGTCACTGAAAACTGAGCCTGGGAGGACCACTCCCCTGAGTTCTGTTTTCATGGGCAGAGGCCTACAGGCCTTGAGTTTGACATCCCTTCTCTAGAAACATTGGTACTACAATAGGTATTGCTAAGAATTGTCGGATTTGTAGTCCCTACACATTTCCAAGGGGCCAGACTGAGATAATAGGATTGACAAATAAGACAAACTCATGTTTCTTTCAAACTGTGGTTGTGATACTTGTGGGGAGTGGATTACATTTTAACTCCCATTCCTAATATACATTATTTTACCTTCCCTAACACACAACTTACAATATGGTGATCCTCCTTAATCCCCTATAAAGAAGAACTCTGCAGTGATTTTTTCCCCAAACTTGTTTCATGATTGATTTTTTTCTACAATTTTTATTACATTTTGACCGAGAGAGAAAAGCAATACTTGATTCAGTAAGCAAATTTATGTCATATAATTCTGCCTGATGAATATTCGAATAGGCTGAATGTAGGCATATCATAATGAAAAATACAACATTGCCTTTTGGTTCATATGCTATTTCTGCTGACAATGCAAGGTTGGAAACAAGAATGAACAAAATGCATATAATTACTGATAAACTACTCTACTCATAATGAGATTTGTTTCTGAGATAATATACATAGGTTGCAGGTAAATAACTAGCTTTTAGAGGGAAAAATACCTTCTGAGGAAAGGGTTAATTTGGGAAACTTTCAATAAGTTATAATAGACCATATAACAATCATCCAGGTCATCCAGTGGAACGGCTTGCCTTCAGAAGTTGTGGGTGATCCATCACTGGAGACCTTTAAAAAGGAACTAGATATCCATTTGTCTGAAATAGTATAGGGGCTTCTGATTGAGTAGGGGGTTGGAGAAGTCCTCTAAGTTCTCTTTCATCTCTTGTGACTAGTGATGGGTGAACCCAACGGTGTTTGGTTTTGGCAAGTTCGGACAAACTTTAAGCAAAATTCGGCCGAACCTGAACCAAACCCAAACTCGAACGAGGAATCCCTCCCACGAAGAGATTCCAGGGGCAGAGCTTTGACGTCATCTGCAGGTTGCTAAGGATGCCAAGGTGATCACTTCCTGGATTCCATGGAATCCAGGAAGTGATCACCTTGCCGTCCTTAGCAACCTGCCGATGACGTCAAAGCTCCGAACGCCAAACACGACCCTGAACTTTGCCCCTAAGTTTCAACAAATTTCAGGTTTGTACCGAACAGCGCAAAATTCGGTATGGACCCGAATTGTGTGAGTTCAGTTCGCCCATCACTACTGGTGATGATGATGATATCAATTATGCATTAGAATTAGGGGCTCAAAAATGCTATCACAACATTTCCGTAAAGCAAATAGGAGTTCTTCATTAAGAAGTGCGGTGAGCCTATTTGTCTGCAGCTAACATAAATCTACATTACACTTTTTGTTGATGGCTAATGAATAACTACCAAATATCATCCTACATTGATTTACTCTGTATGTGTTGTTGGAGCTCCAGTGGCAAAGGCCTGTATATTCAGTGTCACACATTCACAGGCATATTTTAAAAGAGGAAAATTAATTGCACTATATGCTAATACAACAGAATGCAGAAAATTACCACTAACAATAAACCATGTTTGCATAATGTTATGCAGAAAGACAGTCTGTTCATTATAAGCGTGAACCGGCAGAAGAATAAATTGCTTTTCTTACTCTGACTTCTCAAGTCATGCAACTGTACCAATTTAGCCAAAACGCCCTTAATTACAGCACCTGTGTAAGGCTCACATACTTTGAGAAAAGCTTTGGCAGATTACAAGGGAAATTCAACAGAATGAAAAGTTTAATCACCAGTGAAATGTGAATGAAATAGATTCTGCACATGATGGAGCTGTCACAGGCAAAATGTTATTAACTTGATTGTTAGAGCGGATGCTTGTCCTTGTGTTCTTACTAAACCAATGACAAATATAGCTAAAAGAAAAGGAAAAAAAACCTCTGTCAAATACCCAGAAGCCTTGACTACAAAAAGTTTTTTTAAGCAAAATATGGCTCCGAGTTCAGTTTCAAGATTGCTTCTCCCCGAAGATCTGAGTTTTGTGGCTTGTGGTATCAACAGGAAAATAATACTTGTCTGTCCACTCTCCGCTGCCAATTTTGGATAGATATGGTTATTGCATATTTTCATCTTTTTATTTACATTCATTCTTCTGCAGCTGCATACTTTCCCTTATTTACAAACTGGGAAGCTGCTACAATATTTCTTTTGTTACTGAAGTGTGTCATTTGGTACCAGCCCCACCTTATACTGACTTCTTTCCACTGCTTGTGAGAAAGTAAGTCACTTTTTTACAGCTGTTTAACAATCGCTAAATAAATGGTTGTAAATTAACTACCTATACAGAGGTGCTGTAAAGCACTATGAAATGATATATAAGTCTAAGAACAGAACAGAGCAGAACAGAATAGAATAGATCAGAAATAGAATAGAATTCTTTATTTGTGATTGGACACACAAGGAATTTGTCTTTGGTGCATATGCTCTCAGTGTACATAAAAGAAAAGATACACTTGTCAAGAATCATGAATTACAACAGTTAATGATTGTCATAGGGTACAAATAAGCAATCAGGAAACAATCAATATTAAAATAAATTGTAAAAACACAAGCAACAAGTTACAGTCGTGCAGTCATAAGTGGGAGGAGATGGGTGATAAATGATGTTATAAATGATTATTTATAAATGATGCTGCTATTTGCCATTGCCTTTTCCAAAAATACTACTTTTTTCCATAATTGCTATTGTTCTGGACTTTCCAAATGGTCTACCATTTAAATATTTACCAGGGCAAAGCTATGTAACTTTCATAATCAGCCCAGCCTAGATATTAGATCAAGTCGTTACTAAGGTCATAGAGTAGCATACAAACCTATACTGCAGCTATTCCACTATCACTGAAATATAGTCTGCTTTTCATCCCCCTTTATATTATTATGAATTACTATTTTCCGTTTCCTATATACAGACAACTCTAATCTGCATAGCTACAATCAGTTGCGTGGTATTTCCAGCTTTTGCCTCCCCCCACCTCTAAAGGTTATTCCAATTCTCTGTCCCTCAATTCTTGTATTGTTAGCTTTTCATTAAAGTAAACCAAGGTAGCTCAGTTGAAAATACTGGAAGGATTATAACAGTTTTTGCTTAATAGTTTGCATGTCTTCCATTCAACTTCACCTCATTCCTAACATTCACATTTTTTGTACTTTAGTAGATTGCTGTGTTACACGTTGGCAATTCCTTATTAGTACCCAATTTAAGTTAGATGCACAATTGGAGAATATATATTTTCCTTTATGACATTATTCATAGAAATTGTGTATTTTTGAGAGGGGAAAAACACATTTTCTCCTAACTGTGTTTTCTTCTTTATGAATAAAAGAAACGCCGAGTCTCCAAATGTCATCCTGCCCATGAAAAGAGAAAAGAAAACAAGCTTTGTTATCCTGGCTGAACATAAGGTCTGAAGACAGCAATAACCCAAACTCATCTAAATAGGAAATAGTGGGATCCCCCACCCCCCACCCCAGTTTTATTTATATGAAATTAATTTGTCAGTTTGATGAAAAGCACTATGGATAGACAATGCGGGGTTATGAAAAATATTCAGGAAAAACAATTTTGTAAGTATACGTTAGGATTGATGTTGGTCCATCATTTTCAAAGAGGACCTTGACATCTTGTGGGAGATGTCAAGTCTTGGGTTTTATATGCTTCTTTTTTATAGTAGATTTGTCTCGCTATAATATTGTTTTTTATTACTGTTGTGAGCCGCTCCGAGTCTACGGAGAGGGGCAGCATACAAATCTAATAAATAGATAGATAGATAGATAGATAGATAGATAGATAGATAGATAGATAGGTAGGTAGGTAGGTAGGTAGATCGATCGGTCAATTGATAGATCGATAGATTGATAGATCGATAGATCGATAGATCGATAGATCGATAGATCGATAGATCGATAGATCGATAGATCGATAGATCGATAGATAGATAGATAGATAGATAGATAGATAGATAGATAGATAGATAGTCAGTCTTGTGTGCTCTTGGGCCTAAATAATGGTGATTAATACAACATATGTTTTCTACATAGTGATTAATTAAAATAATTTTTATAAAAAACCCGGTATCGAATTCTTTATTCTTTATTGGCCAAGTGTGATGGGACATTCATTGTTCTAACTATCAGGGATTTTCTCCTTAGTTCTAAGTTGCTCCTCTCCATGTTCCCACACATTGCTTCTTGTCTTACCCTCAGATGCTTTGGATAATAGCTTGACTCATCTCAGATAATTTAGGTAACTAATTTATTTATTTATTTCATACACCAAATTTTTAATCAAGAAACCCAACTTACAAACACACACCCATCGATGGTGTCCCACTTTACTAATGTGAAAATCTGGTCACCTTATCTGAAAGAGAAACTTCTGTCACTGCCTAGGATTGAATTCTTAAACTTCGGAGTGTGAGGTGAGCATCTTTACCTTTAGGCCAGGGGTGTCAAACTGGATTTCTTTGATGGCCAGATCAACATTGTGGTTCTCCTACATGGGCATGCAGAAGGAGGGAGAGCAGGATGGATACTTCTTGCAGCACTTTACCAGCCAAAATGGGGCATATGGGGCCTATGTGCGATCCATGCACACCTCATTTTCACCCACCATGGTTTCTTGCAATGCTCTGATAGCCAAAAACATGAAAAGAAGCATCCCAAAGCTCCCGTGTGGTCTATTTAATGCTGGAGGCCTTGGCCCATTTTCTGCCTATTTTTGACACCATGGGCTGGTCTTTTGATATTCCCAGGCTGGCCCCATGGACTGGATTTATGCACCCTGTCGGCTGGATTCAGCCCAAAGGCCTTGAATTTGACATTCTTGCTCTAGGTCAACATGCCAGTGGATTGACTAAACTTATAATCCCACCAAAATGTCATGATTCTTGGTACTGTGCAAGATGTGGCGGAAGAATCCAGAGTAGGAATAGTAGTGCCAAGCATGCAAGAGAAGGCTTTTGAAAAATGAGTTTCTTCTGTAAAACTTAGTGCCAATGTTTTGTTTTGTTTTAAAGCCAACAATCTGGAAAGAAAATCTAATAAACTGTCACAATGGATATAATCATTGCCCTTCCTCTAATGCAACATCTTGGAAGCAGGTCTTAATGTATCTGTCAGTCTTGTTTTTCATTCCTCTTAATTCTATCCTGCAGGCACAAACTTGTGTAGAAGGTGCTTAAATGTGTTAATTAAAGATGCCAGCCAAGCACCAGTGCTTAAAAATGAAGCTGCCAGTGGTATGGTCTCCTTTAGAAAGATAGATTGATATAAAACTTCAACCAATTGCTCTTTAAATCCTGCTGCCACTAGCTATTGAGTTGCAAAATAACAAGTAACAGAAAGGGGGGGATCTAAAAGATACAAGTTTTATGGAGATTGTGTCAGTTAATCTCTATTTTGATAGAGTATCTTTTAAAAATTATTATAATTTAAATTATGTTCAGGAAATGTACATTAAAGGTTCCCCAGGGAGCAATAAGTGTAGCCAAAATACTTGAATTAATAAATACTCCAGAAAGAACAACTTTCACTTCCCTCCAACATGCTTTATTTAGATTTTGCACTTAAAGAGAGAGAATGTTTCTGATTTTGGCACATAATCCCAAGTCAATTCTAAGTGCTTCCCATGCATAGTCACTTAAAGAAGCTATCACAAGGCTTTGCTTTTCAAATAATCATCATAAATAGTAGGCTCATGTTCCCTTAGAGAAGGAATGTCAAACTTGCGTCATCTTGGAGGTGTCATGTGATGTATCCCCTCTTCACTAAACTCGATCCACAGCTCACATTAGAGAAACATCTTCCAGCTGTGGTGAGGGGGGCGTTTGCCCAGGTTCGCCTGGTGCACCAGTTGCGGCCCTATTTGGACCGGGAGTCACTGCTCACAGTCACTCATGCCCTCATCACCTCGAGGCTCGACTACTGTAATGCTCTCTACATGGGGCTACCTCTGAAAAGTGTTCGGAAACTTCAGATCGTGCAGAATGCAGCTGTGAGAGCAATCATGGGCTTTCCCAGAAATGCCCATGTAACACCAACACTCCGCAGTCTGCATTGGTTGCCGATCAATTTCCAGTCACAATTCAAAGTAAAGCCCTTCATGGCACTGGACCAGGGTATCTAAGAGACCGCCTTCTGCCGCACAAATCCCAGTGACCGGTTAGGTCCCACAGAGTGGGCCTTCTCCGGGTCCCGTCAACAAAACAATGTTGTTTGGTGGGGCCCAGGGGAAGAGCCTTCTCTATGGTGGCCCTGACCCTCTGGAACCAACTCGCCCCAGAGATTAGAACTGCCCCCACCCTCCTCGCCTTTCGCAAGCTCCTAAAAACCCACCTCTGCCATCAGGCATGGGGGAACTGAGATATTCTTTCCCCCTAAGCCTTTACAATTTATGCATGGTTTGTTTGTTTGTGTGTATGTTTGATTTTAGAATTAAGGGTTTTTTAGCTGTTGTGTATTGGATTTACATGCTGTTTTTATTCTGTTGTTAGCCACCCCGAGTCTGCGGAGAGGGGCGGCATACAAATCCAATAAATAATAAAATAATAATAATAATAATAATAATAATAATAATAATAATAATAATAATATAATAATAATAATAATAATAATAATAATAATAATAATAATAATAATAATAGGTATGGGTGTGGTCAGCACATGACACATCCAGCAGGGTTCAGTAAATATACAGGTCCTCAATGTAAGACAGGTTGGCAGCAATTATTTTTTCTGCAGTTCTGATTATCATATCAAGTCTGTGTTGGTCTTGCTGGGTTGTAGAATCAAACCAGACGGTAATAGAGGTGCAGATGACAGACTCAATGATTCCTCTGTAGAACTGTATTAGCAGCTACTTGGGCAGTTTGAGCTTTCTTAGCTGGTGCAGAAAGAACATTCTTTGTTGTGCTTTTTTGATGACGTTTTTGATGTTAGGTGACCTATTTATTTATTTATTCATTCATTCATTCATTCATTCATTCATTCATTTATTAGATTTGTAGGTCTTGAAATATGATAGAACCTAGAATTTTGAAGGTCTCTACTGTTGATTCTGTGTTGTCTAGTATTGTAAGAGGTGGTAGGATGGAAGAGTTTATCCTAAAGTCTAACACCATTTATATGGTTTTGAGTGTGTTCAGTTCCAGATTGTTCCAGTCATGTATATTTTCTTTTATGTACACTGAGAGTATATGCACCAAAGACAAATCCCTTGTGCATCCAATTACACTTGGTCAATAAAGAATTATATTCTATTATACTGGATTGGGTCTCTCCCTGACACTGTCAGTTGAATGAGAATACAGTGGTACCTCTACTTAAGAATGCCTCTACTTAAGAACTTTTCTAGATAAAAACTGGGTTTTCACGATTTTTTTGCCTCTACTTAAGAACCCGAGCCGGGAAAATTTTCCCAGGAAATTTGAGAGCCAGTTTCCTGCCATTCCCTATGAGTTTCTCTCTTTGGTGAAGTGTATGGGAGGCAGCCTCGTGCCGGGTGTATGGGAGGTGAATGCTCCTCCTTTCCGCCTCAGAGTCCCTCTTTTTTTTTTAAGCCTTACAGTTTTGGATTTTTTTTATTCCCCTCACCTCACCTTCTTCCTTTGGCAGCGACTGTCCTCCTCTTCTTCCTCCTCCTCCTCCCACCCAAATTCTGAGCTTTTATTTCTTTCCTAATGGTTTTGCATGCATTATTTGCTTTTACATTGATTCCTATGGGAAAAATTGCTTCTACTTACAAACTTTTCTACTTAAGAACCTGGTCAGGGAACAAATTACATGCTTAAGTAGAGGTACCACTGTATATATTTTCCAAGTTTATCCAAAATCATCTTCTCTTTACCTCATAGTGTACACACATACACTTGAGAAGTCTTGAGGCTCTGACTTTGCAGTACATCCTTATTCATCTTTATTGTTATATTTCCTGGGGTAAATATATGCTGTATAATGGCCGTAACAGTCTCAGGACCAAGACATGGAGTGTTAAGCACTGAAGCTGGCAGTTAAAACTGTGATCATTTCATTGACTCAGGTCCATTAAGAAACCATTTGCTTACTTAGTCTAGCTCTGCAGCAATGCAATTAAATTGTTCCTGTTTGGCTTTTCCTCATGCTCAGCTATGTCACATCCTATGGCTGCTTGCCACTTTGGGAATCTTAAAACTGAAAAGCAATTTATATGCTTTTTAGCAAAAAATATTATGACTGGCAATTAATGACAAATTTCTGCCATTTGAAAAAATGAAAGATCAAATTCGTTTAATCTTTACCCATAACCACAAATTATATATATGGGCCGAGAGGCAAATAAGGAGCTGTGATGTTCCTTCAATACACCAGGGTGATTCGGCACAAAAATATGTAACCCTTCCCTGGTGCAGAGCTGAAGGGATTGGATATTGTAGCCTAGAGGATAATTCTCTGCCTTTCAAGGCAAAGGTTGCAGGTTCAAGTCCCAGTGGGTATGGCTAGCTGATGGGGCCAAAATAAGGCCGAAATAGATCTATCCTAGTCTCCCTTAATTTTCAAATTCAGCAAAAAAAAACATGTCACACACACACACACAAACACACACACATATATATATTTGAAAACTTATCTTGGTTGGTAAGCCACTCCCACCCAGTCACATGACCTTTAAGCCACCCCCAGTCACGAGTCTGTGGAGAGGGGTGGCATACAAATCTAAATAATAATAATAATAATAATAATAATAATAATAATAATAATAATAATAATAGTTGTCAAGTCACTCCTACCTGGTCACATGGCTGGCAAGCTACTCCTACACGGTCACATGACCATCACACCCACAAAATAAGCCATGCCCACAGTGTAGCAGTACAAATTTTGGTAGCCCAACACTGCCTCCAAGTGATTCAGTTTTGCAGACTTTCAATATATCCACGTTCATTTAAAAATTAGGCCTAGCGGAAACAGCTTCAAAATTGTACATTTCAATAGGTCCCTTACTTTGTGGTGATTTTTATAAAATGTTGATTAGTCTGAATATTGAACACAGTGATGTGTTAATAGATTTTATATGTGTATATATTTGTGAATGTGTGCATGTACACATAGACTGCAAATATATCAAGTGCTTTCCTTTCAGTAGTAAAGCTGGATGGAAACTGAATTTTGAATCATTATTTGCAAAGAAGGACATGGCTGAACTTTTTTTTCCTTTAGGTTGGTTTAGGTTGCTCATTGTCTTCATGTTCCTTACATCTCCCCTTGTTCTCATACAAAATGTGACTACGCAAATATTCTGTTTTGCAATATTTAATATGTAAATATATTGAGATCGATCCATGAATGTTTCATTTTTTAAAATGTACTTTTGGTCAGGGAGGATCTTGGCCACAGTGTCTGCATCCATAAGCGTAAGCCTTTAAATTGAGCAAATGGAATTGAATATATATCTCAGCTATTCAACTAGCAAGCTCTTTGTAACTTTTTCAAATGTTCCTTGCACTCAACCTGTTTTTGTCCCTGAGAAATAGCAAATATTCCTCAACTTGCACTTTGATTGCTGACTACATGAATGTCTTAGGCCTCTTCAAAACAATGACAAAGACATAGTCACCAGAGAATAATAAAGTTCTGCTCTGTTATTGTTTTAGCATTTAAAAGGAAGGCATCCTATGCATTACTTCAGTGTAAAAGCTTTGTTAAAAGCATACCTCACGCACCTGGAATCAAATCTCAGTGTGACACCTATGAGTCCTTTTCACTTCAAACTATGTTACTGAGTTATTTTTAAAGGCTGAAAATTTTCTTGAATTATGCAAACAGATCACTTACCCACCATGTTTTATCTTTCAAAAAGAAGAAAAGATGTAAAGTAGATTTCCTACTACTATTACTGCTGTGCGTACACACACACACACACATAATGCCAAACTATTATAAAATCATAGCTTTACAGTTGTAAGCTTTACATTTGTTCTGGAGAAACTGAAGAGGATACTGAACAAGGATTACAGTAAAGGCCTTTAGATCACATTCACTTTATGCCTGGATAACATTTCAATAAACTTGTTCCTTCTGCTTTAAAAGATCATGTTATGCCCTTATATACACATTTACATGAACCTTTATTACCAGACAGCAGGCAGATGTGCCAGGAGGTACAATGTTGTTTAAATAGCAACAATATAAATGAGCTCACTAGTGGACAGGGAGGGGGAAAAAAACCCTCTGCAATTTGCTCAATGATGCTGCAAATGAAGCATTTCTACTTTACCAACGTTGCCAACTTTCATTTGTTTACCAGAAACTAATTTGTAGAGTTATTGGCAATATCAGTAATTGTGGTTTTGTTCTATTAAGTGAAGAAGCCAATGTCCATTTCAGTGGCACTATGAGTTGCTCCATATAATATTGTTGGCTGCTGTTTTTTTTCCTTAGGAACTGTAAAATATATTAGCAATTGTAATATATATGTATATATAAAATCCCAGTAAGGGTATGGCTAGCTGATGAGGCCAGAACAAGGCCAAAATAGCGCTATACTAGTCTCTCTTAATTTTAAAAAATTCAGCAAAAACATATGATATATACGTGTGTGTGTGTGTGTGTGTGTGTGTGTGTATCACATATTTTTGCTGAATATTTAAAATTAAGGGAGACTAGGATAGCACTATTTCGGCCTTGTTCTGGCCTCATCAGCTAGCCATACCCTTACTGGAATTTGATCCTGGGGCTTCTGCCTTGTAAGTAATTAAAGACCTCTAGGCCACCAGATCTGATCCCTTCAGCTTTGTATCAGGGAGGGGCTGTATGTTTTTTTCTGTTGGTTCACCCTGTAATAAGGAACATCACAGCTCCTTTTTTGCCTCTAGGCCCAACCTATCAGATCCAACAGAAAGAAACAAATTTCTGGGGGCAATTGATTTCACAGGGGGAAGCCACCACAGAGAAGGCTCTTCCCCAAGGTCCTGCTAACCGACATTGATTGGTGGATGGGACCTGGAGAAGGCCAACTCTGTGGGCCCTTACTGACCACAGCGAGATATGAGGGAGGAGGCGGTCCCGTAAATAGTCTGGCCCTGAGCCATTTAGGACTTTAAAGGTAATAACCAACACCCTGAATTGCATTCGGAGAATGACTGGATGGATGGATAGATAGATAGATAGATAGATAGATAGATAGAGCTTTCTCCTGCAGATTAAGCCAGTATATTTATGTGCCCAGTGAGAAGCTACAGATTTACCTGCAACAGCCTAAAATGACCAATACAAAATGCATCAGTCCCAGACCTCATCATTGGCAAATTAATCAGTGAGGTGTTATAGAATGCTTGCATGGTAAAGCACTGTGGAAGAAAAGAAACACATGTATTAAAACAAAAAAAGTTTCACAATAACTATAACAGCTCTGCTCTGGGCTCAGTAGGTGAGACACTAAGGGGAAAGAGCATTTCGATAGAAATATATAACATATGTTGCCTAAGAAAGAAGGCAAAAAGATTTTCTAAGTCCTGGGAAGCAAAATAATTTTCAGAAGCAGCTCAAGCAGATGTCTCCTTGATTTTCAGAGGTATAAGGGGGGAGGTGTAACACAATCAGACTTGCAGTAGTCTGCTTTTGTAGACAACCGCAAAATGCAGTTCTAATCTTTTGTTGAGTTAGTTTTCTAATTTAGTCTACCTAGTGGAGTTGACAGGAGGAAATAAAATTTGCATTGTGAGGACAAGACGTTTTTGTGCCCTTATTAGTAGAGATATGAGGTTGAACCATAAGGCAATTTAATTTAAAACAAAAAGTGAGATGCCAGGCTATGTAAAACCTAGACCGAGCTGAGGTTTACACCCTCTGTATGTTTTGCCCAAACAGACTTTTAGAGGTTTCTCTGCAACAATGTTTTTTTTTTTTAAAAAAAATCCATTTAAAAAGTATTAACATGTTTTATGGGGGAGGGGACATTGGGTGCCTCCTGCAGTCCTTAAAAATCTAACAGTGCAGTGGATACAGTTGATTATAACATTTTGCAAACCAAATTAGCCTCCTAGTGTTTGATGGTTCAATCTGAAATGGATCGCTACATATGCAAATATAAGAGCCAGTTGTCTTGATTTGAAATTACACATTTTCTTAATGGTATCAGGACTGCCATGCTATGCTTTCTTGATTTGACGCAATTGTTTTGTTAATGTACATAGACACAAATAGTTGCAAATGCTAACTGATGTTATACATTTCTATTATTCTTCAAACATGAAACTTTTAAAAACTGAAAATGGATAAGAATCTCTGTGTGTGGCTCAGTGTTTAAAGGCACGACACTCACAGAAATGCATGCATGCCACAGATGGGTTCTTCCCAGTTTGGACCAGTTCAACCCACTGGGACATCATCATGATGTCATGGAACCAGTTCGGTTGGTGCAAGTCTGTGGAGGCTGCCATTTCTTTTCTCTTTTTGGGGGAGGGGGATGTTAATTATTTGGGAGGATTTTTTTTTTTAAAAGCCTGGTTTTCTGAGCATGTGCACAAGCCAAATTTCTGGCACTGTGCATATGTGGTTTATCATATTTTCTACTTTTTCTTTGGATTTTTTTTAATTTCATCACTTCGCATGCATTGGGAGGAAGCGAACCAGCAGCGAGGTAGGTTAGAACCCACCCTTGATGCATGCATGCATGCACACCCACAGATATGCATGTATACATGCATGCATGCACAAAACCATATAACAGTAACAAGATGGCAGAAAGGGTCAGATAAACAACGCTTGCCATGCACATACATGGGGCTCCAACTACCCTAGTCCACGATTAGAGTCAGATCTTTAAGGCCATTTCAAATGCCATCCAGTGGCAGCAAGAATTTAGGGTCAGTTTCCATCAGTTCTCCCAAAATCCCACAATAAAAGAAAGATGGGAATTATTTTACATTGCAAACTGTAGGAGACAGTCAAAGGATAATGAAGCCCCCAAATAGCCTCCCTTTCAATTTGAAGTACTCCGTTATATATTCACTTGTAAAATCCCAATATTCAATCATTTTAGGCTTATACAGAAAGAAATGCCTTTACAGCTTGGTAGATATTGAAGGAAATTACTACAGGTCAATACTTGTAAGGAACCCTGCTTCTGTTATTTGTTCCACTTGCAAATTCAATCAGTAACTCAGACTCAACGGCAACATTGTCTATGAGCATAAAAATTTCCATTTGGTATCTATGAAGCAAGTATGTAAGAGAATCTTATTGAAAGATTGGTTAGATTAAATATCTCAAATGTTATAATAGCTTTGAAAGTATGAGGAAGATATAGTAGATTTTTTAAATTCAGGCAGAACTGAGGAACTTTTGTGAATTTGCTGAGGATGAGGGGATGGATAAACAGCTCTCTGAATAAAAACCTTCATTTTTTTTCAAAGATAAGAAAATAATGCTTCATGCTGTAATAAGTTTAGTGACCTCTTCTTTCAAACTCTAACTGACGTCGATCAAAGGAAGATTGCAGACTTTGGCATCTTTTCCTTTTGTAAGAAAGGAAAACTAGGGCTGGATCACATAGGTCTTAAATTAATAGTAGGCCTCAAAATTGCTATATATGATAGAGTTAGCAGAAATGATTGCTTAAGAAAAAAGTAATATTTGCATTTTTCTGTGCTAATGCAATTTATAACATATATTTGCAAAGAAAGGAGGTTCAGGAGTTATTTTGGATTAAGGACATTCAGATGTTGAGAAATGGGAAATTGAAAATAGCAGATGGTAGAAGATTTCACATGTACACGTAAGTACTGTATGTGTTATCTGTAATCCTCCACAATGGCCAAACCCACAGGCTGCTATTTATAGCAGCCTCACTAATTACCACAGCCCCACCCAACCACAGGTGACCTCATTTTCTTTGATAATAATCTCTCAGTTGTTGCTGCCTATGCATCGCCCTCCGCATGCGTGGCTTTATCATTAACTCTTGTTCTGAATCCAAGGAGGAGCTAGATAATTGATCTCCTTCTGAGCTGTCTGCCACACTGTCCTCCTTCCTGTCACTCATGTCTTCTTGGTCAGAGGAGCCTTCATCAGCATATTCCACCAGGGGCAAAACAGGCCTGCAGCATGTGAATGTCTCCCCAACATCCACAGTCCTTGGGGCAGGAGCTGGGCCAGAGCTAACCACAACAGGTAGTAAGCTGTGAAATCCGTGTAGAGAAGTATA
Organism: Erythrolamprus reginae; assembly: GCF_031021105.1. Taxonomy (NCBI): domain Eukaryota; kingdom Metazoa; phylum Chordata; class Lepidosauria; order Squamata; family Dipsadidae; genus Erythrolamprus; species Erythrolamprus reginae. The sequence continues at coordinate 110,109,168 of NC_091950.1, read as the reverse complement.
AAAGGAATGTCTTGAAATCAGTTTGGGACCATTGATTCTTTGCTGCACCTAACTGTCATCTCTGGACCTCATTGCAATGGGTTATTGATGCAAGCAATGTTGTTATGGCTGTTCATGTTCCAAATTGTTCATGAAATAAACCTCTGAATCTTAAAGTAAGAATTAATCTTGTAAATGAGAGCTGACAAAAAATATGACAGTAGTGAATTTTGAAGAGATTAAAGCATTCAGTATCTTACAGCAATTAATTCTGTAAGGAATTGAGTTAGTGTTAGTGAAATTGTCTCCGTCCACAAAAATCACTGCTTAACAGAATACCCAGGGAAAATTAACATAGCATAGATATTTCATAAAGTTAAATGAAATTGTAATAAGAATGTTCTTAAACATTCTGCCATTGCTTGTCAAGCAGTCTACAACTTCTCATTTTACTTTCTTCACATTAGGGCAGCTCAAAACAGAGGCAGGATAAGGCCAGAATTCTCATCATTTTGTAATCTAATAGCAAATTGACTTTTTATTATTTGCCATGAAATTGTGTCAATTCTTAGATTTTTCAATGACAATCAGTACCTTGAGCCTTCAGGCTTTCCATCAATGCACTCAATGTCATTGTAACTTGAATGTATCTACCAGATGAGTTGAGCATCCTCTTCTCTTTTCATCCTCCCTTATCAGTATCAAAATTTTTACAGAGGTATAGGGCTTTACAGAACGTGTTCAAGATAGAGCAATTTGAACCAGATCATGTGTGTCCTGAATGTTCAAAAAAAAAAAGGGGAAAAAAAGAATAGGATATATCAAGGTCTTTCGCCCACCCCATCCTCAAATTTTCAACACTTCCATATTTCAAAAAACTCCTCAACAGGTTGGGACTCCATGGAATTTGCCATTGTTGCATGTGTTCTGTTATCACATATGTTGTGAAAACATGCTGTATATTATATTACATTACATCCTCATTGTGATTAAAATAGCTCTCTTGATGCAATTGCTGTGGTTTTAATAAGTGTTGAAAATTATATCTAATTAGGCAAAGACTTTAGTTTCTGGTTGTATAGTCTGTAAAACAGGTTACAGGTGTTTATTGTATTAAATGAGAACCTAATGTATACAACAGCAGAGGAATCTCTGGCAAATTGGGATTGTTAGCTTGCCATGATCACTCTAATGCTCTGTGGCAGCCCAGCAAACTTGGGTTGCAAGTTCTTTTGGATTTTGAAGTACCTAAGATTTTATTCCAAAACAAGGTAAGAAAATTATATAATAACACAATATGAAACAAGTAAGGGATAATAAAAAACATTGGAAAATATAACAAAAAGACAGCTGTTGTGAGTGGTCCACATCTGGATCAGCTGGTCATGGATTTTGAGGAGGATGAACTGGGGCCGTTTTGGTATCCTACGCCAGTATTTTGCCAGATGAATCTGAGAGTGATAGCAAAGGGGAATTGGAACCTGTGGAATCTGGGGAATCTGGGGGACCATCAGAGACTGTAGAAACGCCAGCTATGGTAATGTCTGAGACAGAGGAAGAGGGGGACATTGGGGATCAGGAAGCCTTGTTAGATGCAAGAATAAGGAGGTTCAGAAGCAGACATGAATATCTCTATAGACAGGGGTCTAGAGATTGAATATCTCTATGGGATATTTGGCCACTCCTTAACAGTATATAAAGAAAGGCTGATGGGAAAGGGGGCGAGGCAAGACAACGTTCAGCATGAATGCCATACTATGGGAGCTGAGGGTTGTGGCATTTCCAGTGGATTCCCTTGCCTGGGTTTTGCTCAAATCTTGAAATTTCCCTGAGATGTTTGTGTGAGTACCCTGTCAAAGTAAATAAGGCAATTAAAGGAAGATTTATGATTCTTTTGCTGGCAATCTTCCCAGATGAGGCCAGCATAATCTCTGGCTAATGAGGGAGATGCAGCCAAGATCAAATTCCAATACATAACTCTTGTATTTCTGAACTTTGTGTAAAAAAATAAGATACTGGCTTTGTTTTTGAATCACTGCATGTATTGGTCATTATTTCTAGCAATTAATGAGTCCAGACAGGGCAGAAGCAATCAAAGAATAGTAAAAAAAATTACAATGCCAATAAGCCAAAGAACTAAAGAGCCTATGCCCCTTCTGCATATGTTCCCAGTCAGGGAATCCCCAAAGCGATTACAGCCTACAAATCCAGCAAGCATGTATCCACCCTCCCAGTTAAGTGTGCATTGACATTCCATTCCATGACAGTTTTCAGTTTTTGACTACATTAATTCCGTTCTGACCTACTATGGTATCATTACATCTGGTTTTGAAGGTCTTGTTGAAACCCCCAGTATAACCCTTTAATAACAAAAACAAGTGCTTATTTATTTATTTATTTATTCATTCATTCATTCATTTATTTTTATTTTTTATTTTTTTATTTTAGGAAATTTATATAACCATCTACAGGTACTTACAGTGACTCTTACAAGTGATAAAACACAATATAAAAGGGAAAAAACTAAAAGAAACCACCCATCCCCGGTCTCTCCTGGTGACAACACACATTCAAATGGAGTCATTTGATGGGCTCCATCCCATTCTAGGTTCCCCATGTCCATTGGCAAATCCAAGTCTTCAGGGCCTTATGAAAAAATGTCAAAGTGGGGGCCAGTCTAACTTCTTAAGGGATGATATTCCAAAGGGAGGGAGCCATCACAGAGAAGGCCCTTCTCCTGGGTCTTGTCAGATGTATCTCCTTAGGGGACATGACCCACAGCATTCCTTGTCTCCCCACTCTACTAGATCAGTTGAATGTGACCAGCAATGGAAAGTCCATTAGATAATTTTTTCTCGAGCCACAAAGGGTTTTAAAAGTGACAACCAGCACCTTGAATTGCACCTGGAAGCAAATTTACAACCAATGCAGCTCCTACAGGAGAGGTAAACGTGCACACCAAAGTCTGTATAAAACCATGTGGGCTGCTGCATTTTGAATCAATTGGAAGTTCCATATGCTTTTCAAGGGCAGATCCCTATAGAGTGTGTTACTTAATTGCTCAATTCTATATTCTATATTCAATTGTTGCATGAAAATATAGCTATCGTATACTTAAGGAAACAGGTACACGCCACTAATTCATCCTCACCAATTGTTTAGTAAAATCACCATATTACAATCAGAAATTATTATTATTATTATTATTATTATTATTATTATTATTATTATTATTATTATTAATATGCAATTTATATTTCACCCATGTCCTTAATTTTGATCTTGTTTCTCTATTTTGCCCAGTTGTCTCTTTAAGACCTTTCATATTTAATCACAGATTTTTTTTTTCAGAATGAAAGTTTATTTTTAGAATGAAGTTCTTTCAGGTTTGATTCTTGTTGGATTCTAGCTGTTGTTTAATGATGAAAGAAAAGGAGAAGACACAATTTAATTCTCTTTTAGAAAAAAAATCTTTAAATACAACCAAGTTATAATAACTTATCCACAATTTTAACTGTCAACTCTTTCTTTTTTAACTTGAGAAAATCCTGTTATTGAGAATGAGATTGTGCTAGGTTTATTTGTTTTTTAGAGAATGATATGGGAGGATTTTGACTAGCTGATTGAAGTTCTACTCAGAGAAATTAGCTATGTCTTAGCTAACACAAACTTTTGCTATAGTTGTAGGACAGATTAATTACTCATCTTGTCTCCTGACAATTTGATATGCAGCTAATCCATTGTTCTGTGTACAACATCTTACAAATTAGTCTAACTCAGTAATATAGGGAAACTTTCTTTTCCACAGAAAGGTAATTATTTAAAGCTTAATTGCTTCTTCTTTCCCCCAGAATTAACCCTTTCCTGGGGTTACTGTCTCTTGTCTGTTTTTCTCAATTGCTGTTATATTTCTACTAGTTAGATTTTTATCCCACCCTCCCATAAATCAAGGATAAAACTAAGATCAAAACAATCATTTCATTGTCAAACTTGTTTAAAACAATTATATTTAATTTGAAGTCTCTAAGCCAATAATAATGTTCAATACAAAGGGATACAGCAGATATATAATAGGTTCCTTTCTAATTTGTGTCAGCAAATGTAAGAACAAAGGTTTTTTTTATTAAAAAAATCCAAAATAATACTGCCACTCGTCGTAATTTAGTGTGCCCCATACTTTCAATTTTGGTATGTGAGGTATAGCATGACAATTTCAATACAATTTAATGAACTATTGTTCTTAGTAGGTTAGACCACCCTTGGTTTGAGAACTTCCACTGGACTAGAGCTATAGAAGTCTAAAGTAAGGACTTTCAATCGAACTGCTCAAACCTGAGAATAGATTAGAGCAGGGGTCTCCAACCTGTTGGACCTCAGGGACCACCAAATTCAAAATTTTAAATCCTACAGGCCACTGAATGAGGGAGCTCAAACCACCTTTTAGGCCTACCTGCCTGTTTCTGTGAAGTCCAGGCAAACAGCCCAGAAACCTCTTTTGTGTTCCTTCTCTCAAGCAGGTTGGTCAATCTAAGTGAAGGAAAATAAAGAGAGACAGACTGATGGTGAATTGCAGATGTTGGTGGGAAAGTCAGTTCCATATTGCAGAGTTGTAGCTGTAGTCCCTTCCCTTCTCCCCCCCCCTTCGCTTCCCCCCTTTCCTTTCCTTTTCTTTCTCCTTTCCTTTCCTCCTTTCTTTTCATTCCCTTCCCCCTTTCTTTTTTCCTTCCCTTCCCTTTCCTTCCATCCCCTCCCCTCCCTTCCCTTTCCTTCACCTGGGTGAGGAGCTGCTTCTTGTCTTCTGTCACTTGGGGCTCAGAGCAGCAAACCATATCCAGCAGAGAGAAGCAACCAGAGTGAACCCTAGCTTTGTTGTCCATCGCAGATGCTAGAATGACCCTCTTTAAACTCTCATTTCTCAAAGAGCTTGGCCTAAGTTTCCCATGCCGCTTGAGCAAGTGCTCCTCAAGAGATGAGAGTTTGCAGGGAGACAATCTAGCATCTTCAATGGATAGGAAAGCTAAGATTGACCTCAGGTGCTTCTCTCCACTAACAGCCAACCAAGTTAACTGCCTGAAGGACCCAGTCTGAACCCAGGAGTCAAAGTTCTGAAGCACGAGCAGCACAGGAACTTCAGCTGGGCTCATTGAGAGAAATGCAAAGATTTCTTTGGAGACCACCAAAAATTTCTCATGGAACACCCGTAGTCACGGACCATCACTTGGTGACCACTGGATTAGAGAACCAAATTAGGTGCCTGCTTTTCAACTGACATTATTCAAAGAGATAAATGAAAAGAGATACATGGAAACTTAGGCCAGTCTTTGAAGATATACATACTGTTTGGAGGACTTTCAATAAACAAGGATAAAACAAAACCAGAGGTTATTTCCACCTTTTCAATAGGATTCCTTTTCCCCCTTTGTTTTCTATTAAATTAAATTAAACAAAATAATAAGAAATAAAATAGGTTGTAAACTTGACTGGATAATTGAAAATCTAATTCTAGTTGTTTTGCCTCCACTACTTGAGAAAGCAACTGTTTTGAGCCCCGACACTTGGGCTGTTCAGAGCTGGCATTGCAAAACCCTTTAGCCCTGGGAAGAAACAGTTAAAGGATTTCATATTCAGTGAAATAATCTGTCTTCCATTTTCATAATCTGCCTGCCAAGTTCATTTTTTTCCCACTCAGTTCTACAAAAAAATCGATTGCATAGAAAGAAGCATTGAGAAACGGCAATGGAATCATTCAGGGGTTTTTATTTTCCCAGAAGCCCTTTGCATGCAATATTGCAGAAAGAATGGGCCATGTAAATCAAACTAAGGGATTCTACTTAAGAAAGCAGAGAAAATAAACATATCAAAGGGAAAGAAAGATTTTTATTAGCATTTTAGATTGTATGGTCCTAGATAGCTGTTAAGGCTCATGTTAATGTGTTTAATAATTTGAGATTTTGCATCTCTGAATGAAGTGAATGTGTTTAGCACTATTTATACAACACACAGGGGAATTGTGCACTAGTTTCTCCCTTTCTATTATTGTCCTCAACTTTTTTTCTCTGTGTAAGAGATGTAGAGAATATGGCAAGCTACTCTATTTGCATAGGTTCATGGACTGTTAAGAATTCTATTTTTCACAAATTGTCTATTTGGGGGGGGGAGCATAGGGTGAAACTGGTAAACCCTGTAACTTACCAAATTAGCATCCAATATCAGGAATAAATGCAAACAGGTAGGATTTTTCTTGTGATATTATAATACATGTTGCATTACTTTTGTATTGTCATGGTTGACAGTAGATACATTATGCCAGGTCTCTTCTGAAATTTCCTCTGCTTTTTTCACCAGTTTTCATTCAGTATGATGAGGTAGCCAAAGTTTCTGATCATGCCAACTTATATTGTGCAAAGATCTATACTGCTGTTAAATTTAAGGGGGTGGGGAGATAATTATAAGGCAGACACATATCTTCTCATTAGTGTTAAAGTTTTGGCAATAAATGCATTACTAATTTAGGGACACAATTTAGGAATTCATTGTACTTTATCCAGAAGCTGATGGGATAATTTTATGAACTATTGATGGCCAGCAATATCTCTTCACTGCCAAAAATGCTTCTGTGGATTGAGAAGGTTCTTCATGACTTACAATGCCTATAAAGCTTCTGCTCAGGCAATCTCACACTACTCACAAGAGCCTACAAAACTTTTGCCAGACCCATCCTAGACTACTGCTCATTTGTCTGTAACCCATAACACATCTCAGACATCAACGCCCTTGAAAATGTCCAAAGATATTTCACCAGAAGAGCCCTTCACTCCTCCACTCAAAACAGAACATCCTACGAAAATAGACTAACAATCCTGGGCCTAGAAAGCCTGGAACTACGGCGCCTAAAACATGATTTGAGTATTGCCCACAAGATCATATGCGGCAACGTCCTACCGGTCAATGACTACCTCAGCTTCAACTGCAACAACACAAGAGCACACAACAGATTCAAACTTAATACGAACCGCTCCAAACTTGACTGTAAAAAATAGGATTTCAACAATCAAGTTATCTAAGCGTAGAACTCATTACCTGACTCAATAGTGTCAACTCCTAACCCCCAACATTTCTCCCTTAGACTATTCACGATTGACCTCTCCAGGTTCCTAAGAGGCCAGTAAGGGGCGTACATATGTGCACTGGTGTGCCTTTCGTCCCCTGTCCAATTGTCTTTCCTTTCTCTCACTTATCATATATATTTTCTTCCTGTCAGATGTCCTCTCCTCTAAGTTCACTTTTACCCTTATATATGTTTATTTTTCTTCCTATGGATTTGTGTATTGGACAAAATGAATAAATAAATAAATAATAAAAATAAATAAAGGGATTAAAAATAAGGATTATAATGAATTTAGCATGGTCATCCTTATTTTATGTTATGCAATTTATATATCAGTTAATCAGTTTAATACGACTTCTCTTTCACATGAAACATGAAGAACCCACATATCTGGATATACCACTTCGAGATCTTAGAGATTAAAATGGGATATAATGAAATGACAATAAAAGCACAACATGCAAAAATTCTACCATTTCTCATATTGGTGGCAGCATTTTTTTAAAAAAAATTCTCAAGCCTATCAATATCTACAGAATACTTTATTTGCAGAAAATGTACTTTCTACAGACAGATTTAGAACATAACAAGTAGCAAAATGAGGTTTGGCATAGCCTGCTAGTTTCAATAGCTGGAGCAGTTTGTGGTGCTGAAGGCAGTGAAATGTGCTCATAGCAACAGATTGTGAAGTGTCCACAAGTTGAAAGTTGGCAGAACAGTATTTTCATTTACTAAAGAATTTAAGAAATATAATTCAGCATGCATCTAGTAGCGGAGCATATCAGTATGGAGTTATCTAAATCCTGTTGTCAGAGCTTAATAAATACAGTCAATAATTCACTCATGTCTGGGAGCCTCCATTTGCAAGCAGAGGGTGGATGGTTACAAGATGACACTCAAACAGATTACACTTTGCTGTTTAAACTACTCATAATGTAATTTAAATCCTAACCACTGTGCACATTTGCATACATTTTCTATTCTTCTGCCTTGTTTAGTCATTCATTCATTCACTTCATATAATTACCCATTCAACACAAGGAGGTCAACAAAAGTTAAAGCAACAAAAAAAAACATTGAGAAAACTACGAGGCACCACAGTTGAGGCAGCACAAATGTGCACGATCAATAAACATTTAAAATAAATTCAGCTTCCTGGGGAAAGCCAGTTTTTAACATTTTAAAGTAGAAGTAGAATCTCCAAATTCCATCTCTGGTTGGCCCTGCCAACCCTGCCCTGCCCCTCCCAGGAGTCTCCACGCAGTCCATTTTGGATGTGAGGTAAGTATAGGATTGATGTGGAGGCTCAGGGAGTGGGGAAAACGGGCCTCCTGGAAGTTCTGGGCCCATTGCTGGCCTCTAGATGGCCTTCAGAGCCCCTGGGAGGCAGTTTTCACCCTCCTAAAAGTTTGAGGAAAGCCTCCGGAGTCTGGGGAATACAAAAATGCCCCCTCCCCTGCTGTGGTGCAGGAGGACGACTAGGCCACACCCAACATGACCATGCCCTCTCAGCAACCAGACAGAGAACACTTTGCTGAAATTTGAGAAGCTCACCACTGACCATATCCCATATGTGTATGTGTGTATACTGATTCATGTTGTCCTAAGGTAGTTTACATGCATACTACATAAAGTACTCTCTTCATTCATACATAGTGCTCTCTAGTATTGGCAGTTCTGTGTTAGCAAAAACTTCAGAAGAGAAGGATTTAGGGGTAGTGATTTCTGACAGCCTCAAAATGGGTGAGCAGTGTGGTCGGGCAGTAGGAAAAGCAAGTAGGATGCTTGGCTGCATAGCTAGAGGTATAACAAGCAGGAAGAGGGAGATTGTGATCCCGCTATATAGAGCGCTGGTGAGACCACATTTGGAATACTGTGTTCAGTTCTGGAGACCTCACCTACAAAAAGATATTGACAAAATTGAACAGGTCCAAAGACGGGCTACAAGAATGGTGGAAGGTCTTAAGTATAAAACGTATCAGGAAAGACTTAATGAACTCAATCTGTATAGTCTGGAGGGCAGAAGGAAAAGGGGGGACATGATCGAAACATTTAAATATGTTAAAGGGTTAAATAAGGTTCAGGAGGGAAGTGTTTTTAATAGGAAAGTGAACACAAGAACAAGGGGACACAATCTGAAGTTAGTTGGGGGAAAGATCAAAAGCAACGTGAGAAAATATTATTTCACTGAAAGAGTAGTAGATCCTTGGAACAAACTTCCAGCAGACGTGGTTGGTAAATCCACAGTAACTGAATTTAAACATGCCTGAGATAAACATATATCCATCCTAAGATAAAACACAGGAAATAGTATAAGGGCAGACTAGATGGACCATGAGGTCTTTTTCTGCCGTCAGTCTTCTATGTTTCTATGTTTCTAGTAAGTGTGAATATAATTTGAAGGGACCAGATTTTAACATTGGTAAAGAGGGACACTCTCTTGTTTCTCTCTCTTTCTCTCTCTCTTCCCCCCTCCCTATTTCTTTCTCTCTCTCCCCTTCCCTCCCTCTCGCTTTCTTTCTGTCTCTCTTTCTTCCTCCCTTTCTATTTATTTATTTATTTGATTTTTTATGCCACCCTTCTCCTTAGACTCAAGGCAGCTTACGACATGTTAGCAATAGCACTTTTTAACAGAGCCAGCATATTGCCCCCACAATCCGGGTCCTCATTTTACCCACCTCGGAAGGATGAAAGGCTGAGTCAACATTGAGCCGGTGATGAGATTTGAACTGCTGACCTACAGATCTATAGTCAGCTTCAGTGGCATGCAGTACAGCACTCTACCTGCTGTACCACACTGGCTCAATGCTGTTTCTCTCTTTCTCTCTCTCTCCCTTTCTTTCTCTTTCTCGCTTCCTTCTTCTCTTTTTTCTCTCTTTCTCTATCTTCCTCCTTCCCTTTCTCTCTATCTCTCTATCTCTCCCTCCCTCCCTCTTTCTTTCTTTCCTCTCCTTCTTTCTTTCTCACTCTCTCCCTCCTTCCCTCCCTCTCGCTCTTTCTTTCTCTCCCCTCCTTCCTCTCCTTTTCTCTCTCTTCTTTCCTCCCTTTCTCTCTCTCTCCTTCCTTCCCTCCCTCTCACTCTGTCTCTCATTCTCTTTCTCCCTCCCTTTCTATTTCTCTCTCTTTCCCTCTTCCTCCCTTTCTCTCTATTTATCTCTCCCTCCCTCCCTCTTTCTTTCTTCCTTTCTCTTCCTTTCTCTCTCTTCCTTCCTCTCTTTTTCTCTCTGTCTTTCTTTCTCTCTTCCTCCCTCCCTCCCTCTCTCTATCTCTCTTCCTCCCTCCCCCATTTTTTCAGAGAGGCTGGGATCAGCAAAGGGGCGATTGAGAGTCTATTTTAAGATGGTGCCGCACGGTGTTGCTGAGTCGGAGGAGGGTGGAGGAATGCCACTGGATGCAGGACAAATTATCAAAAAGTGGGATTGTCCTGCCAAAAGCTGGATGTCTGGTCACCTTAATATAATTGCAACTTGAAAATTGTTTCAAAACTGCATAACAAAACAGATAATGAAAGGTTTTCAGTTGCAATTGAGGCTATGAAAAGTGTTCACTTTTTACCTGACATTTATTAATTACTTTATTTTGCAATATTTGATTTGTTATGTGTCACCAAGTAATTTCTAACTCTTAGCAACCAGATATATACCTTTTCTCCATGTCAATCTATCCCTAATCTGCTCTTTTAATGGTACACTCTTTCTCAGTGTGAGTGCCTCCTTGCTGCTGATTGTCCTCTTCTCCTCTTCTGCTTTTCCAACATTAGAGACAACTAAGTCTTCAGATAAGGATAAACTGGGCCTACTCATTTGTGTCTCAGGTAAGATATCTGGGCTGATTTGTTTGTTTCTTGGCTGACCACAGTATTCTCAACAGTCCTCTCCAATACCAAAATTCAAAAGCGTAAATATCCTGTTGTTCAGTCTAACTTTTGCTTCCCTAAAGTATTATGCAATACCATAACTTGCGCTACTCTGATCTTTATAGGTATAGAGACATTTGAATATATTTTCAAAGACTTTCAAGGCTGCTCTAACAAATGCTAGTCTATGGCATGTTTTTGTTGACTGCTTGTTTCTTTCATTTTACATATTTATCCCATCTTTATTATTTTTATAAATAACTCAAGGCAGCAAACATATTTAATACTCCTTCCTCGTCCTATTTTCCATAGAGTAAGGGAAAAATACCTGTGAGGTGGAAGCTTTCCAGTATTTAATATTTTCATTGGCAATTCTAAAACTGGTTATTTTTCCTGTTGTCATTAGTTTGTTCTTTTTTTATATTTAATGTTAATTATGATGTGTTTTTTTCACATTGCCCCATTATTTTTATAACTACACATTCTTTGTATTTTCAGCTGTCAGCATAAGGCAAGTTATTGATGTTTCTACCTCCAACTTTAACACCTTGCTCTCTTCTTCCAATTCAGCTTCCTTTAATTTATATTCAGCATATCATCATTATACCCGCTCTAATACCAATCAAAGGCAATTTTAGCTAAATCAGCCTGTTAGTTTGTCACTTTTGTATAACAATAGCTTAAAGTCTATCAGTAGGTATAGCAACCACACCAATTATTAAATCATTCCTTATTTAAAATGAACTGAGAAATATTCAGATTGTTATGCCTTTTTTAACAGTTCTCTGTGTGAAAGTAAAATAATTCATTAATGAGAAAATTACTTCATTCTTTCTAAACAGCTGTAACAGACCCAATATACTTGAAATAACCCCACAGGTTATACTATAAACAGTACGTTTTCTACCAGGGTTCCTCCTATTGGACCAAGATGTATGAAAATAAAATTCATTCTCTTTCAGAGTTGATTATTCTCATTTATTATTCAAATTCATTTAATTTACCAATGATTTTTTTAAAAAATCCTTTGAAAATTGACAGTAATCCACTGTATTCTCTGCAACTGACATATTTTATTAATTTTTGAGTGCAATCTTCTTTTATATAAGCTTCATTAATACAACAGAGTCAAACATACTTTTGTTTCCTTTTTTTCCTGCAAATGCCAATATTGATGAATGTTTTGCAGCCATGTATAAATTCTACTGTAGATGGATAACCATTGATGTAGCTACCCCACTACTGGTATCCATGTTATCCATTGTAATCCATTAGAGTTGGTGGTATTTCAAAGCATCTTTCAAAGCATATATATATAGAGAGAGGGAATTTGCAAAGATATTTATTGGAGCATGGAAAATGGGCAAATACGCACATAGATGTTGCTGAAAAATATTTATTTTGGAAGTATTTTCTTCTCATACTGAGCATTCTCTAGGCAATTTTTATTCAAAAACTAATACTATCAATTACCAGCTAGCATACCCTATGTATTTTGCTATAATTCATGTTGCATCTCGAAATGTTGTGGAATATAAAAATAGATGAAGAATACCTATTTGAATACCCTCAAATTTAGTTGGTACTCATTGGATATATGCATGCAATTTTATTGTGGTAATGATCTGTTATGATCTTATTTTTTTTCTTTAAATATTTCAAATCATGCAAGATAATCCTGCTTATGTTATATTTTCATTCTTTCTCCAGCTCTCCCTCTCACTGCCCCCCCCTCTCTCTCCCACCAACCCTTTCTCTCTGCATTATCAATTACCTAAGCAAGTACATGCCTGCCATTTTTGGTCACCAATTTTAAAGGTACTGTTTCATCACTAGAGAGGATGAAAAGTCATGGTCTCCCAACAGGGATAAATATATTCCGGTGCCTTTATTACACCATACTGGCTCTCTTAGAAATCCCAGGCTGTTATTTTACATTACTTTTAATAAACAAAGGTAGGACCTCAAAAACAAAGTCAAGCTTAGTACCGGGAATAATACATGCATTGATGGGAATAAGGAGATTGCTGACCATTTCAATAGCTACTTCTGTTCAGTTTTCTCAAAAGACACCTTACAAAATAATACTATAGAGGGATATAGCATTGCTTCCAGCTGTACGGATTCAGCTCCAGTGATCTTAGAAGCCGATGTCTTAGAAGAACTTGAACGATTAAAGATAAATAAGGCAATGGGTCCAGATGGCATCCACCCCAGAGTGAACTCAGATCTGTCATTGCTACCCCCCTGACTGATTTGTTTAACCAATCCCTGTTAACAGGAGATGTTCCTGAGGATTGGAGAGTGGCCAGTGTTGTGCCTATCCACAGGAAGGGCAGTAGAGAAGAAGCTGGTAACTACAGGCCAGTTAGCTTGACATCAGTTATAGTTAAAATGATGGAGACTCTACTCAAAAAGAGGATAAATCAGCACCTAAAAACAATAACATATTGGACCCAAATCAGCATGGCTTTACTGAAGGCAAATCATGTCAGACTAATCTCATTGATTTCTTTGACTATGTCACAAAAGTGTTGGATGAAGGTGGTGCTGTGGATATTGCCTATCTGGACTTCAGCAAAGCCTCTGATACATTTCCACATAAAGAGCTGATAGATAAATTAGTGAAGATTGGACTTAATCCCTGGATAGTTCAGTGGATTTCAAGCTGGCTGAAGCGTAGACATCAGAGAGTTATTGTTAATGGCGAGTATTCTGAGCAGAGACAGGTTACAAGTGGTGTGCCACAAGGGTCTGTTCTGGGACCTATTCTTTTTAATATGTTTGTGAGTGACATAGGGGAAGGTTTGTTAGGGAAGGTTTGTCTATTTGCCGATGACTCTAAAGTGTGCAATAGGGTTGATATTCCTGAAGGCATCTGTAATATGGTAAATGATTTAGCTTTACTAGATAAATGGTCAAAGCAATGGAAACTGCAGTTTAATGTTTCCAAATGTAAAATAATGCACTTGGGAAAAAGGAATCCTCAATCTGAGTTTTGCATTGGCAGTTCTGTGTTAGCAAAAACTTCAGAAGAGAAGGATTTAGGGGTAGTGATTTCTGACAGTCTCAAAATGGGTGAGCAGTGTGGTCGGGCAGTAGGAAAAGCAAGTAAGATGCTTGGCTGCATAACTAGAGGTATAACAAGCAGGAAGAGGGAGATTGTGATCCCCTTATATAGAGCGCTGATGAGACCACATTTGGAATACTATGTTCAGTTCTGGAGACCTCACCTACAAAAAGATATTGACAAAATTGAACGGGTCCAAAGATGGGCTACAAGAATGGTGGAAGGTCTTAAGCATAAAACGTATCAGGAAAGACTTAATGAACTCAATCTGTATAGTCTGGAGGACAGAAGGAAAAGGGGGGACATGATCGAAACATTTAAATATATTAAAGGGTTAAATAAGGTCCAGGAGGGAGTGTTTTTAATAGGAAAGTGAACACAAGAACAAGGGGACATAATCTGAAGTTAGTTGGGGGAAAGATCAAAAGCAACATGAGAAAATATTATTTCACTGAAAGAGTAGTAGATCCTTGGAACAAACTTCCAGCAGACGTGGTTGGTAAATCCACAGTAACTGAATTTAAACATGCCTGGTATAAACATATATCCATCCTAAGATAAAATACAGGAAATAATATAAGGGCAGACTAGATGGACCATGAGGTCTTTTTCTGCCGTCAGTCTTCTATGTTTCTATGTTTCTAATATTAGGGAATTAGCTTTCATAGATACTAGTCTTCAGATTCATTCACCAAATCATCTTTCTTTCCAATATTATGTTATTTGCAGTTTGTGGCATGGAAAGATCCAGCTATAGCAAAACAGAGTTTGCCTCATGTCGCGATTGCAGATCTCTATGCAGATAATTATGCAAAAAAAGTTTCTTTTGGGGCATAATTATCAGAACCTGAACATGTTGATGATGAAAAGTGTAAAACTAGGGTTAAGACTATATTGTTGCTTTGTGATGAGATATTTACTGCTAACAAAATCCAAAATCTTGTTGTCATCAATTAATGTTTAAGAAGTTAATTATTAGTGTTCAGACTAAAATATGTTAGTTTAGGTGTTTAGGTGATGGTTTTTTAAAACCTCCAGTGGTGGGTACCTACAGTGCCATGATGGCAAACCTATTGCACTTGTGCCACAGGTGGCACGTGGAGGCCTCTCTGCGAGCTCACAAGCTGTTTCCCCAGCTCAGCTCCACCACACATATGCGTGCACCTCCTATTGGCCAGCTGATTTTTGGGTCTCTGCTACATATGTGGGGGGGAGGGGAACAAAACAGACTGTGAGGGTTGCACATGCATGCATGTGGGGTGGTCACACATGCATACATAGGGCAAACAGAGCACCGGAGGTCACATGCACATGCGTGGGAGGCAGGGCATGCAGGGGGTGTTGTGCATGCATTGCATTATGAATGCAGGTGCATGTGCAGGGGTGGGCAGCAGGCAGGATGGGATGGAAGGCAGTTCCACCTGCGGAAATGAAGATGTGTGAGCAGCTCCAGCTGATCGGCTACTGTCACTTCCTGGATTACCGGTCTCGGCTTGACTTTCCTTATTTTCCCTGCTGCTGCTGCTGCGTCTGCGCTCCTTGCTTTATTCCTCTTTCCTCCTTCTTGGCCTCGGACAACCTTCCCCCTCTCCTGCCCGTCTCCCCTCCACCCTCATGTGGCCACCTCCTGCCTGAAGTGCAAGCAGAAGGCATGGGTGGCAGCAGCGCTGGCAGCATTTATGCTTCTGCAGCACCCGTTCGCCTAGCTACCCAGCCTGAGGGGTGACCCAGGAAGGAGAGCATGGGAAACGGGAAGCAAATTGTCACCACAGCGAGTGACACTGGTAAGGTTTGTAAGTTGAGGACTTAACAGTTCACTTGAACGATGATGATCGTTCCCACCTGCTCACATGGCTGGCAAGCCACTCCTGTCCAATCACATGACTATTAAGCTACACCCACAAAATAAGCCACACCCACAGTGTGGCAGTAAAACTTTTGGCTGCCCATTACTGCACACGCTCATGCACACTGCTACACTGTCACACTCTTTTGACAAGCGACGACAAAAAGGTTAGCCATCACTGCTATAGTGTATCATTAGTTAAGAGACTGATTCATAGCAAAGCAGGTAGAAAGATGATAGAGAAGTACTGGAATTCTTGTAATCCCATCCCTGTCTTCTCAACAAATTTTGCTAAAGAAATTTGGTATCGAACATGCTTAGAAAATACTTTTGGTTCAGGCAGATACAAAACCTGGGGACTTGGGATCATTGTAGCTCAGGATGTATTTGGTTCCCCTATGCTCAGGCTTCCACCAACTCACCAAGTATGGTATCTTCATTTATCACTTTGACAATAATTATGCCCATTTATCATTCTGGCTACTGAAATTGCCAATTTGGATCTTCTTCTCCTATGTCTCTGGCTCTGCTAAAGCAAAGCTCCTATTTTTGATAGTTTGTAAAATGATACAATAAAAGACCTCATCTATTTTTATATTTTAAAAACTTGATTCCATTATTAGCGCTCATAGTGCATATAGTTGAGATGGAATATCTAACAGAGTCTGGAAAAGCAGAGGAGGAGGAAGACCATTGTAAAAAAGACACCTCCGCTCCGGGAAGGGCGGAAAACATGAGAAAGAGAATCAGAGCAACTCTGCCTTAATTACATGAGATATAAGATGAGTAGAGAATTGCTTTGGCAGGCTTTCAAGATTAATGTCAAGGTCTATGAGGCTGGCAAACTCAGGAGATAAGACTCACTTGGATTTCTGGAAAGATCTTTATTGCTAGTATGGTAATGTAACATATTCGTGAAAGCCTGTTTGAGCAATTCTTTCCCTCTATCCCCTGCCCTCAATTTATATGTTTTACAATGTCCCTTTTTAAACTCTGAATTCTTAGTTTGATAAATATCCCACCATAACAGCTCCAATGTCACAGAAAGGGCACTGCCACATATTTATGTAGTCCTTCTAGTTTCTTATTTCAGACCATAATTTGATTATCAGGTGGTCTTTTGAATCCTTCTTGAAAAATTAGTTCTTGATGGGGTTTTTTTTCATATATTTCCAAAGAAAGGTCTCTGGCAGTCAAGAAGCCTGCAAAATTCTCATTAATCATGTCTAGGATGCTCCCATAGAGGCTAACCCATTTTTGCAATCTCTGGCCACTTTTAAATATTGTCTTTGGATTAATTTGGTGAAATGGTATTAACAAGATTAGTAGGTATGATTGGAGAACAAAAATCTTGGTTAACAGCTGGAGATAAACAGATTTCGATACCTGGTTTTAATTCCTGGGTCACACAGTGATGCAAATTAACAAGAACAATAGGACCATTGGCTATACTGATCAGGATAAAATGAAATTCATAATAGATTATGTGATGACCAGGGAAAAGGCATAGAGGCCACACAGCGAGATGAGAGTTCGAACTCCCCTTTAATGCTCCAACTTTCACCCAAACACTCCCACATTCATGGCAAGTCCCAGAGCAAAGCGTTCACACACATACACAGTAGCCTCTGGCTATAAGCAGTCCAGTAAAGCAGAAAAACAGGGAAATGAATGCACAAAACAAGGATCAAGGCACTGAATCCATGAAGCAAGGAAGACGCAATGAATCTACAAAGCCAGGAGGAAGCAATGAGTTTATAAAGCAAGGAAGAAGGCAAGCAATCCTGCAAATACCAGACATCTGCAATGGCACATAAAACTCCACAAATTCAGCATTGGCGCCTGACCAACACCCCTCCCCATAGTGTCTCCTTAAATCTCAGTCCCCAAGTGTGTCTTGTGAAGAGGAATGGGGTGCTCTCCTCCTGAGTTGTTGGATCAGCCTCAGCTGTTTCTGCCTTCTCTCCCCTCGCCATGCTTGGGGATCAGAAGGGGGCAGTCCTTGCCCATAGCCTGAGCTCTGTCTATTCTTATTTCCACTGCTTCCCCTCTCTTGGTCATTCTGCCCCCATTCCTTACTGCTAGCAAGCCATCCCAATCCTGATGGGCCCCGGGCTTCCAGCTCTTCTTCACATTCCTCCAAAGCCAATAAAGCCGCCCCCTTGATCTCTGTTGGTTTCAGAGCTGGCTTGTTCTCCTCTGCAGATTCAAGTTTTGACAGGAGGTGTGTGTGGGGGGGGAATGACAGATTATCCAAACTGTGCTTTGAAGAATGGATGCTTAATATGCACATTTCGGCAGCCCAACATTCAAATGCCATCTTACGTACACAGATTTTCCATTCAGTTCTGGGTCCAATCAGATCTGAAGACCAATAAAGGATCTTGGACATGGCTGCCATATTGCATGTGTTAAGTCTTTGAAGTGATTGGCTCAACATAAATCAATCTCCCAGAAATAAAAGTTTTTAACATCTTATATGCCTCAACATCTTAGAAGAAGTTTCTTTAGAGCACATTTTGAAAAACTAGATCCTATGCTCAGATATGGGAGGACATTTCAAAGACTACCTAGAACAGATTGAGATTAGCTGTAGCATTGTAGCATTGATAATTTATTATGGTTTTCTTTGTATTAGTATTTTTAAGGGGAGGTATATGGTCAGACAATAAATCAATAAAGTTTCTTTATGGTCAGACAATTAATCAATAAAGTTTCTTCTTGTTGCAGTTTAGTACTCAGTTGCCGAAATAGACAGATAGACAAGCTCCTGACTCCCAGCATTGGTTTGTAAATATCCTCACTGTGGTCCTTTGTAGTCAAATCACAGTTATATAGGAACTAGTTCTCATTGATGCTCTGTGAATGATCCTACTTCCCATATGTACATTTTGTGCAGCTATGATCTACAGATCTCTACATTCAAAAGCAACATGAAAGAAAAATAGGGCACTATTCATAAACCTTGATTACATTTTTATAAGTTGCTATTGATCAATACTGTTCACCTAAAATATGAGATAGTGTTGTAGCCCTTATCCGAATCTGTAATATGTTTAACAACAACCTAAACTAAATGTGTTATGTTATTTATTGTAATATTACCCTAAATTGAAGCATGGGTATCATAAAATTAGCTTCATTATGGAGTTGGACTGATGGAACAGGATGATTAAATACATTTGAGTCAATGCAATCCTAATTTCCATTAACCTTTGGATGTGGTATAATGTGAATTTTCTAGGGGAGACTATGTAGCAAGACCATTTTTCTGCCAGAAAATTCTTCCAGAATTTGCATGATGCTATTGTTCCAGTTTTCTTTGAACTGAGTCACCTGATCGTATAGAGGAAAATTGAGAATAAAGATGTTAGATTTGATCTTCCTGAAACCAACACAGGGAACAAACACAGGGAAGATTAAAGGTTGAAAATTCAGCATCAAAGATCAGACAGTTACCAAAGAAGCAAAAAAAAAAAAAAAGCAAGAGGAAAATCACAATATGCAGAATGTGAATGTAGATGCAACACAGGCACAAAATATAATTCCATATATTGTTACTCAATGCCGCTGTTGTACATATTTGTGTTTATTTCTTATACATTTATATAACTATCATTTTTATATACTATATATTGTATAGTATGAATAAAGAAAAAAGGTATGTGTATGAATACAAATATAAATACAAAAGAATACAAGGAAGGAACAACTAGGTGGAGCTGATAGGAATTATTATTATTGGGGTACCATGAAGGCTAAAAGTAAGGATAAGATGAGATTGGAAACAAATTAAAAAATATAATACGTGATATGAGGATATGAGGATATGTCTAACATAAAAGAAAAATAAATTGGGCAGCTGATCTGTTATGTAGAGAACATAGGAAGTAGTAGGCTTCTTTTCTAGGGGATTGAAATAAATGAGTTATAATATCCTTTCCAATACATGTATTCTGTAATTCCGTGATTCTATTATTTATTATTTATTTTATTCAATTTTTTGCCACCCTTCTCCTTAGACTCAGGGCAGCTTAAAACATGTTAGCAATAGCACTTTTTAACAAAGCCAGCATATTGCCCCCACAATCCGGGTCCTCATTTTACCCACCTCGGAAGGATGGAAGGCTGAATCAACCTTGAGCCGGTAATGAGACTTGAACCGCTGACCTACAGATCTACAGTCAGCTTCAGTGGCCTGCAGTACAGTACTCTACCTGCTCCTTCTTTTTTGTGGCAACCCCTGAGGTACTGGAACACTGCTATCATGTCTCCCGTGGCCCTTCTTTTCATTAAACTAGCCATGCCCAGTTCCTGTAACCGTTCTTCATATGTTTTCGCCTCCAGGTCCCTAATCATCTTTGTTCCTCTTCTCTGCACTTTTTCTAGAATCTCAATATTCTTTTTGCATCGTGGCGACCAAAAATTACATTTTGAATCTTATTTGCAGCTTGTTACTGAGTGCCTATGCTACATAAATAAATCCCCATCATGCATATATACTTAAATTAATCTATACTTGAAAGAGAAATTCTATTTAATTGCATTCTTAAGAACTTTAAATGGAGATAATATCACCAACTTTAATTGGATTTCTAGTATTTTTGAATCAATCATATTATTTCAGTTCTTATTGATGTTGTCCTATAAAGCTAGAAATTTCCTAACATGTTTTATATAGCTTTGTATCTTAGCATTTGTCCCTTTTATTAAATCTGCTGAATGAGAGATAGGGAGAAAAAAGAAGAAGAAAAATTAATTAAACTTGGTAATTTATTTCAGAAATCATAAGAGTGATTAAACAAACTTAAAATTGTTTTAGAAGAAAAGGGGAAAAGCTTCCCAATATCAGCACATAATTGGTTTTATAAAATGTATCACATAATTGATTTTAGTAAAATAAATTAAAGTGTGAATTAACTTGAATGGGATTATGTTAAAGAATTTTTATTTTTCTGAAACGTTTTGAAAAAAAATAAAAGAGGAAAACAGTGGTTACTTTTTGACTTACTTTTTAAAAGATGTATGCATTCAGTTCCTCTTAGAAGAAAACTTAAAGTATTTAATACTTGACAAAATAAAAAATAACAATAATTTTCTGGGCTATGTTTAGAGATGTTGATTTCATTACAAAGTGGTTTCTCGAGATGTGGCTAATTAAATATATTTAATTCAATATATTTATACCAAATGAAGAAATTGAAGGTTAACTGTTTTTATCTTATTAAAAGTTGGTTATATTTTGCTATGATCCTACCCTATTTCCAACACAGGCCTGATCTATATTAAGCCTTCTGCATAGGCATAATACATTTGAATTAATGACAACAACAATGACAAAAAGTATTGCTGTTAGGTGTTTCACATAGTGAGTAGGCTGATCATACTAAGCAAGATAGATAAACTTTATATATAACAGCTACATTTAGAGTCATAATCTGGTATTAGAAATCCTATCAATTGTCTCCATTATAGTTTTTCCAGGTTGCTTATTTTTGTCCATCCTTGTTCTCATTCCCAGAATTGTAGGAGCTGGAGAAAGAAAGGACAGTGAATTTAACAGACCATGTTTTTATGAGACAGCTACCTAGCTTACTTGTCCTTAAGAGGTTTGTTGGACATTGGCAGAAGAATGTTTACTACTAGCTGAATCAAGCTGCATGTGGACAAAAAGAGAAAATGAGTCAAAAATTATAATAAATTGAAACAGGCTAAATTCTGAACAATCAGGTTTTGGTTCTTTTGCCATTCCTTCTAATAATCTTTCTCCCCAATCCCTGATTCTATATTCCAGAGTTCTCATGCATGGTCTGTTGCATATACAAAGCAAGTATTATCAAAATATTTTAGGAGCTGTGGTGGCACGGTGGTTAGAATGCAGTACTGAAAGCTAATTCTGCCAATTGCCAGCAGTTCAAGTCTGACTGGCTCAAGATTGACACAGACTTCTATTTTTCCAAGACCAGTAAATTGAGGATCCAGATTGTTGGAGGTAGAATGCTGATACTGCAAACTGCTGAGAGAGGTTTGCAAAACACTATGAGCTGGTAGATAAATCTTAGTGTTATTGCTATTTATTTGTTTGTTAGTTAGTGTTGTGGTTCAGCCTGAGGCTGCTCAGGGACCGGCTGTGTCTCTACTGGCTCCATGCCCGGAGGAGGATGACAGCGAAGAGGAGGGGGCTGAGCAGTCGGACGGGGGAGAGGAAAGTCAGGAATGGGACGAAGGAGAACAGCATGAGAACCCTGGGGGGGGGCTCTCCCCAGCCAGTAGCTTGGAGTCATTAGGTGATGAAGCACAAGCCGTCATTGACATGCGACAGAGACGTTCAGATCAAAGAAAGGAGCAATTAAAGAAGTATTATCAGCACTGAATTAGGAACAGGTGGGCTTGGGTGTGGTCCTCCTTAGCAGGGTTTAAAAGGCAGGCAAGCCCTTGAAGCCATGTGGAGTGTTATTAGTTGGAGTTACGGTGTCCTGCTTTGTTCTCGACGTCTCTGTTCCTGGCTTGTGGCCCAGCAGTTTGGAAGACCCGTGGGAGGTGTAGGTCTGCTATCTACAGCCTCATCTTGACAGCAAGAATCCTGTATTGCTACATGGACTTTTGCCTTCGTGGATATATTTGAAGATACAGCGTTTTCCTGTTTGTAAGGACATTTTCTGTTACCTGTGTTTTTCTTGAATTTTATAAACTGCCTTTGCCTTTTACCGGTGTGTCTGGCTTCTCTTTTTGGGTTGGTCTTGGCTTCCGGAGTGACCCAGACAGAACAGTTAGTTAGTTAGTTAGTTAGTTAGTTAGTTAGTTAGTTAGTTAGTTAGTTAGTTTATTTATTTATTGTACATAAAGATATAACAATGTTTATATAGATGATACCAGTAAGAGAGAAACATTAGGACAGAGGATGGTAGGCACACTTCTGCACTTATGCATGCCCCTTACTGACCACTTAGGAATCAGGTGAAGTCAACAGTGGGTTTTCTAAGCGTAAAGTTTTGGGGGTTAGGTTATGATACTACAGAGTCAGGTAGTGAGTTACAAGCATTAACTACTCGGTTACTAAAATCTATTGCTGTTATGTTGTAGAAGGTTGCATACAAAAATACAAACATGAGTATTTCTGTGTATGGATTTATTTAATGATTACACAGAGGATAAGAACATTAAGTTCAGGAACAATGCCTGAAGGGAACTATGGAAACAATGTATTAGTGAAGATCTGCAAAAAAAAAAAAAAAGATATATCAGGAACCAGCATAGCCATTACTTTGATTAAACAAGAACTTTGTAACTTCTTCAGCTTAAAGAATTTTCCAACTCAGTTTAGACTGTAGGAGGGTTGATCACTAACACACTATAAACAATCATTACATTCCTGCAAATATCCAAGTGAAGCGCCATCTGAATTCAATTGGCTCTTAATAATAATAATAATAATAATAATAATAATAATAATAATAATAATAATAATAATAATAATTATTATTATTATTATTATTATTATTATTATTATTATTATTATTATTATTATTATTATTATTATTATTGGTTCAATTTAACATTGAACTTAGTTGACTAGATTCTTGTGCATAGGCTTGAATAAATCTTTTATGCTGCAACCTAATGATTAGTCCTGATTCTTTGCACCTGACAAAAGAATAGAACAGAACAGAAAATAATAGAATTTTTATTGGCCAAGTCTGATTGGACACACAAGGAATCAAATTTGTCTTTGGTTCCTATGCTTTCAGTACACATGAAAAAAGATACATTTGTCAAGAATCATGAGATACAACACTAAATGATTGCCATAGGGTACAAATAAGCAATCAGGAAAGAATCAATATTAATATAAATCATAAGGATACAAACTACAAGTTACAGTCATACAGTCATAAGTGGGAGAAAATGAGTGATAGGAATGATGAGAAGACTAGTAGTAATAGTAATGCAGTCTTATTGAATAGTTTGAGTACCTCCAGAACCGCCTTCTACCGCATGAATCCCAGCGGCCAATAAGGTCCCACAGAGTTGGCCTTCTCTGGGTCCCGTCGACCAAGCAATGTCATTTGGCAGGCCCCAGGGGAAGAGCCTTCTCTTTGGTGGCCCCAGCCTTCTGGAATCAACTCTCCCTGGAGATTAGAATGGCCCCCACCCTCCTTGTCTTTCATAAATTACTCAAGACCCACCTATATCGCCAGGCATGGGGGAACTGAGACACCTCCCCTAGGCTTTTATATTTTATGTTTTTGGTATGTATGTGTTGCATGGTTTTTAATTGTTGGGGTTTTATATATTGTTCTCTTTTAATATTAGATTTGTTGCAATGTTATATTGTCTTGATTATTGTTGTGAGTCACCCCGAGTCTTCGGAGAGGGGCAGCATACAAATCTAATAAATTATTATTATTATTATTATTATTATTATTATTAATTATTGATAGTGGTGAGGGAATTATTTGTTTAGCAGAATGATGGCGTTCAGGAAAAAAATGCTCTTGTGTCTAGTTGTTTTGGTGGGCAGTGCTCTACAGCATTGTTTTGATGGTAGGAGTTGAAACAATTTATGACCAAGATGTGAGTGGTCAGTAAATATTTTCATGACCCTCTTTATGACTCTTTATGACTCATGCAGTATACAGGTCCTCAATGAAAGGCAGGTTGGCAGTAATTGTTTTTTCTGAAGTTCTGATTATCCTTTGAGGTCTGTGTCTGTCTTGTTGGGTTGCAGAACCAAACCATATAGTATCAGACTCAATAATTCCTTGATAGAACTGTATTGGCAGATCCTTAGGCAGTTTCAGTTTCCCGAGTTGGCACTGAAAGAACATTTTTGATGTTAGGTTTGGTAGGGAAGGTTTGCCTATTTGCCAATCACTCTAAAGTGTGCAATAGGGTTGATATTCCTGGAGGCGTCTGTGATATGGTAAATGATTTAGCTTTACTAGATAAGTGGTCAAAGCAATGGAAACTGTAGTATAATATTTCCAAATGTAAAATAATGCACTTGGGGGAAAGGAATCCTCAATCTGAGTATTGTATTGGCAGTTCTGTGTTAGCAAAAACTTCAGAAGAGAAGGATTTAGGGGTAGTGATTTCTGACAGTCTCAAAATGGGTGAACAGTGTGGTTGGGCAGTAGGAAAAGCAAGTAGGATGCTTGGCTGCATAGCTAGATGTATAAAAAGCAGGAAGAGGGAGACTGTGATCCCGCTATATAGAGTGCTGGCGACACCACCAAAATTGAACACAAAACTGTGTTCAGTTTTGGAGACCTCACGTACAAAAAGATATTGACAAAATTGAATGGGTCCAAAGATGGGCTACAAGAATGGTGGAAGGTCTTAAGCAGGAAAGACTTAATGAACTCAATCTGTATAGTCTGGAGGACAGAAGGAAAAGGGGGGACATTACTGAAACATTTAAATATGTTAAAGGGTTAAATAAGGTTCAGGAGGGAAGTGTTTTTAATAGGAAAGTGAACACAAGAACAAGGGGACACAATCTGAAGTTAGTTGGGGGAAAGATCAAAAGCAACATGAGAAAATATTATTTTACTGAAAGAGTAGTAAATCCTTGGAACAAACTTCCAGCAGACATGGTTGGTAAATCCACAGTAACTGAATTTAAACATGCCTGGGATAAACATATATCCATCCTTAGATAAAATACAGGAAATGGTATAAGGGCAGACTAGATGGACCATGAGGTCTTTTTCTGCCATCAATATTCTATGTTTCTATGTTTCTATATTTCTATTTTAGATCTTGAGATATAGAATATAGAAATTTGAAGGTGTCTACTGTTGGTACAGTATTACCCCATGATAGATGCATGCATACTGCTACTCACAGGATTCTGAAAGTCAGGAATTAGAGATTGGGAAGGGATTCACAGATGTTAGAATGTATGCTTTATAGTAGTCTGAATATGAAACATACTCATAGATTAGATTATCTGAATGGAAAACTGGAGGTTCTATTTAGACCTTGCAATAGATAGTCATAATGTTCCATTTTTGATCCCCTCATTCAGTGCAACCAAATGTCATTAATAATAAAGGACAATATTTATAGCTCAGGGTTGAAATGATGGGTCCCTGCTGTTCTCTCAGTTTGGTTATTTTCTTGCAATGAAACATCTGCAAGAAAGAAATTCAAGCCCAGAAACCCCTCAAAATGTTATCATTTTTATAGAACCCCCAGTTTCCCATTCAGTTAATCTAATTTCTGAGCACAGTATGTTTATATACACAGTATGTTTACACACACGCACACACTTTCCCCACTTTTTGTTTGGAAAAGGTAGAGTCAAGGTCTTCCCTTCACTGCCAGAATAGCACATTTTTTCTTTAAAAGATTGGTTACTGATAAAAATTATTGCTGTTTCAGTTCCTCAGTAAAACGGGTGACCTTTCTCTCTATTAATAGATATCCTTGTCCAGTATTCTCACTTAACATAAAGTTCTTCAAATAAAGGCATATAATTTGCTGATGTCTGGCAACTAATAAAGATGACATTCGCTGTAAAGATAACATTAGCTGTTAAAATAGTCAAGAATGCATCCTAAAACAAAGTGAACTGAGTATCCAAAATTAAACTTTGACAAACTGTATTAGTGGAAAAAGTATAAAGGGTTAAGGTATTACTCTTCCATTAAAATCAATAGAACTAAAAAGTGCTTGACTTTGGCTGAATTATGCCTTTGTCCTGTTTGGACTTGAGATCATTTAAACAGTAAGAAGAAATATTTCCACTGAAGCAAGTAATATAAACTTACATTAAATGGTGAAATTTTAGCAATACTTACTTCAATACAGTAAAATAATTAATGAATAATGATGATAATGATGATGATGATAATAGTAGTAGTAGTAGTAGTAGTAGTAGTAGTAGTAGTAGTAGTAGTGAGTAGACTATTGTAAAGAATGTACTGCATGCCTTGGCAAATTTTCAACAGAGTTTTATGGAAACTGAATATTTTGTTTGTTCAAAGACAGAATCAAGTTATCAATAATAAAGACAATGAAGATTTGGAGTATTGTTTGCTTTGTTTGCATCTATTTCTGAAAGGGATGATTATAAGAATATTACATATTGTCTGAATCATTACCATTTTCCCATTTCGATCCTTTTATTGGCCTATCTTCAAATGATTTGACAGACTCGCATCATTTCCTTCTAATTGTATTGCACAATGAACTTGAGAAATAACTTATACTTAGGCTAAGAGAAACCTTTGATGTGCACTGCACAAGAAATCTTCCTATTATTCTCAGCAACATTATTAAATGTTCATTGCTGGGAGAGAATGATCACTCAAAGCAAGGTTGCTCAGATACATAGCTACTACTGCTCAAATAGCTGTAAGCTGAATTGAGATATGTGCCACTTGTTTAAAAGGAAACCGGTTCCTCCTGCCAGCTAGTCCCATCTCTCACTGTCTCTATAGCTTCAAAAGCATGATACCAGCTGGATTCCTCAGCTGATATGATGCTAACAGCTGAAGAATCTGTAGTCCCCAAATGTTTCCATGGGTAGGCAACATTCTTCATTTTTCTTCCTTTGAAGATTTCCCCCACCCCCCCGGTATAGTTTCTTTCTGCCTCTCTGGAAATAGATAATTGAGAAGAAACACGAAAAAAACAAGTGCACTAGAGTGCCTTCCGTCCCATCCTATTGCTCTCCTATATCTCCTATACCTTTCTTCTATTCCTATATCTCTTCTTCTATTCTTTCATTGATATGTTTTATTCCTATATCTTCTCTTCTATTCTTTCTTAGATATATTTTACTATCAGTATATCCTCTATAACCTTCATTATGTATTTTACTATGTGTATACCTACTAAACCCCTCATTGTTTATTGGACAAAATCAATTAATCAATCAATCAATAAAAAGACATTGCATGTTCAGAAGGTGAAAAGGATCCCACCAGAAATTTTGCAACCTTTTAAAATCTAAAAGGAATAATGACACTCATGTCACATGAAAGAAAATATCTTTCAGTCTTTGTTAAAATGTGGATAAAAAAACCAGGACAATTTTGGATATCTAATATGTTTAATTAATTAAACAATATCTATCTCATCCTCTATCTCAAAACAGTAACTCTACACAATCACAAAGCAGGTCGTATCTTTTTGCAATTACATTCTAATTACCACCGGCTCTCACCCAGGGAAAAACAAATGGCAGCACACTAACTAACATCTCCTCACTGACCTACAACCCCAACCCAAATTCTTCCTGTCCATTATCAAAAGTTTATTTATTTATTTTTATTTATTTATTTTGTCCAATACACAATGAAGGTTATAGACGTTATACTCGAGTAAAATATATTAGAGAAAGAATAGAAGTAAAAATTTAGGAATAGAATACAGTAATCCCCTGATTATCGCGAGGGTTCCGTTCCAAGACCCCTCGCGATAATCGATAACTCGCGATGTAGCGGCACGTAAGTAAAAACACCATCTGCGCATGCGCGTCCTGTTTTCCATGGCCGCACATGCGCAGATGGTGGAGTTTGCGTGTGGGCGGCGGGGAAGACCCCTTCGGCCGCCCAACAGCTGATCTGCTCCGCAGCGCGGCAGCAGCGAGGAGCCGAAGATGGGGTTTCCCCGTTGCCCAGGCAAAGGGAAAACCCCAAGATCGCTTGCCGCTTGTCCGTTCGCCCGCCCAGGCAAAGGGGAAACCCCAAGATCGCTTGCCGCTTGTCTGTTCGCCCGCCCGCCCGGCTGCTCGCTTGCAGCGCGGCAGCAGCGAGGAGCCGAAGATGGGGTTTTCCCGTTGCCCAGGCAACGGGGAAACCCCAAGATCGCTTGCCGCTTGCCCGTTCGCCCGCCCGCCCGCCTGCTCGCTTGCCGCTTGCTTGCAGTGCGGCAGCAGCGAGGAGCCAAAGATGGGGTTTCCCTGTTGCCCAGGCAACGGGGAAACCCCATCTTCGGCTCCTCGCTGCTGCCGCGCTGCCGAGCCGCTCGAGAGCAAGAGGGGGAGAGATAGAGAAAGAGAGAGAAGGAAAGAAAGAGATGAGAGAGGGAGGAAGAGAGTGTGAGAGAGGAAGAAGCAAGATAGAGAAAGAGAGAGAGAAAGAAAGATGAGAAAGGAAGGGAGTGACGTCATCGGGTGGAAAAATCGCGATATAGCGATTCGCAATGATCGGGATCGCGAAACTCGGGGGATCACTGTATATCAATTAGAGAATAGAAGGATGAGAGTAGTATAAGAGGATTAGAATAGAAGAATAGGAGATATGATATAGGAGATATAGGAGAGACAATAGGACAGGGGATGGGAGGCACACTAGTGCACTTATGCACGCCCCTTACTGACCTCTTAGGAATCTGGAGAGGTCAACTGTGAATAGTCTGAGGGTAAAATGTTGTGCCTACCAATAAACATCCTTCCTTCTTTTGAATATTCTTCATGGACACTGTCATGAAATAGCTTCTTAATAATTTTGCTGGGCTTTCCACATTTGAGAGTGACAAAATTTACCTCATTATGCAGATAAACAACAAATCTCTTGGTTGTATGCATAATAGAACCTGTAGACATCACATTATGAAAGGTTTGATTTATTTATTTATTTTAAAGTCATTTTTACCAGTAGTTATTTTCAAGAGATAATACGAAACTGGAAGGGACCCCGAAGATATATTCAGTAAAAAGGGCAAGTACAGCACATCAATAAACGCAGCCTTTGTTCAATATAACACAATTTTAAAAGCTTCCAAGATACCATTATTATAAAATCACAACAGTGAAATTCTTCTATTAAAGAGAAAAATAGAAAGTTCCGAAAAGTTTGCTTACATTTTTTAGGTGTGTATTATGCTTAAAATACAAAATAAGGGTACACAGAAAGAAATGTTTTCAAAACAAGGATGGCTGTTGGCTATAATATTATTTGGCTGTGGGAGATGGAGTGAGCTGTACTTGTGGAATGTGGTCTTGGTGTCTCTAGTATTGGATTCACTATTTAGAGTCCAATTTTCTTTTCTAATGGCTGGTCACTGGATTTTAGAGGTTCAGATTTTTGGCTGCTGCTACTGAATGACAAGTCAGGCTGTAATAAATCTTCCCCATCCCTTATCCATGACTTAATTGTGGATCAGACAGATAGCTTGGCATATATAATTGAGTTCCTAGTCCAGTGTTGGCAAAGCTTTTCAACATTGAGTGCTGAGGAATGCCGGAAACTGGAAGAGCAGGTCCCCAGTGTGAACTCGCAGGAGTGCCAGAAACCAGAAGAGCACACCAGGAAGCTGAGCTTCCGGTCACCTGGTCTTCCAGTTTCTGGCACGCATGCACTTATGAAAATTGGCCTTCTCCGGGTTCCGTCGACTAAACAATGTCGTCTGGTGGGACCCAGGGGAAGAGCCTTCTCTGTGGCGGCCCCGACCCTTTGGAACCAGCTCCCCCCAGAGATTAGGATTGCCCCCACCCTCCTTGCTTTTCATAAACTTCTTAAAACCCACCTCTGTCGTCAGGCATGGGGGAATTGAGACATCTCCCCTGGCCTATATAGTTTATGCATGGTATGTTTATGTGTATGTCTTGCTTTTAAATAAGGACTTTTTAGATATTTTAAATATTAGATTTGTTATTGTATATTGTTTTTTACTATTGCTGTGAGACGCCCCAAGTCTACGGAGAGGGGCACATACAAATCTAATAAATAATAATAATAAATAATAATAATAAAATTGGCTGGCTGATGCACATGTGCACTCTGGAAACTGGAAGCTCAGTTTGTTTATTTATTTATTATTTATTTATTGGATTTGTATGCCACCCATCTCTGCAGACTCATGTGCATACATGCCAGGGAATTTCTTTTTCAGTTTCCGGTGCTCTCACTTGTGCAAAGACCAGCTGGCCGGCATGCATTTGTGCACTGGAAACTGAAAAAGCTATGGGTGATGGCTGGCATGCCAGGAGAGATGGCTCTGCAGGCCACTTCTGTTCAATGTGCCATAGGTTTGGCCTCATGGTCCTAGTCTCTATTGGTTGGGTTTCCACTCTGAATATCAAGCATCTTAGTAGCTAAGATCACTGAGCCAGGTAGGAACATAGCTACAATTAGTTGAGATACTGTGATGACTTTTAAAGGTGCTGTCCCACAGATTGCCAGATGTGACACTATTTAGAAAATTGGGCTACAGGCACCATGTGGAATTGTTTCTTTTCCCTGCTACATAACAAATCCTTGTCTAGCACGACAGTGGAATCTCATAGAGTTATGATCCTAAGGAATTCCTTCTGACTTCTTTGGATATGGATTCTGATATCATTCAGGAGTTCATTGCTACCATGGCCACCATGAATCTGTTGACTGTTTCCTAAGTTAATTTATTTAAATGAATTAAATTAAATTGTACCTTATGATTAGCGCATGCATATGCACCAAGACAAATTCCTTGTGTGTCCAATCACACTTGGCCAATAAAGAATTCTATTCTGTTCTGTTCTAATAGCCCAAGACATAACAGTGCTATCACGGTGGATCTGGGTTTTTTTCTTGGGGTAGTAATGATATCATTTGGTTTTAAGTGAACTACCACCACATCCTTTCCATGGAAACATCATTTTCTAATTGCTTTGGTGTGTTCTGGTACTTTTCCATGTTGCAGAGATAGGAATTATTTGATCAGTATCATCCATGTCCTTGATGAGCCCAGTTGAATTATGGAGGAAATTTCCAGTTGTTTCTGAAGTATTATGCACCACCCAGAGTTGCTATAGAATTGGATGGCCTTATAAATCAAATCAAATCAAGACTATGCTGATCTTCACAATTTTTTTCCAGTTTGTTCTTGTCTCATAGCTTTCCTTCTTTCTTTGTTGTGTCAGTTCTTTTCCCAAGGATATAAAAAAGATAGAATACAGCCATGATAGGCAGGCACTTCATTTAATTTATTTTTCAGTATCAGCTCAAAATGCCAGTTGATGATTTAACATATATACTTCAGCTCTCTTTTTCCCTTTTTCTACTTAGGGTAAATGTTAGGGTAAGCTAGTGATATAAGGATACACATAGAGCATTATAGGATTCAGATATGATGTAATAAAAAGATGCATATAAAGAATGAAAAAGAATGAAGATTAAAGAATGAGGTTATTATGTATATCACTACCATGGAAATATATGTCACTGAAAATACAGTACTAAAAATATACTGTCACTTTTTAAAATTTGACTTGCAGTTTTGGGGGCCATTAAAGATGAGAATGAGAGCAAATTTCTCAAACAAATGGAAATCTTCAGACAAAATTAATGACAAATTTGGATCAAGATACTTAAGATTCTTGGAGACCAACCAGTGGGGTGTTGAAGACAGCAACCAGTCCATGTGCCTCAGGTTGCTCATCCTTTATTATATTATATAATAATATTAACATGTAAATGTATGAGAATTGTTGCATATCAAGAGTGCAACCAGGTCCTCTGTTTAGTTGAAAAAAGTTGGTTGAACCATCTGACAGCTCCCTATACAAGGGAAAGCTGTCAGACTGGCTCTCTCTGGATTTTGTAAATAGTTGGAATAAAGAGCTGTTGTATGAAGTTAGGACATTGTAGCAGACAACTTTGTGTGCTATGCTTAGGACAGAATGTAGGTGGCATACTTCTAGGCAATACAAGCCCAAAATTTCAAGCCTGGTGGCATAAAATATTATGTTGTGAACAAAGGAGTGGTTGTGCTTGTGGCATGCTAGTCAAGTTGGGCCAAAGTTGTCTGGTTTTTGTCCTTACTATTTACAAGAGATTGTTGTATGTAATGTGGGTATGATCTTCTTTCCAACAATCATGGCTTCTTGTCATTTGAATTGGTTCCTTAGGCCCCTTATAGTCCTGAAATCTTGAAACTGGCAGGTTTAAATTTCTAATAAAGCTTAATTGCTTTGAATGCTTATCAAGGGATTCATGGTTGGTAATATCTCCTCTGACAGATTTCTCCACAGCTGCCTGGATTAAGTTGCCAATTGTTTGGTACAAGACAGCTTTTATTGACTGATTTCAGATCCACCATTTTACTGATGGGATGCCTTATGACTGATTACTAAAGTTCTCAGTAAATTTTCCAAAAAAAACCCCACCCATCCAAAAATTACCTGCCTTTTCAAAAGTGCTCTTTATGTATTTTCATTCTATTCTTTTCTTGTTTGTAATCCTTATCAGTTATAAAAATAATCTTGATATATTGAAATAGTTAAGGGATCAAGCAATTGGTAAAATAAAGTCCACCTATTTTTTTAATAATATGGTTTTAGGATGCAACTAATATATCATCCCATATAGGCAATATATATAATAGACACTATCTGCAAAGTAATAAAATATAATTGTTTGTAGTGATTTCTGCAAATATCAGACAATGTCATAGGCCAATATGTACAGGAATGTTTCCAGAATGATTATGGATTTTGTTGGCATTTAAGAGAAAATTCCATAAAGCTAGTACCACAACAAAAAGAAGCTTCTTTGTGGTTGATGCCAACAGAGTATTTTATAGAATGTCACTCAGAAAACCTGACATGTGGGCAATCTATATATATGAGCAAAGGCATATTGGATTGTTCAAATATCTTTCACTCAAGTTATTTAGGGTCTTGTAAATTCATTAATCCTAATCTTTAAATTTATGTTTTAGCCAAGAAGTTCAGTTGGCAATAGTGTTGCATGAGAAGGATATATATAATAAATATAATACAGTGAGTTTGTCACTCTCTGTTTTCTACAAGATGCAGCTTCTGGATCATACATGATTGGCCCTGAGAGAACCATTTTAGAGTAATTAAAATGTGACATTATCAGTGGATGGATCATTATAGTTAAATAATAACTGTCCAGAATAATCATGGCTAGCATAATAACCACAGCTAGAAAAGAGTGTTCCTTGGCAGTGTGACCATTTGTGCATTCAACAATAGCGTTTGTGACTTTAAGAGTATGTTTAGACTGTGTATCTGCTTTCCCAAGAGTAATATTTACTTCTCAGTTAGCATGCCCCCTAACAAACTAAAGTTTTTAATTACAGTAGTTAAAAACATTTACATTCCATGAAAAATGTTGGGTGGGCTAACTCTAGAACATGCCGCGTGGAACTGGCCATGGGGGAGACGGGCAGCTTCCCTTACTTACAAATCGCATCTGTGGGTCTTTTCCTTCAATTTTTTTGCCTCTTTTCCCTTTGACTGGTGTTGCACTGGAGGGGACAGAATTGTCTGAACTGAGGAAATTAAGGTGGTTGTGGGGAATCTATCTCTGCCTATCAGCATCCATTGGTATTTGGTTAGCGTCCTATTAGTTAGAGCAGGGGTAGGCAAGGCTGGCTCTTCTATGACTTGTGGGCTACAACTCCTATAATTCCTGAGCCAATCATGATTTGTGGACTACAACTCCCATAATTCCTGAGCCAATGAGGAATTCTGGGAGTTGAAGTCGACATGTCATAGAAGAGCCAATTTTTCTTCCTTTGAGTTAGAGAGCTAGAGAGTTGAAGGGTGTTTGGAAACTCAAACAGTATTTGCTGTGTGAGCAAGAAGGAAACAGGAAGGAGTCTCTGTGTGGTTTAGCTCAACTGTTCTGTAGTAAATCTGCTTGCTGCTGTGAAAGAAAAAGCAAAAAAATGTTTTTATGCTACATTCCCTGCTGTCATTTTTTTTTGTTACGTACATTTCCCCAGTGTATTTTTAAATGATTTGAACTTTTTTTTAAAAGCAATTACTTTATTTATCTTTGACAAATATTCCTTTTTTAAGGTGCATCTATCACTAATTGTTTCTTTAAAAAGAAAAAAAGAAAAAAGATAGGGAAGAATTTTGTTGGCGAATGTTTGCCATTATGTGCTATCCATAGATATGGCTATTTGTGTGCAGTTGTGGAGTGTATTAATTTGGATTTTGCAAAGATACATCCATTTCAATCTGTGAAAAAATTTCATTGACATGTTTAGTCAAGGATCGGTAATAGGAAAGAGCCTGAGGTGAGCCAAACGACATGTACAACACAGACAACAGTGTCAGAAAACAAGATATGTACTAGGCCCAAAGGACATGGGAACATCAGAGATGTAAGAAAGACTATTCTTTAAACCAGTCTCAGCTGCAACAGGAAGCCTGTAGGGTTTCTTTTGGTAAATGATACCAACCTCTGACAAGGAGAATAATGGAAAGTAGTCTGAGTCCTTTATTACAAATCATGTCTAAACAAATTTAATGGTTCTCACTTAAGTTCTTAATTAACCATGACAACTGTCAATGCTTAGAATGTTGAAGAAAAAGGGTTGCTGGATCAGAGGGGAGCAGCAGCTTGAAACCAATGGGAAGACCTTGATATGGTAGTTCTATGAGATGGAAGTTCCATGGTTAAATAGCATACTAGTTAGTACTTTCATTGTCTCTCATTGTCATTTTCAGATTGTTTGCAAGACAGCAGCTTGTATGGATGTGTATAGTTCAATGTAATTTTGTCATTTGTTTGTTTGCTTGTTTGACTTATATGCCACCCTTCCAGGGCAGTTCACAACCAATAAAAACAATACAAAAACAATTCTAAAGCCCAATTATAAAACTATTCTAAAAACCCAAGTTGTAAAACCATAACCACACTCATTCCCATTCAAAACCATATAATTGCACTCATTCACATCACAGTCACGCTAACGGCTGGAGCAGAGTGTTAAATAATAATAATAATAATAATAATAATAATAATAATAATAATAATAATAATAATGTGAAGCAAACTAAGGACCAGTACAGAAAAACTGTAACTCAATGTCGTATGGACAGTTGGCGGAACAAAGCATTGCATGGACAGTTCTTGGATAAGATTGAAGGCAAAGTGGATAAAGAAAAGACCTGGTCATGGCTTACAAGTGGAACACTCAAAAAGGAGACAGAAGGACTAATACTGGCGGCACAAGAACAGGCCATTAGAACAAATGCTGTCAAAGCCAGAATTGAATAATCAACAGACGATCCAAAGTGCAGACTCTGTAAAGAAACAGATGAAACAATTGATCAAATACTCAGCTGCTGCAAAAAGATCGCACAGACTGACTACAAGCATAGACCTGATGCTGTGGCACAGATGATCCACTGGAACTTGTGCCGGAACTACCATTTACCAGTGGCAAAGAACTGGATCATAAGCCTGAAAAAGTGATAGAAAATGAACAAGCAAAACTACTGTGGGACTTCCGACTTAAGACTGACCGAATTCTGAAGCATAACACACCAGACATCCTGATTGTGGAGAAAAAGAAAGTATGAATCATCGACTTCGCAATCCCAGGGGACAGCAGAATTGAGGAGAAGCAGCTAGAGAAATTAGTGAAATATGAAGATCTAAAAATTGAGCTGCAATGACTCTGGCATAAGCCAGTGAAAGTGATCCCAGTGGTAGTTGGCACACTGGGCTCAGTGCCAAAGGATCTCAGCAGACACTTGAAAACCATCTGAATTGACAAAATCTCTATCTGTCAATTGCAAAAGGCCACTTTACTGGGATCGGCAAACATAATTCGCCGCTACATCACGCAGTCCTAGGTGCTTGGGAAGCGCTCGACTGGTGATGAAATACGAAATCCAGCATAGTGATCTCGTTTGCTGTGTTGTATTGACATAATAATAATAATAATAATAATAATAATAATAATAATAATAATAATATTTTAGCTGTTTACACTATTAAAGAATATAAGTGGCATAGAACTGAGTTATAATACAGTTCCTGGTGTTTTCTGAGCATAAGGTGTTTTTTTTCCTTTGCAGTCCTTTTATCACCAAGCTAGGTAACTTCATCAGTTCAGGAAGGATTGCAGTTTTCTTGCCTTTTATATGCGATGAGTTATTATTATTATTATTATTATTATTATTATTATTATTATTATTATTAATTAGATTTGTATGCCGCCCCTCTCCGAGCTCAAAGGCTCTAGGCCTGCCAGCAAAGGTGAGTTTTTAAAGCCTTCCGGAAGGCCAGGAGAGTGGCAGAAGCACAAATCTCCAGGAGGAGTTGGTTCCAGAGGGTCGGAGCTGTCACAGAGAAGGCCCTTCCCCTAGGGCCCACCAGGCAGCCTTGCTTGGCTGATGGAACCTGGAAAAGGCTGAATCTGTGGGCTCTGATCAGTCGCCAAGATACATGAGGCTGGAGATGGTCCCATTAGCAACCTGGTCCTAAGCCATATAGGGCTTTATAGGTAAAAACCAACACTTTGAATTGCATTCAGAGACCAATAGGTAGCCAACACAGCTCGTGGAATGATGGAGATACATGGGCAAAACCTGGTAAACCCATGCCTATGACAGCTCTCGCGACAGCATTTTTGACTAACTGCAGTCTCCAAACGTTCTTCAAAGGTAGCCCCATGTAGGGAGCATTGCAGTAATCGATCCTCGAGGTGAGGGCATGAGTGACTGTAAGGAGAGACTCAATGTCCAAATAGGGCCACAACTGGTACACCAGGTGAACCTGTGCAAATGTCCACCTCACCTTCATTCTAAACTCAGCTGTGGATCTAGGAGGACTCACAAGTTGCAAATACTCTCTGAGGGCATCAAAAGCTCCCCACCCCAGGGTAATGGATGGACAGATGGGGTTGCCCTCGGGAGGCAAAACCCACAGCCACTCTGTCTGGTTGGGTTTGAGCTTTAACCTGCTAATACCCATCCAAACCCTAACAACTTCCAGACACCGGTACATCACTTCCACTGCTTCACTGAGTTGACACGGGGTGGAGATGTACAGTTGTGTGTCATCAGCATATTAATGGTAACTCACCCCATGTCGTCGGATGACCCAGCGGTTTCATGTAGATATTAAACAGCAGGGGTGAGAGGATGAACCCCATAAAGGAGGGACCTAGGAGCCGACCTCTCACCTCCTGCCAACACTGACTGCGACTGAC
Source organism: Erythrolamprus reginae (assembly GCF_031021105.1). Lineage (NCBI taxonomy): Eukaryota > Metazoa > Chordata > Lepidosauria > Squamata > Dipsadidae > Erythrolamprus > Erythrolamprus reginae. Next base: position 110,071,391 of record NC_091950.1, on the reverse strand, counting down.
TGAAGAGGTAGGAGGAAAACCACCATAATACGATGCCTCCTACCCCCAACCCCTCCAGTCGGCGTAGAAGGATACCCTGGTTGATTGTATTGAAAGCCATTGAGAGATCAAGAAATATTAGGATATAAGAATGACCCCTATCCTGGGCCCACCAGACATCATCTGTCAGTGCAACCAAAGCAGTTTCCATGCTGTAGCCAAACCTGAACCCAGACTGTTGAGGGTCGAGATAATCTGCTTCATCCAAGAACTGTAGGAGCTGGAGCAACACCACCTTCTCAACAAACCTTCCCTAAAAAGGGAAGGTTGGAGACAGGATGATAGTTGTTTAAAATAGCTGGATCCAGGGAAGGCTTCTTGAGGAGGGGCACACAATTGCCTCCTTTGAGGGAACCAGAAAGGACCCCTCCCTCAGAGAAGCATTGACAACTGCCTGAATCCAGCTTTGTGTCACCTCCTTGCTGGCCAAAACTAACAAGGAGGGACATGGGTCCAATAAACAGGTGGCAGAGCTCACAGCTCCTATGGTCTTGTCATTTCATCAGGTGCCACCAGGTCAAACTCTGCACACACTACAGGACTACAACTGTTCCCTGTCACCTGCATTCCAGTCAGAGTCCAGGTTCATCCGAATCTGAGTGATTTTATCTGGGAAAAACTTATTTAAATCCTCAACACTGCCCTGCAAGGTTTCGTCAAAAAACCCCTCATGTCAAGGAGGGAGGGAGTCACCCTAAACAGCGTGGCTGAGATTCCACTGATGCAATCAAGATGGAATTATATGTGCATCTTGCAGCCTTGAGCACCACTAAATAAGTCTTAATATAAGAACTTAATATTCGATCATATTCATGTGCTTGTATGAAAAGTGTGTATATAACAAAAAGTGAAGTACACTTGTCATGTAGCCTCTGTGGCATGAAATAAATTCTCTGTCTCTGAGTAGATTGTATATGAGCCATATGTAGTTTATAAATAAGTAATGTAGTTTATAAATACTGTATTTATCAGAAAATAATGCTAGTTCCATCCCTCCAACAAATAATTTATCTATAACGTGGGAAGGTCATCTTAGATTTGCTGAGAATACAGTAAACATAAATATAAGGTGGCAAGGAAATGAAGTTTTCTGCCTATATTTTTTTGGGGGGGAAGAATGATCCTAAATTATGGGTTGTCTTTCTTTTCGAAAACTGTGGTACTTAATTTATTACATTCTTAAATTATTTATCTTCTTCCTGATCAGAATCAAATTTTGGACATTAACAACCAAGTGCATTGCCATAAATTTCACCAGTGCAGAATCTAAGTTAATTTATGTGTCTCTGCAAAGTGATAGTATTTCCAGTTACAAAATTCACTTACATTATGGCAGTGATTCTTAGATGAGGATACAACATAGGAAAACCAAAGCTCTTGACACCTTAAAGTATATAAACTCTCTTCAACTTTTAACTGATTTAATTGTGATTTCAATAAAATTATATATAAAGTTGATACATTAGTTCATTTAAGCAGTTTTGAATTTTTAGTAGTTGTTTGCTTATGTAATCTCTCTGATAATTTTGTACATTTTACTTGTCCTGATATTGCAGTAAAAAAAAAGATTTTCACTTTAATTTGGTCCATTAATTTCCCTCAGTCATTTGGATAGTGAGGTACTTAGCAAGCCACTGACACAGTTGGAATGAGATACTGTTTCTGAAGCACCTCAGCTGAGTGCTTATTCTAAAGTTTAAGACTTTCATTAGAAATATACTAGACTACCCATGAAAGATTTATGTTCTCTGAATAGAGTATAATATAACCAGAAATATCGGCGGTGTCTTCATAAATGATCCAGCTTTCTAAAAGCCACATTTGAAAAGATTAAAGGTCCACTGTCACTTATATTTTTAATATCATTAGCAATGAATTAAAAGCAATTATTGGCTAATCACCATATGAGTCAAATCAGATGTTTTATTCCAGATCTATAATTCCTAATAAAACCAATGTTTGCAATGAGAATAGTCTTTGATCATGCAAGGAGATAAGGGCAAAGTTAATAAAATGTTATTGGTGGCATCTCAGAATAGCATATCTTTTACTGTGTGGTCTTTCTTTCTTTCTTTCTTTCTTTCTTTCTTTCTTTCTTTCTTTTATGCCGGGCTTCATGTTACGAGCCCCAATTAAGTCACAAGTGTAAATTCAAATGCACACGCTGTTGTAAAGTAAACAAAGAGTCGGTTTATCAAAACAAAAATATTGTACACACGCATTTTAATCAGCCAAAGTGCTCTCCCACAAACCACAAGCCTGGAATGCTGTAAAAAGTAAAAACAAAAGCAGAGCAGATAAAGGCAGCTGTGAAGACGTCATTGTACAAACTGTACTTAACTGTGAAATATTCAAAAAGTGTTTGTAAATCCTGGAGCAGCCAAAACCAAACAACACTCGTCTCTCACCAAACGGATTATCTCCCATGCAAGCTCTCAGCGACACTGGCAATTTATCAGCAGCCCCATTAGCCTAATTGCCCCAGCCACAAGTGTTCTCCATTATCTTCTATAATACTTGCGCAGTTGTTCCCTTCTCGTCATAAACCTGCACCTGCAAGCATCTATGAATCCCTCTTCCTCCGAGTCTAATAATGACTCACTAATGGGGTCATTAGCTAATGGGCTACCTGTAACTACCTCATCATCCGATTCTGCTTCATTCCCAGAATCTACCCTTGACACAGAATCTTCACTGTCCGAAGCTGTTGGCAGTAAAACTGGTCTCTGATAACGTGAGGATTCTCCCAAACCAACACCCACAGTCCTCGGAGCAGGAGCGGGCCCAGAGCCAACCACAAGCCTTTCTTTCTTTCTTTCTTTCTTTCTTTCTCTCTCTCTCTCTCTCTCTCTCTCTCTCTCTCTCTCTCTCTCTCTCTCTTGTGGAATTTGCATCAGGGTGAAGAATATGAATTCAATAGCAATAATAGAATTGGAGTTGGAATGAACTACAAGAATATTCTACTCTAATCTTCATCAATGTGTGGGCACCCCAATTAAAATACCATTAAGAATTTGAGATTTAAACTTTTTATTAAAAAACCTCCAGGAATGGAGAATCTACAACAGTAAACTGTTCCACTATTGTATAGATCATATTATCAACATTTTTCTTATGCTTAAATAAGATCTACGTAGGTGCAACATGTATGCTTTATTTCTAGTGCTGTCTTCTAGAACCATTAAAAATAATTTCTAACTATCTTCCCTGTGTCATCTGTTTATATACCTGAAGTGCATATTCCCCTTCATACTATTTTTCTCCAGATTCAACATCCCAAGTTCCTGTCCTATCCTTTTATCCTAAGACACTCTTCAATTCCTGGTAACATGTTTGTCACTCTCCTCTGAATCTATTGTAATTTGTTAATATCCTAATGTCCTCTGAGGTCAGTTGTTTGCCAGCAAGAGATGGGGAGTGCTTTCAGACATGCATTGTGTAACATGGTTTGGGTTTCACCTCTGGATTACTTGAATAGCTGGCATTAGTCTTGCATGTCTTAAAAATTATTTTTATGGTACATTACAGGTACCAATTCCTGCTGACGTGAATGTGGGTTTAGTTTAATCAGATTTGTATGCCGCCCCTCTCCGCAGACTCGGAGCGGCTCACAGCAATAACAGTACAATGTAAAACAAATCTAACCCTGCTGTTCTGTTCGAAAAAACTTCCTAATGTTATGTTCGGGTCACATACGACCCGGAACGAAAACTCTTCATTTGAAGTGCTTATGTTTGGTCAATTTGAAAACTTTTTTCACTTGGAAAGTAGTCTGAACATTTCTGCACACAATGATATGAAAATTGAAATGAAAAAAGTAAATCTTATTGGTTTATTTTGCATGCCCCCCCCCCCGTTTTGTTTTGTTTTTTCAATTTATGGATAGTTTTGCTTGCAAAATCCATTCTATTTTACTAAAGTTGGTGTGGGATTGGTAGCTTGAACATTTCTGAACATAATGATATGAAAATTGAACTGGAAAAATTGATGCATATTGGTTTATTTTGTTGATGAAATGCATGCCCCCCATTTTTTTGAAATAGTCTTCACTTTATGGATAGTTTTGTTAGCAAAATACATTCTATTTTACTAAAGTTGGTGTGGGATTTGTAGCTTGAACATTTCTGAACATAATGATATGAAAATTGAACTGGAAAAATTGATTCATATTGGTTTATTTTGCACATAAATGGGCCCCCATGCTTATACTCAAATAGGCTTATACTCGAGTAGGCTTATAATCGAGTATATAACAATATGGTCTTATATTCAAAAATAAACCAATAAGAATCATTTTTTTCAGTTCATTTCTATTTTTCTTATGTTCAGGATTGTTTCAAAAGGATATTCCAAATATTTCTAGCCAAATATGTATAAAAAGTGACAATAATGGCACACAGCAAGGCCGAGGGGGGTGGCCCTTTTGTGGCAAAAATAAACCAATAAGAACCATTTTTTTCAGTTCATTTATATTTTTCTTATGTTCAGGACTGTTCAATTTAGTATATCAAACCTTTTGGGGGGAAATTCCTTAGGGATTTGTAGCCTTAAAAAATAGAAATTGACACGAAATTCAGAAACGATGGGGGGAGGGGCTTTTTGATCAAAATAAAAATATAAGTCTCAATTTTTCCAGTTCAATTTTCATATCATTATGTTCATAAATGTTCAAACTAGTTTTCCAGTTGAAAAAGTTTTCAAAAAGATCAAATTCAAGTACCTAAAAAAAATCATTTTGGTCCGGGTCTATATGACCCGAACAGAGTAAACGTGACTTTTTTTTTGCCCAGAAAAAACATTTTTCCCCCACCCCCACAAATATTTTTTTGATGATCAGCATTGTTAAATTGAGTAAATGAATGCCTAAGATTTTAAAGAATATTTCGGATTTGGAGCATAAAAAAATAAAAAGTGAAAATGGATGCAAGCAGCCGAGGGGGGGGGGCTTATTTCTGATGTTAAAAATCCAATAAGAATCATTTTTTTCTGTTCCTTTATATTTTTCTTATATTCAAAAATGTTCAAGCTACCAATCCCACACCAACTTTAGTAAAATAGAATGGATTTTGCAAGCAAAACTATCCATAAATTGAAAAAAAAATCACAAAAATGGGGGGGTCATGCATTATATCCGCAAAATAAACCAATAAGATTTACTTTTTTCATTTAAATTTTCATATCATTGTGTGCAGAAATGTTCAGACTACTTTCCAAGTGAAAAAAGTTTTCAAATTGACCAAACATAAGCACTTCAAATGAAGAGTTTTCAGTCCGGGTCGTATGTGACCCGAACATAACATTAGGAAGTTTTTTTGCCCAGGAAAAACTAAGCCCCCCACCCCCCAAAAAAAATTCTCATAGAGAGAACCCCTGAAATGATGAAAAGTCATGAAATTTCAAGTTTCAGATATGCAGGGAAAATGTTTTACAGGGGACTCAAAATTGGTTTCGGGTCACATACGACCCGAACAGAACAGCAGGGTTTTTAAGTTAATTTAAAAAAAAAACACCACAAATTAAAACCAATCATACATACTAGCGTACCATGCATAAATTTTATAAGCCTATTGGGGAGGGAACATATCAATTGCCCCATGCCTGACGGCAGAGGTGGGTTTTAAGGAGCTTACGAAAGGCTAGGAGGGTTGCTGGGGGGAATTAGGAATTCCTTCCTTTTTTTATTATTCTCTCTTTTGATTGGGGGTAAATGTAGTTTATCTCTATGTGTCTCTTAATAGCTGATTTGTCTGAATGCCAACCTTCCTGGACCTTCTATAACTTTTCCATTAGTCTTGGTCTAACATCTCAGTTTCCAGACAAAACTGGTTGAGTTTATCCATGTATTGTGAGATTAAAGAGTTTTTGTTATGTTTTCTCTCAAACTCAGAAAGCAATACCATAAGCTGTGCTGAACAGATATTCTCTTCTTTTGTAACCACTTATAATTATTAATATCCTTCTGGAAATGAGATGCTCAGAAGGATAGCACCGTAGCACTCATCTTTCCCACAATGTTGCTTTAAATGCAGTCAAAAATTATGCTGGTCCTTCTAATAGCTCTTGATTCTTGTTCATATTGTTTTCAATAATCTTAACTGTGACCTTGTCCAATGTAGTGCTTCTAAGTCCATCCAGTCATATTTTATGTGTGTCCTAATTTTCTTCACTAAAATATAATATTGAGTCAAAATATATTTCTCTTTACCAAAGGATATCTTACTCCTTCACAAATTCAGATTAGACTAAAACCTGTTCTGTCATTCTGGATGTTTGCCAAACTTCCCAATATTGTCTCTAATAAGCAAATTAGTTCATGACTAAAAATGTAGAATGATACTGGTTCTCAAAAAATTCTGCAGAAATCAACTGATAACTGTTCTCTAATTTAAATACATTAATGCCTATTATTTGAGAGTGGTTAGCTAGCTTGTTTTGAATACTTAGAGAGATCATGTTCTGAATATGCAATATATTCTACTGAAATAAGTATTAATTAAACATGACTCAGATGTTCTAGCAACCTCTATTGGAAAATATGAAGAACCAAGTTAGCGGAAGATTATTGTAGAAAAACTCTTATTTATCTGATTACTCCACATTAACATAATGGTTCATAATCATCAAATCTGTCTCCATAAATATATGAACCAATGTTATATTATATTCCCATGGTTAGATAGCGCTCAAGAAAAAAGAATTTATGGTAGACAGTCTGTAATATTTATAATACGTCCCTTAGTTAATTTTCTCAACAAGATACCCACTTTATCATGATAAGATTACATGCACAAAAGACATGGTAGAATTGTGTTAAAATTATGTTGATGTGAGTGCATATGAACTTGTGCACAATAATGAGTGCAAACCTGAAGCACATAGCTGAATATTTTTTATTCTTTCACATGAAACAAAAAGTCAAATCCCTTTAATTTGGGGTTAATTTTTCTGGTCCGTTGAGCATCTGGATTTATCTGTTTCTATTATAGATTGTGCTGAGACCATTGTTTTGTAGAATTATGTATGTTTATCTTTTAAATTGCATTTTTAATGGAATTGGCATTTTTGGTTGAAGGGTGACCTAAGCATCTATTTATATATCAGAATCTTCAGGTTTCATCTATGGGGTTTTTTTGCTAAAGTGTTGCAAACTCAGTTATATGTTGAATAGAGATGCCAGGAGCTGTTGAAGTGACTAAGAAACACAATGTGTTTGCATCAGTGAAGAAGGGTAGATGGTTGAGGTGACATTGAAAGAAGGATGTCAGTTGATCACAAAACCCCGCCATAAATGTGGTCTTCTATTAGAAGCCACTCTCTCAAGGAGAGTTACTTACAGTCAGTCCATTATTCTCATTTCTGTACCTAATTGTATCAAGCGAAGCTTGACTTGAGTCCAGAATGTTACCTAGTGTATTAGCTTCCTGCTTTTAATGCCTGCATAACATGTATTCTACCTTTGCAGCACTTCATTAACTTTTACTTCCTTATTGATCTATAAAATATGGTGGCTTGTGTTTAGTTTTAAACCTTTAATGTACAATTTCAGGATCAGGGAGTTCTGACTTTGTAGAAAATGTCTTGGCTCTGTTGACTAGGTGCATGTTTACAGAAAGGGTTAATAACAGAATGTATATTTTTATGTTCTGAAGAGCACAACTTCTTGATTCCAGCATTTACTGGAACAATAAAGGAACTTTGTGTGTGTGTGTGTGTGTGTGTATGATATGACTGTATGTATGTTTTTTATATATTGGGGTTTCTTGTTTTTTAGACTTTTTAAAATGTATTATTGTTATTTTAGATTCTAACTATTAGATTTGTCATTGTATATTGTTTTTATCATTGCTGTGAGCCGCTCCGAGTCTACGAAGAGGGGCGGCATAAAAATCTAAATAATAATAATAATAATAATAATAATAATAATAATAATAATAATAATAACAACAACAACAACAACAACAATAATAATAATAATAACAATAACAACAATAGCCCTCCTTATCTTTCGTAAGCTCCTCAAAACCCACCTCTGTCGTCAGGCATGGGGGAACTGAACTACCCTTTTCACCCTAGGCCTATACAATTTATGCATGGTATGTTTGTGTGTATGTTTGGTTTTAATAAGGTTTTTTTATTATTTTAAACATTAGATTTGTTACATGCTGTTTATTACTGTTGTTAGCCGCCCCGAGTCTACGGAGAGGGGCGGCATACAAATCTAATAAATAGATAGATAGATAGATAGATAGATAGATAGATAGATAGATAGATAGATAGATAGATAGACAGACAGACAGACAGACAGACAGACAGACAGACAGACAGACAGACAGACAGAGATAGAGAGATAGAGAGATAGAGAGATAGAGATAGAGAGAGAGAGAGAGAGAGAGAGAGAGAAATAAACTTTAATGTCAATCTATTTCCCATTCTATTAATTTGCTATAGTGAGACACATAGTTTTCCGATCTCCCAAACTGAATTCTTCTAATCAGGGAACCAATCGTATATATGAAGCATTTCTCAACTTTGACAATTGTCAAAGCAATTTTGAGAACAGTTTATTGGGAAGAATGGAATACCATGGAAAATAGCAATAAGAACATAAGAGAGTGAGAGGGGCGTGAGGGAGGTGAGAGAGACGAATCAGCACCACAGCAGTCCTGCCCCCCCCCCCCAACAGACCCAGGACGCTGTCTGGTGCAGAATCATGCTGCGCAGAGACCGAGAAATAAAGAGACCGAGATGGGTGAGAGAGAGGTGAGAGAGAAAAAATCAACACCACAACAGTCCTGGCCCCCAAACAGACCCAAGACGCCGAGAAGCTATATGGTGGGAGCGCTCAGCATCAGAAACTCTGTCGGATGGAGGGCCTACCCAGACCAGCTTCTGCTATGAGGGAGAGGGTTGAGAGAGGAAGGTAGAGACTGGGGAAAATGCTGATGAAGCTGGTGGACTCTGTTAAAGCCTCATGGAGTCCGTATGCAGACTGTGTGACACCGCGGAGGTGCTCAAGAATGGGAGGTTCTGCCCAACAACTACGGAGGCATTGGAAGGTGACCAGGGAGACCAGCGGAAATTGGGGGGGGGGGGTTTCCATGGAAATGGAAGAGCTAAAGACAGAGAAAGATCAGGAGTGCCGGCCAGTGGCAGCAGTTGGCACAAAAGAACCTGGGGAATAGAAATAGTAAACCCAGGACTCAAGACATTCCCACTGAATTTGAATAACTCCAGAACTGACCTTTTTTAGAACTTAGGTGCTACTTGACTGATTGATTAATGAACTGGACTATCTCCTGCATTCTAAACATTTTAAAAATATTTTTAATGTTCTTAATAATTAATTTATATATTTTTAATATTGATTAATATCAATTAATATCAATTTTTAGAGTAAATTTTAGAGTAAATTGGGGGGGGTCTTTTAAATTTGATGGATAATTGGGGCGGGTGTGATAATATGCATGAAATGAGTGATTGGTATGGGTGGGATTGGTCGGGGCGGGTGGGCTTTTGGTATGGATGAGATGAATGGGAATGGTATGAATGACTTAATTAGCCTACCTGACACTGGAGAGGTGGGAGGGGAGGGGGCACTGATCTCTGGGGTGGCAGAGGGTCGGAATATTCCAGTGTTGCTGGGGAAAGGCAGATATGGCAAGAGCCATGGAGCTAGCCATTCCAGGGGAACGAGAGATAATTTCTTAATAACGATCCCTTGTTCCGGCTCCGTGAGCTCAACCCAGGGCACTGGTGATGAGTGTAATTCTGGCCCTGGGCTCAGGCTGCTGCTACTCAATGCCAGGTCAGTGGTAAATAAAGCTCTCCTCATCCGGGATTTGATTCTGGATGAGGAGGCCAACCTGGCATGTGTGACTGAAACCTGGCTGGGCCCAGAGGGAGGAGTTCCTCTCTCTGAAATCTGCCCATCCGGGTTTCAGATATGGCACCAGTCTTGACCCCAGGGAAGGGGGGGAGAGAAGTGGCTATTATAGCCAGGGAGAGCCTTTGCCTGCGTAGACTCGTTGCTCCAGAGATTGCAGGTTGTGAGTCCCTCCTGGTGAAGTTGGACTTAGGGGTTCAAGTGGGCTTGTTCCTCATGTACCTGCCTCCCAGCTGCATGTCAACAGCCCTGCCTGTGCTGCTGGAGGAGGTAGCCAGGCTGGTGGTGGGGTTCCCCAGACTTATTGTCTTGGGGGACTTTAACCTGCCATCGCTTGGCAAAACCTCTGGACTAGCGCAGGAGTTCATGGCCACCATGACAGCCATGGACCTGACTCAAGTAGTACAGGGTCCAACTCACGAGGGGGGACACGCACCCGACATGGTATTCATCTCTGAGCAATTGAGCGATGGTCTGAGACTAAGGGGCTTAGAAGTGTTGCCTTTGTCATGGCACCATTTTCTATTGCGGCTTGACTTCCTGTCTCCAATCGTTCCCTGAAGGGAGGTGGAACCGAATAGGTGGTTCCACCCCAGATACCTGATTGACCCAGAGGGCTTTCAGAAGGCACTTGGGGTTATTCCAGATACACTCATCCACAGTTCAGCAGAGTCACTTGCTGAGGCCTGGAACAACGCTGCAGCGGAGGCTCTCGACCGGATTGCACCGCTGCAACCTCTCCACCGCACTAGACCCCGTACAGCTCCATGGTTCAACGAGGAGCTCCGGGACTTGAAACACCAGAAGAGATGTCTAGAGAAGCGATGGAGGAAGAGTAAGGCCGAAATCGATCAAACACTTGTAAGAACACATATTAAGACTTACAAAGTGGCGCTCAAGGTGGCAAGATGCACGTATCATGCCACCTTGATTGCATCAGCGGAATCCCGCCCGGCTGCTGTTTAGGGTGACCCGCTCCCTTCTTTACCAGGGGGGAGTTGGGGAGCCCTTGCAGAGTAGTGCCGAGGACTTTAACAAGTTTTTCGCTGATAAAAATATGGATGTGTTTCATTAATGGTTTCCAGAATACTTGATTTCAGTTCCCTATTCTTAACTAACAGAAAACAAAGACCCTCAAGTCTAGATGGCAGCAAAGATCTTTTTGCCACCTTTAATGGTTAAATGAATTATTGCAGCCCAGATCTGTCTCCTTTATTTACCTTGTACCTCCTTTAAGATCTCATGGGAATGTTTTCCTTAGTGTTCAGTAATCACTACACTATTTGCTCTACAGTGTTCTGAAAGAGGACAGCTCCATGAAAAGGAAGTGATGACCTAGTTGTGATATTTCTCCCTGTACCTTTGCACAAGGGTCAAACAAAGCTTGTGTATTTGGAAAGTCAGATAAAGCTGATCAGTTTACCCACCCAGGCTTTTGGCTCAATTTATACTGCTGTAATTTCTAATTTATTTTGTTATAGATTACCTCTGTTACAAAGCTAGTAAGTTGTTTTATTATTTTAAAGATATGGTGTATCTATAGTTTTTTTAAAGGGTAATTTTAAAAGATCATTGTGCATATTTTTAATTATACCTTGTACTTTATTTTTTTTACTGAATTGTCTTCCTCACATCTGATGATTTATATTATGGAAAATACGGAATAAAAATGTATAAATAATGCTTTTAAAAGTGATCACTGATTTATCTACAGTTTATTAATGTATGCATTTATTAATGTATGCAGTGCATGCATGTATACACAGTCATATATACATATATTGTCATACATGTCTGTGTGAATTATGGGATTTATTATGCAATAGTTCAGATACAAATCTGGTAACACCATTCTCAAATTATTTCCAGATTATTACATGAAAGATAGCAATTGAAATGCACAATAAAAACTGTTAGGAATAGAAAGGAAATGAAGAATTGAAACACAGATAATTCAAGGTTCAAGTTTGAGCATCAAACATAAACAGAAATATGATAGAAATTGTTTTTTCTTAGATAACTTTCTCTCAGAATATTGCATTAGCACAAAAGTATCTAGCATTAGTCGCATCTATTCAATATTTTAATGCAAGTTTCTGAATTGAAATGTAATTGAGAGTTTATAAATCAGATATCTAGTTGGTATCGTTGATGGCTTATTTTGGCTTTAGGGCCCAGAACTTTTGAAATGATATCACAACAAAATGAATAGAAATAGAATTGTAAGTGTTGAATTTTGCAGCTTCAATTTATGCCTAACTTTATAGAGGTAACAGGTCGTTCTTGTTTGTTGCACCTATGAAAATTGCTAGTCTGTATTTTATTGGACTAGACAGATAAGTCTAAGGATAGATAAGTATTGCATTGTGCGTAGCACAATAAATCAGAAGCTTCACAAATGACTGCATTTTGCTGATTCAAATAACCTTTTACTGTATAAGTATAACAAAATATTTCTACAGTGCCACATGTTCTTTCACAGACTGCATGGCAAGAGATGTTTTCACAACAAAATTGTTGCTATTGCTCTCCTATATCTCCTATATACCTTTCCTCTATTCCTATATCTCTTCTTCTATTCTTTCATTGATATATTCTATTCCTATATCTTCTTTTCTATTATTTCTTAGATATATTTTACTATGAGTATCTCCTCTATAACCTTCATCATGTATTTTACTATGTGTATATTGATATATACCCACTAAAACCCTCATTGTGTATTGGACTTTTATATCCTTTCTTTATATATAATAACTCATGTCTATCCTCTTCAATATGTATTGTGCATTGGACAAAATAAATAAATAAATAAAAATAAATAAAAAATTGTGGAACTGACTAAACCATGCCCTTCCTCAGTTTCTGGACATGCTTAGTCAACACTTCACTTTGATTGGCCGACTGACTCACCAGACAAGATTCATTGACTAACTGTTCTGATTGGCTCTTCCAGTCAGGAACAAATCTCAATAATAAGTAATTTTGTTTGATCAGAAAATCATGGCAAATCTCAAATGTGAAGTAATATTTTCACAGTCAGCAGACTCCAGTATGCAAGGATCCATCTAATGAAGAATACCATGTCAAGTTGGAGATCAGACCTTCAACTGCCAGTAAATCAGAGGCTCCAGATAATATTGTGCAAAATAATATGGAGCAATAAGAACCTTGAACATTAATAATAATCTTGAACAGTATAAATCAGGGGCTCCAGATAATATTGTGCAAAATACTATGGAGCAATAACAACCTTGAACATTAATAATAACCTTGAACAGTATAACAATTTATCCTTATCTAAAGTTTTATCTTGGGGTACACAAAATTAATATTTTCATATAAAATCTCCTGGAATCATATATGCAATAAATAATACATTGTCTCTCCCAATAGTATTATTTCTCTTCAATTCAGCTGAGATTTCTCATTCAAAATAACAGTGAATAATGCTGATTCTGGACTTATGTGTAAAAGTACATAAATAATTTAAAATGATATTGTATTCATGCATGTTTTAATGTCAATAAAAGATGCAAATTATCAGGCATTTTCAAATTCCACATGGCTTTCATTACACCTTTTTTTAAATGCCTATTTAAAAATATGCATTGCTGAAAAGTAAGGACAACATTTTAGTTTTTGCTATTCAAAAAGAACTGTAAGGAAAGTTTTATTACATTCATCCTTTTGCTATCCTTTCGCTAACCAAAAATAGCTGTTGAATATGAATATATGTAAAAAAAAAATCTTCTTACCCTTATGGGTGGTATGTGTCTTCCTCAATTTCAAGTCCTCTACCAGAGACCCAGGGGGTTGAGGGTTCTGCACAGGATCTTAGTTGTTTCTAACACACCACTTTTTTGGACAGAAACCTCTGATGTCTTTCCTTGGATCTGTTCGAGCCACTGTCCCAGTTTAGAAGGCCCAGTCCCAAGTAGTCATACCTCCACTGGTACCTCTTTATTCCTTTCGAATTCATTCTTTATGTGCTGATACTTCTCTAGTTTCTTATATTTCTTCTATCTGTCACTTGGTACCACTACATCTATCACCATATTCTCCATATATCATATTGTTCTGTCGGGCTCTCTGGTACACTCCTCCCAAAAATTTACAGGTACAAATTTCAGACACACACACGTTTGAAAATTCAAAACAATGTTCTTTATAATGAAAATTCACATAAACTAAGCCCTCTTTTGGTATAGCAAAGAGCACTGGTCTCCAAACAAACTGGTAATTTGTGCAAGTGCCTTATCATTTCTGTGATACTTAGCTTGCAGCTGTGAGGCAATTCATAGTCCTTCTTCTTTCACAAAGTGAAACACACTTTGCTCTGGTTTAGTTTCAAGGTGGGGAAAAAGCAGCACACAAAAGGTCAAAGCCAGTAAAGCAGTCACGAAACACAATGATCAGATAATCCTCCACAATGGCCAAGCCCACAGGCTGCTATTTATAGCAGCCTCACTAATTACCACAGCCCCATCCAACCACAGGTGGCCTCATTTTCTTTGATAATAATCTCTCAGTTGTTGTTGCCTATGCATCGCTCTCCTCATGCATGGCTGTATCATTAACTCTTGTTCCGAATCCAAGGAGGAGCTAGATAATTGATCTCCTTCTGAGCTGTCTGCCACACTCTCCTCCTCCCAGTCACTCGTGTCTTCTTGGTCAGAGGAGCCTTCATCAGCAGATTCCACTGGGGGCAAAACAGGCCTGCAGCATGTGGATGTCTCCCCCACATCCACAGTCCTTGGAGCTAACCACAACATCAAATATATGGACTAGTGATTAATGCACCATCCTGGAAAGTGAGAGTCTATGAGTTCCTGTCCTGTGTTAGAAAGAAATCCAACTTGTGTCAATGATTTTCTCTCATCCCTAAGAAGAAGGCAATGGCAAACTACAATGATCCCTCATTTATCGTGGGTGTTATGTTCCAGGACTACCCTTGATAAAGGAAATTCTTTGAAGTATCTACTCTATATTTATTTAAATATTTATACACTATTTTAAGGCTTTATAAACCCTCCCCCACACTTTTACGCTATTCCCTTAATAACCAGATCCACACTGTTCTGTGCATGTATTGTACCTTTACACTTACTGTAAAATGCTTTGAATTCCTAAACCTACCTGATGAAATGATGCTCCATATGAAATGGTCGAGTGTAGGAGCAGACTCAGAGATGGGGAAGCTGCGCACAGACGAAAAGTAAACAACACGCTACTGTACTGAGCTAATCAGGCTCTGGGATACAAAGCAGCACTCTCTGGTTGGTCACTTCTCCATCAATCAACAAATCATGTGTTGTTTACAATCTCATGTAGGCAAGTAGCATCTCTCAGATCGAGTTCCACAGAAAACCCAAAAAGGAGCGAAAATCCACGATTTATTTTTTCCATTAATATTTTATTTAAAACCCTGATACACCGAGTTCCCGAAAGGTGAACCTTGAAGTGGCAAAGGATCACTGTACTTTTGAAAATTTTATCAAGAAACCTGCAGGAAAAATATCCAGGCAGTCTCAGAGAATCAGACACAAGTGAATGCAAAGGGGGGGGGGGGGGAGAAGCCTTGTGGAAGAGAGGCATTAGAATTAAAAGTTCTATTAAGTCTTCTGTAGAGCCTGCAGAAAAAGTAAATTATGATCAGTAATAACAAGAGCCTTTAGTTGCCCCAGTGTCAGGAAAATTGAATCATAATAAGATGACGCATATCTGTCCATTGTAAACTAGTCTTGGGATCATCTGTGCTGAATACTAACAAGTTATTATTGCAATTTTTAAATCAAAAACAAGAAATCTCAGGATGTTTTCACAATGCCTGTTTTTTTTCTCTAATCAGAGCTGCATACATTCTTCAATTCAGTGTTGATTCTTCCCTTAATTTTCTGTCACTGCCATTTATACTAGTCCAATTTTTGTGTGACACCCTATATAATTTTGCTTCTGAGAATTTGCAAGACCGTCACAATTGTTGCATTGTTATGACATAACAACAAAAGAAACTTCAAATGTCACTAGATTAGACATCTGAATAAATGACATGAAATAGCATTGAGATTGAAGAAAGGAGAACATTTCAAAAATCAAACTAGTATTACAAATAATAAGAATGTGCTTGGAAACTTGTCAAAAATAAGAGGTGGTAGCAACTAAGTTTCTAAATCTTTGGAGGATCTCAGAAAGCTATGAAGTATTAAACAGGATTGGCTACGTAGTTCAGAGGTCTTCAAACTTGTCAACTTAAAGACTTATGGACTTCAACCAGAATTCTCCAGCTAGCTATGCCATCCTAGCTGGAGAATCCTTGGAGTTGAAGTCCACAAATCTTAAAGTTGTCAAGTTTGAAGACCTCAGACCTAGTTAGAAACAAGTTTCTGAAAAGAAAATGGTAATCCATTCACCACTTCCATTCTGTTGCCAAAAAAGACACCTGATCAGTTCTATAATTTTATCACAAGCTGAACTTGATTTGCAAGACTTTGCCTTTAGCTCCGATAATCAGAGAAAGGGACTACAAAATGTTTGAATCCTATTTTTCAATTCCAGATAGTGACATTTAAGCAAAGAGTTTTTCTTAACAATTGATGGAATCGGTCTCCAGTTCTGCCATGACCCTCAAGATTTTATTTGTAATGAAACAATTATCACTGTGTTAATTCACTTAGCCAACATCTTCCTGCTTACTTTGAGGATTACCTAGTCACAGAGAGTGCCTATGGAGATTCTCAGTCATCCAAGTCATAGTTGTGGGACTTCGTTTTTCCTTGAAAATTTTTCATTTCTCATCCAAAAGCTTCTTCAGTTCTACTGTTTACTGTTGTCTTAAGTTCTTTAAACATTAATAAACATAGCTCTTGACTTTTGTAATTCACTTCTCAAGGCATTTGTAGAATTTCCCACTTTACCATTACAGATATGGCACAGATGGGTTTGGATTTATTCTTTGGCAAGCTGGATGACTGCACAATATAAACGGACAGTTATTGACTTAACGTCTGATTTCACAGAGTAGTTAAAAGATTCAGCTTGATATTCTCCCTACGGGAATAGCAGTATTCACCTGCTCAACATGATAAGGATATTAGACAAAACACAGAACTATTATTTTTAATGGAAAAAAGCAGTATGTAAAAAAAAACCCAGGAGGAAGTATAAAATATTTTAAATATCTTTTGATTTTAATATCTATGAACATACTGCTTATTTTGAATCCTTTTATAGAAACCAATTTTTCTTTGTTTCCTTGGCCTACCACTGAATTTTAGAGAAATTCAGATTATCTTGTGAGTTATTATGTATGCGTCTTTAGGTCTAAAAATTTGTATAGAAAACGCTATAAGAAATATACAATAAAGTTTCATTTCTTGTTGACATCTTCCTGGTAATAAACAGATTGCTTTATCTATGTCATAAGGATCTATTAAAACTCATTTTAATTGTATTCCTACTTTAAAACAGCCTTCCCCATTCTAATAGCCAAAGATGATAGAATTGGTCCTCATATGGAGGATACCAGTTGGAAGAAAACTATTTATTATTATTATTATTATTATTATTATTATTATTATTATTATTATTAGATTGGATTGGATTGGATTGGATTGGATTGGATTGGATTGGATTGGATTAGATTAGATTAGATTAGATTTATATGCCGCCCCTCTCCGAAAACTCGGGGCGGCTCACAACAATAATAAAAAACAGTACACAATAACAAATCCAATGCCCACCAATCTAATTACAATTTAAAATTAGTAATTTCATAAAACAATCCCAATATATATAAAAAACAGGCACACAGTCAATCAATCAACAAAACAGCATGGGCAAGGGGGAGGTGTTTTAGTTCCCCCATGCCTGACGGCAGAGGTGGGTCTTAAGGAGTTTACGAGAGGCAGAGAGGGTGGGGGCAATCCTAATCTCAGGGGGGAGCTGGTTCCAGAGGGTCGGGGCCCCCACAGAGAAGGCTCTTCCCGTGGGTCCCGCCAGACGACATTGTTTAGTTGACGGGACCCGAAGAAGGCCGACTCTGTGGGACCTAACCGGTTGCTGGGATTCGTGCGGCAGGAGGCAGTCCCGAAGATATTCTGGTCCGGTGCCATGAAGGGTTTTATAGGTCATAACCAACACTTTGAATTGTGACTGGAAACTGATCGGCAACCAATGCAGACTGCGGAGTGTTGGAGTAATATGGGCATACTTAGAGAAGCCCATAATTGCTCTCGCAGCTGCATTCTGCACGATCTGAAGTTTCCGAACACTTTTCAAAGGTAGCCCCATGTAGAGAGCGTTACAGTAGTCGAGCCTCGAGGTGATGAGGGCATGAGTGACTGTGAGCAATGACTCCCGGTCCAAATATTATTATTATTATTATCATCATCATCATCATCATCATCATCATCATCATCATATTATCATTATTATTTATTAGATTTGTATGCCGCCCCTCTCCGTAGACGGCTCACAGCAATAATAAAAACAATGTACAACAAATCTAATATTTAAAAATATCTTAAAACCCCTTATTTAAAAGTTTGGATTTATTCTTTGGCAAGCTGGATGACTGCACAATATAAGCGGACAGTTATTGACTTAACGTCTGATTTCACAGAATAGTTAAAAGATTTTAAATTGAGAACTGGTATTAGAATTTAGAATTTAAATTGAGAACTGGTATTAGAAAATCTTCTCACTAATCTTTCATTAAACTATTTTCACATGATATACCTAAATGTTTATAAATGGCTTACTTGATAGAACAATATGAACAAATGCTGGCTCCTATTAAAATTATCTATATTTTTAGTGCTCTCTGATACATATGCTAAGAATATCAGCACAATCCCTCTGGTTAGCAGTGGACATTATAGCCTGTAACAAGGTTGCTGCCAATTGAAAAGGAAAATAATATAATTTTGAATTTATCCAATCACATATGGGTCACCAACCGTCAGGGACATCATTGAGGCAAGGCAATATAGAGTTTCCATTTCAGATGCTTTGGAAAATCTTCATTTAACAATAAATAAATAAATAAATAAAATATATCAACCACTAAAAATATATCCCTTGGATATAATCTACCTGTAACTAAGATAACTCATAGTTCTGGAAGTAATGGGATGTAGACATGTTGTTTTGTTTTTCTGATGGAAAACAACAGCTGTCTCGTACATTTATGTTTTAAGGGCAATTTGCAACATGTTCAGAAACAGCTATAAACCAAGGATTTCCACTTTTGAGTTTAGACGTTTATGTCCAGAAAGGGCTTCAAGTTATGACCCATTTTTTTTTATTTTGAGTCATTTAATTAAATCAAACAAATAATATTTTATTGGCCAATTATTTTCCTCCTATCACATGTAGGATTACAATTTATTGACAATATTTGAAGAGATGTGGATGATAGTTTATGATCAAAAGGTCTGAGCTCATAAGCTCTGTTGGACATTCTAGCTTTAGGGACCAGCAATTATTCAGAGAAATCTGCAGTATTAGCCACTGTAAAACAACTATTTTATCTGGGGAAGCAATGATGGGTCTCATAACTTTCTTTTAAGCCACATGGGCTTTCTATTTATTTCAATGATCGTGTTCTTTGTATACTACAAATAATAATAATAATAATAATAATAATAATAATAATAATAATAATAATAATAGAAACGTAGAAACATAAAAACATATTAACATAGAAACATAGAAGATTGACGGCAGAAAAAGACCTTATGGTCCATCTAATCTGCCCTTATACTATTTCCTGTATTTTATCTTAGGATGGATATATGTTTATCCCAGGCATGTATAAATTCAGTTACTGTGGATTTACCAATCACATCTGCTGGAAGTTTGTTCCAAGGATTTACTACTCTTTCAGTAAAATAATATTTTCTCATGTTGCTTTTGATCTTTCCCGCAACTAATTCAGATTGTGTCCCCTTGTTCTTGTGTTCACTTTCCTATTAAAAACACTTCCCTCCTGAACCTTATTTAACTCTTTAACATATTTAAATGTTTCGATCATGTCCCCCCTTTTCCTTCTGTCCTCCAGACTATACACATTGAGTTCATTAAGTCTTTCCTGCTTAAGACCTTCCACCATTCTTGTAGCTCGTCTTTGGACCCGTTCAATTTGTCAATATCTTTTTGTAGTTGAGGTCTCCAGAACTGAACACAGTATTCCAAATGTGGTCTCACCAGCGCTCTATATAGCGGGATTACAATCTCCCTCTTCCTGCTTGTTATACCTCTAATATTATTATTATTATTATTATTATTATTATTATTATTATTATTTATTAGATTTGTATGCCGCCCCTCTCGGAAGACTCAGGGCTTTTCTACACCTCCATATTATGCAGTTGCCATTATTTGAAGTAGAGAATACTACCCTATTCTGTGGCCATTGTTCAAGTAAACATCAATCCTATTGACCTCTCCCTATGGAATGGAAAAGAGAACATTACCATGTATTTTATCTCAGGCAGAAAATTGTCTTCATACTTCTTGTTATCAGTTTATTTGTTTTTTAAGAAATTTCTTATTGGAAGATGGCTATCAGCCTAGGAGAGATGGCTACAATGAATTTGCTTTAGATTACATATTTCTTGAAGATTTCTATCAATCAAATGCATTCCCCTTACTTTGGAAACATGTGGATTGAAACCCTTTTATTCAATTTTTAGGGTAGCCTTGGGCACATTGTCCCTTTCAACTCATTTTATTGAGTACAGAGTAATGACAACAAATAGGAAAAAATAATTTTCAGAAATTGTTGTTCTTAATTGGAGTAACGATACCTCATATTGTGCAACTAGATGGATATGACTAGTTTGGCATTCAAAACACATGTATCTTCATTAAGTCAAACTAACAGTCAAAGCACAATAACATTATTTTAGTGGCATATAATTTTACTTTAATTTAAAATACGGGACCGCAATTCATGTTAGTACATGGAGTTTAGGGGATTAAACTTCCTTGCCCCAACATAAGTCCTGAAATCTTCTCCATCCATTAGTATTAAAAAGAAAAAGGATTTCCATGAGTATGCAATACTTAAGAGAATTGAGGTTATGCATATTTGCATATTGTCAAACCCCATATACATGGCAAACCTAAGAAGCAAAACCATACTGATTTCAGAGTGGCATCTTTATTGTTACTTGGGGTAAAAAGATAATAAGACAAACTTTCCAAACAGACTTAAAGTAAATCAGCTAATGCAAAGCCTCTGCAATGCTTTCTTTCTTCCCACACAAACAACTCTTGTCTGCATCCCAGCATCTCATGCATATGGAGACATTAGCATAATGTTAGGAAATGTCCGTACATGTATTTTATGATCCACTAATGTTATCAATACTTCATCATTTAAATTTGGGGATGAAGTTCAAGTTCTTTGTTGAGTTTTTCAATTTTTTTACGATATCAACTTTCAAGACAGGTTTTGAAACTACAAGTTTAAAAAAAGATTCAATTAGTTATAACTTAAATGTTATGCTTCAGTTCATTTAGAGTTCAAACAACAGGAAAGGGGTTATTTTTCTTTTCTTTGGCCATTTTAAATGTCACATCTTTTTCAAGACCAGGGGTGAAAAACAGTAGAGCTCTTTCACATCATTCTATTCTGAAATGAATGTAATTTGATTGCTAATTCTATTTACTTTTGAAAAGAGATGATGGCTTGTAATTATTTGTGGTAAAATTCATTAGCTGACACTTTATTCTTTTGGTTGGTGGGTGTGGGGGAGAAACTATGCATGTACCTGTACTGGTTCTCCTACCTGTAAGACTATTTTCTGACTCTTAATTTTCTTCTCTAATTACATCTTGATTGTGGGGTAAATTCTTTTAGCTTCTGCAAAAGGGAAATCATTGTCTTTTTATCCTCTCTGTGGGGAATTGATTCCACTTGTTTGTGTGGCAGACTGAATGAAATGATTCCTAATTAGCATATATGAAATAATCATTGGTCTATCTGGAGTCATAATTAATGCATTAGACAGAATTTACCGAATGTCAAGGAGAAAGATATTAACACAAATTAGGTTATTTTTGATGGAGAGAATACTTTTCCAGAAAGAATGTTTACTAAAATTGAGCAACAACAACATATCAATTTACTAAGAGTCATTACCATGCATGATTGGAAACATTAACTTTTGCAACTGATCTTCATTTCCTGCTCTTCAAAACTGTCCCCTTGTTAAATCTTTCTGACATTTAAAAACACATCATATAAAGCCGTTATTGAGCATGGGAGGGGGCAAAGGAGGGAGAGACTACTCAGAGGAACCACTGCTTGAAACTTTTTCAGTATAATTTGTTAGTTTATGTGTGGCAATAAAACAGCATGCAATCTGATTAGGTAAAGCCGAGTTTCAATTTCATAAAAGGGCTGCTTTAGCTTCAAATATAATCCACAGTCAAAAGCAAATTAATATGATTATAGCCACCCCATCAATTAATGTGAGGAAATCACCCTTATTTGTTAGGCTAAGTAAAAAGCCATGACTATGCAATTTGAACATTTTCATTTTTTATTCTAAATATGAGCTGATACTATAAAAGTAGAATATGTTGGGGGCAATTTAGGAAGGAGTAAGTGGAACCTAGCTTTTGAATCCAGAACAGAAATTACTTGCAGCTCACTTTTTTCATTTCTTAATATCCATCTTCTGAATGTTACATGTCTCTTCACTATATTGCAGGAAAACATTGAATATATATTGATTGAGTCTATAAAAAGGAAATCTGCTTTCATAACATTATGATGTACATATCTTTAGATTTTCTTTCCATGTAGAAGGTTTACACATTCAGTAGGTTTCCTCTCTGCAGACACGTTTCCCAATGTATTGAGAGCATAGCATATGTATAACAATGATATTGTTATAAAATATGCTATAAAATATTCCAATATTTTTTATAATTTAATGTTTATTATATAATTTCCTTGTGTATAAACATGGAAAACACAATTCTCACAGAGGCCTGAGGCAAAACCTCACTTCAGGAAAACACCAAAGAATACTTTGATAGAGGCCTTATAATAAGTATTTGTGTTACAGGGAAAAGGTTTTCTAGATTCAAGGTGTGAAAATAAATGGTAGCACAAGAGTGCACCTCCAAATATTTAGTGTAAAAAACAGAAAACAGGAAGCAGAAAATGAAATTATCTGAAGCAACATTAATACTTCTGGCACTTGCCAAGGCAATTGCCCTTGATGTATTCTATTCTCATATCTCTTCTTCTATCCCTTCCCTGATATTTACTACTACACGTTTTTATTCTCTTTAACTTTCAATTTGTATTGGACAAAATAAATAAAATAAATAAATAAATAAACAATTCTCTGTGAAATTTAATTTCACTTCACTTCACTTCAGAAGGATTCCATTTTCCATTTCAATAAAAGATCTAAACAACAACTACGACACACATCTACTTAAATGAGTGTGGCTGCCAATACAATCCTGGATGTTGGGGATTTTGGGGAGGGCATCCTAGATCAAATAAGCAGGTATAATCATATTTAAGTGAATGATAGTTCAGGTTTCCTTCACATCTGCCACCCAAATGCCAAGAAACCTAAAGGGAAATAAAATGGAATCAAAAGCACAAAACTATTCTCTCTTCCTTTTTGAACAAACCAAACTTTCAGACAAATTATTAATTTCATATTAATTTTATATAGCCCTATACCAAACAACTCAAGATAAATTCATTGTATATAATTGCCTACAATATGCAATATCTGAAATGGTTTTCTTTGAAATATTTCACATTTAAGTAAAAGAACCTTTGATACATTAATATTAATTTGTTATATATTAATAAGATTCAAAATGATATGAATATTTTACAATAATATCCTTAATATTTATTTATCTGCAATTTACAAAATGGGGTTATGCCACCCCTATGAAGAAACCCCTAATAAGAAAATGATATACTTGTAGTGTATTCTGGCATCGGACCAGAATATCTGCGGGACGCCTTCTGCTGCACGAATCCCAGCGACCGATTAGGTCCCACAGAGTTGGCCTTCTCCAGGTCCCGTTGACTAAACAATGTCGTCTGGCGGGTCCCAGGGAAAGAGCCTTCTCTGTGGCGGCCCCGACTCTCTGGAACCAGCTCCTCTGGAGACTGGAAATGCCCCCACCCTCCTTGCCTTCCGTAAATTCCTTAAAACTCACCTCCGCCATCAGGCATGGGGGAATTGAGGCATTCCCCCCCTCTCCCCCGGGCCTATACTATTTATGTATGGTATGTCTGTGTGTATGTCTGGCTTAATAATGGGGTTTTTAAATGTCTTTTAAATTTATTAGATTTGTCATGAATTGTTTAATTGTATGCTGAGCCGCCCCGAGTCTACGGAGAGGGGCGGCATACAAATCTAATAAGTAAGTAAGTAAGTAAGTAAGTTAGTAAGTAAGTAAGTAAGTAAGTAAGTAAGTAAGTAAGTAAGTAAGTAAATAAATAAATAAATTTATACAATTTATGCAAGTATCATGGAAATATCAAATTAGAATTCCCAACTGAATCTGCAATAATTTAATTAAGGTATAACTGAAAACATATGAATTTTGCGCATTCATATTAGAAGCCAAAGAAGACATTTTGGTTATTTTTAAATTATTGATTAGTTTCTGTTTCATAAACAAATGAGATACAATGAACTACATTTCTATTTTATAAATACACGGTCACTTGTTTTCTAACCTGGTGCCTAAATCATTTCCCAAGAATTATGGATTTACCAAAGATGGTGAATAGCAAGAGTGGTGTACTTCAATGCTTCAAAAAACTGTACAACCATAGATTTACAGATTTGGATTATCAATTGCATTTCTTGAACCAAAATAGCAACATTTTTATCACCAAATGAACTTTAGTATCAAAAATAGTAAGAAGCACAGGCTGTATATGGGAATGCATGTTTAATTAATGCAAACTATAGAGGTACAGAGGAATTTGCAGGTGCTTCAGTCAGTTTGCGGCGCAGGCGGAGTAATAGTCGGACACAAGGTGTGGGTATAACGGGGTCACTTTTATTCAACAACTTAATTCTTAACTTATTAACTTGTTTAAAACCTTAACCCCACATGACCTGCAGGGTGCAAGATCAAATGGGGGCGGAATAACATGCCCAATTCAGACAGCAACCCTGGGGCGAAAACTCCTTGAAACTGGGTGCGGGTCATATTGAACTACACCTACCCCCTGCACCCTTACTACGCCACACCTGGCGTGTGGGATGGCTCGCTACAGGTCTACGTTAAACTCCCGCCAGCGAGCCACAGGAGCGACTCACTCCCCGGACCCAAGCCGGTCGAGCCCTGTAATCCAAGAAGGAGCTCGCCCCTCACCTCAGTAGAGGTGCCCCAAAAGGAGCTCACCAGTTGCTATTTATTTTATTTTCCGCCCCCTATCGGCCCCCCCCTCCCCCCCCCCCAGTGACCCTAAGGGGGGGGGCACTAGATGGTGGGGCCACCCCCTAACCACACTCCCACGCACAGAGTGGAGTAGGCGAAAAAACAATCGCAGCTCGTCCAATTCTGCTGCGACTGCAAAAAATTCCTACTCGGCCCCCCGGAGGGCGACCCATCATATGCACCATGTAACAGAGGGAGGGTGGGTGGGTGCCTCACGATGCTCCGGGCGAGACTGCTGTGCCACAAGTCAGCCCCCTTATATAGGGCTGCCTGCCCTCGCCCGGCCAATCGGTGCCCACGCACCGTACCACGTGGTCACGGCACCCGACGTGGGTGCCGTGACTCCGCCCCCCAACATGGCGGCCTCCATACCCCCGCCGATCGCCGCAACCCCCACCGGCCGGTAAGTCGGCTGTGGGAATTGCGGCGCAGGCGGAGTAATAGTCGGACACAAGGTGTGGGTATAACGGGGTCACTTTTATTCAACAACTTAATTCTTAACTTATTAACTTGTTTAAAACCTTAACCCCACATGACCTGCAGGGTGCAAGATCAAATGGGGGCGGAATAACATGCCCAATTCAGACAGCAACCCTGGGGCGAAAACTCCTTGAAACTGGGTGCGGGTCATATTGAACTACACCTACCCCCTGCACCCTTACTACGCCACACCTGGCGTGTGGGATGGCTCGCTACAGGTCTACGTTAAACTCCCGCCAGCGAGCCACAGGAGCGACTCACTCCCCGGACCCAAGCCGGTCGAGCCCTGTAATCCAAGAAGGAGCTCGCCCCTCACCTCAGTAGAGGTGCCCCAAAAGGAGCTCACCAGTTGCTATTTATTTTATTTTCCGCCCCCTATCGGCCACAGCAGGGGGTGAAATTTTTAATTTATTCCCCCTGCTCCCCCCCCTGCACATAAATGTGCAGGCACCTCTGCAGGTCGGCTATAAATTTATCGTTCCCACTATCGGTCAAATGAACCCCGTCCTGCCTGTACAAATCTGTGAGGGATGCCCTGATGTCTGGATGGTCTATCACTCCACCCCCAGCCTGAACCACCCACTTCCTAACCGCTCTGTTTACCCTCTTTCTAGCCTTGTCCACTGCGCTAGGACTTCTAGCCTGCCGCCAACTCCTCCTGGGCAGGATGTTGGACCACCACACACACGTATCTGGCCACCGCTCCCAGATCACCTGCAAACTCTCCCATATGTGCCACAGCAGCTCTACACCTGTCATCGCCCCTAGATCATTCCCACCAACGTGCAATACCAAACAGCCCGGCACCCCTCGCACCCTTCCACTGTCGAACAACAGCGGAAGAACTTCCCGCCAACGTAGGCCTCGTCGGCCCAACCACTGCACCACCGCTCGATCGATCTCCAAACTCGTGCCGGGCATCATCTCACGGGCCCTCCGCTCGGCCCAGTACACCATGCTGTGGCCACATATCAGGATCCTGCGGCGCCGGTCAAGTCGTCGGGCTAGAGAAAGGGAGGAAGCAGAGCAGCGTCAGACTGGCGGCCCGGCGCCTCCCCCCCCCGCCCCGCCCCACTCACCTAGGGGCGGATGTACGTCCGGAAGGCCCCAGATCTCCAGCGGCCCACTGTCTTTATATCCAGCCTGCTGAAGCCTTCGACTGCTGCCAACGACGCTGCACCTATTCTGAATGAGTGAGTCCCGTAACGTCTGGGATCTAAGCCCAGCCTAGCAAGCGCCTTGGACGTAACAGCCCAAAACTGGTACCTGGTCAGGGGTTCACCGGACGCGTGACAAAACAAAAAACCCGGCTCTACACCCCTGTGGGCCCAATACGCCACCAGAGCAGCCACCGGGCACACCCGCCGGTTGGCAGCCCGGGAAAGTTGGACCGTCACACCTCTACCCCTCTGATCGGTCTTGGACCGCCGAAGCCTCAAGGACACCGAGCTACGACCTAACTTGATATCCCTAGTGGTGAACGCCTGGCCGGAACTATCGGCTCTAGAAGCTGCTAGGACCTCGCTGACCCGAAAGGCCCCGAAAAACAAGGTCACCGCCGCGGCGTGGTACAATGACGCCTCATAAGCAGAGCGGCAGAGCCGACCCCACAGCTCGTAAAGCCCCATCAAGTGGGTGAGCTTGAGGGGACGCCTGCTGTCACCCCGGGCCTGACCTTTCTCCCTGATCCAACCCTCTAATGTCTTTCTAATCCTGAAATCCCCTGTGGTGTCCGCAAAGCCCCGAGACTTGGCGACGAAGGCCAGGCCTGCCAACTTGCCCCTAATCGTCCGGGCAGACAACCCACGGCGGCGGTCAAGTGCGCAAAATTCAAGGAGGTGTTCGACCGGGGCCGGCCAGAGCTGATCGTATCTCCTATCATGACGGAAAGCCCAAAATTCCCTACCTGCCCGCTGGTACGCTCTCCTGGTGCTGGGAGCTATGGACAAATCCATGGCCTTGCTTACGTCGGCCCTCCAATCAGCCACAGATGCTGTGGGGCTGCTTCCGGGTACTCCTCGGCCTGTGGGGCAAGCAGCCGGAACCTAGCCAACTGCCCCCTGGACAGAGCGTCAGCCACCCCGTTTCTCACCCCCGGAACATGATGTGCCCGGAAAAGCATATTGTTGGCAAGGCATCTCCTAACCATATGCCGGACCAAACCCATAACCCGCTCGTTCCTAGATGAAAGCGTATTCACTACATGCACCACCGCCATATTGTCGCACCAGAAGTGGACTGTCCTACCGGCAAAACTGGATGCCCACAACTCAATGGCCACGACTATTGGGAATAACTCCAAAAATGTCAAATCCCTACAGATAGCCCCACCGAGCCACTCCTGCGGCCAGTCAGCCCGAAACCATTTGCTTTGCCACACCACTCCAAAGCCAGTCGTGCCCGCCGCATCGGACTTCACTTGGAAGTCAGCTTTCAGCAGCATATCCTGCCTCCACAATGACACACCGTTGTATCCGTCCAGAAACCCTTGCCACACCACGAGGTCCTCCCTAACACTCTTTGATAACCTGATCCTGTGGTGCGGTTTTGACACTCCAACCGTTGCCCTGTACAATCTAAACATAAAGGCCCTTCCTGGCGCGATCACCCGACAGGCAAAATTTAACAGGCCGGCCAGCTCCTGCACCTGTTTCAAAGTCACCTTCCGTGCGGCTCGTGTGGCCCTCACCGCTTCCTTGAGTCTAGTCAGTTTGTCATCGGGTAGCCTACACGTTTGTGCAACGGAGTCCACCTCGATGCCTAAAAATGTCAGTTTGGTTGAAGGCCCCTCGGTCTTTTCGTGAGCCAAAGGTACACCTAAATCCGCGCATAAAGCCTGGAAACCCATCATTCCCTGCTGACAATCGTCGGAGCCCGCCGGCCCCGCGAATAGAAAATCATCCAAATAATGTACGACAGACGCAAAGCCCGTACTCTTAACATGTGCCCACTCCAAAAATGAACTAAACTTCTCAAACAACGAGCAGGATAT
Source organism: Erythrolamprus reginae (assembly GCF_031021105.1). Lineage (NCBI taxonomy): Eukaryota > Metazoa > Chordata > Lepidosauria > Squamata > Dipsadidae > Erythrolamprus > Erythrolamprus reginae. Next base: position 110,042,544 of record NC_091950.1, on the reverse strand, counting down.
AGAACAACCCATTGGCAAGGCTCTATCAACAAAGAACCCGCCCTCGAACTGGAAACCCAACAAGTCGAAATCCCCCGGGTGAATGGGCAAAAGCCGGAAGGCCGATTTGATATCACACTTCCCCATCAGCGCCCCCACTCCGCACGCCCGGACCATCGCGACCGCCGTCTCGAATGGCGTGTAGCGCACCGAGCAGAGCTCCTCGGGAATGTGGTCGTTCACCGATTCACCAGGGGGGAACGACAGGTGATGTATAAGCCTAAACTCACCCGCGGCCCTCTTGGGCACCACACCGAGTGGGGACACCTGCAGGAAGGGCAGGGGTGGCTCCGCAAAGGGGCCCAAAACCCGGCCCTCGCGCACCTCCTTCATAATTTTGTCCCGCACAACGTGGCCCATTCCCGCCACAGACCTTAAATTGTCCGCCATGCATGCCCTGCGCGGCCCCCCGTACGGGATCCTGAAACCCGCGGTAAACCCTGCGAGCAGGAAATCTGCGCCCTTCTTGGGGCGGTAGCCGGTGAGCCAATGCTGCAACCTGTCCAATCTAACGGGGGTTGGGCCCCTTACCTTGAGCCCCCCCAGGCTGGGGTTTGGCGGGGGTCCCAGCGTCCTTGGAGCCGGCCCCACCGCGCCCCCTGTAACAAGCGGAGGTCGGGTGTCTGCCACTACATAAGGAGCAGGCGTGGCGAAAACGACAATATGCCCTGGAACAGGCCCCTCTAGCGCCGTACTCGTAACAGTACGGCTGACCTCGAAAGGACGACCCAGCCGTGCTGCGTTGACCGGAGGCCGGGGTCGCCGTCCCCACCGCCGGGCGGGGAAGAGTAGCCTCCTTGCCCGTGGTTAAAAGCAAATGACCTGTGGGTGTCCGCCCACTGGCCGGAGTTGACGCCTGCTGCGTGGCCTGAAGCCACAAGTCGTTATGCCGCATATCCCACGGCCAGTGCCTGTTGTGGGCGGCGAACCTGCGAAAATCCTCGTCATATCGCTTCCAAGCCTCGCCCCCAAACTCCTGATACGCTCTCAGAATCATGTTCATGTACAAGATGAGCTCGTGTGTCTTATGGACATCATCTTCTACCACCACAGAGTGGTAGGCCAAAAATGCATACGCCCACGACAGAATTCCCTTGTCCATTTTGGTGCCTTTTGGGTCCTCCGACCCCTTCTTGCCCTCCTTATCCTTCTCCTTCTTTGACTTGGGCGGTAGCAAAATCTGAAACATGTCCACGTAAGCACCCCGCCAAATTTTACGTTTGAGGGACTGGGACATGTGCATACTGAGCGGAGTGTCTGGTAGGCCCGGCGCGAAAGGATTGTCGCTGTCAAAAGAAGTACTGGTAGACCCCGAGGTGGTTGACCCCGAGCTGTCCCTAGAGGTATCCCTCTTCCGTTTATGCTTCCTAGCCACAGTCTTTCTACGCCCCCTCCTCCAGACCTGCGCAGCTGTGCGGGAGCGCCATGTCCTGTGACCCCCCTGTGTCGTGCGTTTTGAAGCCCGTAGCCGGCCACGAGGCCCTCTTGGGAGGGACCACCGGTGCCTAGGCACAGGGCACTCACCCCAGTGAGAGGAGTCGTCATCCGCCTCCTCAGAGCCGGATACCATCCTGCTGGCCTTCCTCCGCTTGGTCTTTGACTGCGCATGCCGGTCCTCGTGGGATCTCTGCGGGCTCCCAGCCGACTCCGAGGAGCTCCGAGCCCCATCCGCGCCAGCGGCTGGCGTGGCCGGGCCCCGACGAGACCTGCCCCGCTTCTTTGGCCTCTCTTCCAGTTTCTCGAGTAATGAAGACAGTATACGTGAGGAAACAGAAAGCGAATCCCTCTCCCCCTGCCCCCTTCTGGCAGGCCGTGATGCAGAAGCCTCTGCTTCAGAGAAACCCGATTCCCTACCACTGAGAGGCCCCTCTTCAGCGCTGGACAACTCCTCTGGGGCCACCAGTGGGTCCACGGGCGGGGCCCGGCCCGGGCGGGGCCCCCTCGCCCCCACTGCCGCTCCCCTACGGCCCCTCGAGCGCCCCCTGGGGGTCGCCACCCCCCTGGGGCCTTCCTCACTCTCCTGCCTCCTGGCAGGCCCTGCCCTTGGGGCTTCACTCCACGCCCGCTTGGGCGCCCTCCTTCTTCCAGTGCGGCGGGGCTCAGTGGGAGGGGCCCCCGGCCCTCCGGCCTGCCCCCCCGAGGCCCGCCGCCGCGCCCCCGAGCGACCACGTCCGCCCCCCGCCATGCCTCCCTGTTCAATTGCGCCTCCAAACCCTGTGGGGGGTGTCGCCGAAGCGAGCTAAGGCTCCAGCCGCCGCTCGCGGCTCTTCTGGCCTCGAAGGCCTGACGCTCCGGCGCTCCTTGGCTGCGCACGCGGCCTCCAGGCCTGTGACGCAGCTCGCTGGGGGGAAAGGCAGCAGCAGCCTCGCCTCACGATGCTCCGGGCGAGACTGCTGCGCCACAAGTCAGCCCCCTTATATAGGGCTGCCTGCCCTCGCCCGGCCAATCGGTGCCCACGCACCGTACCACGTGGTCACGGCACCCGACGTGGGTGCCGTGACTCCGCCCCCCAACATGGCGGCCTCCATACCCCCGCCGATCGCCGCAACCCCCACCGGCCGGTAAGTCGGCTGTGGGAATTCTCATACAACTTGTTTTGCACACAAGATTAATAAATGCTTAGCATAATGAACCATTTTAAAAATAATGATTTCATAAACAAATCAAAATAAAAGATTAAAAATTCAGGGCTAAGCAATATTTTAATAATCCATTTTTAATATCCAAAACTTTTAAGTCTGAGCTTTCAGAATCCAATCCCAAACTACTGCAAGTCATCAATACACTCTTTCATTAGGTCCTATAATGAATAAATCCTTACTCATGAGTAGAACTTTGTTCCCAAGAAGTTCTTGGTTAGATTCCTTAAATAAATAGATCCATCTGGGATGGGTAGAGCAGTGGCTCAGTGATTAAACCGCTAGGGTTGTCAGCTGGAAAGAGGTGAGCTTCTATTACTTGTCCCAGTTCCCACCCACCCAGCAGTTTGAAAGCATGGAAATGAATGTAGATGAATAGGTAACACTTTGGTTTGAAGGTAACGGTGCTCTGTGATATCATGCTTTGTCAACAATCATGAGGTACAACAATCATGAAGTACAACACTTAATAATTGTCATAGGGTACAAATAAGCAATCAAGAAACAATCAATATTATTTTAAATAGTAAGGATACAATCTTGTTGCTTGTATGAATTCACTTTATGTTTGTGGATTTGTTAAATTCACTTTATCTTTGTGGGTTTGTGGGGAGGCAGAGAGAGAAATTGTGTGTGTGTGTGTGTCTCTCTGTGTGTGTATTTCTGTGTGCATACATTTTTATATGATCTAAGTATTGCCCACAAAATTATATGCTGCAACGTCCCGCCTGTCGTCGACTACTTCAGCTTCAACCACAACAACACAAGAGCTCACAACAGATTTAAACTTAATATTAACTGCTCCAAACTTGACTGTAAAAAATACAACTTCAGTAACTGAGTTGTCGAAGGGTGGAACTCATTGCCGGACTCTGTAGTGTCATCCCCAAACCCCCAACACTTTACCCTTAAACTATCCATGGTTGACCTCTCCAGATTCCTAAGAGGTCAGTAAGGGGGGTGCATAAGTGCACTAGAGTGCCTTCCGTCCTGTGCCCTATTTGCTCTCCTATATCTCCTATACCATTCTTCTTTCCTATATTTATTCTATTCTTTCACTGTTATATTTTATTCCTATATCTTCTCTTCTATTCTTTCTTAGATATATTTTACTATGAGTATATCCTCTATAATCTTCATTATATTTTTACTATATGTATACCCAATATAACTCTCATTGTGCAATGGACAAAATCAACCAATAAATAAAATAAAATAAATAACCATATATATACAGGAAGATCTTTTCAGACAAAGGAAAACAATTGGCCATTGCTTTCCTTGAACAGAGAAAAGGAAAGGATTGTCCAAATAGAAGAATAAGGTAGAGCGCTGGCCAGATTGAATTTGTGTGGTACTGCCAAAGTGTCTCAGTCCAGACTGGATTTTCTTAAGCCATCTTAAAACCAAGCTCACATGAACACAGAATTGGAGCACCTTTAAATCCGAATATACCCTGCATCCTTGAAGGTGTTACTTGCATAGACTGGCAGGAGCTTATCTTCCTTTTCAGAATGAGTTAGTAAACCTAAAAATGTTTATATCTTCTTCTGAAGAAGACAGACTGATGTTGGGTCTTATACCAGTCAAAGTCTGCCATTTCCTCATTTCACATCATCGTTGGCAAACACTATTTCCCAGACTCTGTTTTAAAGATAAGAACATTGGTTTGCTAATGCATATGCTGTGAGATGTGCTTTCTTGCATGAATTATTGCTTTTCTCTGCATGTATATGCAAAATAAATGTATGTGTACCTTTTGAACTAAGATGAGTATCTAAATTAATTATTCTGTATCACTTGAGAATTCAAGAGCTTGTTTGAGCTAATTATTTGTTACTTAGAAACTAGAAGTATCTATTTCTCCGAATGAGTGAATTAACAGTGCATACATTTGAACATTGAACTTCTGAAAACTTCCAATATACTGTACATATGAGGATGTGTGGTTACATATGTGCAAAGAAGGAACATTTTGCCAATACTTTTAGTTAGACATAGTTAGTTATACCTGCACTAAAAGATATAAAGGTCTAGAGAATGTGAAAAGAAAATTGGGAAAACAAAATGTGGATTATTTCCTAATATCAATTTCTTTTGAATTAGACTGAATTGCACTGTTAAAATGCAATTAGTATCAATAAATGAGCTATATTTCAAAACATACCAATTCAAGAAAGAAATTGATATTTGAAACAATTGGAAAACCTATTTAAAACAAGCAAAACTTAGGTTTTAAGAATCAATAAAATAAGACAACTATAAAACCATGAGAAATAGAAGAGTTAGACAATGCTGGCATGCTTAATGGGTGTGGGTGCACGTTATTATTATTATTATTATTATTATTATTATTATTATTATTATTATTATTATTATTATTATTATTAATTAGATTTGTATGCCGCCCCTCTCCGAAGACTCGGGGCGGCATAATAGTGAGACTAACTTGTCTGATATCCATGATGAACCTAAAAACTTAGCCTGCTTATCTTGTGTAAACAAATAACTCTCATTAGCCCATTTTAGATGAGTATGATGAAAATAAATTCAGTAATACTGAAACAGGATAGCAAAAGAGTGCAGTGTATCAAACAAATCTTAAGCAGAGGTTTTTGTTTATTTTTGTCTGACATTGAAGCCTCACCTTCAATCTCAAAATGGTCAAGAAATTCTCAGGTAGCATTGACTGTCAATTTTGTATACTTCAGTAAGCATTTTGGGCACCAATCGTAGCAGCATTCATGCCCTTAGCTTTCAGGTTGCGGATAGTTCACATTTGGAGGGAAACAGAATGAGGACACTCATCTCTAACCTTCACCACAGTGCCAGTCAATGATCTACAGACCACTTGTTCTCTTGCGGTGACTTCCCACTGCACGATAGTAATACCAACTTCCCCCATGAACATTTCCCATGAGAACTATATGCCTTGTAACCTTACTTTCTGGATGTTGTGGTTAGCTCTGGCCCTGCTCCTGCCCCAAGGACGGTGGATGTGGGGGAGACATCCACATGCTGCAGGCCTGTTTTGCCCCCGGTGGAATCTGCTGATGAAGGCTCCTCTGACCAAGAAGACATGAGTGACAGGGAGGAGGAGAGTGTGGCAGACAGCTCAGAAGGAGATCAATTATCTAGCTCCTCCTTGGATTTAGAACAAGAGTTAATGATACAGCCACGCATGCGGAGAGCGATGCATAGGCAACAACAACTGAGAGATTATTATCAAAGAAAATGAGGCCACCTGTGGTTGGGTGGGGCTGTGGTAATTAGTGAGGCTGCTATAAATAGCAGCCTGTGGGTTTGGCCATTGTGGAGGATTATCTGATCGTTGTGTTTCGTGACTGCTTTACTGACTTTGACTTTTTGTGTGCTGATTTTTCCCCGCTTTGAAACTAAACCAGAGCAAAGTGTGTTTCACTTTGTGAAAGAAGAAGGACTGTGAATTGCCTCACAGCTGCAAGCTAAGTATCACAGAACTGATAAGGGACTTGTACAAATTACCAGTTTGTTTGGAGACGAGTGCTCTTTGCTATACCAAAAGAGGGCTTGGTGAATTTTCATTATAAAGAACATTGTTTTGAATTTTCAAACGTGTGTGTGTCTGAAATTTGTACCTGTGCATTTTTGGGAGGATTCTACCAGAGAGCCCAACAGAACACTGGATAACCCTTGTATATATAGTTAAACATTTGTCTCCCCTCTATCCCATCCATAGTGGTCATGCTGTCCAATTTTGAAGCGATCTTTTGTTTCGAAAAAGTTCATTTCTTGTTTGAAATCCTGCAGGAGTGACCTTGGTGGATTCTTGACTCACACGGTGTGTTCCTGGATCATCTCACTCTTTCTTATTCTTCCCTTCCCTCAGTTCTTTGGCAAATTGAATAGCAATAAGTTTTCAAATGGTTCATATTTGTATCAATATTTAAAGAACATCATTTAAGAACATATATTTAAAAATACAACCCCAAAAAAAGAGGAAAAGAAAGGAAGGGGAGATTAAAAGAAGTGTATAAACTGCTTCAACAACTATTTTCAAAGTAACATCAAATTAGTATTATGTATAAAAATAATAAATCAATTAGCAGAGGCAACTGATACAACAGTCATCAATTAAAATGGATAATATGAGTCTCTATCTCTTTTAAGACAGTCTACCCTTATTACAATGAAACAGACAATATCTAGTATTTTAAAGTATCATGTTGAAAAATATCCTAAATTTTGGGTGTGATATAAATTGATGTTTGAGAATTATAGTCCACAAATTATTTCCAGTGAAATTCCACATCAGAATTGTTTTAATACAGAGTTTCTTTTTACATTGGTGCATACTCCTATAGCTTAGTTTGACATTCATCTAAAGAAGGAATTATATTTAATTTCTAGAAGCACAGAATATCCTAGCAGCTGTTACCATATACAGAGCCTCCTGTGTTTACACTGTAGCAAAATAGAGCACAGTAATGCTTAGCAGAAAAAACAGCTGGCAGGAAAGAAAAACTAATAGGAATTGTTTCATTTTATGATGAATCGACTAAAATGTAGTTTCATTGTTGTAGCTTCATTACCCAGTCTAGGTTGGGATAATTGAAATCTGCCTTTATTTTAAAAAATCATATATAATATTTATATATTGAAATATTCAATATCATTTCAATATAATCATCATTAGTTTGATTGTATGAGTTATACTATATTCTTAAATCTAATTTACGGTACATTTGGAGTCAGATATTGCCATTCATACTCATTCTACGCAGAAAGAAGTTGCTTATCCAAGGCCTTCCTTCCCACTAGCCCTGATTGTCTGTAATCGTTTCCATCTATTTAAATGCGGACATCCTTGAATGACAGAGAGATTTCACTTTTCTTTCCCATCAATTTATTTTCCATTGCCTGTTTTAACCACCTCAATTGGTTTATAAGTATGATTGTTCTGGTACCTTGTCAAGATCCATCTTTATATTTTAGCATTCTTTAAGAGTGGTAACAACAGATTGTACTGATTGAAGAAGGGCTCTAGTTTAGTATCAAGGAATGCTTTCTAAAATACTCATTGATTGCAACCTTATGCCGTATGATGCAATCTTATGCCACTTAGCAAATACGTAGAGATATAAGATATAGTAGCCAAAGTGGGAGAAACATTCCACCTTAAATTTTGCCAGCATCAGCTTCCGGGGCTTATGTCATGGATTTGTTTTTCACTGCCACCATTTATTCTATTTTATTTATTAATTTTTACAGCCATGTCCCTGACAAAGTAGTCCTGCCTGACTTATACATTTATTATTATAAACATATTATGTAAAGCATGAATATGTTTGCAAAAATATCCCAAAGTGAAATTGTATTTACAGTGTATCTACAAGAACCTTTTAATCTTTTTGTTATGTAGATGGGAATGCCTATCAAAATCAAAGTAAAGGAATGTGTGATTTTGCAATATCACTATCACCAGGAAACTCTCTAAGCAAATAGACCCATATCTGATATCAAACATTAAACAATGGAGAAACCAACTTAAATTCTCTAAGCCTCTCTGGATATCCCTGCTAGTTTATAGAATTAGCATAAAACAGAGGATTAGAAATAACTTTTAAGCTTCAGTCGTACTAACAGTTTCTTATTCAACTCTAAATATTCCTAGCAATGTGTAAAGGAATATAAAATAAAAACACCCTCCCCTATTCCATTTGGAGGCTTTCTGGAAGCCAAATATGCCCTCCCAGAACCTCTGTGTGAGCCAAAAATCAGCTGGCCAGTACACACATGCATGCTGGAGCTGAGCTAGGGCAACAGTTCGCATGCCAGCAGATATGGCTCCGCGTGCCACCTGTGATTCGCCATCACTGCCCTATACCATTTCAACAAGTGGCTGTCCAATTTCTTCATAAAAACTTCCAGTGATGGAACATCCACAACTCCTTAATTCTTGATTAGTTTCCATCCATTGTTTCTTGTCATGCCTTCTGGTACTTTGGAAAATATGTTGACCCCTTCTTTTTTGTGGCACATTCTTCTTTTTTGTCACATTCCTCACATTTATGACCTTCACAGCATCACCATGATCAAAATTTGGGTGCTAGTCAGACAAATGTATTTACAATGGTTGTAGCATCCTGAACTCATATTATTGTCATCTGTGACCTTTCCAGAGGGAGTACAACAAGCTGAATCAATGGGAGAAGCCAGATTTATTTGGCATATTTTATGAAACATGGACTGCACTTAAGAACCATGGCCAAAAGATAATAAAATTGGACTCAACTCACTTAATAAGCACATTGTTTAATGACAGATGTTCCAGTTCCATTTGTGATCATAAATCCAGGACTTCTGCGTTCCAGGATCAAATAGTTATCCTGACTCTTATACAGTGAAGGGCTACCAAAAATGTTACTTCCATACTGTGGGTGTGGCTTATGCAGGATGCCCTGCATTTTCTTTCAACATCTTTTAATGCAAATTGGGTGCTCTGGGGTGGAGCTCCATTTTCGCTACCCCACTGTGCAGTAACCCACCCCTGCTCCTATACCATCAAATTGAAATCTGGAGTGAAGATACTAGCCAAGAGGCAATATCTCATACCTACTCAAAAGTTAGTCATTTTTTAAAAGTGTTTTTGGCAACATTCTGAAGAAATATTTTATTCACTCTTCTACATCTCCAACATCTCCAAGAATGTTTTTTTTAAATCCATAAAATATAATTTCTTGAGATCTGTGCATGGTTATACGTTTCTTCAGTCTGTAATTACTAGGAATCCCTATCTACTGCTTCTTATTCACATCTGCTGGATCTATTTGAAAAAGTACACACTTACAGTAAATTGGACTTGAGAGAAAATTACAATTTGATCCAAATGAATGAGGGCAATGAATATTTAACAGCTTTTGACACTAGGTATGACTACTTTGAATACACAGTAATGACCTTAGGAACCCTTCATTGCCCTGCAATCATCTTCAGATTCATATTTTTAAAATCTGATATTATGGGCAAATGTGTAACTGGTATATTAGATAATCTCTGTGGGTTTTTTTAGGAGATGCATCTTTGCACAAAATTCATACAAGAAATAATTTAGGATGACCTTGTAATCGCATACTTTTGCCAAGCTGGAAAACATGCGTTTGCTCTTTCCCAATTGAACTATTACAGCTATTGACTAACTATGGACCGAATACAAATGAATCCTGAAAAAGTGCAATTCATTCTCATATGGCAGGCTTCTAAAAATGGGAAGGATAGCCAAAGCTTTCTGGGCATTTACCAAGCTTTATAGAAAATTTGTCCCTAATTTTGCAGAATACATAAACTATGTGCTCAGTTTCATTTTAAAAGGCCTAAATTCAGATAGTCTGTTTAAGAGCAAGTAAATTCAAATTTCAGATCCGCCTAGACTCTGTCCCTCTTCTATTATGCAAATAAGTACCTCTGATTTTGTCAGGTTTCAGATAGATACTACCAGACAAATCTGCACAAAGACTCTCCTCTTTCTCTATGACTGAAAGACAATTATTTCACAGAGAGGATTTATATATTTCCCTTCCATTCACACACACACACACACACACACACACACAAATGGCAACTGATGCTCAAAAAGTTCTGGTGGTAAAGGGTGGGACCAGATGTTAAGGACTATGTGCCATCATTTCACTCCTGTTGTCGGGTGAAGGTAGTCACTGCTAAACCATCCAATTTACTTCTATCTGTTGGCTTACCTCCTAGAACATGGGCACAGTTTCCTGTATTTTATTACCACTCTTCCAGTTGTACTGGTTTGCATGACTGTTGGTAGGAATGAATTGTTTATCAAATGCCGATTTTATTATTTTTTCCAAGGGTCAGCTCTTTCCAAATCATATTTTTCAGAACAGAAAGCTTAGCCAATCATTTGCTCTCAGATAGTCTCAATTTAAATTCAGGTTTTGAGAAGTCTTTTTTAATTTCTTGGACATTCATCTTAAGTTGTCATCTCTTCAACATTCAGCATTGCATAGAAAAATCAGAGATGACAAATATATTACTTGAATATTACTTAACACTGCTAGGTCTTTTACCAGCAGGATACTTAGACTCTATATTACTCTCCCTTGAAAAGATGAATAGGTAGGTAAATAGGTAGATAGGTAGGTAGAGATAGATAGATAGATAGATAGATAGATAGATAGATAGATAGATAGATAGATAGATAGATAGATAGATAGATAGATAGGAGAAAGGATAGAAAGGAAAAGGAGAGGGGAAAGGAATAAAGAAAACTTATGACCACAACTGAGCCCAACATTTTGGTTGCTAAGTAAAAACTTTGTTAAGTGAGTTTCACCACATTTTACAAGTTGGCCATGCCCACTCGGTCACCGGACCACCAAACCACACTCACCTGAAGCCATACTTACCTAACCTCTAAGCCAGAGCCATTAAATAAGCTATACCCACAGAACCGGTAGGGAAATTTTTTAGATTTCACCACTGGCTTATTTTCCCCAACAATCTGGGTTCTCATTTTATCAACCCCAGAAGGATGGAAGATCAATTCCACCTTGAGTCTGGTGACATTCAAAATGCCAAATGGCAGGCAGCTGGCAGTTTGAAGAAGTATCTTGCAGAACTCTAACCACTGTGCCACCATGGCTCTTTTTGAAGATCATTGGCTTTGTCCTGTGTGGATTTTAAATGTACTTTCTACCTTTTCCATCCCTTTGTTATCCTTGCAAGCATTTTCAGTACCTTTATTATAACAGCAGGAAACCCATCACTTATATTAACCAACTGGATTTCTCTTTATCATGCTGATGTAGGAGACAGAAATGAAAGCTTTAAAAAGAGTGTGGCCTTCTAGGCACACAGACAAACCTTTGGGCTTGTCTTGACAAATTGGTCCCAATGGTCTGATTCTGGCTATAGTTTATTTGGCAGAAAATGACATGTTGTATAAGGATGATACAACTCTATACATGTTGCCTGTTTACATTTCTTTCTTCCTGATTTGTATATTGATGTAGACTTCATGGAGCATGGCCTTTTAAGTAAAAATCTTTAAAATTGAACATTTATGTGTGGAAAGTGCCCTGAATTCCAGAGGTGCTATTTTAGAGAAACACAATTACATAGTTATTCAAGTGTATAATTGTTCAACTAATTCCATTCATTGTTAGATGAGGACACAGAGTACACACAAACAGACACAAACCTTTAGCCCTACTTGCAATTTTTTATATTGCTGAACTAAGAACTCACATTTGCTGTTTCTACAGCTCTCTTTTTGTTTCTTCGAACATCATATTTTGCAATCCCCCTTTTTTTGACATTTTCTAATCAGGTTGTCTACTTGTTTTGCAGGGGAAACAACAGCGGAGAAACCAGCTTCTTAAACAATTTGTATTTGCTGCTGTCCTAAAAAGTCTTTATGGTGGCATCAGCAGACAACGATCTTTCTGAAAATATATGCAAACTGCTGTAAGTGCTGTTTCTCTGCTCTTTGCTGACATTTTTGCCCAGTGATAAATGCAGTAGCACAAGAAGGCCAATCCAAAAAGGTCAATGCCAGAGAACCGATTAGTGTGGCATCTGCTTATGGAGACACATTCCTGTGATGGAATATACAATTCGGTTCATTTTTCTTTGGGGCTTCTAGGCCATTAAATGTGGAACAAAAAGGAGGTTTACTGTTGTCTTCTGGTTTGAAAATTTATCTTAACTATAATTAAAGAGTTAAAGTCGCCTAACCATTGTTCTTTTCTTTAAGGAAGAGCTATTCAGTATAAAATACATCTCGTAGATTATTGGTATTAGGGCCCAAATTCTTCCTGGCTGCAATAAACCTTGAAAGAGGCTTACAACTATCTGCTTCTCAGTTTCTCCTTTTAAAATCTGCCTCAGGTGGATGGAAAGAATATATTCAATCAACTGGTAGAAAAGGATGAAGAATGGCTGGAAGGCTTAATTTCAGAGGTGAAATCCAGCAGGTTCTGATAGATTTGGGAGAACCGTTAGGGGAAATTTTGAGTAGTTTGGAGAACCGCCAAATACCACCTCTGGCTGGCCGCAGAGTGGGGTGGGAATGGAGATTTTGCAGTATCCTTCTCCTGCCATGCCCAACAAGCCACATCATGCCCACCAAGCCGTACCCAAAAACTGGTAGTAAAAGAAATTGGATTTCACCACTGCTTTCTATCTTTCTGTTCTCAACCTTTTCCTAATCTGGCTCTTCCCTAATCTTACTATGTTCTCTTTAGGAACAAAATCAGATGGCTGTAAAGGTAAGAACTTCAGGGTGTTTAAAAACCAAACATAAACTTATTTCTGAGACACAAACTTATTATGAAACATTGATTGGAGGATGATTGTGCTTTTGCTGCATAGATCTCCTGTTACTAATTGTTACAATAGTGGAATCATTATAAACATGTCAGTTTGGATAGGGCTAAAATGTGCTGGTTGAGCTAGGTAGTACCTAACTAGCTTTGACTGATGAAAAATACTAAATAGGCATGGCCCTGGTTAGAACCAGAGTAAAGATTCAACTCCTGTTGTCACAATGGCATCATGTGACATATCATGACTTTTCCCCCCTTTGCTAAACCGGGCATGGGTGTGGCCAACACATAGCACATATTTATTTATTTATTTATTGGATTTGTATGCTGCCCCTCTCCATAGACTCGGGGCGGCTAACAACAATGATAAAAACAGCATGTAACAATCCAATCCAATACTAAAATAACTAAAAAAAACTTACTATAAAAACCAAACATACATACAGACATACCATGCATAAATTGTAAAGGCCTAGGGGGAAAGAATATCTCAGTTCCCCCATGCCTGATGGCAGAGGTGGGTTTTAAGAAGTTTACGAAAGGCAAGGAGGGTGGGGGCAATTCTAATCTCTGGGGGGAGTTGGTTCCAAAGGGCCAGGGCTGCCACAGAGAAGGCTCTTCCCCTGTGGGCCATGAGTTTGACAGCCCTAATATGGCTGATTTCATGAAATACAGCATACCTCTCAGAAATTAAAGGCAAAAACCACTCCTATAATGACAGTTCATGGATATATCCATGTAGATCACATTTATCTTGAAACAAGAGTAAAGATAGCCCTTGCCCCCTGAGTGAACTTATGGATATTGAACTTGCAGTCAAAACAGGTGTGGGTAAGGGAAAAACAATCTTTGGTCTTTACTAAATGGACTTTGGTAGTCTTCTAGTCCAGCCACCTTTTCTTAAACACCTTCAGTGATTAAGCACCTACAACTTTATTAGTACCTAGAACTTCTGAAGGCAAACTGTTCCATGAAGTTTCTCCTTAACTCTAGGTTGGTTCTCTCCTTAAGTAGTTTCCATCCATTGTTTCTTGACTAGCCTTCTTGTGCTTTAGAAAATAAGTTGATCCCTTCTTCTTTGTGGCAACTCCTCAAATACTGGAATACTGCTATCATGAAAGGCAGAAAAAATATAATCTTTTTCCTGGCTCAGCTGATAAAAAGGAGCACAGCCTGTGGCTTAGAAAGTAAAAGCACTGCCTAGCAAGGCAAAACAGCCCAGGTTTGAATCCTAGAATGGTATGGCTAGCTGACAAGAGTATATTTAGTTTATTAATTAGAACTTGAATGGACAGTTCAAACAATGCAGTCGAGCTGTGGCTCTCTGAAGCCATTGGTGTAGTGCCTTGATACTCTCTTTATTTGCCAATGAAATATCAGTGGCAATCTAAGAAAAGGAACCTTGTGTTAAGCCACAAAGTTCACAATCTGAATCATTTCCTTGCCTCTCCTCCCCCACCCTAGTTCAGACACACAAATAATGGTCCCTGTTGTGGTTGGCTCTGGCCCAGCTCCTGCCCCAGGGAATGGGGAAGTGGATGCAGGGGAAAATTCAACATGTCACAGGCCTGTGTTATTGCCGACAGAATCAGATCAGAGTTTAGTTTCCTCGGATGAAGAAGAAGGTGGGAGTGACTCGGCAGAGGAGGGCTTGGCACACAGCCAAGGCAGTCATTCTCCCTTATCTTCTATAGCTTCAGATGATGACATTTTGAACCCACACAAGTGCAGAATTATGCGTAGAAGAGACCAAGTAAGAACATATTACAGGAAATAAGTGAGGCCACCTGTGTTTGAGTGGGGCTTCAGTAATTAGGGCTGCTGCTATAAATAGCATTGGCCATTGTGGAAGAATATCTGTTGCAGTTTTGTCAGGAATCTTGTATGCTGGACTTTGTTGCTTTTTCACGCCTTTGAAACCAAAGCAGAGCAGTGTGTGCGTGTGTCTCCCCTCATTGGAAGAAGAAGGGGTGTTAAGTTTCTGCACAGCTGCTGGCTAGGTACTTAATGACTGCTTAAGGGAAATTGTACAGACTACCGGATTGTTTTGGGAAGAGTGCTCTTTGCAATACAAAAAGAGCGCTTGTTTATTTTGACTTTTGTAATAAAGAACATTGTTTTGAATTTTCAAACGTGTGTGTATCTGAAATTTGTATCCTTGAATTTTCGGGAGGCTCCCATCAGAGAGCCCGGCAGAACAGATCCCTAATACCTCTGATTCTTGATTGGGGAAAGTTTCCAAAAAAGAAAAGAGAGAGGAGGAAAATAAAGAGAAGTTACGTTGTGGAACAATTTTATTCTTATTTATCATGTATGATATTGAGTTTTTACTAGCTGCTTTTCAAAAACAGGAATTTTCCATTAGTAGAAGTTGAAATGTATTTTGCCCCATAGGCTGAATCTGCTGGAACCTTCAAAAAACTTTAGATTAGATGTGTGTTGGTTTTAGAAAACAGGCTAATTTATCTGTAAGGCTCTGGCACAGGAAATAACTTAATAAGTAGATTATACAGCTATGCTATTTACACAGCATTGTAATTATATGGAAGAAAGAAGATAGATTTAGATAATCAGGCATTTTTGAGATCTGGTTCATATAATGCAGGTAATATTTCATAACATCTACATCTTTTCAAATATATCATTTAGCATTTAGAGTTGTTCATTTTCATAATGCATAGCTTTCAAACACTGATGTCTCTAAGAAATCTCTTTACATTATTCATAGTGCTTTAATGATTATTCACACCTCATCTCAAGTTGACTTAGGAAGGCCAGGTATGTAAAGCTATGTTTGGAAAGAAGAAAATATCTCATCTTTTACACAGGATTTTAATTTGAAAGTCAAGAGGGAAGATGATAATTTAGACAAGAGCTGCCATAACAAATACCCAGAGGTAAAAGATCTTCGCATCGTTAATAAGAATGCAGACGTACCGTAGATTAGCGGTTGGTTGCTGCCAGTTGGACCAGGGTTGATACTATAGATTAGTGGTTGGTTGAAGGATTGGTTCTCATGTACCAGTGGTGGAAATTTCTACCCACTTGCTGAAACAGCAGCAATGGCTGGCTGTCCACGCCCCCGAACTGTTCTCCAGTTTCCCCAGACAGCAAAGAAACCTCTATGCATGCACAGAGGCTTCTGCACATGCGCAGAAGGTCATTTACGTGATGTGACAGGGTGTGCATAAGCAAAGTGAGTGTGTGCACACAAAATGTGCACTTCTGTTGCAATGCGAACCAGTAGGGAAGGTAAGTGGAAACCAAATCTTGCAGTAGATGCTATCAATCCAAGGCTATTTCTCCCCTTTTGATCCTTAAGTAATCATACTTGAGTACAAAATATAGGTAGGCCTTCTCAAATATGAAATATTTGTAATGAGGTATTTCTACCAAATGCAAATCTTGTTTGTTTGTTTGTTTGTTTTTAAAAACTCAAATCTGTTGGCTCCTCTGAATGAATACTACCAGCAATTGTAGCATGAGGATAGTATGGGAGGAGGAGAGTAGAGGAAAGGAAAGGAATTCTGCAAATGGTGTGTGTGCCATCTAGAAAATACCAGTAACAGCACATTAATTTCCCCTCAAGTAAACAACTAGCTTTTGTAGATAGAAAAGAAGTGCTTTTAACTTTAGAGGAGGAAGACATTTAAAAAAACAGGGAAAGAAAAGCATGATCACTGTCCCCCTTTTAATCTCCCTCTACCTATAATAATTATAAACTCAAACCCACTAGTGGAACAGCAATGGGAGATGCCTGAGAGAACCATCAGGCTTCACCAGCAAACCTGAACTGCAGTAGCAGCACACTCCATGCGCAGTCCCTTGGTCCATTGGTCACAGCAATCTTGATCTTTTCTCTTCAGCACAGTTCGGAATGGAAATGATTTGCTTTATTGCCCTACCCCTCATCTTTCCTATCCAGCCTGAACCAAGGGCATCTGAGACATCAATGATTCTCACCTGAGCAGATGGGAAAAATAGAAAAAAAAATCAGTCACGATCTCTGAAATAAAAGTCCCATTTCAACAGCTGGAGCAATCTAGAACCCTAAAAACAATGGCACTCAAATGAGCCAATGATTCTTTCATGCCCAGAATGCCCAGAACACAACTATGTTGTTTCAAATTTGAGAAGTTTTAAGCTGGATGCATTTCAGATTGGAACATTTCATACACCCATAGTGGATAGAAATTTAAAAGTAAAGTATTTCAAACAGTGTGCAATCCATGATCAAATTGGGACTGTTCTTTTCATGTTTTGTTGTTAATTCTTTTCCTTCAGGATAAGTTCAAATGAGGCTATTGAAATCTATTTTCCAGGTGAGGCAATAGAAATGACATAAGATTGGGCTCATTCTGTATAAACAGTATGAGATAGTTCCCACTTCTCATCTCTTGCTGTTAAGTTATAGAAAGTCTCTCTTCGTTGTCATTCCTACAAACATGGTTCTTTGTTTAATTTAGTTTATTTATTGTATTTCTATGCTGCCCAACTCCTGAAGGACTCTGGGCAGCTTACAACAGGATATAAAATACATTTAAAAACATTATAAAATATTAAGAAAAACACAGTTAAAATGTCCCAAGCATACATATCATTCAAGGCCGGACCTCATAAAATTGTGAGATCAACGGCCCCTAGCCAGCTGGAAAATCCAGTTATTCAATACTTTCCGGAAGGTAAATAGAGGGGGGGCAGACTGGATCTCAGGGGGTAGTTGGTTCCAGAGAGCTGGAGCAGTCACAGAGAAGGCCCTTCCCCATGGGCCAGCCAGCTGACAGTGTTTAGCTGATGGGATCTGGAAGAAACCAGCTCTGTGATTGCTGGGAACTATGAGATAGACAGTTGTCTCGGATATAGCCTGGCCCTGAGCCATGTAGGGCTTTAAAGGTAATAAACAACACCTTGAATTGAGCCCATCAATACAGGAGGCAGTATCCACAGCCACTCTGTCTTGTCTGGGTTGAGTCTGAGCCTGTTGACAACCATCCAGGCTCTTAGAGCTTCCAGGCACCGGCACATCACATCCACTGCTTCATTGAACTGACATGGGGTGGAGATATACAACTGGGTTTCATCAGAATATTACTGATACCTCATCCCAAAATGCCAGATGACCTCACCCAGTGATTTCATGTATAAATTAAATAGGAGGGGAGAGAAGCACCCTACAAACAAGGGATCTAGGAGTTGACCTCTGTCTTCTTGCCAACACCAACAGTGAACGACCAGAGTGATAGGAGAAAACCCACCACAGCATAGTGCCTCCCAACTCTAGCTCCTTTAGTCACCCCAGAAGGATGCCATGGTCAATAGTATTGAAAGCCGCTGAGAGGTCAAGTAGCACCAAGATAGAAGAATGACCACCAACTTGGGCTAGCCAGAGATCATCCTTCAGTGTGACCAAAGCAGTTTCTGTACTATATCCTGGGCTGAAGCCAGATTGACAAGGGTCCAGATAATCCATTTCATCCAATGACCATAGGTTGCAGGAAGGATCCCTCACTCAAGGATGCATTAACTAAAGCCTGAAACCAGCCTCGTGTTATCTGCCTGCTGGCCGAAACCAGCCAGAATGGACACAGGTCCAACATACAAGTGGAGGAACTCATTGATCCCACAGCCTTGTTTACTTCCTCAAGAGTCACAGGCTCAAATTCATCCCATATAATAAGACTAAAACCTGCCAATGTCATCTTGGTTGGAATTGCCTAATCAGAGTCCCGGTCCATCCAAATCTGAGTAATTTTATCTGATAGAAAATGAGCAAACACCTCAGATTTACCCCGCAATGGCTCCTCCGTTACCTCTACATTAAGGAGGGAATAAGTCACCCTAAATAGGGTGGCTGGATGCAAATCAGTAGATGCAATAAGTGCAGAAAAATGTGAGCATTTTGCTGCTTGTATTGCCACTAAATAAGTCCTAATAAGGGATCTTAAAAGTATTCAGTCAGACTTGAAATTACTGGTCTTCCAACGTGACTCTAGATATCTCTTCTGGCACTTCATCTCCAGGGAGCTTTCCTGGATGCATCGCCATGAAGAAGTCGCAAAGGCGCAATTTGGTCCACTGCCCCCAATGCTGTCCTATTCCAGGCAGCCACCAAGGACTCGGCCAGATTGTGGACAAGGGTGTCTGGTATCACCCCAAGCTCCTTCTGGAACCCTTCAGGGTCCATTAGGCATCTGGGGTGGAACCACGTAATCAGCTCCACCTCCCTGTGGTGGGGAAGTAGCATCCTAAAGTCTAATCTCAGTAGAAATTGATCTGATCATGACAAAGGAAAAGAATCTATACCCCTTAATTTCAGATCATTTCTCCCCTCCCCTGAGAAGAAGTCAGGTCAAGTGTGTATGTGTGTCCCCTCCCCTATGAGTCAGACCCTGAAATACTTGGGTCATGCCCATGGTTGTCATGGAAGCCATGAACTCCTGAGTCACATACAAGGGATCACCAAGTGATGGCAAATTGAAGTTCCTCAACACCATAAGCCTGGGGAACTCCACCACCAACCTGGCCACCACCTCTAGCAGCACAGGCAGGGCTGTTATAATGCATCTGGGAGGCAGGTATATTAACAACAAGCCCAACTGAATACCTGAGTCCAGCCTCAAGATGAGAGACTCACACCCAACTATCTGGGATCCTATGAGGACAAAGGGATCCTATGAGGACAAAGAGTTTTCCAGACAATGACTACCATTCCACCAACCATTTCCTGGAGTCATGGTTGATGTAAAATCTGAAACCTGTCGGGGCAGATCTCTGAGAGGGGAACACCTCCCTCTTGGCCCAGCCAGATCTCAGTTATGCATGCTAGGTCAGAATTGAATCCTTTTTTGACAATAGGCCTGGCATTAAGCAACAGCAGCCTGAGGCCAGGTCCCTGACATCCCAAGTCACCAAATATACAAGAGGGGCTGAAACAAGTAATCTCTTTGAAACTGTGAGTCCTAGTTCCCTGACAATGGCCTACCTCTTGCTTGCCACATCTACATCTCCCAGTTATGACCATAATACTCCGGCTCTCAAACATCCTAGAGATCTTCTACCCCACATCTATGCCCATCCTCCTTACTGGCAGGTCAGGGTCACAGCTCATACCAAGCAGACGTTAAATCTGGGTCCCCATCTGCTTCTGTTTACACACTCATCAGAGGAGGCTACATTCTTTGCCTTTGGCTCACTCATTTTTATTTATTTATTTATTTTGTCCAATACACAATGAGGGTTTTAGTGGGGATATATATATATATATATATATATATATATATATATATATATATATATATATACACACACACACACACACACACACACACACACACACACACACACAGTAAAATACATGACGAAGGTTATAGAGGAGATACTCATAGTAAAATATATCTATGAAAGAATAGAAAAGAAGATATAGGAATAGAACATCTCAATGAAAGAATAGAAAAAGAGATATAGGAATAGAAGAAAGGTATAGGAGATATAGGAGAGCAATAGGACAGGGGACGGAAGGCACTCTAGTGCACTTACTGACCTCTTAGGAATCTGGATAGGTCAACCATAGATAATCTAAGGGTAACGTGTTGGGGGTTTGGGGATGACACTATGGAGTCCGGTAATGAGTTCCACGCTTCGACAACTCGGTTACTGAAGTCATATTTTTTACAGTCAAGTAAAAAACTCCGTCACACCCAATTCATCCCAACACTCTTTCCATACACACATATACACGCAACACCCCTCCCCAAGATAGAACCAATCTGTAAATTAAAACAAGATGATGAAGCAGGATAAATAACATAATACGATAAAATTCATATTATAACTGTAACCCTGGGTGGCTTGAGAGGGTAGTCTATAGAGAAGTGAAATATTAGAAAGAAGAGACCACCCTGATACGGACTATTGTTTGGATCCATAATTGTGGCTTACCAGTGAAACATGTCCTTTCCAACAGGGCCTACAGAATACTGAACTGATTTTCTCCAATGCAGGGAGAACAGGCAGGCTCAAATGGGGGAAACAAACAGGCTCCAGAATAGGCAAACAGTTCTTTTTCCACATTCCAATAAACATGCTTTGCTATTGCTTCCTTATTCATTAAGGGGGGGAAGTGTCAGATTGCAGGCTGACACATAACTGTTCTCCATAGTTAAAAACCACTGCACAGCAACTTGTCAGCCAGCTCACCCAGAGCAGTTCCAGACAGAGAAATCAAATCCCAGATGTATGTCATTGCTGCCTTTTTGGCACCTGCAAGCAGCTGCATTAGCATTTTGTAAATGAGTTTAGTTTGTGTTTTATTGGCAAATCCCGGAATGGCTCAAAAATCAATCTTCCCCAGTATTTGCTTCATTAAACTAGTTCACCAGAATGGACGTGTTCCTTTGTTTCATGTTCCTTTGTTTCATATTTAATGAGATTTAGACTTTTTAGTATTTTAAGATATGGGTGTCAATGGTCATTTGATTATATATTAAAGTTATAACAAAGGATATGTTATATAGCTATGTTCTCCCTCAGTGAGAAAAGTATTGTAAAGTAGTGGGCTAATATGGGTCACTCGGTTATTTCTGCTTCATTCCTTCCATTATTATAAATGGAAATTAGTAAGGGGCATGCATAAGTGCACCAGAGGGCCTTTCATTCCCTGTCCTAATGTTTCTCTTTTACTAGTATCATGTATATAAATATTGTTATATCTTTGTATACCACTAATACGTACTCGACAAAACAAACAAACAAATAAATAAATTAAAACATTTCGTGTGTTATCTGAGCTGGAGATCCTGGTATATTTGGAAATAACAAACCAAAATCAGCAGCATGATAAGGAAATGCAATATTTAATTTCTTGTACTAGTGGAAGGACACACAATGAAGCTTATGGAATCCTGGGATTAGAATGTACGGACCAGAATATCTCCGGGACCACTTTCTGCCACTTGAATCCCAGCGACCAGTTAGGTCCCACAGAGTTGGCCTTCTCCGGGTCCCATCGACAAAACAATGTCGATTGGCAGGACCTAGGGCAGTGATGGCGAACCTATGACATGCGTGTCAGCACTGACACGCGTAGCCATTTTTGGTGACACGCGGCCACCGGAGAAACGGAGCTTTAGGGAGTGCAATTGCCTCCCAGCTGGGTGCGCCTGCGCAGAGCGCAGGCTTGCCCACACGCTGCCTTTGGCAGCACAAGCATGCCTGTCCGGCCGGGGAAGAATCGCCCCGGCCCAACATCAGTTTCAGCTGGGGGGCGGGGCGCCGCCTCCCAGCTGATTGGCGTGGCGCCAAGCGTCGGAGCCCACCACGAATGGTGGTTGGCTCGCAGGGGCCGCTGGGAGCGAGGGGAGGGGTTGCAGGCCTATTTCAGGCCTCCTCCCTCCCCCTGCCCAGGAAAGAGTTGTAAGAAAGCAGTGCATTTGAAAAGCGCGCTGCTTTCTCGGAAAGCAAGCTTTCCTGGCCGGCACAGGGCTTTCCCGCCGCTCCCTCCCCCCGAAAACACAATGGAGGTCCACAGCGAAGCCGAGTGGAGCAACGGGAGGCTCAGGCTGGTGGCGGCAGACCTCCGGGTTTTTTTCGGGGGGGGAGGGGGCAGGAGGACCTTCCTGGCTTTCCGGGGCAGCTGGCTTGAGACTTGTGCCGGTCAGCAAAGCCAGCTGCACGCCGGAGATGTGGAGAGAAAGAAGGGAAAGAGAGGGAGGGAAAGAGGAGAGGACAGAAGGAGGGAGAGAGGGAAGGAAGGGAGAGAAAAGTGAATGAGAGGGAGAGAGAAAGGGAGGAAGAGATAAATATAAAGAGGGAGAGGGAGGGAAATAGGGGAAGGAAGGAAAAGAGAAAAAAGTGGAAGGAAGAGAGAAGGAAAGAAAGGAAGGGAGAGAGAGATAATATAGGAAGGAAGAGAGAGTGAGAGAGAGCAAGAAAGAAAGAGGAAAAGAGTGAGAAAGGCAGGGAGAAATGCAGCGTGTGGGGGGGGGTTGCGCGTGTGTGTGTGCCGCTGATGGTCCGGGAGCTGCAGCGTGTGCGTGGAGAGATGAAGGGAAAGAGGGAGAAATGCAGAGTGTGTGGGGTGTGTGAGCGTGTGCTGCCAGCGTGTGCGTGGAGAAATGAAGGAAAAGAGGGAGAAATGCAGCGTGTGTGGGGGGGTACGTGTGTGTGTGTGCCGCTGATGGTCCGGGAGCTGCAACGTGTGCATGGAGAGATGAAGGGAAAGAGGGAGAAACGCAGGGAGAAACGCAGAGTGTGTGGGGTGTGTGCGCGTGTGCTGCCAGCGTGTGCGTGGAGAAATGAAGGAAAAGAGGGAGAAATGCAGCATGTGGGGGGGGGTGCCGCTGATGGTCCGGCAGCTGCAGCGTGTGTGTGTGGGGGGGCCCGATGCTAAGGCAGTCCGTCCATGGTAGGGCTGCAGGGCAGGCACAGCAGCCCAGGGAGAAAGAGGGAATTGAGATAAAGAGAGAGGGAGAGATGAAGGGAAAGAGGGAGAAAGATAGAAGGAAAGAGGGAGAGAAAGATAGAAAGGAAGAGGGAGAGAATGGGGGAAAGGGAAGAGGGAGGATGAGATAGACAGGAGGGAGAGGGGGAAGTAGGATAGAGAGAGGGAAAAGGAAGGGCTTGGAGAAAGGCAGGGGGAGAGAAAGATAGAAAGGAAAGAGGGAGGGAGGAAAGGGAGGGAGAGATAGAAAGGAGGTGAGGGGTAGTAGGAGAGGGAGAGGGAAAAGGAAGGGCTTGGAGAAAGGCAGGGGGAGAGAAAGATAGAAAGGAAAGAGGGAGGGAGAGATAGAAAGGAAAGAGGGAGGGAGGAAAGGGAGGGAGAGATAGAAAGGAAAGAGGGAGGGAGATATAGAAAGGATAGAATTATGGATGCAAGAACTCACTCATGTGTGATAGCGCACGCCCACACTTACTTTATTTATTTATTTATTTATTTATTTATTTATTTATACTTATATGCCCCCCAGTCCCAAAGGGACTGCCGCTCGGACACTGTACTTTTCCGCCCACCCCGAAAAAAAATTAGAGGGAACACTGCCCTCGCCCCTCTGCTCCCTGCTCGCCTACCAGAACGGTGTTACAGGAGACGGTGCTAAGGTAAACCCTTTCCGGGTTATTAATTTGTAACAAAAAAAATCATGCCGGGCTCGCAAAAAAGAGAGTCTGAAAAAAAAACCCTGCGTGGACGTCACGCCATTTGCTTCCTCCTTTGGTGGCTCATAACTAGATTTTTACAACCCCCCACCCCCCTTGATAAGCTTTTTCTTGAATCTGAACAGTTTGGGGGTTCGCCAAAGAGAGAAAAGTGAACGAGAGGGAGAGAGAAAGGGAGGAAGAGAGAAAAGTGAACGAGAGGGAGAGAGAAAGGGAGGAAGAGAGGAAGGAAGGAAGAGATAAATATAAAGGGAGAGAGGGAGAAAGAGAGGGAGGGGAAGAGGGGAATTAAGGAAAAGAGAGAGAGAAAGAGAAAAAAGTGGAAGGAAGAGAGAAGGAAAGAAAGGAAGGGAGAGAGAGAGAGTGTGTGTGAGAGAGAAGATAGGAAGGGAGAGGGAGAGAAATGATAGAATAAAGGGGAGAAAAAAAAGAGAAATGAGAAAATGATTGAGGCAGAGAATGACAGGAAAGAGAGAGAAAGATAATTATGCATATTTGTTATTTAAACTATAAATATCACAAAATTATGTTTTTTTCTCAAGGTGACACACCACCTGAGTTATGCTCAGTTTTTTGGCGAATTTTGACACACCAAGCTCAAAAGGTTGCCCATCACTGACCTAGGGGAAAAGCCTTCTCTGTGGCGGCCCCGGCCCTCTGGAACCAGCTCCCCCCAGAGATCAGAATTGCCCCCACCCTCCTCGCCTTTCGTAAGCTCCTTATAACCCACCTCTGTTGTCAGACATGGGGGAACTAAGATATCCTTTCCCCCTAGGCCTATACAATTTATACATGGTATGTTTGTGTGTGTGCTTGTTTGGTTTTTATTTTAAATATTAGATTTGTTATATGCTGTTTTTATTATTGTTGTTAGCCACCCTGAGTCTACGGAGAGGGGCAGCATACAAATCAAATCAAATCAAATCAAATCAAATCAACATTATACAGTGTACAGTATAATGTTCCTAATAACTACCATTCTTCTTATTGTAAGTAGTTTGTGAAAAGAAAAATAGTTTTGAAGGATGGAGGGGAACCCTTACGCTAAAACACTAGGACACATCATTTTTAAAAAATCATCAAAATCATTTAAAATTATCTGAAAGCTCCTCTCTCAAACAATTCTGTAAATGGAAATTTCTAAGAAGCATCCTTTCATAGAATTAGTCATACACATAAAAATATAAGGTAAAAGAGTCTCTCAAAACTTTACTCCGCTAATCATGACTGACTATAGAGTGGGTGAAGGTCATTTCCGTTTCAAGACCAGCATTTGCTGAAGATATTTCCACAGTCATATGGCCAGTATTATATTAAAAAGTGCTGTTACCTTCCCATCAAAATGGTATCCATTTATCTACTTGCATTTGCATGCCTTCAAACTGCCAGGTTAGCAGAAGCTGGAGCAAGGGCAGGAGCTCAGCCCATCCATGATGCTCATCTCAAACCTGGGCTGCCGGCTTTCTATTCAAAGCGAGTATTTTATTGTATTCATTTATGTTGTCCAATACACAATGAGGGTTTTAGTGGGTATGTGTGTGTGTGTGTGTGTGTGTGTGTGTGTATGTATGTATGTATGTATGTATATATATATATACATACATACCGAAATGGGACCATCCTAGTCTCCCTTAATTTTAAAATTCCAGCTGAAAACATTTTAACATATATATATATATATATATATATATATATATATATATATATATATATATATATATATATATATACACATATACACAGACACACACACACACACACACACACACACACACAGAAAAATACATGATGAAGGTTATAGAGGAGATACTCATAGTAAAATATATCTATGAAAGAATAGAAAAGAAGATCTAGGAATAGGACAGGGGACGGAAGGCACTCTATTGTACTTGTACTCGCCGCTTACTGACCTCTTAGGAATCTGGATAGGTCATCCATAGATAATCTAAGGGTAAATTGTTGGGGGTTTGGGGATGACACTATGGAGTCCGGTAATGAGTTCCACACTTCGACAACTCAGTTACTGAAGTCATATTTTTTACAGTCAAGTTTGTAGCGGTTAATATTAAGTTTAAATCTGTTGTGTGCTCTTGTGTTGTGGAGCCAGCATGCCACCCTATACACTTACATGGTGAATATAAATTATATTCTTCACACACAAAAAGAGCCGGTGTGGCGCAGCAGGTATAGGGCTGTACTGCAAGCCACTGAAGCTGACTGTAGTCAGCGGTTCAAATCTCATCCCTGGATCAAGGTTGACTCAGCCTTCCATCCTTCCGAGGTGGGTAAAATGAGGACCCGGATTGTGTGGTCAATATGCCGGCTCTGTTTTTAAAAAGTGATATTGCTAACATGTTGAATGAATGAATGAATGAATGAATGAATGAATGAATGAATGAATGAATGAATGAATGGTGCATTATGTGCAGACCTCACCCATCACAGCTTCACAAATGGGGAAAACATCATGAAGCATCATGTGATGGTAGCTTGTCCAAAAGAAGAGTTAATGCAGCAGCCATCGCTATGTGATAAAACCTTCCCCTTCATTTTCCTGCATCAATGCGCATAAAAAGGGATGGGTGTTGGTCATGCAGTCACAGCTATCATCTTGACTTTTTTAAACCTTATCTATGGTTCTGAATTCACAGATAACAAAGAAAATGTGTTTGCTACAAAACTATGCTTCTGTTTTAGAAAGACTTATAATTTCTATAATAAGATTATAGAAATGTGTTCTTTTGGTATCGGATTGATAGAAGCTCAACTGATTTCTCTATACAGGGAAAATGTATCATTAGGATGCACTGCTCCTTATTCTGATTAATCATAACTGGAGTTATGGCTGTTTGGTACTTGAGTACATTAGCACCATACAGTACATCTCATTTTGGAGATAAATTAACATACTAAAATTTCAAAAATATTTTAGAATGAGAATTGCTGCAGACAACAATTGATAAGCACATCATTTATTTTTCAGACTCATCTAAATATATGCAGAATGAATGCCACATGAACATCCATTTAAAGATTTTATAGCATGCAGTTAGCATGTCATTAATTCTTGGCACATTAAAGTGACTTACAATTCATAATGTTCCCTTCTTCACTTGTAAATTAAACTGGTGGAAGCTTTAAAGCACACGGATGCTGGTAAAAAAAAAAAGCTATCACATGCATAACACTTGAAAAGTGATAATGGCTAAAACTTTTTAAAATTATCTGATACATTAATCCTGGTTTTTATCTCCTTAAATCTATTTTTCACTCTACATCTGCAACTAGGTCGTCAAACAACAAGGGTGTCAAACTCAAAGCCTGCAGGTCAGATTCATCCTTCAAGGTGTTTAGATCTCACCTGTGTGGACACACTGAAAACAACAAAGGACCGGCCTGCAGTACCTCTGCCAGCAAAAACAGAGCTCAGAAGGGGTATGTGCTTCATTTTCACTGGGTGAGGCTTACGGGTGTTTGTCGCAACCAAAAACGGTGCTTGCAAGGGCCACATACATCCCCCCAGCTCAATTTTCTTTGGCAGAGGGTTGCAGGAGGCAGCCAAAAATAGAGCTTGGGAGCCTGTTTTTTTTTCTGGCAGAGCACTCAGACCACCATAGGCACCCCAACACAAGTGAAATTGAGCTGGCCACACCCATCCTGGCTATTCCCACTCCAGCCCCCTGAGGTCAAACACAAGACTGATATGGCCCTCAATGGAATTGAATTTGATACTGCTGCCCTACATCTTTCATTCTGACTTTTTGAGTGAGGAGAGAGGGGGATTTAAGATTAATCAAATCCAACAAACTTTGTAGATTTGGAAATTTCTGGTGACGTTTCAATGAGGTCCCACTCATCATCTTCAGGCTGGTGTTTCTGTCCTTGTTTTAAGGCGAACAAGGACAGAAACACCAGCCTGAAGATGATGAGTGGGACCTCATCGAAACATCGCCAGAAATTTCCAAATCCTACACGGGAAGAAACCCGAATATACCAAGACTGTCATACCTGTACCCGTCAAAATCTATGAAAACAAATATATATACACATAGTAAAATGAAGGTTATAAAGGAGATATTCATAGCAAACTATATCTAAGAAAGAATAGAAAAAAAGATATAGTAATAGAATGTATCAATGAAAGAATAGAAGAAGAGATATAGGAATAGAAGAAAGGTATAGGAGATATAGAAGAACAATAGGACAGGGGATGGAAGGCACTCTAGTGCACTTGTACTCGCCCCTTACTGACCTCTTAGGAATCTGGATAGGTCAACCATAGATAATCTAAGGGTAAAGTGTTGGGGGTTTGGGGATGACACTATGGAGTCCGGTAATGAGTTCCACGCTTCGACAACTCGGTTACTGAAGTCATATTTTTTACAGTCAAGTTTGGAGCAGTTAATATTAAGTTTAAATCTGTTGTGTGCTCTTGTGTTGTTGTGGTTGAAACTGAAGTAGTCACCAACTGGCAGGACATTGCAGCATATGATCTTGTGGGCAATACTTAGATCTTGTTTAAGGCGTCTTAGTTCTAATCTTTCTAGGCCCTGGATTGAAAGTCTAGTCTTGTAGGGTATTCTATTTTGAGTGGAGGAGTGAAGGGCTCTTCTGGTGAAGTATCTTTGGACATTTTCAAGTGTGTTAATGTCTGAGATGCGATATGGGTTCCAAACAGATGAGCTGTATTCGAGGATGGGTCTGGCAAGGTTTGTAAGCTCTGGTATGTAGTGTGAGATTGCCAGAGCAGAAGATATGTAGGATTAGATTTACAACTCTTGAAGCCTTCTTGGCTATGTTGTTACAGTGGGCTTTGGCAGTTAAATCTTTTGTTATTAGTATACCGAGGTCTTTAACCGAGTGGGGATTATCTGTGATAATTTGACTATTCAGTTCGTATTTGGAGTTCAGATTCTTTTTCCCAACATGTAGGACAGAGCATTTGCTAGTTGAGATTTGGAGTTGCCATGTGTTAGACCACTCAGAAACAGAGTTCAGGTCTTTTTGGAGGGTAGTTGTGTCATCGGTGGTGTTGAAGAGTTTTACATCGTCGACGAAGAGGACACAGTTGCTTGTGATGTAATTGCAAAGGTCATTGATGTAGAGAATGAAGAGCATTGGTCCCAGTACACTACCTCTTCTCCCACATGTCCCAAAGCTGCTTTTTCAAGAGGCAACTGGACTTTCTGGTTTTTCTTTGAAGATGTTTCACTTCTCATCCAAGAAGCTTCTTCAGCTCTGGAAACCAAGAAAGTCCAGGTGCTTCTTGAAAAGGAAACCTTTGGGACAACCATGACCTGGATGACTGACAATCTCCATAGATACTCTTCTCCCACATATGCTATTGAGCATTTGGGTCTACTAAGACTGGTCTACTAAGGAGTAGCATGACATCAGAAAGGCATGACGTTTACAATGGGGAAATAAATGAAGATGAGATGGCAACCACAAGCATGCAATGAAAACCTCATTCCTTTTTTTTTAGGTGCATCAAAAGATACATTACAAAGGATGATGCTTTGATTACATAGCTGTGGCCATCATCTTGATATTTTTTTAAAAAATAATCCCTCTCCCTGTGGACATTCCAGTAATAAGGGCAGGTCATTATTTGTTGGGCTCACAAGCATTTAGTCCAAACTGTGATAATGTCATGTTTATTGTAACATCTCACAAATGATGCAAATGGTGTTAATTTGAATCAAGCCCATCATGAAATGATGGTTCGAGTTATACAGTGATATCAAAATGTGCACAATGTTACATGTTCCACCTCTTAATCCCTGTGGTGAACCCATGCTACTGCAGTCAGAGAGTTGCCTGGCAGCCATTTGGTATTAGGTCTCAAGGATCATGAACAATATGGAGTCATCCTTCTCCTCAAGTCAATTGGGCTTATGCAGGAAAAGCAGGAGGTTTGTTAAAATGCTCTCCTGTTTGTTTGTTTGTTTGTTTGTTTGTTTGTTTTTTGTAGTGGTAGACTCAAATGCATTTTTCATTTTAGGGGTTCAGGGTTCTATAGAATCTGAAAACCATAATTTAATTGAAGAGACAATTCCTAGTTATAAATAGTCTTGTACACCTTATGTCTAGTATGTAGCTGTATAGTCTTCTCATACATTTTGACTTACTGACACTATCTGCTTATTCCTTACAGACCTTGGTGATTTGTGAGAATGCTGACTTGCATGCCGCCCCGAGTCTACGGAGAGGGGCGGCAGACAAATCTAATTAATAAAATAATAAATAAAAATAAAAATCTGGACGTCATTTTACAACTACAACTTCATTTTACAACCTCTCTTGCTAGATTTAAATTTTAAACTGCTGGAAGGGCCAGGGTCTTGGGAGAAACTCTACTAAAATGGTTATTATTAAAATAATAGCAATCCTTGAGAAGACGTCTCAAAAAGTCACATAATCCTTCTATCAAGCTCTTCCTTTGGCTGATAGAGAAAGCAGAAATAATTGGGTACATTTTGAGACTGCTTTTTGTTTTAATTGACATTAATATTTGGGGGAAAGATCAAAGGCAACATGAGAAAGTATTATTTTACTGAAAGAGTAGTAGATCCTTGGAACAAACTTCCAGCAGACGTGGTTGGTAAATCCACAGTAACCGAATTTAAACATGCCTGGGATAAACATATATCCATTGTAAGATAAAATACAGGAAATAGTAAAAGGGCAGACTAGATGGACCATGGGGTCTTTTTCTGCCGTCAGTCTTCTATGTTTCTATGTTTCTATGTTTCTATGTTTCTATTTGATCTTCTGAGAGGAATATTGCATAAAAATATGAAAATGAAATCTTCTACTTTTAAAGAAACTAGTTTTAAAATGTTCTTTGGAGATTTTAATTCTTACGGAAGATTCTCATGTATTGTTCTAAAAAGTGTTGCCACCTTGACTCACCTCTTTGTATTGCCACAACATTACTGGATTATTTTTCCTTCATACCTTTTCTCCAGAGGATGTAGGCTATTAATTGCCTTATATCAGATGTGTAATGTGGTAAAATTAGGACAGGAACATATGGTAGGAGAGCTCAGTTCTGGAAATAAAATATTTCTTACACTGGAAGTATATAAAGTGCTATTTTTTAAAACTGTTTGGAAGTTGAATCATGGCAATGGGATGTGGTTTGAAACTTATCCAACGTGGTTTGATACTTATCCAAGCAACATCTTCAGTCAAAATCAAAAAGAAAAGCCCAGTTGCCATGATTCAACTTCCAGATAATCCTACCTACCTGACTGAGAATCTTCATTGATTTATTAAACTGCATTTAATTTAATTTTATTTATTAATCATATTCATGTGGCCATACATGTCACAAAAAGCAAGTTTGGAAATATAAATATGTAATATAACATACTGCAACTATAATTATGTCTTGCTTCAGGGCCTTAAGGGTATGCTTGCCTTAAAAAATAAATGAAGCTGTTCTTTTCTCTGAAGAATAAGTGATCAGCAATGTAAATGACAGTGCTGTAATTATCTTTGATTAGCATCTATGCTAACTTTCAGAAAATAAAGTGGAAGTTGATTACCAATCACTAATGTATGGCTTTGATGTTCACCATAATTCCACTCATGAATATACATTAATCTGATGCATGATTTGTTACTTTTCTCTGCAAGTGATAAGCATTCAATCTTTTCTCCCCACTCCTTCATATTTGCAATGGAAACATTTTAAAAGAAAATAGAGATGGGGGAAATGATAATTGCTTTAGTATTTGGTGTTGGTTGTCTGCTCCATGTGAAGCAGGAACTGTGAATTTTATTGACTAAAACTGCAACACTTGATTAAATTGGAAGATGATAAGCATCAATAATAATTTGTATAGGAACACAAAGATGATGCACATGGAAAATTGAATTTCAGGCACAGAATAAGTTTAAAGAATGAGATGCATATTTTTTTTAAGCATCTGCAATTCTTAAAGCCAGAGAATGAAGTGACTGGATGGAATCACTGAAGCAGTAGGTGTGAGTTTAAATGGACTCCTGAGGATGGTAGAGAACAGGAAGGCCTGGAGGAACGCTGTCCACAGGGTCGTGATGGGTCAGACACAACTTTGCAGCTAACAACAACAAATTCTTAAACCACCCATTTGCTTCTTAAAATCACTGCAGTCCAACTGGGAATCCTCAATTTGAGTATTGTATTGGCAGTTCTGTGTTAGCAAAAACTTCAGAAGAGAAGGATTTAGGGGTACTGATTTCTGACAGTCTCAAAATGGGTGAACAGTGCAGTCAGACAGTAGGGAAAGCAAGTAGAATGCTTGGCTGCATAGCTAGAGGTATAACAAGCAGGAAGAGGAGATTGTGATCCCACTGTATAGAGCGCTAGTGAGACCACATTTGGAATATGGTGTTCAGTTTTGGAGACCTCACCTACAAAAAGATATTGATAAAATTGAACAGGTCCAAAGACAGGCTACAAGAATGGTGGAAGGTCTTAAGCATAAAACTTATCAGGAAAGACTCAATCTGTATAGTCTGGAGAACAGAAGGGAAAGGGGGAACATGATCAAAACATTTAAATACGTTAAAGGGTTAAATAAGGTTCAGAAGGGAAGTGTTTTTAATGGGAAAGTGAACACAAGAACAAGGGGACACAATCTGAAGTTAGTTGGGGGAAAGATCAAAAGCAACATGAGAAAATATTATTTTACTGAAAGAGTAGTAGTAGATCCTTGGAACAAACTTCCAGCAGATGTGGTTGGTAAATCCACAGTAACTGAATTTAAACATGCCTGGGATAAACATATATCCATCCTAAGATAAAAATACAGGAAATAGTATAAGGTCAGACTAGATGGACCATGAGGTCTTTTTCTGCCATCAGTCTTCTATGTTTCTATGTTTACTAATGGACTGGTGGCAATTCAATACAGACAAACCACATTCTGAAAACAGGACTCAAAGAATACATTTTGCAATCAAACCTGCTCTGTTAAAGAACATCTCTACCCTACCCACTGGAATAAATGAATGCTTTTTGAAGTTCCGCTTCTCTGTCGGCAAATCTTGATATATTGCCATTGTCCTATGCACCAATTCTGACAACTCCAAACAAAGGGAGTAAAGGGTTGTACAAGGACCTGGAGAAACAACTGCCATCAATGACAAAACTATTATTCTGACTTCAGTACTGGGGGTGGGTGTGGGGGACAGACCTCAACAACCAGAATAGAGATTGAATAACTAAATATCAGTATTTTGCTGCTTCAGTGCAATGCTGATGTTTTGCTGAGCAAATCAGACAAGAAATATGACCAGATAAACTAAATCTACAGGTAGTCCCCTACTTACAACCTCGATCAAATCCAAATTTTATATTTCTAAGCGTGAAGTTGACATGTGAAGTGAAGTCAAGTGTGAAGAACTTGTTAAGCGAGTTTTGCCTCATTTTACGAGTTTTCTTGCCACATTGAGTACGTGAATCACTGCAGTTGTTAAATTAGTAACAAAGTTATTAAGTGAGTCTGTTTCCCCATTGACTTTCCTGGTCAGAAGGTTGCAAAAAGGGATCACATGACCCTGGGAGCCTGCAGTGGTCATAAATATAAAGTTGCCAAGCATCCAAATGTTGATCACATGATCGTGGGGTCACTGTAATGATCATAAGTGTGAAAATTGGTCATAGGTCACTTTTTTCAGTGCTGTTGTAATTTTGAATGTCACTAAGTGAACCATTGTATGTGGAGGACTACCGGTACCTGTATAAGGCTGCATTAAAGAATATTGAAAGTCTGAAAGTAGAAACATCCTTCCCTCCATTTTAACTGCTAGACTTATTAGCGGATGGTTCTTCCTACATTTCTTTCTTAACTCTTAAACAATTGCTGAGTTTTGCTCCTCTTGTTCCAAGGTTTTCTTAGCAGCATCTCCTTTTCCCAGGTTATTCATGCATTACATTCCATGTGCCAAGCATAAAGTGACACACAAAGACAAGGTTCAAATTTTCAAACAAGTACAAAACAATTTTATTGCATTCAGCAATTACACTTTAATTTCACATTCTTGCAAAAAAAAATATTCCATAATTTAATCCTATTTATTTATTTGTTTATTTATTTATTTATTTATTTATTTATTTATTTATTTATTTATTTATTTATATTTATTTATTTATTTTTATTTATTAGATTTGTATGCCGCCCCTCTCCACAGACTCAGGGCAGCTCACAACAATAATAAAACAGTATACAATAAACAAATCTAATATTTTAAAAGTATCTAAAAACCCATTAATTTAAAAACCATTCAACGTAAGCACACCATACATAAAACTATATAAGCCTGGGGGAAATGTCTCAATTCCCCCATGCCTGATGGCAGAGGTGAGTTTTAAGAAGTTGGCGAAAGGCAAGGAGGGTGGGGGCAATCCTAATCTCCTATTATTTACTTCATAATATGTTTCCCATAAAATAACAAATGAACAATAAGCTTTATTTCTCACATTTCTCAGTGATCTGCTGGAAAGCAAAATGCTAGACTCACACTGAACTTTTCTTCATATCCTTTTAATTAGAATTTTACCAAATGATTTCCCAAGCACACTCAGTAAACTAACTCCTCCTTAGTTTTTTAATTCATTCTTGCTTTCATTCCCTTTGAATAAAGGAAGAACAACTCCATTAATCCAATATTCAGGTACAGCCTGCACAGCCTTCACATTCAACACTTTAAACAGGCTATGGTGCCAGTCCATCAATCACACCTATGTATTAACATTTCTACAATGATGCTTTTTATCCCTGCAACCTTTTCAGTTTTCAATATTATCACCTGCAAGACTTCCTTTTCATGATTTTGTTCCCCTCTTGGGCACTAATATTTTGTAACATTTGTCTCAGTTTTTCATTCCAACTTATCACATATAAGTCTCCAAAATATGCCTTCTAACATTCTCTCACTTCTATTTCACCCAAACTCATTTCACCTTTTACCACTTTTATTTTTATTTCTAGTCACTTTGCTGAAGGCTACTCTTTTTTTTTTGCTCTTTTCACCCACATTCAAAACATTTTATTCCAGTCATTTTCTCTGCCTCTTTTAATCTTACTCCTTGTTCAAAAATTCATTGCATTTTTGTCGGTTTATGCAATCTCTTTCTCATCCTATTTTTTGTAATTATCATTTTCATACATATATAACATTTTTCATCTCATCATTCCACCAAATATACTTTTTCAGGCTTCCCATTATGAAACTGTATACTCTGTAACAGTGATGGTGAACCTTTTTTCCTCAGGTGCCAAAAGAGCGTGCATGCACGCTATCGGACATGGGTGATTGCCCACACCCATAATTCAACGCTTGGGAGAGAGTAAAAACGCCCTTCCCCATTCCCCAGAGACTCTCTGGAAGCCAAAAATGCCCTCCCAGAGCCTCTGTGCGAGCCAAAAATTACCTGACGGGCACACACATGCATGTTGGAGCTGAGCTGGGGCAATGGCTTGAATGGCAGCAGCTATGGCTCTGCATGCCACCTGTGGCACCTGTGCCATAGGTTCGCCATCACTGATCTAGGATGTTGCCTAAAGCACAATGCATGGACATAATATTACCATTCTGCAAAACTGCTACATCAGCAATCAGAATATTTTGCCTTCTAGGTTAAGTCTCATACTTGTATCATTTGAATATGTTTAATCTACTGCTGTAAATAAAATTGAATGCATTATATCTCCATAATAAGCATTCTCCAACTTCTGTTCTATCTTATAAATATAAGTTTCACATTTCCAATTCATTGAAGATATATTTATTATTTCTGAATGCATTTATTTCCAGAGACAAAGTCCAAGAACATTATAAAATATTCAGATTATTCCAGAACACAAGAGAAAATAAGTAGAGTTGACAAGCGTGTTTCACCAATGCCTGTCAAAGATCATGAATAAAATTGTGAGCTTTTTGAAATTAAATATCTTTCCTGACAAAAGACCTGCTCTGAAATATAATACAAAGTATTTATCCTCTCCAGATAAAGTGAAGTCCAAACCAGAATTAAAAATGTGGTTGTGCTGGATCTTAAGGTTCAAGCAAATGGATGAAAACATGGACCCAATCTGGAATTACTATGCTAAATTCCAGAATGGAGATAATTGGGAAAGGAATCCGAGAAATGGAAACTATTAGTATATCAGGTAGGGATAACTTTTCACAGCAGCTGATGAATTAGTAATCTCGTATTTGTTTTATCCTCAAATAATCCAGGTGAGTCTACCTTTGAGAATGATTCAAATCCTGCAATCTAGGAGTCTTGAATTCTTCAATTACATTATTTAGTAAATAATATAGTAAATATTTTTATTGGTTTTTTTTTACAATATAACCACACACACAACATAAAACAAGTGCTTTGTGAATTGCGCCCACCACCAGACAAGCATTCATACCCCACCACCAAATTGGGGGTGTTTCTTGTATAAACCATTTTAACCCAAGAGCAAATTATCTATTTACATATTATAAAGTGATTCCAATTTATTCCTTGTAGCTTGGTCTCGGATTCTACTCGCCATATATCGTCTTACATTGTCCCATCGTCCCATCAGTTGTCGCAAATCAGTTTCAATAACCAAATTCATCCTTTTATCCATAATCTCAAATTGAATGTGATACACCATGTGCCGGTACCAATTTTGCATTGTCCATTTTGTCGCATCCTTCCAACCCAAGACTGTTACCGCCTGAGCGCTTTCTATCACTGCTTGTTTTATTTCTCTAAATTCTCCCATCGCATTACTTTTAACTAATACTGCCATTTCCTTAGTAATTATCCATCATATATTTAACATCCTATTAATATCCTCTTGCACTTTTTGCCAAAAATTCTGCACTACCGGGCATTCCCAAAACATATGCATAAACACTCCTTTATCTTGGCACCCATGCCAACAAATACCCTTAACATTCTGCTGAAAGTATGTGATCTGAACGGGTGTGTAATACCACTTATGTAATATTTTCCTTCTCATTTCCCTAACTCTTGTATTCTTAGTTTTCCTTATATTCTCCACTATATTTTTCATCTCTTGCACCTCTACTTGTATCTCACTTTGCCACTTAGATCACATCCCCGTCTGACTACACTAACATCTTATATATATTACTTGCTTGTGCAATAATAATAATATCTCTTTTCTAACCTTGCTCTAACCCAAAGGGCTGGCAACATTTTCAGCATGATGCCCACCTGTGAATTAGGAGTGTCTTTCCAATATTTGGACTGAAATTGCATTCATTCATTAAGAGTGTCTCCTAGATTGTGCTAACTTTCCTAATAGTTATTTATTTTTAAATGGTTGGCAGATTAAAAATCCATATCCATATCATATACTTGTGTTTTTAATTTATATGTATGATAACTATTAAAAAATACTTTGATACTTTAAAAAATTAAACATGAACTAAAACTGTTTTAAGTAAAAATGAAGTTGGGACTGAATTCAGATTAATTGTTGTTTTTTAAAGTGAAAATTTTAACAAGCAACCTGTGATTAAATCAAGCTGCTTTAGAGAGAACCAAGAGAACATCTATTCTTTTATCCAAATTTTGGGTTTCAAACTGAAATGGTATTGTGCCATAGGCAGTTAATTTTCTTTTCTACTGCCTGAAATTCTCTATTTATTACCAAAAGATATGAATTTCTGGCTTAAGAAAATGTAGCAGCTATCCTTTGATGGTATATTATGAGAGAGATAAACCTGCCAATTAGCTATGCCTGATCCATGTTTACAGTCTATTAAATAGCCCAGGCATTCTTCTCCCAACTTAGTGAATGCAAAGTTGAAATTTCTACATGCTCGTCTTGACAACTTTAAGGTGTTCTCTAGGATTTTTTAATGTTTACTCTTGAATCTCATCCAAAGCCAATTTGCTTCCCATCCAAGTACTAACCACATCTGACCCTACTTAGATTTTCAAATTAAATCGTAACAGGTCAAACCCCCTATTGCTTGCCAGCATCACATCAGAATACGGTGTCTGAATTTTTCAGCTTAACTGTTCCTATCAGCATGGCCATCTTGACTTAAAAGGATAGATAGATGATAGATAGATGATAGATAGATAGATAGATAGATAGATAGATAGACAGACAGACAGACAGACAGACAGACAGACAGACAGACAGACAGATAGTTGGATTTATTGGCTGCCTAATCCCCTCCAGACTCTGGGCGGCGTACAGCAATCCAAATAATATAAAAACAATTTAAAACCTCCAAAAATAAAATCATTCATTCACTCCTACTTGGCTGGAGCTGGATCATATTGCTCAACAGCCCCAGGCCTGTCAGCAGAGCCAGGTTTCCACAGCTCTACAGAAGGCCAGGAGGGTGGGGGCGGTGCAGATCTCTGGGTACAACTGGTTCCAGAGAGCCAAAGCTGCCACAGAGAAGGCCCTCCCATGCGGCCCCACCAATCAACACTGTCTAGTTGACAGGACCCAGGGAAGGCCAACTCTGTGGGTCCTGATTGGTCACTGGGAGGTATGCAGCATAAGACAGTCCTGTAAGTAGTCTGTCTCTAAGCCAAGTAGAGCTTTATAGGTGATAACCAACACCTTAAATTGTGTCCAGAGACCAATTGGAAGCCAACGCAGCTCGTGGAGTGTTGGGGTGATGTGGGTGTACCTAGGCACACCCACAACCGCTCGTGTAGCTGCATTCTGGACTAATTGTAGTCTTTGAACACTTTTCAAGTGTAGCCCCATGTAGAGCATGTTGCAGTAATTGAGCCATGAGATGATAAGGGCATGAGTGAGGAGAGACTCCTGATCCAAATAGGGCTGAAACCTGTGCACAATTTCCCCCTTGCCACAACTGAGATATGTTGTTCCAATATCAGTTGAGGGTTTAGGAGGACGCCCAGATTGTGGACCCATTCTGAGGGAGGGTTAATATTTCCACTCCTGAAGCAGGGATGGACAGATGGAACAGTCCTTCAGAGACAATGTGCACAGCCACTCAGTCTTGTCGGGGTTGAGTTTGAGCCTGTTGATCCCCATCCAGACCCTCACAGCCTCCAGGCACTGACACATCACATCCACCACTTCACTGAATTGACATGGGGTGGAGATGTAAAGCTGAGTATCATCTGCATCAGATAGATAGATAGATGGATGGATGGATGGATAGATAGATAGATAGATAGATAGATAGATAGATAGATAGATAGATAGACAGAGAAAGAGAGACAGACAGACAGACAGACAGACAGACAGACAGACAGACAGACAGACAGGGGGAGGCAGGCAGGCAGGCAGGCAGAGATCAGGGGTCTTAAACTGAAAGTCTGCATGCTGGATCCAGCCCATGGGGTGCTTAGATCCAGGCTGTGGGACCGCCCTGGAAACAGTGAAGGACCAGCCTGTGGTGCCTCTGAGTGAAAATAGAGCTCAGGAGGGCCATGTGTAGCTCTCCCAGGCCCTGCTTTTGGCTGTGACCACCTCCTGCAGCTCTCTGCCAGCAAAACCGGAGCCTGTCCCTTTCCCATTTTACCACCCCAGTATCATCATTCATCTGTCTATCGATAAAACACTGAAGAAAGCAATCAAAATATGATCATAGACATGATGGCAACAAAGGTAATATTTTGCCGAATGCTATATAGTATGCATGTCTTCTGAAATATTGATTAAAAAATCACGTTTAATTGCATTAAGGTTTATTGTTTCATCAGGGCACCTACATATTCCATTATTTATATAATTGTGACATCATTGTTTGACTTTTGTGTTCATAATTATTATATTCATACAGTATTTGAATTAAATGAAGTGAATGCTTCCACGCAAAAATGTATTCTAGCATTGAGTTTCATATTTGGAAACCAGAATAATTAGAATAAAGGAGTATTTTACAAAAGCAATTCCCTTTTGGAAGAAACATGAGGGAATTCTGAGCTCAAAATCCAGAGGGTGGGAAAAGATTTGTTACAAGAAGTAATTTAGAGATACCTGTAGAACAAAGGCAAACAATAATACAAATCTATGAGAGATTTAATCTTCCTTGTTTTCTGCCATAGCTTTTGAACTTCTTTTCCTGTTAATTAAACTTTATTTTGTGGTTCTGAATAAGATTTTATCATCTGTCTTGTAAATTACTTTGTCCGATATTATTAACAAAAAGGAAAATAAATGTATCTTAGAAGTTTGATCTGCAGTAGAAGATTGATTAAAGAAGGGTCATGTGATGCAAATAAAAGCCAGATGTAGATATGGAAGCTATTCCTCAAATACTAATCTAAACAGAAATTTATAACTGGTAAATAAGACCCTATTCTTATATAGATCCATGTAGCCAAGAACAACATTTATCATTCAATTCTAGTTCATTCTGAATTTCTATTTTTCATCAGGGTTTTTTTTTTTAGAGTCCTTTTATAATTTCCTTTCAGACCTCTTGACCTTTTTCATTTTTAAATCCAACAGATTATATGAACTGTTCTCTAAATTAATATTGATGATTACCTTAAGCAAAATGGATTCATTTTGTTTTAGGGTACTGATCATCAATTTGTGTTGTGTATGTATATCCACTCACACAACACATATTGCAATTCATTATTTCTCTATTAATACTTACTATTTTGTATTTCTTAAAAAATAATGTTACCTTTAACTATCCAGCTAATTAGGCATATTAAAATATTAATATACTAAAAACTTTGTATTTCTAAAAAATAACTTTACCTTTATTTATTTATTTATTTATTTATTTATTTATTTATCTAACATATGAAATCATTACTATACAGATCAATATAAATTTTACACTCTGATATCTATAAGACCCAAATCAATAATAGAGCATTACTCATAGTCTCATTTTGAACCCCATCAAACTGTAAATTACTAAATATTATATTAAATCAATTCAGGCAGGAAACATAGCTTTAACAGGATCAGTTAGGATGGCTTAGACAATACAATGCTTTGTATTGCTCCTACTTTTCCATCACATCTTTTTTTTTCAAAATCTGTTTTCTTTGTTATTAACTCAGCTGACTTATTCTTAGAGAAACTGTAATTGCACGCAGCTCACCTAGAGGCAAATCTTATGTTTAGCAATAAAAAAAATAACCTGAAAGATAGATACAGAAATGGAAACCACTTTCAGATAGATGATAGATAGCTGGATGGATGGATGGATGGATGGACAGACACAATAGTTTGTGAACTTCTAACCACTTTTGGGTTTTTTATGATCATCTTCTATTTTTGAATAGGAATGATTGCCATTCTATTTTACAAAATTACTGTGAAACCATGAAAGCTAGTTGTTGCTGGAGGTTTTTTATTATTATGCTGAAGAAGTTGATAATCTATCTTAGTGGTACTAGCTCCTCTACTCCCATGAAATTTTCTTTCAACCACCACTCTTCCTTGGTTTTTATGTATTCATCAGTTTTTATGAGTTACTATTCTATGCCAGAGACTGAAGCAAGTAAAATGTCAATTTCATTGAGTTCAGCTAATTTTAGCTATAAATTACCAAACTGTTTTATTCAGCCAGACTTTCATTAGGCTCTGTGCCAGCTTGAACAAAGTCCTTGACCTTTTGTAGATTTTTCACAGTCTAGGAAAGATGGCTTCTTATTCATTCTTTTCTCACAGATATAATTTCCTGATGTCGGTGTATAACTAAAAAAGAAAGAAAAAGTAAAATGTCGTTGAGCCTTTGCAAACAATAAAATATACCTTCATCTGCAATTTTCTTTATCTGTCAAGTTCACTTCTATTTCATGAGCTTTAACAATAACATATGGTAGATATTTTTTCTCCACAACTTTCAGACTTCTGAAAATAGTTGACACAAAGAAGCAATGCTGAGATAATGGCTAACAATTTGTCAAGTTTACTGCCTGGTTTCAAAAGATCAGATATATGATTTAATTCATTATAGCAAATGAAATAGATAAAGTTATACATAAACATTTGCTTTTATTAAGAATTGCTTTTATTAGGTTTCAATCTCTTTTCTCCTAATTTTTAACCTCTTATTATTTTGGTAATAATAATGGTATAACTATAGAAAACAGAATCACCTGTTGGAAAACATAATATCAAGCTGTCTTGTCCATCATGCTGCCATGATCCAAATAATTACAACAAACAATAGTCAAAGGGCAGACTTAATGGACCACTACATCTTTTTCTGTTGTCTATTTTCTATGTTACCTGCTACAGAGGGCCACTGAGACATGGTGGCACAGTGGTTAGAATGCAGTACTGAGGCTGTGTCTGCTGACTGCCAACTTCCTGAAATTTGGCAGTTCAAATCTCATCAGGCTCAAGTTTGACTCAGCCTTCCATCCTTCTGAGATGGGCAAAATGAGGATCCAAATTGTTGGGAGCAATACGCTGACTCTGTAAACCACTTAGGGAGGTCTGTTAAGCACTGTAAAGCAGTATATAAGTCTTAGTCTTTTACTATTGCTATCATAACCCCTTTATCCCCAGGAGGAGGAGGAGGAGAAGGAGAAGGAAAAGGAGGAGGAGGAGGAAAGGGGGCTCAATCACAAAAACCTAATTAGAGGGAAACAAATAAATAAATGCTTCATTAATATGTTTACTTTACCTATATCATTCACCATTCATTTGTGTTCAAGCTATAAAACAGAATCAAAGTGTTGTGTTTGGGCCTGGGCCAGCCGTTGCTCCCACAGATGGGAGAGACATGGCACAAAGTGAATGCGAAAGCCTGGCTGACAGCCAGGAAGATGTGGCAGACAGCCAGGAAGACGTGGCAGACAGCCAGGAGGACGAGGCTACTGGTACGCAGGATTCAGCAGACAGCCCAGGGGATTTGGCATGCAGTCCCTCAGACAGTCTTTCGTCCCTGGGTTCTTCTGCAGATCAATATATTGATCTGCGTAGCCAAAGAGCTATGCAAAGAAGGGATAGATTGAAGGAGTATTACAAGTCATTATAATAGCACCTGGGCTGGGTGTGGTTCTTATACTGAGGGCTGGGTGTGGTTCCCTTAATGAGGGCTAAAGGGATAAAAGGGAACAAAGGCCAAGGCAAACTGTGGCTGTTTATCTGTGTTATTTTGTGGTTCCTGCTCTGAAGTTTCTGTTCCGTGCCGTTGGAGTTTTCAACCCAGCTTTTTCAGACAAGTGGGAGGTGAAAACTCTGGGACTTGCTGTTTGCTCCAAAGATTCAAAAGGACTCCTGAAACGTCTTTGCTCATTCCAGGTTGTCTTTGTTTGTTTTTTCCTGTGTTTTTGTATGCGGCTGAAGTAAGCCTTGCCCTATCATTGTTTTTGGACACTAAGAACTTTTTTTGAGTAACTCTTTTTTGTTTATCTAATACAAGTTTGCTGATTAGCAGAGCACGTGTGTGTTTGATTTCTTTTCCTTGGACTGTTATGCATTGCCTGAGCCCAGTCAGGCAGAACACAAAGCAATAATGGCAGCAGAACATTAACTCAAGGGAAGGTTTCCACATGGCAAATGTCTGGCACACAAAAGTGAATGATAAGCAAAACCAAACTAACAAAATCTGGTTCCATAG
Source organism: Erythrolamprus reginae (assembly GCF_031021105.1). NCBI lineage: Eukaryota > Metazoa > Chordata > Lepidosauria > Squamata > Dipsadidae > Erythrolamprus > Erythrolamprus reginae. The sequence continues at coordinate 109,998,836 of NC_091950.1, read as the reverse complement.
TTTATGGCTTTAAAATAAATAATGACTTATTCATAGAACTCCATGAATGAAGATGTGACTGCTTTGCATGAAATGTAAACTCAGTTACAGTCATATGTGCTTTAGATGCATGTAGTAAACAACAGATGGAGAGTCATATTTTAACTTGAAATAATACAATACTGTATAAAACATCTATATTTTATATTAAATGTGGAACTTGTGAGCCACACTTCCTTTAATTTAGCATTTAAATTAAATTGCTTGAAGACAGAACCATACATCCTGAAGCCCTCATGACCCATGAAGTTTCCAAAAGTCTTGGATGTCACCTCTAGACACCTTCTTAAAGACAAAGGGAGTTAATTTGAAATAAATGGGCAATAATTCTTTTAATTTAATTTGAGTTAAGTTTAAGTATAAATAAATGTCTTATGGAGGCTGTACCTGCTGTTGCTATCATTATTCTTCTGATTCTGTCCAATTTGTCCTGCTTTGCTTACTTTTCCAGTTTCATTACCAACATGCAGTAATGGGCTCCTACGGTCAGGTATGCAGAACCAGTTAAAAAAAAATGATTTTTTCCCCCTTTTTCCTCTTCTGTCCAGATGAAAAAAGAAACAATTGCTGACTTGAGCTGATAATTTTTATCATTACAATAACAACAACAACAACAACAACAACAACAATAATAATAATAATAATAATAATAATAATAATAATAATAATAATAATGGGTATTTTAGGAATAAATATAATGTGGCAGAACCAGATAATAGTAGAATATAAAAATAAAGAATTGGAGAAAAATTGCAAAATAATTTTTAAGAATTAAAAATTGAAGCTGAAAGATTATGGCATAAACTGGCTATATTGGTCTCGGGGGTTATCAATATCCGGGGTGCTCTACCCAAGAAATAGTGGACCACTCAGGAATGAAAAATCATTTTCCATAGCTGTTCATAACACAAATTCCTTTACTAATTACATCTGGTAATTTTGTGCTGTGAAGCAAATTCACTTCTACCATCTACTTAGTGCTTTATTACGCTTTATTACGCTGGTGTAGCAATATCTTGCTCTTTGGTCAACCTCAGAGTACAAAATTTGCAAACATGACATCGGGGAGACTCAGTGTTGTTGCATGCTCACTTATTTGTTTTAGTTACTTGGATACATAACATCTATTCACCTATCCACCCTCTTTTTAAGCATATATAGTTTGTTTTTTGCAGTAGCACAGTCATTTGTCCATGACTCAATTGTATGAGCCTAATGACTGCAACTGAGTGAAATCATCGTATGATAAAGATCTGATTACTTGTATATCTACACTATTTTATTCCAGAATAATGTAGGAATCACTAAAGTGATTAGTTCTCACTATTTCATTCTGTGACTGTCCATGGCTAGGAATTGCATGCAAATAATAATCTATCTATCTATCTATCTATCTATCTATCTATCTATCTATCTATCTATCTATCTATCTATCTATCTTAAAAAAAAACCAAATACCACTCACTCCACATGAAATCTCCAGAACTGTAAAGCCTAAGAACTTGAAACTTGGCACATATGCTCCTCTTGGCTTCCAGGTGCTCACTAAAAAATGATTTTTTGAAATGACTATCAGATTATTAGTGTTTCTTATGCAGCTTAATTGGTTCCGCCTCCCTGCAGGGGACGATTGGAGCCAGGAAGTCAAGCCACAGTAGAAAATGGTCCGACCATGACAAAGGCAACACTTCTAAGCCCCTTAGTTTCAGACCATTACTCAGTTGCTCAGAGAGGAATATCATGTCAGGTGCGCGCCCCCCGCCCTCATGAGTTGGACCCTGTACTACTTGGGTCAGATCCATGGTTGCCATGGTGGCCATGAACTCCTGTGCCAGTCCAGAGGTTTCGCCGAGCGACGGCAGGTTAAAGTCCCCCAAGACAATAAGTCTGGGGAATCGCACCACCAACCCGGCTACCTCCTCGAGTAGCACAGGCAGGGCTTGTGACACGCAGCTGGGAGGCAGGTACGTGAGAAACAAGCCCACCTGAACCCCTAAGTCCAATTTCACCAGGAGGGACTCGCAACCCGCAATCTCTGGAGTAATGAGTCTATGCAATCTCTGGAGCAACGAGTCCTGATGCTTCCTCCTCGCTAAACCAGGCATGGCCATGGCTAGTGTGTGAATCATCTGGCCTGTGGGCTGGGAGTTTAGACATTCTACTCCCCCGCCCCACCTGAAAAGAACTCTGTTCCAACTGCCAGTTGCCTTATATTAACAGGCTCTGGTGCTAAGGAGTTACACATTCTATATAAATTTTCAAACTTTAGGTATCAATATATCAAGCCCAATCAATTTTGAAGCTTTAACTGTCAATTTGTCAAGCCCGATTACATAGTTTTATAGCAAAGCATGGGTATCCAGCTACTAGTAGAGTGATATAATCTCTGTAAGTAGTATATTGCTTTAATGAAATGCATTTCTCAAAGGTTTGAAGGAAGTACTTTATTTGCACATTTTATCTTTCTCTCTCTGGATAATTTGCATGCTTTGATTTGGCTTTCTTTGAACTTCTGGTATGCTGCATCAAGCTAAAACTGTGTAAACATGTGCAGGCTTCTCCACTTACTTATCAGTATTCTTATTTTAACAGATGAGCAGTACAATATAAGTCAGCAATATAGTAGAAGTTTTTTAAAAAAACATTTATGTGTGAAAGGGCATCAATATTATATTATATAATAGATAATCACAAATACATAGCAGATAGCACAAATAAGAAAGCATCCTCCATTTTGTTTCCTGGCATTCTTGATGCACTTAGTTTTAGGTGTGAAAATAGATTGTTGATGTAGTTGTTGCTTACAGCCTTTCATTTTAGAACATTCCAATGGTCTCTAATTTATATAAAAATTATTACTATATAACTCACCTGTTAACAGAGGAGAGAAAAGATTGCTGGCAAAAGCAGGAAACTGTAATGTTACTGTATGTTTTTATTGTAACCAGTTTGGAAAGATTGAGCTATAGTCTATCCAAGAGAATGAATGAGAAACTAAGTAACAATTAAGATATGGAAATAAAAGACCAAAACTATTTTGTGGCAGCTCTTTTCATGATAACAAAATCTCATCATATTAGCCCAGTTCCACTGGAGGGGGTCTAGTTTTGGGAGTTTGTGTTGTGCTGATATTTGCAGTGACATTTGTTGGCTTGTATTCATAATTCACTCAAATCCATTGTTTTAACCCTGCTGTTCTGTTCGGGTCGTATGTGACCCGAAACCAAGTTTGAGTCCCCTGTAAAACATTTTCCCTGCATATCTGAAACTTGAAATTTCATGACTTTTCATCATTTCAGGGGTTCTCTCTATGAGAATTTTTTTTGGGGGGTGGGGGGCTTAGTTTTTGCTGGGCAAAAAAACTCCCTAATGTTATATTCCCGGGTCTATTTGACACGGACTGCAAATTGATCATTTTAGATACTTATATTTGGTCTTTTTGAAAGCTTTTTTCATCTGGAAACAAGTTTGAACATTTCTGCACACAATGGAATGAAAATTGAACTGAAAAAATTAATACTTATTGGTTTATTTTGCACATAAATGTGCCTCTCCCCCGTTTTTGTGAAAGTTTTTTCAATTTATGGATAGTTTTGCTTGCAAAATGCATTCTATTTTACTGGAGTTGGTGTGGGATTGGTAGCTTGAACATTTCTGAATATAAGAAAAATATAAAGGAACTGAAAAAAATGATTCTTACTGTTTTTTTAACATCAGAAATAAGGCCTCCTCCCCCCTTGGCTGCTTGCAACCATTTTCACTTTTTATTTTTTTATGCTCCAAATCCGAAATATTCTTTAAAATCTTAGGCATTCATTTACTCAATTTAACAATGCTGATCAGCAAAAAAATATTTGTGGGGGTGGGGGAAAAATTTTTTCTTGGCAAAAAAAAAGTCACGTTTACTCTGTTCGGGTCATATAGACCCGGATCAAAATGATTTTTTTTAGGTACTTGAATTTGGTCTTTTTGAAAACTTTTTCCAATGGAAAACTAGTTTGAACATTTATGAACATAATGATATGAAAATTGAACTGGAAAAATTGAGACTTTTTATTTTGATCAAAAAGCCCCTCCCCCCATCCTTTTTGAATTTCGTGTCAATTTATATTTTTTAAGGCTACAAATCCCTAAGTAATTTTCCCCCAAAAGGGTTGATATACTAAATTGAACAATCCTGAACATAAGAAAAATATAAATGAACTGAAAAAAATGACTCTTATTGGTTTATTGTTTTATACTCGAGTATAAGCCTACTCGAGTATAAGCCTATTTGAGTATAAGCATGGGGGCCCATTTATGAGCAAAATAAACCAATAAGGATCATTTTTTCAGTTTAATTTTCATATCATTATGTTCAGAAAGGTTCAAGCTACCAATCCCACACCAAAATAGAATAGTAAAATAGAATGCATTTTGCAGGCAAAATTATCAATAAACTCAAAAGTTTTGATATACTAAATTGAACAATCCTAAACATAAGAAAAATAGAAATGAACTGAAAAAAAAGATTCTTATTGGTTTATTTTTGAATATAAGACCATATCATTTTATACTCGAGTATAAGCCTACTCAAGTATAAGCCTATTTGAGTATAAGCATGGGGGCCCATTTATGAGCAAAATAAACCAATAAGGATCTTTTTTTTTCAGTTCAATTTCCATATCATTATGTTCAGAATAGTACAAGCTACCAATCCCACACCAACTTTAGTAAAATAGAATGGATTTTGCAAGCAAAACTATCCATAAATTGAAAAAACTTTCACAAAAACGGGGGGGAGGCACATTTATGTGCAAAATAAACCAATAAGGATTATTTTTTCAGTTCAATTTTCATTCCATTGTGTGCAGAAATGTTCAAACTTGTTTCCAAGTGAAAAAAGCTTTCAAAAAGACCAAATATAAGTACCTAAAATGATCAATTTGCAGTCCGGGTCAAATAGACCCAGGAACATAACATTAGGGAGTTTTTCGAACAGAACAGCAGGGTTAAATATTCTTCAAATGCAGAAATATTGCTATGCTTCATGAACATATGTTTAGTCTTTTTGTCAAGCCGGTGCAGAAATTGGTGATAAAATACCAGCTCACCACACTATCTGTAGAAGACCTGATGTTTATGGGAACTTAGGAGGGGTGATTTTCATGAGGGAACAGATGCAGCCACAAAGCATACTTTCGAGTGGGTTCAATGCCATCCTGTGTCCACCACCAAGTGGAAGCGGAAGAAGGAGTTGCCTTGCTGACACAACCTGAGTGGGCAACGTGACAAGTTTGTGGGTGGGGGACAAGGGATGTGAATTTTCAACTGGAAGCTGGCATTCGGGTTTCCCAGTGTAGATGCCAGTATGGTCCCAGCAATAAATTGGAACTTTGAGGAATACTTTGACTTGGACTCTGATTTATGTTTAGATGCTACCTGGAATCTTGACATAAAAAAGAAAAAAAATCTGAAAAAATTTACTTGAGAAAAACAAAGTGTGAATTACAGATGCCCACTTAAATATTTCAAACTTCGCCATGTAGGCTGTCCAGGTCATTCTTTCTGGGTCAAAGAATTCAGGTGGCTGGACTACCGACGGAGTAGCCATGATAGCACACGGAAGGTCGGTCTCCTCGTCGCCAATGTAATAACTCTCAAAGCAAGGTTGAATCAAGCAAGGTTTATTTCTTTAACAGGACAAGGAAGTCAATTCAGTCAAGAAGCAATGGAGTATTGAGAGCTTTATACAATGACAGTTCTCCTATTTATACACTCTAGCCCAGCAACAGGCAGTTTTACAAAGATACATTTTAAGCGCCAAAAAAAAGCAACCAATCAACATGCAATAAACAAATCTGAACTTTTGACTTTTACCCTGTCTGGGTATAGAAGCTTAGCTCCACCCCAGTGACATTTATCTGATGTAAAGGCCTTGATAAATTTCCACTGATAGGACATGTTTTTGCATGCATAGCTACATATATGTAGCTTCCCATGATATCCAGAACCAATTCCTAGGGATACAAAAGCAACTGTATATAGAAATATGTTTTAAACCAGGACAGTTGTGAGCCGTGTGTGTGTTTGTTTGTTTGTTTGTTTTATTTTACAAATTACTAATTTAATAGCTGGTTATGAAGATGTTACAATAATTTCTCAGAAAGATTGAGTGTGCTAATTTAAAACAAAAGTAACCAGGAGAGCATCAGAGGCAGTTGAAGAAGACCTTGCCGCTCAAATGCATTAATCTACAGTATGTGCTTTAGCTATTCCTCTTTCTGAAAGATGTAATCTCACAGCAATTCCAATGATCCTGAGATAAGCAGAGTTTTTTGTCCACTTTTCACTAGCAGCAAACTAATGTTTCCAGGCTTTTAAAAATGGACCAAATTGCAACATTAAGTGAACAATTTTTAATACATCTGGCATCTGGCCTGCACTAATAGAGACATCTATTACTGGATAGCCATCACCACGCTAAAGGGGGCTTCCATGGGTGGATGAATCCTCTGAAATTAAATATAACAGATTTTAGATTACTTCATATGTGTTGTGAGTAGCATAATTTATTAAGGGCGAGATAGTATTCATGAAAGTAAAAATCTAACTTGAGCAATGATTAATGGAGATTTACATCTTTAACAGGAAAAAAATGTTTGATTTAAGGAAATACATGATAGAGTTCATTAAAGCTTATTCTAGGTATATACTATGAGTCAGAGATGCAGAGAGCAAGAGCTGGTTGTATGATTATTGCAGTCCCTGAGATCATCAAACTAAGAATAGCCAGAGTGAAGACCCAAGGGATCTTGCGGTAAATCCTTAACTGTGTACACTGCCCCTTGAGGGCTGTAACTTGTGAGATAGCAACAGCAATAACATTTAGGCTTAAATAATGCACTATAGCACTTTCTGGGAAGTTTACAATGTCAGCATATTTTCCCCAAGAATCTGGGTCCTCATTTTACCAAGTTCAGAAGGATGAACCTTGAATCAACCTTGAGTCACATCTGGATCAAACTCCAGGCTGTGGGCATAGTTTAGCTGCAATACTGCACTTTAGCCATGGCACCTACTGGTCTCCTCAAGATGCTGAAAAGTCTGTGACATCAAAGCTGATACCTCAAAATCAACATGTTCACATGGTTTGCTCCAAATCTTAGTCTCCAAGTTAAAATCAAAGAATATAATTTCTGGCATGATCTACACATAAGACAGGGACATTCAGAGTTATGCTTATTCATACTGTCCATCTATTTTCTGTACAGTATATTTTATTATTGCATAGTTTCAGCAGTCAGAGGTTGCCCTTTTTAAAATCAACAAATCAACAAATCAATAAATAAACACTCAATGGCCACAGGACATATTTAGAAGAAGTATAGCTGACATTTCCAGATTTTATATTGAAACCCATCCAGGCTTATTTTGCTTCGCTTCTTCATTCTCTAAAGCTTGTCACAAATTGAGCTGCTAAAATTTGATGACCTAACTTTGGCAGGTCCATGGGTCGTCTGACTGTGTTTAATAAGCAGCTAGTGCTTCAAAGTTTCCTCGGTACATTTTATGGACATTGCAACTTGGTGTCTGTGGAGTTGTTATATTATTGCTTTGATTTAAAGTCTCTTTTTAACCAGGCTATTTCCTGGGAAGATTCCCTCCACTTCTTCCTCATTTGTCACTAAACTTTGGAGTTTTCTACCAAAAGCAACATTATTTCAGAAAGGTCACAGAAGAACTACCATGTACCCAAATTGATAGATGGCTACATTGAATTAAGACAAAATGTTAAGAACAAGATCCAAAATTGATTTCTGTTGCACAAGGGTTCCCTTTCCTTACTGTTTGTTACTCTGGGAAGTCAGGGGTCAATGTAGTGGCCAAGAACCTTATATCAGTGGATTTATTGCCACTCAGTTTGACATCTTAATGAATACAATTTTATAATAAATATAAATAAGGAATGTTGTACTATGTCATCTTAAGAGAAAACAAAGTATATTGATTTATTATCAATTTAATTAGTTTAATATCCAGGACTTCATAATGGTATTAACTTTTCATTCAAATGTTGTCTACAAAATCTATCAAAATTGCTAATATTAGAGAGTTTGAGGGTGTTCATAGGGGAGGGAGCAGAAGCCTATGGAACAGATGTGGCCATTATTATTATTATTATTATTATTATTATTATTATTATTATTATTATTATTATTATTATTATTATTATTTTATAATAGGGATTTTAGTTGTTTTTTATTATTGGATTGTACATATTGTTTTTATTGTTGTTGTTAGCCGCCCCGAGTCTACGGAGAGGGGCGGCATACAAATCCAAATTATTATTATTATTATTATTATTATTATTATTATTATTATTAGTATTATTATTAGTATTATTATTAATTAGATTTGTATGCCACCCTTCTCCGAAAACTCGGGGCAGCTCACAGAATAAATATAGAAGCAAAGCGTACAAAACAAATCTAATACATTAAAAAAACTACAGTTAAAAACCTTATAAATTACTCAATCAGACAATCTAATCACACCATCCATCACATTTATTGATCAGGAGGGCAAGATCAAATTGCCCCAGGCCTGGCGACATAGCTGTGTCTTAAGACTCTTGCGGAAGTTGAGGAGGGTGGGGCAGTACGAATTCTTTATTCATTGGTTAATTTGTATTAGGTCTCATGCTACATTTAAAATGGCTTTGGTGACTGGATAAAATCCATGACTTGCCAGGTGGCTATCCTCTTTATTTTGAATGATGCCATAAATTCAATGTGATGATGGGGTTTTTTTTCTGCAATGTTGTGAGTCACTCAGTGCACTACAAACAGGAATAAAATAAACTTTACAAGCAGAAAGGATTGAAAAGATCATTTCTGAACTTGTTTTTCTAACATGCTTTCATTTGCTAAGAAGATGGCAAGCGGACTCCATAAAAATGTATGACTGACATCTTGCCACCACAGAACAAGTTCCACCAATATGTTTGAAGCACTGCCCAAACAGACCTGCCATTTTGGATAGAAAAGCCATCAAATTTACTGGCTCAATTTAAATCTCCTTCTTTGGCACCTTTTCCAGAGTTGGCTGCATTATTTGTGAATCTGGGCTGGCTTCTACTTCAGACTGAAGTTTTACAACATATGGCTGCTGGTCATTAGCCATACTGGGCTGTAGTAAAATATTGTACTCCTATTTATAATTTCCTATCTAATTTTGAAAGAACTGAAACCTAATTTTGGAAACAAAAGGAAATTTTAAAAGGAGGTAGAATTAAGGAAATAAGGCTAAAAATAATAATAATGTTTTCTTGGACCTGCCAAGGAAATCAGAATAGATATGAATATTGCAACAGACTAATTTATTTGTTGCATTAACTATATAACATTAGTGGATTACACCAACACTCTGCAGTCTGCATTGGTTGCTGATCAGTTTCCGGTCAAAATTCAAAGTGTTGGTTATGACCTATAAAGCCCTTCATGGCACTGGACCAGATTATCTCCGGAACCACCTTCTGCTGTACAAATTCCAGCGACCAGTTAGGTCCCACAGAGTGGGTCTTCTCCAGGTCCCATCAACTAAACAATGCCGCTTGGCGGGGCCCAGGGGAAGAGCCTTCTCTGTGGCAGCCCCGCCCCTCTGGAACCAAGTCCCCCCAGAGATTAGAATTGCTTCCACCCTCTTTGCCTTTCGTAAGCTACTTAAAACCCACCTCTGCCGCCAGGCATGGGGGAACTGAGATACACTTTCCCCCTAGGCCATCACAATTTTATGCATGGTATGTCTGTATGTCTGTTTGGTTTTTATTATAATGGGTTTTTAATTGTTTATAGTATTGGATTATTATTATTATATGCTGTCTTATTATTGCTGTTAGCCGCCCCGAGTCTTCAGAGAGGGGCGGCATACAAATCCAATAAATAACCCTGCTGTTCTGTTCGAAAAAAGTTCCTAATGTTATGTTCCCGGGTCACCCTGACCCGGACCGAAAACTCTTCATTTGCAGTGCTTATGTTTGGTCTTTTTGAAAGCTTTTTTCACCTGGAAACATGTTTGAACATTTCTGCACACAATGGAATGAAAATTGAACTGAAAAAATTAATCCTTATTGGTTTATTTTGCACATAAATGTGCCTCCCCCCCCCGTTTTTGTGAAAGTTTTTTCAATTTATGGATAGTTTTGCTTGCAAAATCCATTCTATTTTACTAAAGTTGGTGTGGGATTGGTAGCTTGAACATTTCTGCACACAATGATATGAAAATTGAACTGAGAAAATTAATCCTTATTGGTTTATTTTGCTCATAAATGGGCCCCCATGCTTATACTCAAATAGGCTTATACTCGAGTAGGCTTATACTCGAGTATAAAATGATATGGTCTTATATTCAAAAATAAACCAATAAGAATCATTTTTTTTCAGTTCATTTCTATTTTTCTTATGTTTAGGATTGTTCAATTTAGTATATCAAAACTTTTGAGTTTATTGATAATTTTGCCTGCAAAATGCATTCTATTTTACTATTCTATTTTGGTGTGGGATTGGTAGCTTGAACCTTTCTGAACATAATGATATGAAAATTAAACTGAAAAAATGATCCTTATTGGTTTATTTTGCTCATAAATGGGCCCCCATGCTTATACTCAAATAGGCTTATACTCGAGTAGGCTTATACTCGAGTATAAAACAATAAACCAATAAGAGTCATTTTTTTCAGTTCATTTATATTTTTCTTATGTTCAGGATTGTTCAATTTAGTATATCAAACCTTTTGGGGGAAAATTCCTTAGGGATTTGTAGCCTTAAAAAATATAAATTGACACGAAATTCAAAAAGGATGGGGGGAGGGGCTTTTTGATCAAAATAAAAATATAAGTCTCAATTTTTCCAGTTCAATTTTCATATCATTATGTTCATAAATGTTCAAACTAGTTTTCCAGTGGAAAAAGTTTTCAAAAAGACCAAATTCAAGTACCTAAAAAAAATCATTTTGATCCGGGTCTATATGACCCGAACAGAGTAAATGTGACTTTTTTTTTGCCAAGAAAAAAATTTTTCCCCCACCCCCACAAATATTTTTTTGATGATCAGCATTGTTAAATTGAGTAAATGAATGCGTAAGATTTTAAAGAATATTTCGGATTTGGAGCATAAAAAAATAAAAAGTGAAAATTGTTGCAAGCAGCCAGGGGGGGGGGGAGGCCTTATTTCTGATGTTAAAAAAACAGTAAGAATCATTTTTTTCAGTTCCTTTATATTTTTCTTATATTCAGAAATGTTCAAGGTACCATTCCCACACCAACTCCAGTAAAATAGACTGCATTTTGCAAGCAAAACTATCCATAAATTGAAAAAACTTTCACAAAAACGGGGGGGGAGGCACATTTATGGGCAAAATAAACCAATAAGGATTAATTTTTTCAGTTCAATTTTCATTCCATTGTGTGAAGAAATGTTCAGACTACTTTCCAAGTGAAAAAAGCTTTCAAAAAGACCAAACATAAGCACTGCAAATGAAGAGTTTTCGGTCCGGGTCAGGGTGACCCGGGAACATAACATTAGGGAGGTTTTTTTTTTCAGCAAGAAAGAAACCTCCCACCCCCCAAAAAAAATTCTCATAGAGAGAACCCCTGAAATGATGAAAAGTCATGAAATTTCAAGTTTCAGATATGCAGGGAAAATTTTTTACAGGGTCTCAAACCTTGATTTCGGGTCTCACAGACCCGAACAGAACAGCAGGGTTAAATCAATAAATAAATTAACAAATATGTCAGTGTTAACAAAGTAGGTGAAATGACTGGGCTTCTTCCATGCTTCTTTTTACATCCTCAATAGGTTAGACTTTGATACCACATTGTTTCAAGCTGAAAAGAAAAGGGAAACTGTGACTTCATGATGAAACCAATTCTGAGATTTGGAGAAAGGCTGAAATTGCTAGTCTAATTATTCATGGGAATGCTGGCTCAAAAAGAGTGACTTTCTGGCAGGTCGGCTGAGTTCTTACTGCACCTGCATTTTCAAATGGAGTCTCCAAGGGACGCTGAGCCCTAAAAACAGATTAGATTTATCTTTACCTCTCAGTAAGATGCATCAAGCATTACTCATTTTACATTCTTTAGGGCAATTTCATACCATTACAACCGGTTGGGCAAATATATCACATACCCCTATGGGATATTTTATATTAGAAACATATTTCTCACAAGTAAGTTCGGTGATTTGGTGGAGAAGCAAGCACCGAAAGGAGACTGAAGCGCAGATGGGAAAGCAGGCTTGTTGCTGTCATTGAAAGTGGCCATAAAGAATGTATTCCTGTGCAGAGCAAATGCCATCCTTTCTGCAAAATACAAGGGTTCTTATCAGGGAATTTCCAGGGAGAATATTGAACTTGTGCCCTCTCTCCTGTTCTTCAAATTCAGCCTTGTGTCCCAAGAGAACCAAACAATCTTATGAGGCTGTGTGAAAGAAAGAACAAGATCTTTCAGTCAGTTTGTGAATGGACTTTTGCTCTCATTTGTAACTGAAAGGGGGGACAGATGGTGATAATGCAGCTAATTGTAATGGGAACGGTGTAAAACAGTCTCGCCAAGCTATTCTAAAGAAAGAAAGGTTATGTGCTCTGTTGTGAGGAAAACAAAGCTTGAGAGGGGGGAAAAAAGCTTCTTTTCCCTGGCATGAATAGCTATAAACAAGGGAGATGGGCTGCTTTTTATGGAGCTCAGCAATGCTATAGCTCTCATTAGCTTTTGATTTTAGCTAATGGGGAAAAGAAGTAAGTAAAAGAGAGAGAGAAAAGAAAGAGAGAGAAAGAAGTTATGACCAACACATCACCCCATAAAGTCACAATATCACAATTCATCAATTGGCTCACATTTATAGAAAGATAGAAGACTGACGGCAGAAAAAGACCTCATGGTCCATCTAGTCTGTCCTTATTCTATTTCCTGTATTTTATCTTAGGATAAAGATTTATGACTGTTGTAACATATTGCAGTCCCCATAATTACAATTTGCAAACCTTCTCAATCAGCTTCCCGCAGTTGGGGAAATCAGATTCACTTAGTGACTATTTGATTCACTTAATGGTCAACAGTGGTAAAATCCAATCCAATCATGTGATGACTCACATTGTTTTCTTGTCCCAACTGTGGTTACAAGTCAAGGATTACCTATAACGCCTTCCAGTTTCATATATGACATGCAAGGTGTTGTGGTTAGCTCTGGCCCAGCTCCTGCCCCAAGGACTGTGGATGTGGGGGAGACATCCACATGCTGCAAGCCTGTTTTGCCCCCGGTGGAATCTGCTGATGAAGGCTCCTCTGACCAAGAAGACATGAGTGGCAGGGAGGAGGAGAGTGTGGCAGATAGCTCAGAAGGAGATCAATTATCTAGCTCCTCCTTGGATTCAGAACAAGAGTTAATTATACAGCCACGCATGCGGAGAGCGATGCATAGACAACAACAACTGAGAGATTATTATCAAAGAAAATGAGGCCACCTGTGGTTGGGTGGGGCTGTGGTAATTAGTGAGGCTGCTATAAATAGCAGCCTGTGGGTTTTTCCCCGCTTTGAAACTAACCCAGAGCAAAGTGTGTTTCACTTTGTGAAAGAAGAAGGACTGTGAATTGCCTCACAGCTGCAAGCTAAGTATCACAGAACTGATAAGGGACTTGTACAAATTACCAGTTTGTTTGGAGACAAGTGCTCTTTGCTATACAAAAAGAGTGCTCTGTTTATTTGCATTTTCAGTATAAAGAACATTGTTTTGAATTTTCAAACGTGTGTGTGTCTGAAATTGTATCTGTGCATTTTGGGGAGGATTCTACCAGAGAGCTCGACAGAACACAAGGACAAAAACATGTTTCTTAAGGAAGAAAATCCTTCTCATTCTCATCATGGTTTTTCCATATCTGAACCAGATGCAGAGATTTGCCAGCATATATTTTTGGGTGGTACTCAAAACACAGAAATTGGATAACAGTTATTTGCTTATAAGACTATGTTGTTGTTTTTTAAATCCATAAATGTTTTTCAAAATCAAGCTCACATCTATAGTAATATGTGATTTTCAATATTGGATAAGCAATACCTACACAATACATCTTTTCCTTTTCTGCAGTCATTGAAGAATTTCTGCAGAAGTTCTAGTATAGGGAGAAAAATTGTTGCTTCTTACGGGTTGCAGCAGGATGAAGAAATCATCGAAGTTTTAATGGAGGGAAGGAGGAATCAAGGCAAGATTTGCACAAGACTCTCCCTCTGTGGCCTTGCAGATAACACACAATATCTAAAGAGAGACTTCAAGGGGAAAAGAAAGATTCTTTTTCATGCAAGCAACATTGATATTCATGCTGTGTATTGCAACTTTCACAAAGAGAAGCATATGCCCTCTTCTAATCAATATCTTCCTTTAAAATAGATAATACTTAAAACTGAAATTCCAGACCTTTTCCCTGGGAGTAAGTTCAGCAGGATTCAGCAAAACTTCTGATTAGTCTAACCTGAAAATTGCCTATTTATCACAACAGCTAAAGAGTGTTCATCTGTTTTTCTTAAGCATAACTATTTTATTAATATCTATCAAGTTAAATCATATATGAATGGAAGTGGAACAACATATTGGTATCGTCGGTCAAGGATGAAGAGGGATCCCTCTGTCAGGCATCATGTTTTGATTGGTATTTCTCCTGTTTTACTCTTTTATAAGAGGAAGCCTTAATATGTCAACAATCAGGAATTGTGGTTATAGAATATATGTCTAGTATAAATCAATGTTGTAAAGTAGACAGAAGAGTCTGCAACCATAGCCCACTTTGGGACCGAAGGAAATCTATTTTAGTTATTCTGTTAAGCACTTCTATCTGAAGTATGAACTATTGTGATCAATGTGATGTAGCCCTAAAATTCTCTCATGACTTCCACTTTTTCCATTAAGCTAATTGAAATTTTGTCTGCTAAGCAAAATAATAGAACAATCTAAGGTGATTGATTCATGGGAAAACAACATTCTCAGGAGCAGATGTTCCATTCTCTTCTGAAATATCACCTAGAATAACTGAATGTGCACTGAATGTAGACAGCTGTCTGCAAAAAAGAATAGCACAATAAAACTGCTGGTGCTTTAAGGTGCTACAGCCTCTGCTTTTGTTTTTATTCCAAAGACTGACTCTGTTATTCTTGTAAAATCTGTGTATTACAAATAGCAATGCAACAGCAGAAACAGAGGACTGACACAGTAATAGGATGAATGGCAGAAAAAAAATGTATACAAATTGCTCTAAATGAATGTAGCATATGCCTTGCAAATACTAAGGCTCCTTCAGATGGTGTTTTACCTTTCTTAAGAAAAACAATTAAAGTAATATCATACATTTAAGATAACATTTACAATGTTTATAAATATTGTAAATATTATAAATAGTTAATGTTGCCCTAAAGCAAAAATACCAACCATCAAGAATAGTTTATTTACGGCTTTTAAATTTATTTCTTAAAAGTATGATATTGAATTCCAGCATATTCAACTATGTTTATGAATTTGATTTACAACACACTTCTCTTTGTTCTCTCCAATCTAATGGAAAGTTAGTAAGTGAGTGAGTTGCTCAGGACTTTGATAATTCATCTATTTGTTCATCAGTAGATAATTATCAGAATGGGATCAAATTTTAGGTGGCAAGGTTGACTTTGAAAATGATAATAAAAGGTTGACTTTGAAAATGACCAGCTTTATCCAGGAACCATGGAGAAACAACCTTGAGCAATTATACACAAACTAGAGTTTTTTTCATTTCCCTTTTATAAGGTATTTTTTCTCAACAATCTATAAATTTCTTACTAAATGGGGTAAAACTAATCTCACAATTAATTTTTTAAAATATATTTTTTTATTTTTCAGTATAATAATTCCATCTTTCATTAAGCATGTTTTATTTGAATACAAATATCTTTGTGTGATAATAATCAACATTTACAACAGTATTCAGTACAGCTCCGAGAGTTGAAACGCCAGAAGAGACGTCTAGAGAAGCGATGGAGGAAGAGTAAGTGGCGCTCAAGGTGGTAAGATGCGCATATCATGCCGCCTTGATTGCATCAGTGGAATCTCGCCCGGCCGCTCTGTTTAGGGTGACCTGCTCCCTTCTTAACCAGGAGGGCTGAAGCATAGACACCAGAGGGTTGTTGTGAATGGCGAGTATTCTGAGCAGAGTCAGGTTACAAGCGGTGTGCCACAAGGGTCTGTTCTGGGTCCTATTCTTTTTAATATGTTTGTGAGTGACATAGGGGAAGGTCTGGTAGGGAAGGTTTGCCTATTTGCCGATGACTCTAAAGTGTGCAATAGGGTTGATATTCCTGGAGGCGTCGGCAATATGGTAAATGATTTAGCTTTACTAGATAAATGGTCAAAGCAATGGAAACTGCAGTTTAATGTTTCCAAATGTAAAATAATGCACTTGGGGAAAAGGAATCCTCAATCTGACTATTGTATTGGCAGTTCTGTGTTAGCAAATACTTCAAAAGAAAAGGATTTAGGCGTAGTGATTTCTGACAGTCTCAAAATGGGTGAACAGTGCAGTCAGGCAGTAGGGAAAGCAAGTAGGATGCTTGGCTGCATAGCTAGAGGTATAACAAGCAGGAAGAGGGAGATTATGATCCCACTATATAGAATGCTGGTGAGACCACATTTGGAATACTGTGTTCAGTTCTGGAGACCTCACCTACAAAAAGATATTGACAAAATTGAACGGGTCCAAAGACGGGCTACAAGAATGGTGGAAGGTCTTAAGTATAAAACGTATCAGGAAAGACTTAATGAACTCAATCTGTATAGTCTGGAGGACAGAAGGAAAAGGGGGGACATGATCGAAACATTTAAATATATTAAAGGGTTAAATAAGGTCCAGGAGGGAAGTGTTTTTAATAGGAAAGTGAACACAAGAACAAGGGGACACAATCTGAGGTTAGTTGGGGGAAAGATCAAAAGCAACATGAGAAAATATTATTTTACTGAAAGAGTAGTAGATCCTTGGAACAAACTTCCAGCAGACGTGGTAGATAAATCCACAGTAACTGAATTTAAACATGCCTGGGATAAACATATATCCATCCTAAGATAAAATACAGAAAATAGTATAAGGGCAGACTAGATGGACCATGGGGTCTTTTTCTGCCGTCAGACTTCTATGTTTCTATGTTTCTATGAGTTGGGGAGCCCTTGTAGAGTAGTGCCAAGGATTTTAACACATTTTTCACTGATAAAGTCGCTCAGATCCGGGTGGACCTCGACTCTGATTGGATAACAGAGTCGAGTGACAATGAGTCAGTCGAGGTGACTGGGGCCCGTACTTGTCCATCTGTCTGGGAAGAGTTTGATCTGGTGACACCTGATGAAGTGGACAAGGCCATTGGAGCTGTGAGTTCCGCCACCTGTTTACTGGTTTTGGCCAGCAGGGAGGTGACAGGAGATTGTCAACGCTTCTTTGGGGAGGGGGTCCTTTCCGGATCCCTACAAGGAGGCACTTGTGTGCCCCCTCTTCAAGAAGCCTTCCCTGGACCCGGCCATTCTCAACAACTATTGGCCAGTCTCCAACCTTCCCTTTATGGGGAAGGTTGTTGAGAAGGTGGTGGCACTTCAGCTCCAGTGGTCCTTGGAAAAAGCTGATTATCTAGGCCCTCAACAGTCAGGATTCAGGCCCAGCTACAGAATGGAAACTGCTTTGGTCGCATTGATGGATGATCTCTGGCGGGCCCGGGACAGGGGTTTTATCCTCTGTCCTGGTGCTTCTTGATCTCTCAGCGGCTTTTGATACTATCGACCATGGTATCCTTCTGCGCCGGCTGGAGGGGTTGGGAGTGGGAGGCACTGTCCTTCAGTGGTTCTCCTCCTACCTCTCTGGTCAGTTGTAGTCAGTGTTAGTGGGGGGTCAGAGTTCGACCTCTAGGCTTCTCCCTTGTGGGGTGCCTCGGGGGTTGGTCCTCTCCCTCCTGCTGTTTAATATCTACATGAAACTGCTGGGCAAGATAATCCAGGGGCATGGGGTGAGGTATCATCAGTACGCTGATGATACCCAGTTGTACATCTCCACCCAATGTCCAGTCAATGAAGCAGTGAAAGTGATGTGCTGGTGCCTGGAGGCTGTTAGGGTCTGGATGGGTGTCAACAGACTCAAACTCAACCCTGGGGTTTTGCCTCCCAACGATAATTCCATCTGTCCGTCCATCACCCTGGGGGGGAATTATTGACTCCCTCAGAGAGGGTCCGCAACTTGGACATCCTCCTCGATCCACAGCTTACGTTAGAGCACCATCTTTCAGCTGTGGTGAAAGGGGTGTTTGCCCGGGTTCGCCTGGTGCACCAGTTGCGGCCCTATCTGGACCAGGAGTCACTGCTCACAGTCACTCATGCCCTCATCACCTCGAGGTTCGACTACTGTAACGCTCTCTACATGGTGCTACCTTTGAAAAGTGTTCAGAAACTTCAGAACGTGCAAAATGTAGCTGTGAGAGCAATCATGGGCTTCCCCAGGTATGCCCATGTCACACTAACACTCCGCAATCTGCATTGGTTGCCGATCAGTTTCCAGTCACAATTCAAAGTGTTGGTTATGACCTATAAAGCCCTTCATGGCATTGGACCAGAATATCTCCGAGACTGCCTTCTGCTACACGAATCCCAGCGACTGGTTAGGTCCCGCAGAGTTGGCTTTCTCCAGGTCCCGTCGACTAAACAATGTCATTTGGCATTACCCAGGGGATGAGCCTTCTCTGTGGCAGCCCCGACCCTCTGAAACCAGCTTTCGCCGGAGATTAGGATTGCCCCCACCCTCCTTGCCTTTCGCAAATTTCTTAAAACTCACCTCTGCCGTCAGGCATGGGGGAATTGAGACATTTGCCCCAGGCTTATATAGTTTTATGTATGGTATGCTTGCATTGAATGGTTTTTAAATTAATGGGTTTTTAGATACTTTTTAAATATTAGATTTGTTTATTGCATACTGTTTTATTATTGTTGTGAGCCGCCCCAAGTCTGTGGAGAGGGGCGGCATACAAATCTATAAATAAATAAACAAACAAACAAACAAATCCTGTTTAAACTTATTTAATTTATCCCAGTGCAACCTCTACAGTGTTTTCTGTCCTTTCTACCTGCTTTTTTTCTATTACTCTTTCCATCTACTACAACACTAAACTCAACAACTGCCTTGATCTCATCTTCTGCAATAGTTCAAATTCTATTAATGGGTTACAAATAAAAGAACCCTTTTCCAACAATGATCATAGCATGATAGACTTTTGTCTCAACATACACTCTTACTCTCTTTGGTGAAAAAAAACAAAACATGCTATAAAGCCAACTTCAAAAGTCGCTACAAAAATTTATGCCAACAAATAAAGACTGAATGCACCACTTATTATATCAATCGAAAGAAAACCTCCTGCACACAAAATCCAACCATGCATTCTACAATTTCATATACAACACAATTAAAGAGATGAGAATCATCCCAGCCCTAAAAGGACCTAACAATAAGGACTGTAATGATGAAACTGATAAAGCCAACCTCTTTAACAAATTCTTCAGCTCAGTCTTTGTAAACAGCAACAACTTATGTCCAATATTTCTTGGTCGAACCACAAATAATCACAATGATTTCACAGAAGACAATGTAGGAAAAGTACTATGCAATCTAAAACCATTTCTATCCATTGGACTAGATGGACTATGGTCTGACTTCTTAAAAAAAACACCTTTCTATTTCCATAGTGGAACCATTGAACATAAATTTTGATAAATCTTTCAGGACCAGCTTCCTACCCAACCTATGATCACTAGCCATTGTCCCTATCTTCAAAAGCGAGACCCCAGCATTGTTGAAAATTACAGACCAATCTCTTTATGTTACATCATCTGCAAAGTCATAGAATCAATCATTAACCAATCCATTACCCTCCACTTAGAGACAAACAGCCTACTCTCACAAACAATTTGGTTTCAGAAAAAAAATTATCCTACAATCTGCAACTTCTAACTGTAAAAAAAATATGGATGACACAACTCAACGAAGGCAAAGCAATAGACATAATTTACATAGATTTCTGCAAAGCCTTTGAATCAGTGGTACATGCCAAACTACTTAAAAAAATAAAATCTTAGGGCATTTCTGGACCCCTGCACAAATGGATTACTGAGTTCCTGTCAAACAGGCAACAAATAGGAAACACTTTATGAAACCTTTTACTTGTTAACAGTGGTGTTCTCCAAGGCAGCATTTTAGGACCACTCTCTTTGTTTTTTACATAAATGACCTTTGTGATAAAATAAAAAAAAATAACTGCATCCTCTTCACAGATGATGTAAAATTATTCAATACCACCGACAATACTACTACCCTTCAATAAAGAACCTTGACTCAGAATGGTCAAACAAGTGGCAATTTCAAATCTAAATCAGCAAATGGTCAGTCTTATATAGCGGCAAAAATCATCAAAATACAAACTAGATGACCATGACCTTGTTGAGTCATCTTCAATGATCTAAGTGCCAGAGCCCACTGCAACAGCATTGCTAAGAAGACATTAAGAGTGGTTGACCTAATGTTGCGTAACTTCTTGCTAGACAATACTTGAATACTGCTCATCTGTCTGGAACCCACAATACATATTGGACATTAACACAATTGAAAATGTCCAAAGATATTTCACAAGATGAGTACTACACTCCTTCATTTGCAACAGAATAATTTATGCCACAAGGCTTGAAATTTTGGGCCCAGAAAATTTAAAAGTCTGCCACCTTCGATCTGACCTAAGTGTAGCACACCAAATTATATGGTACTATGTCCTAGCTGTCAATGACTACCTCAGCTTCATCTGCAACAACATACAAGGTCATAATAGATACAAACTTAATGTAAACAGCTTCACATTTCATTGCAAAAAATTGAACTTCAGCAACAGAGTGGTCAATGTCTGGAATACATTGCCTGACTCTGTAATTTCTTCCCCAAAACTTTGTACAATTTCCAATACTGTGTACAATTGACCTCACCCCATTCCTAAGAAGGCTGTAGGCTGTGCATAAGCCAGTGAAGGGCTACCAAAAATTTTACTACCACACTGTGGGCATGGCTTATGCAGGATGCCCTGCATTTTCTTTCAACTTTCAGTGCAAATTGGGTCCTCTGGGATGGAGCTCCATTTTCACTACCCCACTGCGTTCCCCCCCATCTGGGCAGCAGCCCACTCCTGGCATAAGCGCACCAGCATGCCTACCATCCCTGTCCTAAAGTCCCCATGTATTCGTAAAATATCATATACTCAAAACCATGCTTATACTTCTTATATATTCATATTAATGTTTATATTTTGTCTGTAATCTTACACATGCTTAACTAAATAACAAACAAACAAACAAATAAACAAACAAATAAATAAATAAATAAAAATAAATAAATACTTCCTTTTCCTTTCTTCTTTCCTTTTTCATCTTCTGCTACTGAATTTATTGCATGTGTGATTAGGGTTGAAGCATCCATTTACTTTTGAATAACCACCTATTTAGGGGAAGGAAGATTGAAAGTCCTCTTGTAAAGGTTACTAAACATCCCTTAAAGCATGAATTTTAATTGTCCACATCTTGTTTAGCTGTAAATTTTATTACTTTCATATAATTATATCATATAATTATATGCGCCTGTCAACTAAAGAAAGATCAATTTAACATTTGACATCTCAAAATGCTGTTTATATTAGTCTAGGGTACTGTATACATAATCCATTTACCAAGAACTTAAATATCAGAAATAAACCCCAAAATAAACCATGCACGCAGAGAATAAATCATCACTTTTGTAATTGTTGTTGTATAGATATAAAATATATATTTAACACAAGTAACAGCCTTAGACAATAGATATAATGAAATTTCATTATTCAGTTTATATATATGAATTCTTGCTCAGCAAGGTGAAAACAACTCAGAGGTTTTGACAGTGCCGGGTTTGTCAACATGCTCCCTACTCATGAAACATATTATTTTAAATTAGGTGTTAAGCTAGAATGATTTTTAATTCTGTAAGTTGTATTGTTGGTTTTTCATTTGCTGTTTAGTATTGAGACCAAAAAGGAGTTTGTTATTATATTTAGGTGAACAAGAGTTATAGAAAAAAAATCACTGCCTGCATGATTTATTTTGAATCATCAATCAAATGTTAAAACTTCCAAGAAAATACTTGTATCAATAGGATGAAAGGGGGAGGAGGAGAAAGAGAAGAAGCAGCAGGAAGAGGATGCTTTTGATCTGGCAAAGAACTAACTGAAGGCACTCACACAAGATATTGGTCCAGGGTACAATATGTTTGAAGGGTTGAGACTTGATTCAAGTAATGAAGGGCCTGGGAGCTTGCCCAAGTATTTGTCAACAGCTTCAAAGAGCTCCATAAAAATGACCAGCACATTGCCTTGATTGAAAGGATAGTGACATCTATGATCAAGCCATAGTAAGCTTTGGGGCTACATAACAGTTGGTCCTTAATCCTCTCCTAGAAACTACAATCCTCTTGGACTCCAGATCTCTGTTCCTGTTCTTCTTGCTTCATGCCCTACATTTACTACCATACTATGGGTGTAGCTTATGCAGTACACCCTGCATTTTCTTTCAACATCTTTCAATGCAAATTGAGTGCTCTGGGGTGGAGCTCCATTTTCGCTGCCTCGCTGTGCCCACCCACTCCCTCCCACCCCGTCCAGGCAATAGCCCACCCCTGCCTACATTCCAGTTTGTAATTCAGACTAGCTTGTGGAATTCCTTGCCACTCAGCTAGAGGCAACTCTGATTAGTCAGATGTTTGCTCTTGCAGTTGCCAAATTGCTTCAAATTGCAAAGGAAATTATGCACTTTTGACTGTGATCAGGCTATAAGAACTTAGAAATAAAACATTTTGAACTGGTAATTGCCTAGTTTTGCATTTACTGACACAGAACAGAGGAAGGCAAAAAAACAAAAAAGCTAATTGGGAAAAAGCAACTTGCATTTCTTAAGTTTGACCTTCTTGTCTTATGAGACTATATTACTAGAGCTCAGAGCAAGGAGAAATGAGGCATTTTAGCAACATTTATTTATTGAGTCCTAGATAGAAAGTTATTAAAAAGACGAATGCAGAACAATTGTTATAAAGGTGCTATATAAATATTCCAAAAGTTGGAAGTATAATTTTAAACCTGTCTCATAAAAATATATATTGATCTAGAGGTTTTCTTAAAAAAGGAAAAAAAATACAATTTGGAAGAGAAGTTGATGTTATCGAATTGTCACAAATATCAGTCAAACATGATTTATGAATAATTCATAATTATTCATGAATAGTAGATTAAAAATAAAAAAAGAAATGCTTTTGTTGAAGCTATTTCCACTGTTTGAC
This sequence comes from Erythrolamprus reginae, assembly GCF_031021105.1. Lineage (NCBI taxonomy): Eukaryota > Metazoa > Chordata > Lepidosauria > Squamata > Dipsadidae > Erythrolamprus > Erythrolamprus reginae. The sequence continues at coordinate 109,975,375 of NC_091950.1, read as the reverse complement.
CTTGACAGCTAATTCCCTTTTTACCTGGCTGATTATTCCCAAAGTAGACTAAATAATAACATGGTGCCTCCTGGTAGTCATTGTAACTGAAAACAACACAGAGAATAGTTATTGTCTAAAAATGGAAAATCTCCCCCCACAGCTTACCCCCAAAGAAGAAGTGGAAGGCAGGTAAATTCCTGTAACTGGGACATGATATAATGTAACATTTTCTGTTGTGACAACTTAAGGAAAGGTGGGCTGTAGATGCCATTGTGGCAGTCTTTTTATCATCTTGTGACTCAGATAAACCTGTTAGTGAATATATTATTAGCCTCAAAGTAGAAATTCACTTATTTGCGAGAGAGATGCTAATTTACCTTTATAATATTTTGAGGAAGATTTTGCCTGTCTTAACCTGTAATCTAATTTCCTTTTAATGGGAAGAAAGGCGTCTGAAAGAATGATTCAAAGAGAGTTCAAGACTCCAAAGGGAAATGATAAATACAGCCAGATAGCTAGATAGTTAGATACCAAGACAGAGGATGGATGATGGATGGATGGAAGGACGGATGGATGGACAGACAGACAAGATTGATAGATGAGAGAGAGAGAGAGGTGGGGGGAAATTACATGACATACTGTATTTAGAAAGAAATCTTGAGTGCCCAGTAAACTATTAATCTAATTGTTAAACTAGAACAGCAATATATCAAAAGTAGTTTTGAATAAGGAACAGGCTCTCACCCAGGAAATCCATATAAGCAGTGCTCCTTATCAGTTGGAACACTTTAAATTAGTGATAGAGGAGAAATTTAATTAACAATCTAATTTCATACACAAGATGAATGTGTTAACTGAAACAGTATTATCTTTAAAATGTTCCTGTCTATTAGTTTTGTGATTGGGAACATCTCTACATATGGGCCTTGTGTGAATGGATCACAATCAACTATAAAAAAAAGGCTTCATGTTTTAATGGATTGACTTGGGCTGCTAACAATAATGAGTACAGATGTTCATACAACCTTTTCTGAAAAACAAAAACAAAATCAAACTAATATAAGAATGCAATGAAGAAATAATAGAAAAAATGAGAAACTGAGTGAAAGCAATTTGTCCATCCCTAATTTTACTGAATTTGTTACTATTCTTTTAATCATATTGGTTTCTAATGAAGATTATACATTAAACAAAACATAGAAATATGGCCCTTATCTTTTAATAGAGAAGTTGGAGTTTTAGCTAAAAGCATTTTTAATTTAACACTATAAAGAAGAAATATAATTTTACAGAAAAGCAAGAAAAGGCCGCCACTGCTTCAAGAAGGGTAGCATAGAAGTTAAACAAACAAACAAACAAACAAACAAATAAATAAATAAATAAATAAGGGATTTACAAATATCATCGCCCTTCTAGCTTTTCAATATATATTGAATGATTATGAATAATATTTTATTTCATTTTAATATAACAAAAATCACTAAAACTGACCAAAATATGAATGCCACTAACTTTGAACCCAACACAATATATCATTAAGGAACTACACTAAATTCTATTCATAATAATTAAAAATATGTTTTGATTAGGAACTGTTAGAAAACTGGATTACAAATTCTAAATTTGAAAAAAAATCCAGATTTTGCATATGGTACATAACCATATATTAAGTTGTAATCTGGGAGCAATTTTTAGTTAGGATTGAATATTTATCTTTTTATATTATTTAGTTTGTACTATATATAGACTTTGTAAAATTTTATCTTTTTAGTACTGTAAAACCTCCCAGAGTTACCCTATAATAAGCTGGGAAATCAATAAATTTAATTAATAAATACATTTCTGATTTCATAACATATTTCCTTTCCAAATACAAGTTATTGTAAACATCAAATTGTACTCCCACAATATAATTATCAATTTTTCGTTGAAGGAATCAAACACTTAGCTCGCTTTCTAATGGCCTTGTGGTAGCCAACATGTACAAATTAATTGATTATACTCTGAGGGAAATTATGATTTAATAAATTTTAATAACAAAATTGTAGTTTGGAAAGTGAATTCGACTTTTAAGATTTATTTCATTTCAGTTGGTGTCATTTTCATACCAGAATGAAAAACACCCTAAAATTGAATGACCATTTCAATCTGTTAAAGCTGATTGGAGTGGCAGAAAGAGAGAGGGAGGGAGGGAGGGAAAGAGAAAGGGGAAAGAGAGAGAGAAGAGAGAAAGAAGAGAGAAAGAGAACAACAAATTTGGTTTTTCCCAACCATAACCCCTCAAAGTAATTTTTTTAATCATTCAGATTGAGTTATTGAATGTGTCATAGGGGACACCTTTCTGATTGAATCACAATTTCAGCACTTACTCTATTCCAAACTGATTGAAAACCAGCTGGATGACCTTGGGCCAATTAATCTCTCTCCACCCATCCCACCTCACAGGGTTGTTGTTGGAAAAATAGGATAAGAAGGTGTTCTGGATATGTTCACTGCCTTTGATTGTTTATAAAAATAGTAAAAGTGGTATATAAATAAATAAAAATAATAACGGAGGGAATTGGTCTCCATATTTTCCCCTCAAAAAGTAACTGCTCCATGTGACAGGGTAAGGGTTCAAGGAGAAGGATTAGATCTTCATCCCCATTCCCAACTTCATTCTAACTGTAAACAACTATGTATTTTATAAACAGAAAGAAAAAATATTGAGTGACTGTAGTTGAATAACTTCATGTACAAGGATTCAGCCTGAAAATATGATAGAAGATTAGTGGACTTAGAGCTTGCTTAAGAAGACTTACTTCCATTGTGCTTTGTTTGTATTAAAAAGGCATCATTACTCTTCAGCATGTTCTGTATCAAAGAAATAATATTCTATATTGCTACTTCAAGTGCTTTTCACAGCCTTTGGCAGTAGGGAGCACATAATACATTTCTAAGTGGAACAGAATTGAAATAAAATATAGTAGCGTGTTATTAACCTTCATCACATGCTGCTATTTGCAAAGATAATCCCAATGTTACCAACTAAAATTAAATAAATATAACTACAAACAAAACTATTTGAAAAACTGTAAGATGAATGAAATATTAAAACATAATATTAAATACGTAGCTATAATATTAAATGTAAAGCTTTAGAAACAAATTAAAGGAGTTATTATTCCACTTCACTGTTTCATTTTAGAAAATGCATTTCTGTCTACTAATAAAATAAAGATCTTTAAAAGATCATGACCAAAAGATTAATTCCAGTTTTATCTAAATGAGTCTGCGGAGAGGGGCGGCATACAAATCCAATAAATAATAATAATAATAATAATAATAATAATAATAATAATAATAATAATTGATGATGATTCTGATACCTTCTCATGTTTCATTTCTATGATACCTCTTGATTTACTTATAGATTCCTGAATGACTTATAACAAATAGACAACATTGTCTACTTCTTAACTTCTTAACAATGTAGGAAATTATCTTTGTTGAAACAGAGAATACTTGGCATAACCAACAATGGAATTTTATAATGTAAATCATCAAAAATTCAGGTCTGGCATCAGAAAGCAACATCCTGCACACAGGGTTATATAGGGAAGAAAAGTCAAGGTGGCAGCTGAGATCATACAACTGAAACCCTGCTCCCTTTTTACATTTCTTCTAATGCAGAGAAAAGGGTGGGCTTCTGTTGGGGAATCTTGGCTCTTGTCTTGATTTTTTTTACTCTCCATATGCAGATGTCTCTTGATGGTCAGCATCAAGAATACATAAACGCCAAATGAACCTTAACAGATTCTGTCAGTCCAACCAGGCACCTTCTTCCTTTCCTCACCAGCATCTTGACTACAACTGCTTGCTATTACAATTGTCATTCATTCTCCACTTTCCATTCCATCCTCCTTTTTCTTTTACTCAAAACATTGTGTTTATTATAAGTGTAGAGCCCTGACCTACAATAACAAATAATGTCTAAAATATCAGATATGTGAGAGCAAGCACTAGTAGTTCAAGATGAGGGAGGCTGACATCAGAAATAAGGGCCCTTTGTAACTGAGCCGTTCTTCCTGGTTGTACCCTTAAAAAAACAGTCCTGGAAATTGTTTTAATTCAATTGTAGCTTTATAAAATCAGTATGTTTGCTGCTCTAATCACACACTGAAATCTCCATGACAAAGTAGTGTTGTCATCGGGTAGCTGCCAAAAAGCATTTCAGTAGTATGTGTTAATTGGTCCCATAGCTGCATGCGATTGAAGAGTGCTCTAACGTGAATGAGGGGGAAGATAAGTAAGCCTGTGGGTAAAAAGAGAGAACTATAAAGAGTCACTATAACATAATCACACCGTTAATATATACCTTTCTTATTTCTCTAGTTGCTAAATGCTTACTGAAATGAAACAGGTTTAGACTACTGCAGCTAATGGTCCACAAATCTATAATTATGCAAGCTTTTCTCAACTGGGTTCATTAAGGAAAAACCAACTAGCAAAGGCAAGTATTCTTTCCATTGTCAATCCTCAAAAACCTTTTCCCACCAAATATAGATTAGGGGGGAAAGGTTTTTTGCACAATTGAGTGAGACAGAGCTGATTTCTTCACTAACAGGGAGCTCAAACTATCATATAATGAACTTGAAGGAAAGAAAGTTTGAACTGTCCTTATACCTTTTTGACTCTGTGAAGTTTGAAATTATATGTGTGCAGCAGGCCATTACTTTCCTAGCATTGTTTGGGTCACATAGATGGGATGTCTAACTGACCTTGTTATGAAGTGCATGGACCTGTGGACCTGAACTACAACATCTTTAGTGATCCCTGAGATGTAATTCAACAGTGGTCAATTTTTCATCTTTCCCTTTTTAGCACAGCTAAATATTATGAAATGGTTATGAACAGGTTATATAGATTGTTTATTTTTTATGGAAATTATTCTCAGAGAATAATATTAGATAGCCTGGATTTCAATGTTTTGAGATGGGAAGTTGCATTGTTTTTTCTCAGCTGATATGTAGCTGATATGATTAAACAAACCCCAAGATATAACTTGTGTTGTTTACCTCTTCAACAAAATATCTTTTCATGCTTCTGACTCACCATCAAAAGCATGGCAATCCATCCCTTGAATAATGGATGCAGTTCCAAAGATAAAAGGAAGAAAAGCTGCTTTTGAGTCAGTTACTGCTCTGTCCATGTGCCACATTTGCTTCACACTCCATCAACACAGGAGAGGTGAGATACTGCACTGACCTAACCTCAACCACTGTACCATATGGATTCTTCTTTGGAGCTTATTCCCAAATCATTCATTTTAAGGCTGGGAAATCAGAAGTAATTTCCATTTTTTCTGTTAGATATTAAAATGGGAAAGTACATTTTAAAAAGAGAAACTATAGTGGGGAAGCATGCGTTGTTAATGCCACTACTAATGGTACATAGCTGCACAGGCTTCATAGATAGGGAGATATTAAGAGAAAGTGGTCCATCCTATCCTATCAGCACTGTTTTCTACAACAACAATGGAAATTCTGTCTGATCCAATCATAGTTTTTAGTTATATAAATTTGTTATATATGCAGCATGAAGTCATCTTGAAGTCTAAAGCGAGAAGTTTTCAGTAGTTGATAACAACCCTGTTTCTTTGTATTATCTAAAAATGGCAAGACTGTGAAATTGCTAAATTGCTGTCTAGATTTGGTAATGGGCTGAATGCAATCTGAAAACTGAAACTGAATGATGAATAGAAGTAACCACGATGGGTTGTAGTTCTGCAAGCCATGATTATTTGATGTTTGTAAGTCAAAGAACAATGCATTTGTATCAAGAATTACATAACCATATTTTTCAGAGGGTTAGACACACTGGAGTATAAGATGTACCTTACTTTTGGGAGAAGATTACAAGGAAAAAAGGCCTCTGACTCTCAGCAATTTGCCAAACAGCAACACCATTTGCTGTGAATTTCTGTGCATGTGTGCCTGACCCATGGAAATAGCAATGGGAGAAATGGAGAAATGCACATTATGGAAGTATATTAATCCCAGAAAGTTTTCTTAAATGTAATCACACTAACTCCTCCCAATTATTTAATAGAACTATTCCAAACATGAAATCCTAGGTTTAGAAAGCTTAGAACTATGTTGTCTTAAACATTGCCTAAACATAGCCCATAAAATCATCTGCTACAATGTCCTTCCTGTCAACAACTACTTCAACTTCAACCACCACAACAAACAGTAAACCGCTCTAAACTCGACTGCAGGAAATAGGACTTTAGTAACCAAGTAGTTGATGCATGGAACTCACTACCAGACTCTGTCGTATCATCACCTAACCTCCAAAACTTTACCCTTAAACTATCCATTGTTGACCTTTCCCAATTACTAAGAGGTCAGTAAGGGGTGTGCATAAGTGCACCAGAGTGCCTTCTGTCCCCTGTCCTAATATTTCTCTTTAACTAATATCATGTATATAAATATTATTATATTTGGTTTTGTAGATTTTCACGGGTACAGGTATGACGGTCTTGGTATATTCGGGTTTCTTCCTGTGTAGGATTTAGAAATTTCTGGCGACGTTTTGACGAGGTCCCACTTGTCATCTTCAGGCTGGTGCTTTTGTCCTTGTTCTAGGGCGAACACAGTGAGACCTGAGCTGCCTTCCTTCTATAAATACTTCCTTCTATAAATTCCTGCTATAGAAACCACACCCAGCCACCAGAATTTATAGAAGGAAGGCAGCTCAGGTCTTGCTGTGTTCGCCCTAGAACAAGGACAGAAGCACCAGCCTGAAGATGACGAGTGGGACCTCGTCGAAACATCGCCAGAAATTTCTAAATCCTACACAGGAAGAAACCCGAATATACCAAGACCATCATACTATTATATCTTTATATAATATTGTACCACTAATAAGTACTTGACAAAACAAATAAATAAAATAAATTATTAAGTGAGGGTTTAACTCAGAAGATACAATATCACTAAGCCTCTTCAGATCAAGCATTTATTTTTAAAAGCTTCATTTTGTTAAGTTAATAAAGCAGTCTTTAAAAAATAAGTGTAATAATTTGAATATTCTATAGGCATTTATAGTTATTGATTTACCTCCTTGCAGCAAAAAAAACAAACAGCCAGTTTCAGCACAGTCTGATCCCTCCAGCAATTTGCCTCCATGCAGCTTTAGTTTCACTTTCATTTTAGTATTGGGCTTGCCCTTGCTTATTGCAACTTAAATCAATCAGCTGAGTGTTAGGAAACAGACAATCAGTGGCTTGTGCTAAGCACTCTCTGTTGCTGTTTGCTGCGGAGGGTGTAAATTGTTGGCAGGCAGAAACCAAAGAGTGGAGGTGAATAGGTGAGGCTACATTCAGTGTATAAGACACACCCAAGTTTTCACTTTCTTGGGGTGGGGTGAGGTAAAAAGGTGTATCTTATAATTTGAAAAATATGGTAATTCTGTTAGGCTATGGGAAAGTGCAAACCAGATCATCTGTCATCTATCCATTGACTTTCGTTACTATGCAACTTAGTATTACTATACTGTAATGGTTATGTTCTATCTCTCTTATTTTAACCAGCTGACAATTTTGTACCAGAAAAGAAAAAGACACAATAACAGACCTCCTTGAGTTTTGCCCTTTCATTATATGAACTCTGTAATCAATCACTCCTCTCTGGCACTACTTGACCCAACATCTAAGGATGTTACATGAGAGATAAAAGAAAGGGAATAAAGAAGTATATCTATCTATCTATCTATCTATCTATCCATCTATCCATCTATCCATCTATCCATCTATCCATCATCTATCCATCTATCCATCATCTATCCATCTATCCATCTATCCATCTATCCATCTATCCATCTATCCATCTATCCATCTATCCATCTATCCATCTACCCATCTACCCATCTACCCATCTACCCATCTACCCATCTACCCATCTACCCATCTATCCATCTATCCATCTATCCATCTATCATCTATCTATTTTTAGTAAACTCAAGCAAGATTATAAATTAATTCAATTTGAGTTCTTATTCTATCTCATCACACCCTGGAATGCCCAGTATATTTACATGTGTTTTCATATTGAAATTAGACATTTTGAACGGACTCACCTTTTCAAAATGTCATTACAGCAGTTGGGATTCACTTAGACAAGTGGTTAAGAATATCTTCAGTAGGAATATGTTAACTGTTAAGGCTGGCAAGAAGAGTATCCAGTAATATTTACTAATGTTTACTAGGGAGACCACTGAAATGTATAAAATATTGAAATATAGCAGGAATGATTTTCCAAAATTGGGAGAGGTATATCATCAAAATTGTTGGCATTTCTACATGGAAAAATGTTTGAATGAATTTTTACATTTACAAAATCCTGGGGCACACCACCAACCAAAATGACACAAAATGACACTCTAAGACGCTCTCCTCTCTTTTTCCATCCCTGTCTCCTCCCCCCCTTGTGTGTGTGTGTGTGTGTGTGTGTGTGTACACTCTTGAACCATTTACAAAAACAAGTGAGGGCTGGGGGGGGGGGGTTCTCTCTTATTCTTTGGGTGCTTTTTATCATATGCTTTAAATCCAGAGTCTCTTATCTCTCTCTTTTGTTTGTCTCTCTTTCCTCTCATTCTCTGCCTCAATCATTTTCTCATTTCTCTTTTTTCTCCCCTTTTTGCTCTCATGTCTCTCTCTCTCTCCCTTCCTCTCCTTTTCTCTCTCTCTCTCTCTCTTTCTTTCTTTATCTTTCTCTCTCTCTTGCTTTCTCTCTCACACACTTTCTCTCTCACACTTTCTCTCTCTCTTTCTTTCTCTCTCTTTCTTTCCTTCTCTCTCTCTATTGCTTTCTTTCTCTCTCTCTCTCTTTCTCTCTTTCTCTCTCTCTTTCTCTTTCTTTCTCTCAACCCCTTTCTCCTTTTCTCTCTCTCTCTTGCTCTCGCTCTCTGTGTGTCTCTCTCTTGCTCTCTCTTTCTTGCTATCTCTCTTTGTCTTTCATACACCATGCCAGCAACAGCAGCATCGGGCAGTACCCACAGGGTGGCAGCAGGGCGACTGGCTTCGAGAGGGAGCTCCAGGGTGGAGGCTCTGATGGCAATGGCTGGACATATTGCTGGATGCCTTACATGCTGCCGCTGCGTTAGGCATGGGCATGGAGCTGGCACCTCCGTCCTGGCCCAGTCAGCGGGTCAGTGCCAGCCCTGCAGTGCCAGCATGTACGGCATCCAGCAACATGCCCAGCTGCCACCGTCGGTGCCTCAACTCTGGAGCTCCCACTCACAACCAACTGCCCTGCTGCCGCTCTGTGGTTACTGCCCGCAACCGCTGTTGCTGGCATGGTGTACACTGTTGCTGACCGCTCGCAGCTGCCACCCCATGGCTACTGCCCAGTGCTGCTGCTGCTGGCACCCTCTCTACTGCTGCCAGCGCCCTCTCGCTGGGCCCCAAAGCTCACCTGCCACCGCCACTAGGGAAGCTCCAGCCGGGCGGGGCGCTGCAGCTGCCGTAAAACTTGGAAGGCGCGAAGAGGGAAGCTCAGCTTCCAGTCTCACAACTTTTTGCTCTTCTCGCCCTCAGCAAAAAGTTGCGAGACCGGAACCTGAGCTTCCTTCTTTGCAGCACACCTGACCATGTCTCACGGCACATTAGTGTGTCATGGCACACTGGTTGAAAAACACTGCTCCACTCTGTTGTATATCACTCTAATTATCCTATTGAATAAAATAATAGTAGAGACTTGATGAGGAAAACAGTGGTGCACTACTGTAACTACTAGTGTGTTAATTCTTTTTACATTTCTGACAGGTACCCAAATTAAATATCATATTAGCTTTTGAGAACTTGCTTAATCCTACAGTTGATTAATCTTTTGATATCTCTACTTGTAGCAACTGAGGAGTGACTATCAGCAAAACAACTGCAGTATGTCCTGATTAAGCATATAAACAGAGACCAGAAGCCCTTAACCAAATGTCTCAGTATGGAAAGGACTATAATAATAATAGTCCTTTGATTTTAAAGATAAAGAAGACTTCTAAATGGCATGAAGTCAAATATCCAGGAATCCTCCCAACATTTTTTTATTGACATAGTGATAGAAGTTGAGGTATGGCATATGTAGAAGAGCAATATAAGAAAACTTCATAAGACAAAAATACAATAAAAATGGAAGATAAATAAAACAAACACAGATCTAGTCTGCCTTGTGGGACAATGCACTGTATTTAATTGGGGGGAAAGATCGGAAACTATTATGCATGTATGCGTATTTTGTAGGCATCAAAGTATCACTTCCCCCTTTGGGATCATTAAAATAGCTTCTCACTGTGAAGCCAAAAACATATTATTTTGACAACCAAGAGTAGGTTGTCAAGCTCCCCTCAAATGCAGATACAGCATTTCCCTCTTGGGTGAGGGGTACTAAGTTGATTACATAAGCAATTGCACTTGGAAAATGTAATTATAGTGTAATTTACTCTTTGACTGCATTTCATTAGATTAAACACAAGTATTATACATGTGAAAAAATTTAAAATGCAAAACGTATTTAACTCTGATTTCTATTCTAGTTTTGTTTTAAATATTATTTTAATCTTTAAAAATAAAGATTATTTTTAATAGCCCCTCTCTCTTTCCCTCTCAAATATAATATTAATATTAAATGGCCAGTTCAACTTACATTTATTTATTTGTTTGTTTGTTTGTTTGTTTATTGTATTTAAATGCCGCTCGCTCCAAACGGACTCTGAGTGGACTCTTACATTAATTTGGTTAATGAAACAAAGGGACTGCATCTCTTCAATCTGATGATGATTTTGGTGGAAATGTTCAACAAAGCAGAGCCTTTCTTCATCAGTGACAAGAAGTTGTCAAGTAATCCGGAGCTTTTTCAGAAATTTGAAGTTTCAAAGTCCTCCCTCAAGAGATAACAGTAAACTTTTCATTACAACATTAGGGGGGGGGATGGAAAGAGAAAGAAATATAATTATACAAAATGAAATGTGCAGGTTGAGAGAATAGATATTGAAAGGTAAGGGAGGGAAGCAAGAAAAATAAATCTAAGGCAAAATAAAATACTTCTATTTTGTTGTATGTGGGATGGCAATAAAATGACAAACAATATAGATAAGGGTAGTGTCTTAGTGGTGAAAACCGAATATATATTTTTGTTTCAAAATGCTGGAGATATCCAATCTATTACAGTTTCTATATTTGATTTTTTTAAATCCACATTTCTAGTTCAACCCTATTCTTTAAAAAGGCCCCATATCATCATAATAATCTGGTTTATTTTTATCTTTCTGCCTCGAGGACATTCAAAAGACATAAGAGAAAGAAAGCATAAACATTCAAGACTGAATAAATATAAATCATCTGTCAACCGACTCAACAAGGCTTCACTAAACATAAAAATCTTGACTTTTTCTAAAAAGAATCTCATACAATTTTCAACAGTACGTTCCATAATATGGCATTAATAAAATTGATTTCATATATCAATAATATAATTAAATATTTCTGTATAAAATGACTTAAACAGATTAAGCACACAGAGGGTAAAGATATATTTCCCACTCTAATTTAATTTTGAACAGAAGAAGCCAAACAAAGCTTTTCGCACTATTTACTGCTCTTGTTGATGATACACCAATAATACACTTTATGCCTGATCCAATTACAGTACATATCAAATTAACTTACTTAATAACACTGATAATTGAATGAGTTAAAACTACACAAAGCATCATGTATTTATAAAAAAAAATTAAAAATGCAAACATGTTTATGTTAAATAGACATCAAAATGTGGCAATAATGAAGTAACCATTTCAGCACAGAAGGATGTGTTAGATATTTCCTGAGCCTACTAGACAATGTTATGTAGTCAGTACAATAGCATTTAGCAATAGCATTTAAACTTATATACTGCTTCATAGTGCTTTTACAGCCCTCTCTAATGGTTTACAGATTCACCTATTGCACCCAACAATCTGAGTCCTCATTTTACCCACCTCGGGAGGATGAAAGGCCCAGTCAACCTTGAGCTGATGGTGAGATTTGAACTACTAAACTACAGCTAGCAGCTAGCTGAAGTAGCCTGCAGTACTGCAGTCTAACCACTGTGCCACCCCAGCTCTAAGAAGAACATGGGTGGACCAGAGAGCTAAAAATGTCTTCAATTTTTGACACCATCTAAAAGTAATTATATACAATTAGATTGGGAAGTACACTAGCATATGCTATATCAAAATCACTATTTAATTTTCAGAAAAATGAGCAATTGTGTCTACAAAGTGTTTCCTATATTTGTCACAGCAGAATTTTGAGGAGTGCTACAACTACTTTCTAGGGCAGATAACAGTGAGATCATGATCACCCTAAAATAAAGGACAGAAAATAGAGCATGGTTATGTGTGCTAACATACGTACAATGGCCTTACATTACCCATGTTGTATTTTGTCTCCTGCCACATTTCCCATACAGTTCTCAAAAGCTCAGGAGAACCCCTCAATCCCCCAAAGCAAGCATTTAAGATGATTGTATCAGAATCATGTTCTGTTCCTTTGTTTTTTAAAGTAATAAGGCTCTTTAGAGAAACTTTACTATTCTGAAATTTCCCACAGGAATTCCCTCCCAATCTGAGTTGTAGCTGACAGAGTTAGGTCATAATCATATCATCCAATCCTCAGATCAGGCTCCTCCTCTTGATAAGTCATTGTCTCTATACAGCAAAATGAAATCACATTCTTTTTAGATATATCTGCCTTTTAGGGCTTGGTAACATCTATAGTATATTGCATCAAATACTGCTACCAGTATTGCCTCAGTTTATTTATGGGCCTGATTTAAATTACCAGCTTAGAGTTTAATTTTAAGATCTTAAAACAGTATGACAGATTTTCTTGAAGAAATGTATCCATTTATTCATATCAGCCCGCATCTGCAACTAAGTCCTTTATTGTTTACTCAGCAGCAAGAATAATTGGGCTGTCAGGAACAAAAGAAAAACCTTTCTCTACAGTAGCCTTACTGCTGCACACACTTTCAACTGCAATTGATCAGTCTTCATTGTAAAAAGCTTTTCCAAAAGCTTGAAAACATACTTTTGCATGTGAAGGCTTTGTGGGTTGTGATTGGAGAATTTAGTCAGACTGTTACTGGTGCTTTGTTGTGTATAGCTGGTGTGTTTAAAATATTGTTAGTTTTCCTATGGGCTCTTAATACTTTATTTAGATTTCTTTCTTTTGAGTAAACCATCTTAAAAGACATCTGTTTTTGAAAACTGCAACTGTACTGTTATTTTAAATCATTATTTTTGCTCCCATATTCATTTTCTCTATTACTGGAGCATGGCCTATTTTGAACTAGATGCTCACAAGCCTGTTGTATACATTCCAATACAGTGTTCCCTTGATTTTCGCGGTTTCGAACTTCACAAAAAGCCTATACCACAGTTTTTCAAAAATATTAATTAAAAAATACTTTGGGGTTTTTTCCCCTATACCACGCTTTTTCCTGCCTGATGACGTCATATGTCATCGCCAAACTTTCGTCCGCCTTTAATATTTTTTTTTTAAAATAAACTTTAATAAATAAACATGGTGAGTAATAATCTAAATGGTTGCTAAGGGAATGGGAAATTGTAATTTAGGGGTTTAAAGTGTTAAGGGAAGGCTTGTGACACTGTAGCCAAAAATAGTGTATTTACTTCCGCATCTCTTCTTCGCGGAAATTCGACTTTCGCGGGCAGTCTCGGAATGCATCCCCCGCGAAAATCAAGGGAACACTGTATCTATACTCTACCTAGGAAATTCATCAGATTTCCAATCATTCAATGTCATGCTATTTATGTCATGTACTTCTTAGCTGTATGATTACAGTCCTATGGACTATCTTTTAATCTTTTCCCAGACGGTTCAACAAATAAAGTAATTGACTTTATAAGCCTGCCCACTGCTTTTAATGTTTGTTATTGAAGGCACAAGTAATTTAGGTATTTGTGTACTTGGTAGTAATTCACAGATGAGAGACCATCAAGAACACTATGCTATTGTATCAGATCCCATTTTACAAGGGTAAGTTTTATCAATCATTAAGAACAGTTGGGAAATGGGAATTTTTCTCCCCAGTAACTTTGGATATAAATCTCTCAAAGGAATCAATGTCCTTTCAGGTTAATAATATATACACATATCTTGAAGTATGTTTGCTCATTCAGCTCTAAAAGATATAAAGATGAGGTTCTAATAACTTTGTTTCCCTTTATTTCTCTCTTCCAGGTACAACAGAAAGGACCTTTAAAGTGCTCTTTTTATGCCTTTCATCAAGGTTAAAAGCTATTAATGCCATTTACAGATTGAAAACAGAGTCAGGTGATGGGCAACACAGGTTGTCGAAGTTATAATAAGATTAGTTGAGCAATTCAGATAATGGCTAGAACATCTAGTCAAATAATCATGTTTATCATGATTGCCATCTTCAAGGAGTGTAGAAAGTACTGAATGAATCTAGGACAAGAAAAATTAAAAGAAAATTTCCTTGAAATCCAGATTTTTTTTCCATAGCCAAGAACAAGTACAATGTATCAAAAATACCGTATTTTTCGCTCTATAAGACGCACCTGCTGATAAGACGCACCTAGATTTTAGAGGAGGAAAATAGGAAAAAAATATTTTGAGCCAAAAAGGAGAGGAAGAGAGGAAGGAGTGAAAGAAGGGAGTGAGGGAGGAAAGAAGGGAGGAAGGAAAAGGAAAGCAAGAAATGGAGGGAGGAAAGGAAGGAAGGAAGGAAAGAAAGAAAGAAAGAAAGAAAGAAAGGGGGAAGGAACAGGAACAGAGGAAGGAAGCAAGGAAACTTATGAAAGGGGAGAGTAAGAGAGGAAGGACTGAAGGGAGGGAGGGAGGGAAGAAGGTAGGAAGGAGAAAGAAAAGAAGAAATAGAGGAAGGGAAGGTAAAAGAGAGAAAGAAAAAGAGCAAGAAAGAAAGCAAGAAAGAGAAAGAAAATGAAAGAGAAATAAAAATAGAGAGGGGGAATGAAAGAAATGGAAGGAGGGAAGGAAGGAGAGAAAGAAAGAGAAAGAAAGAAAGCAAGAGAAAGAAAAAAGAATGAAAGAGCAAGAGAGCAAGAGAGAAAAAGAAAGAAAGAAAGAAAGGCAACTTCAAAGAAAGGCTCACTGAGCATCTCTCACTCTCTCTCTCTCTTTCTATCCCTCTTTCTTTCTTTCTCTTCCTTTCTCTCTCTCCTCTTCCTTTATCTCCTCTCTCTCCCTCCCTCTCTTTCTCTCCCCCCTCTCTCCCCCTTTCCCTCTCTCTTTCTCTCTCTCCCTCTCTTGCTAGCTCTCCCCCCTCTCCCACTCTCTTTCTCCCTCTCCCTCTCTTTCTCTCTCTCTCCCCCCCTTTCTCTCACTCTCTCTTTCTCACTATCTTGCTGTCTGTTGCTCTCACTCACTCTCGTTCTCTCTCCGTTCTTCTCAGCGGTGACGCGCGCACGCCCTGCCCGCCTCACCTTTGCCGAGCTCTCCCGGGCTCTCAGCAAGGGGGTTGTAGGAGAGGCGGGGCCAGCGGCAAAGGTGATATTCAATGTCGGGGGCGCACGGGCGGTTGCACGCGCTCCCTATCTCCCTGCTAGCCCACTTGGAATATTCAAAATAAGAAAAGCCTTCGCCGGCAAAGGCTTTTCTTATTTTGAATATTCCGAGTGGGCTAGCAGGGAGATAGGGAGCGCGCGCAACCGCCTGTGCGCCCCCGACATTGAATATCGCCTTCGCCGGCCTCCGCTGAGAAAAGCCTTTGCCGGCATTTCCTCTCGGCGCAGCGGCAGGCGGAGAGAGGGAAGGGGAGGCAGCGGCATCTCTCCTGGCCTTGGCGGGTCGCCCGACCCTCCCCACCTCCTGCAAACGCGGCGGGCGGCGGGGGGGAGAGTGAGGAGCCGGTTCCGGCGGGCGCGGGGCTTGGCTGGCTGGCTGGCGGGGGGAGCGCCGCTGGTGGTGAGGAGGGAGACCCTCCTCCGGGAGGGAGGGGGCCAGGCAGCAGCTAGCCAGCCAGCCGGCGGGATGGCGCTTACGAGTTCGCAGCCTCCCCCCCCTCCCTGCCTGCATCTTCGCTCCATAAGACGAGGCTGATTTTTCATCCTACTTTGGGAGGAAAAAAACTGCGTCTTATGGAGCGAAAAATACGGTACTTACTGGATTTTCCCTGTATGCAGGGGTGGGCTACTGCCCGGAGGGGGGTGGAACGCAGTGGGGTAGTGAAAACAGAGCTCCACCCCATAGCACTGTAAGACATTGAAAGAAAATGCAGGGCATCCTGCATAAGCCACGCCCACATTGTGGTAGTAAAAATTTTGGTAGCCCTTCACTGCCGTATATGAATAATATCAACTTATTGTTATTTTGTCCTTATTTGGAGCTAGTCCTTTCTAATTATTATTTTCAGATTTTTTAAATCCTATGTTTTAACAGTAAGACCTAGTAAAAATAATTCATGAAACAATTTGCATGTTCTAAACCTTAGCAGTATTGATTCATCAAAGCCTAGGGAGACATACAGCATATTTAATGGAATGACCTTTCCTTTTATAATGGTGCCTTTAAATTTACAAATTCACAGGTTTGTAGCTCAATAATTGTATGGGGAACCCTAATAAAAGGAATGGGGATTTGGATTTTTCAATAACATGCAGCTATAGTTGTAGGGATGCAAAATTTGAAATCAAAAGATCCATTATTTGGAGCAGATGTCTCCTGATTGACAACCTGAGCAGAATATGATATCAAAAGTTAGAATTACGATGCCAATGCCTTCAACTTGGTTGCTGAAATGAGAAGAAACAAATTTGTTCCTTACTTTTCTGACAACAAGATTACACTGTAACACATTTTCCCCATTTTAGTTTTCCTTATCTATCAAATAACTGATAACCAATGCAATACCAAATTCTATCCCATGGGTAGGTAATCTTTTGATCTAAATAGATACATTTGACATTTTGAAAACATATTATGGGCTTTTTCAAAATGGCAGCCGTTGGTGAGGGCTCTCCAATTCACAAAATGGCTGTTATTCTAGGCATGGTCATTCACAAGGATGCCCTTCCTAAGAAAGCAAACTGGTGAGATTGGTTTCTGTTCTGGTTTCTGGTAGAAGTTTAGTAATCACAAATAACTCTCATTAAATGCATCATTTCATGAATAAAGCAACTCCGTTTATTTCTCTGCTCTCCTGTATTTCAATACTTTCCAGACATCCCTTGGGCTGTTATCTCTCTCTTAGCCGCGTTTCTCACATTCCTTTTCCTGCTTCACTTAGACAAGATTTATTTCCTAATTACATAGCTTTTAAAAAGACAGCAGCACTTTGGCTTACTTTAGCGTAGCAACATTGAAACTCCACCCTTCCTCTCCACTAGCCCCCTGACGTGCCAATTACCTCACTACAATATTTAACCCATTCCTCTCCTTAATATCTTCTTCCAGACCTTTGCTCTCTACATTTCTGAATCCTTCTGAATTTAGGATTAACCCAGCGGGCGTCTGATTCTCCCTCACTAGGTCCTGAACTCATAGCCCCATCCTGTGGCTGGCCTCCCACCTGTTCTACTACCTGTAACCCCGGGGCCCCCACTACTTCATAAACACTATCTGAATCTGAGTCCTCAATATCTTCATCATCCTCCAACTGATCAGGAGTATGTACAACTGTTTCTAAAATCATTTTAGTCCTTAGTGTACTTGTAATCATTCCATTTAAATATAGCATTATTTCAATGATTGATCTAGATTAATTTTTATTTGTTTTGTATTTTTTTTCTGAGCTGGCATGGAATTATATATATATATTGCAAACTGAGTTCCTGTACAGACCTTTTCAGTAAAATACAGTACATTAAAAATAGATTAAAATAAAATATTTTTAAAAAAAATAATTATGACAACTAAGATTAGAAACACCTGTATGTTTGCCTATGAGACTGATGAGTTGATAAAAATAGAAATATGATATTGTTGCACTAGTCTTTATAGCCTGCTAATTTTCCAGTTAAATAATAACTTTGAAAAAGGAAACAAAGTCAGATGGTATAGAGATCCAGTGGCATCAGGGAAAATGTCCATGACAAATAGGAGATCAAAACCATCAAATTGCTAACTGCATGTTCTACTCCAGTATGAGTCTTCTATATTATACGTTATGGAGGGCAGATTGGAAATAGCTAATCCAGTCACCCATTACTTTTCAATATTTGATTTTGCTATAAAGCTTTCTGGTGATGTGGGGGTCAACCTGAATTTCGAAACTCACCACAATTGACAAACAAATGCAGATACTTCAGGACATCTGCTCTGACATTTGGTATTGAAGACATGCAGCCTGTGTTTTGGGACATGACAGCAGTCATTAGAGTTACTTTTTAAAACCAGCTGAATTAGGAACTAGCACTACAGTACATCTGATGGTAAAAACTCCAGTTTAACCATGGGGATATGTAAATAACAACTTCCTTTTATAGTTCCAAGCCTCCCCTCATTTACTTTTAATGGATTGGCTTCAATTCTAATATTGCATTTGAGAAAGAAGAGCCTCTCATTCACATTTTCCATGCCATGTTGAATTTTTATATATTTTTGTCATTTTTCCCAGTATCCACCATCGCTCCAAGTTAAAAAGCCCATATGTTGCAATCTGTGGTTCCCAGTCCTTTGTTGTCTTTCTTAGCACCTTTTCCAGCTCTAAGGTACCGCTTTCCAGAAGTGACTTTTAGGACAGAAATCCAAATGCAGTTTCACATAGATTTATAATAAATTTATTATTTATTTATTTTATTTATTAATTAATTAGATTTGTATGCCGTCCCACTCCGTAGACTCAGGGCGGCTAACTACAGCAAAAAAGACAATGTGAACAAATCTAATATTAAAAGTAATGTAAAAAAAACCCCAATTTAAGAAACCAATCATATATACAGACATACCATGCATAAATTTTATAAGCCTAGGGGGAAGGGAATATCTCAATTCCACAAAGCCTTAAAACCCAGAGGTGGGTTTTAAGGAGCTTACGAAAGGCAAGGAGGGTGGGGGCAACTCTGATATCTGGGGGGAGTTGGTTATCATATTGGCTGGTTTATCTACAAAACCATTACATTTCCTACCACAGGATTTACCTTTTCCTCAATATTTGTACACTAAGCTGATACATAAATATTAAGATTTTATTTTATTGATACAGTATTTGTTTTATTTTATATGATTGAAGTCAAAGAAAATAGATCAGTTTGGGACACTTTAGTAAAAATGCATTTAGCATAAATAAATAAAGCATTTAGTAAAAATGATGATTGACTAAGAATATGCTAATTTGAGGGGGGGGACACCTAGAAACCTTTTGTATAGATCAGTGATAAACAGATAAAGCTGTAAGTTGTTTCATTGGGTATGACAGCCAATTGATCTTGGATAAATGGATTATCAGAGAATCTTTTTTCACAAGGTTACGACATAGCAATGGGGTATGAACTCTAAATTTATTCACAGAGGAAGGAAGAAATTTGATAACTGTTTCCTATGGTGTTTGGCGCAAACTATGACCTCATTTTGTTCAGACAGCAGAGGGTGGGAGAGATGGAAAGAGCAGAGGATATCCTACACACAGCTCATTTTGAACCAATCAATTTTGAAGACTGCTGAGATATAACCTTCATTTCACATAAAACTAAGTGAGGCATAGCTCAGGATGTAAACATGGCAAAGATGTATCATTTATAACATTGATTTTTAATTGCTACCAAATGTGCTGGTAGAGCCTGGAGATGTTTCATGAAGGCAGGAGGCAGAATGAAATGTCAGTTTGATCCTGTTAAGGCCAAAGGTTGCCCTTATGAACTAAGATTCATTTCTGTTTAAATAATGAATATCTTTTTGCTGACCATTCATAATTATCCTGCAACCTTACTATGTTGAAACACTGAAAAGCCTACGACAATAATGATGCCTGCAAGGTTTTTGCTTATTCCTGAGGTTACAAGATTAATGCCATTGTTACAATTTGCCATGTGATGCTTCTCTGGTGTCAGAGAAAAACAATATTTAGATGATAACTAGCTTCCTAAATATTTACATAACTAGCTTCCTATCAGCTATAGGGAACCTTATTAGTTTTCTTTGTTTCTGAGAATTATAAAGCACTTTGCTCCTATTGCAAAAGTAGGAGGTCAGAAAGAGGGAATTCCAGAGCATTCTGTAGAACAGGAATATTCACATTAAAAAGCCTGAAAACTCAGAAGACAAAAGAGGATGGGTTTCCAGATAAATGCAGTTTATAAAATATTTGGAAACATACACACAGAACACAGGCTCACTGTCTCTTCTCTCCAGTGAAGCAATACTATCAGTGTTCAAGTTGATACTGTCGATGATCCTTCTAGATTATTTTCCATGTCTTTTTTAAAAAAAAAATCCCTTGTCACACAAAATGAAAAGTCAAACTACCAAGAGGCCCTAACTTCACTGAGAAGGAAGAGAATCAGAAGGTGTAAGGAAACATACCTTTCAGTTCCCATGACCTTATTGTACTGATAAACGTTTCCAAACTGAGGGGAATGTGGCCTACACTTTTTCTTGACGCCTCAACTAAGACTGACAACTCTTATTATTCTCTCTCGGATATTTTACAGCCTCTGGTAGTTCTGCAATCTTGTCTTCAGCTTAAAATGCTTCAAAGCGCTCCTTAATTTTCAAGCTGCTTTCTCCATCCCTTCATTTAAACATTTCTTCTGGAAAGGCAAACAGAAATGTGTCCCTTAGCAATGTGTGCACCACATACTTCATCTTCAGGCACAATCTGCTGGATGCGATGGGGTCCAACAAATGCCAAAGCACGCCAATCTGTTAATTAAAGTGGACTGAGCTGCAAATCCAAAGTATTCATGAGCAGCTAGTTATAATTTTTAATTTATACTGAAATTTAAAGTAATATGTAGCATATTCTAAGCATTCATTGGTCTACTTCAAAGTCCAAATCCCATTTTAATCATACTGGTTCTTAGCCATATTTACATATGCAATATTTTTTATTAGTAAATTAGAAATTTGGAAATGTGGTCAGGGAGGAGGATAACTATAAAGTCTAGACCAGGGGTGTCAAACTCACATTGTCACGGCAGCATCTCATGACATATCATGTATTTTTTTCCCTTTGCTAAACAGTGGATGGATGTGGCCAAGACATGAAACATCAGGCCCACAGACCACATGTTTGGCAGCTCTGATATAGGTTGCTTTCCAAGTTAATTTTCTTTGGGTAGGAAAAATATTTTTCTATTGTGTTTTCTGCATTTCTGCTCTTACATTGATTGTATCTTATTCCTCTACCATTTTGTAGGCATTGTCTGTGGGGAAAAACATTTTCATGTACATCTCTCTATATAAATACTTGTAAATGTATTTTTTTTAATATATAACTTTTGGCAGTTATTTTCATTAATTAATGCATTTATGAATGTTTGTTCCTTCATTTCGACGAGGTCCCATTCGTCATCTTCAGGCTGGTGCTTCTGTCCTTGTTCTAGGTGTTTGCCCTAGAACAAAGACAGAAGCACCAGCCTGAAGATGACGAGTGGGACCTCGTCGAAACGTCACTAGAAATTTCTAAATCCTACACGGGAAGAAACCCAAATATACCAAGACCGTCATATATACACACATATACACACACACACACACAAGGCAGAGCCCCAGGTTCAAATCCTTTTCATTATCAGCAAAAATATGTTACACACACAAACACACAAAATATACACACACAAAAATGTTTTTATATCATTTGTTGCAGAAGAGACGGAGTAACGACTCGGACACAAGAGCTGGATTTAAACTTGGGTCATTTTTATTATAATAAATTTGCATAATTTATTAATTAAATTAGCATAAATTAGCATAAATTTGCATAAATCAACATACTCAACTATGACCCGGAACCAAATGGACCTGCAGGGTCAAACAAACACTTCCGGGGCGGAAATGACGTAAAAGGTCAACATTCCTGGGCAACTATGGGCGTAATCGATGCTGGTCCAGGTGAGGGACCTCTCCCTCACCTGAGACCCTGCCATACACTCGCATGAGGGGGGTCCCGCCGGCTCACCCCTACCCTGGGACTTCAATAGCGGGACCCAAAGACAGGTTCCCCCCAAGAGCGCAGGTAGCACCCACCATGGTCTTGGAGAGAACCTGTCAATCATCCCCAAAGATGCCCAAGGGAGAACGCGCAGTTGCTGAAACCACCCAGATTTCCGCCCCTAACCTGCCACGGAGCGGGGGTCAGATCTCTATCTTGGCCCCCCGACTCCCCCCTCTATCTGCGCCAGCTCACGCAGAGACCTCTGCAGGTCCTGTAAGAAAATGGCGTTCCCCTGTTCTGACAGGTGAACGCCATCGGCCCGGTAAAGCCACGGCCGATCTACAGTGATGAGGGGATGGGCAACTACAATCCCCCCTAATTCTTTGACAGTCTTTCCCACGGCCTTATTCACCCTACGTCTAACCCGGTGGATGGCCCTAAGGGAAATGGCGTCCCTCCAAACGATCCGTGGGAGGATCTCTGACCACACCACTTGCGTGGTGGGCCATGCCGTGCGAAGCCGCCGCAGGTCTTCGCGCGCCTGGACGATCAACGGTAGACCGCCAAGCAGGCATAGGTCATTGCCACCGAGGTGCAAGACCAGCCATCTGGGTGCGGCTATGGGCTGCCGACCACCCAGTCCCATCTGGGCGCGACCCTGGGTAGCCGCCCGCCCAGCAGCGCCGGGTACCTCCCTGAGATGCTGCGTACCCAGCAGCGTCGGTAGGAGGCCCTCCCACCGCATACCCCTCCGGCCCATCCAAACAACATTGACCCACCGTCCCAACGACAGCTGGGTCCCGATGGCACTTCTGGCTGCTGAGCGGCCGGCCCAGAAGACCATGCTGTGGCCACACAGCAGCGCCGTCGGTTTCTGCCTGGACTGGGAACCTGGAAGAGGACACACACAGAGAGGTTACCTAGCCTAAACCCTGCCCCGGATCCTCAGCGGGCCTGACATAACCCAAATATGCCGCTGACCGCCAGCGGCCGATCTCCTGAATCCGTTGGGCCGGGAGACCAGAAAGTGCCGCGCTAGTGGCGGCGCCGATACGGAACGAATGCGTTCCATAGCCGGCGGGATCCATGCCTACCTGAGACATAGCCTTAGACACTATCGCCCAGAATTGATACCGGGTCAGGGGGGAACCATCCTGGTGTATAAAAAGGTACCCACGCCCTGACCCACGCAAAACACAAAATTGCTGCAAAGCAGCCACCGGGCAAACAGACTGATCGGTGGCTGCACTAAGTTCAAGTCTAACCCCTCTGTGTAACTGATCTGTCTTGGAGTGTCTCACCAAAAGAGAGACACCCCCCTGTCTAAAGGACAGATCAGCGAGCTGGAAGGCGCGGAGCGACAAGTCAGACTGCGAGGAGGCCATTGCCTCGCTGACCCTGAGGGCCCCGAAAAACATAACGCAAGTCGCTGCCCTGAACAGCCGAGCCTCGTAAGGAGAGGCGCACAGACTGCCAAACATCTGATTAATCAGAGACAGCTGCTGAACCGTCAGGGCCCGACGAGTGTCAGCGGGAAACCCCTGTCGCTCCCTCACCCAACCCTCCAGCATCCTCCGGATGCGAAAATCACCCGTAAAATCACCAAACCCCCCCGCCTTGGACAGAAAGGCGAGGCCGGCTAACCTAGCCCTGATAGTCCTCACTGAAAGGCCACGCCCCTTCAGCAGGACACAGAATTCAGCTAGGTGCTCAACCGGGGCAGGCCAGCAATGGGGGTAACCCTTACCCAGCCTGAAATCCCCAAACTCCTTACCTGCACGCTGATAAGCTCGCAGGGTACTAGGAGCTACCGATAAGGCGATCGCCCTGGAGGCCTCGTCTCTCCAGCTCTCGAGAGCCCGCCCAGGCTCCACAGGTGGGCTGGAAACACCTCCGGCGACTCTCGGGCCCACGGGGCCAGGGTCCGAAACCTGGACAACTGACCACGGGACAAGGCGTCAGCCACCCCGTTATCTAAACCAGGGACGTGCCTAGCCAAAAACAAGGCGTTCAAAGACAAGGACCTGTGCACAAAATGGCGGACAAGCCGCATCACCCTGTCACTCTTAGAGGACAGGGCGTTCACAACATGGACAACCGCTAGATTGTCACACCAAAAATGCACAGTCTTATCCCTGAACTGCTCCCCCCAGAGCTCTAAGGCCACTATTAAGGGGAAAAGCTCCAAAAAGGTTAGGTCCTTAACCAACGAACAGGCACTCCATTCCGGAGGCCATGCCGACCAGCACCACTGGTCACCTAACACTACCCCAAAACCGCAAGTCCCTGCGGCGTCGGAACACAGCTGCAGCTCCGCTTCCAAAAGAAGCTCCTGCCGCCAAAACGACAACCCATTAAAACGTTCCAAAAACTCCCGCCACACGCAGAGGTCAGCCCTGACCCCTGCACATAAGCGGGTACGATGGTGGGGCAAACTCAGCCCCTTCATCGCATCATACAACCGGCGAGAAAAAGCCCTACCAGGCACCACTACCCGACAGGCAAAATTAAGAATCCCAGCCAACTCCTGGAGCTGCCGAAGAGTAACCTTCCTGCAGCCCAGGACCGCCTCAAGTTTGGACCTGATCTTAATCAACTTATCCAGGGGCAATCTGGAAGATTGCTCCACTGAATCCAATTCAATACCCAGGAAGGTAATCCTGGTGGCAGGGCCTTCGGTCTTCTCGGAGGCTAAAGGCACCCCCAATTGAGCACAAAGGGCTTCGAAGTCCCGCATCAAAGCCAAGCATTGCTCTGATTGCGCAGGCCCGGCCACCAAGAAATCATCAAGGTAATGAACGACAGACCCCAGGCCACTCCGCCTCCTGAGCACCCACTCGAGGAAGGTACTAAAGCTCTCAAAGAGGGAGCAGGAAATAGAGCAGCCCATCGGCAATGCCCTATCCACATAAAACCCACCTTCGAAATGGAAGCCCAGCAGCTCGAAGTCGCCTGGGTGAATGGGGAGGAGCCGAAATGCCGACTTAATGTCGCATTTACCCATAAGGGCTCCCACCCCACACTCCCTAACCATAGCCACGGCCGCATCAAAGGATGCGTACCGGACGGAACAAAGCTCGTCAGGAATGAAGTCATTCACTGACTCCCCTTTTGGAAAAGACAAATGGTGAATCAACCTAAATTCACCACTCGCCTTTTTGGGGACCACACCTAAGGGGGACACACAAAGATTCGGAAAGGGCGGCTCCGGGAAGGGCCCAAGGACCCTGCCCTCAGCCACCTCCTTTCGAATCTTAGCCCGTACAATGTCTTCATGTCCGACAACCGACCTGAGGTTGTCGGACATGAAGGCCCTCCGAATACCCACATAAGGGATCCTAAATCCCTCGGAGAAGCCCCTCAAGAGCAACTCGGCTCTCGGGCGAGGGTGGTAGTCGATCAACCAACCCTCAAGTACAGAAACATTAATTGGGCTGGGCCCCTTTTAACCCAGCTGGTGGGGGAGGTTTTCCTGGACCCCCGCCCTTCTTCTCCGCCCCTTTTTTGGGGTGGGGACAGACTGAAGCTGCATGGGACCCCCCACAATTCCCGCAGGCATGCTTGTATTTACAAAAGGGACGAAAACACGCCCCTTTTGCAGCAAACTCATGACAAGCGGGCGAGGCCCCCTTGCCAGCCACTCCAGGAGTCGCCTTGGCCGGCGAAGCCGCGCCGGGCTCCTCCTCCATAAAGTGCCCACTATCCGTGCGCTCACACCCTTCCTTCCCGGACATATGCGTGGCCCGGAACCACAGGTCCGGGACCACCATATCCCACGGCAAGTTGGGCTCCACAGACATCCTCATGCGGAAACCCTTATCATAATGGCGCCAGATGGTGCCCTTATATTCAAAATGGGCCCTGGCAATTAAGTCTATATACTTAAACATGGCAGAGGCCATAGCCGGCTGCCGTTGGATCACTACCGACCCATAGGTAAGAAAGGCATACAGCCAGGAGCTGAAGCATTTCGTTACCTTGGTCTTCTTCGTTTTCTCCCCCGGGACAATCTCTTTCTCCTGCTTGGGAACCTCGCGGTTCAAAAGCGAAAAAAGATCGACGTATTCGCCCCGCCAAATAGCCTCCTTGACCGACGGGTGAAGGTGGCATCCTAGAGGGGTGGACGGCAGCCCGCACGGTATGGCCCCCGCTTTAATACAAGCGAAGGGGTCCCACACCGAGTTGGCCGCCACACCAAAAACACCCGCCCCGTGGGGGTAGGGGAAAACCGGGAGCGGGGGCATGACAGGAGGGGCCGGAGGAACCCACCCCCCTGCCCCTGGCACCGCTGGTGTCCCCGCAGGACCCGTCCCAGACAACGGAGCAGCGCTGGCCGCCGGCGGCCCCGGAGGAGGAACCGGCGGAGCCCACACCTGCCCGCAGGTGCCCGCGGGGGACCCCAAAAAGCTGGACCCACTCCCGACCCCCGCCGGGGGAAAACCCGGGGCGGGGGGAGGAAGAAAAGACAGAGATGTGGTGTGTGGTGCAGCCTCACCTGCCCCGTACGGGGTTGAAGACATCCACGGGGGGCCCAATGGTGTGGGGCCCGGGAAAGCCGCCATCGGCCCTGCAGGGGCCTGCCGTCCGAACGGACCCGGCTGCCCAGCCTGGGCCGCCGCCGGATCTCTCCCCAACGCCGCAGGCACTTGATCGCTGGACACTCCGGGGACCGCACCGCTCCTCCACTGCTCGAGCTCATCGAGCCTCTCCAACACCCTGGCCCAAGACATAGCAGGAGAAAAATCAGGTTGAGGGGCAGGAGGCACCGAGACCACCCCCCCCTGTTCAGGGACCACCCCAGCAGTCCCCTCCCTGCTGGCCCGGGCCCGGGCAGAAGGCCTAAGGGCCCTCCTGGGGCGCGCTGCTGGCGGAGCCATAGGAGCAGTGGCAGGCCTCTTCTTAGGAGCCATCACACTCTCCCCTTAGGTAAGCAATAAGCCACTAAAAACCACCTAGGCCGAAACCCACAGCGCGAATGGCAGGCCCAACTCCCCCCACAGGGCCCTACCTAGGGCCTGGGAGCCCCTGCTACCCCTATTAACCCCTGTATTGGGTATAACAGTACAATGATATCTCTATATATTGCACAGTATTTATTGACAATGTATTATTAAGATGGAAAACCTCCCTGCACAGGCAGGCCTTAGAGGCCTGCAATCCAGGAACACCCCCCCGCCCAAGACCGGGGGGCCAAACCCAACACCCCCACCGCGCCCTCCTCCCAGCCGGGAGGAGGTTACCAGTCCCCCTCGGGCCCGAGGGGGATCGCTGCAAACAGCTCCGGTGAAGTAGTAAAAGCAAGAAGTCTTCCAGGCACTTTTCGCCCCCTCGGTAGGCCACAAAATGGCGGCCGCAACACGAGGGAGACACAAAATGGCGGCCGAGCAGCTCCAAGGAGTGTCTGCTCAGGCAACCAGGTCCGGGCGAAAAGGCTGTTTCCCGGCCTGCTGCCCCTTAAATAGGGCCAGCAGGCCCCGCCCAGACCTGGTGACATGCCCAGCCACGTGGGCAGGGCATTCCCGGCCGAAATCTCGTCTCGCGAGATTTCGGCCGAAAACAAGATGGCGGCCGCCATCTGAAGGGTCCGAGTCTGCCCGGCCCTTCAGCAACATCGCCGTGGGGCCGGTAAGTCAGCCGGCGTTAATCTATTATACACAGGGCTAATGTGTCAAAACAGACGGCTTTTTAGCAAAGAAGTGAGAAAAAGGATGTTTAGTCTCTCGTTATTTATTCAAAGTATATGATGAATATCTATTAAGGAAATTGGAATGTAAGATGAGTGTGATTTTTAAATTGGATGGAGAAAATATCAACAACCTGCACTATCCAGATGACACTTTTTTGACAGCTGAAAATGCAAAGGATAACAAACTCTAGCAATAAAAGTTAAGGAACACTGTGAAAAATTGGACTAAAATTAAATATAAAGATCAAACTTATAAAAGGTAGAACAGTGAGAATTGAAAATGAAGAAATTGAAGAAATAGAGTTTGACTTTTAGGATCAACCATCAACAGTAAAGGAATAAGCAGTCAGAAAATATGCTGCAGACTAGCACTTTCTTGTGCAAGAATAGAAAATGGAATGGAACGGAATGGAATGGAATTCTTTATTGTCAAATTGTGATTGGACACGCAAGGAATTTGTCTTTGGTGCACATTCTCTCAATGTAGATAAAGAAAAAATAAATTACATTTGTCAAGAATCATAAGATACAAAATACCTAGTAATAGTTATAGGATACTAATAAGCAATCAAACCATACTAGGAAACAATAAAAACAATATAAAAGATACAAGCGACACAGATAAGTGGGAAGAGTTAAGTACTGCATTAGTAAGGATGAGAAGAACAAT
This sequence comes from Erythrolamprus reginae, assembly GCF_031021105.1. Taxonomy (NCBI): domain Eukaryota; kingdom Metazoa; phylum Chordata; class Lepidosauria; order Squamata; family Dipsadidae; genus Erythrolamprus; species Erythrolamprus reginae. Next base: position 109,946,919 of record NC_091950.1, on the reverse strand, counting down.
AGCAATACAGACTTAGTATTCTGTTCCTGGGTTTTTGGAGTGAAACCATTGACTAAAGCTCACTATTTTAAGCTTTAAATCACACTTTTTATTGGGAAACACAGCATTGATCAGAAGGCAGTTTTTAAAGTGTTCAGGGAGCATTTTTTCCTCTGCTAAAGTTATCAGGTTAGATTCCAGGAAAGGCACCAGCTTTGGCCTAATGGCATTCCAACAAGATAAGAAAGGGAATGCAGCATAGAAGAGAAAAGTCAGCTCAAACCCCCAAGAGGTAAAGCTGCAAGCTTATTTCCTTTTACCATATAAGTTCTGTTCTCAACAATCTCCTGTATCTAGCACCTAAGAGTTGGTTATCCACTCTAATGTCTTCTTCCTCCTCCAACTGGCACCACTCCCCATTGGTATATGACCCACCTCTGCCATCAGGCATGGGGGAATTGAGACATCTCCCCTAGGCCTATATAGTTTATGCATTGTGTGTTTGTGTGCATGTTTTGCTTTTAAAATAAGGGTTTTTTAGCTATTTTAAAATATTAAATTTGTTGTACATTGTTTTTATTATTGCTGTGAGCCGCCCTGAATCTACGGAGAGGGGCGGCATACAAATCTAATTAATAATAATAATAATAATAATAATAATAATAATAATAATAATAATAATAATCCATCCTTGAAGGGACAGAGGACAGACTTCTGGGTGGGGGGATCTGGCAAGATATCAGAAAGTCTGCTTCACTTAGCGACGGTGATCTGCTTAGTGCCGGTGACCCCCCCCCCCATGGCAGCATTGCCCCCTTGCTGAAAGGGAGCCCTTACCCAAAACTGACAAGGTTCGGGGGTGGAGGATCTGATCAAAGAATGGAGCCAAAGGATGATGACACTTCCTAAGTGTCCTATCTAAGGACATGAACTCGTCTAGTGACCATGGCTCCCCTAGTGGTGATGGTGACCGTAGTGAAGGCGGATCATCCCTTGACGGTGTTACGGGCCAGGAACAGGGTTTGGTTAGAACTGTAGCTGGGAGGACCCGGCTTCCCGAAATGTTCCACTTAATGACGCCAAGCCCAAGTCGCAATGATCAGACAATGGGGTCAGGATGCCTTGGCAACCATCCTTCGTAGTGACCGGTACTCACTTAGTGGAGGTTCTCACTTAGTGGCGATGATCACTTAGTGGCGATGATCACCCAGTGGCAATGGGTCAGGAAAGGAGCCAGAAGGGCTTGAAGCTCCTAAGAGTAGCTTACCTAGTGACATCTCTTCCCTGATGAAGTGTCTCGCTTAATTAAAAAAAAATATATATATATATATATATATATATAAATAAATAAATAAATAAATAAATAAATAAATAAATAAATAAAAAATTAAATTAAATTAAAATAAAATAAAATAATACCAGCCCCCTCTGATGGTTCCTCAGGTTCATCCAGGTCCCTTCTCCCTCACTCTCATTCTCTGCCTCAGCTGGCAACCCCACTGGCCCAGGGTATCTAGAGGGGCCTGGCTCATCCTCCTCAGAATCTGACATTACCAGAGCACTCACAACACTTAGTAACTAATTTGACAGTATTATGAGAACTAGCTGTTTAACACAGTGATGGCATTTGGGGGACGCTGTTCAATTATTACAATCTATCTGCATAGGTTGTGAGTTATTATCACTGAAAAATGTTTTTAAAACCGCAGGATAGACACCTAAGGCTGAATTGCTTTTCCCCACACATTACAGACATTGGGAATAGCTAATCTCTTTCAGCTCTACAGTTCTGATTGTATGAACTTTTATATGGGCCCAGAGTTGATAAATGTGAATAAATGGATAGTGAATATCTCATCCTTATAGAAACAGTCCTGTGCTTAGCTAATATTTGAAAAAGGGAATGTATTGTAGGAAGATTATTAAAATCACTGCAAGACAAGACAGGAGAAGAAAAAGACAATCAGAATGAAAAACCAAACTAAAGTTCACTTTTAAAAAGTTATTGAATTCTTCAAGCCTATCATTTGCTATGACCATTTTGTTCAGGTCTGATTTTTACAGAAGGATAATGGAATCAGAGTTGGGTTTCAGTAGGTTCTGACCAGTTCTGGAGAACCGGTAGTGGAAACTTCGTGTAGTTCAGAGTAAATACCACCTCTAACTGACCCTGCCCCCATCTATTCTCCCAGCTGATCAGGAGAAAATGGGGATTTTGCAGTAACCTTCCCCTGGAGTGGGTAGGGAATGGAGATTTTATAGTATCCTTCCCCTTGAGTGGTGTGGGAATGGAGATTTTATAATATTCTTCCCCTGCCATATCCGCCAAGCTACACCCACCTAGCCACACCATGGCCACCAAGCCACACCCACAGAACCAGTAGTTAAAATTTAGGGTTAGGGTTAGGGTCTGCATATGAAGAGAAATCGTGATCTTCAATGTCTTCCTCGGTGCCTGACATGCTGCTTTCTTTTGAAGGTGGTGTAGCTCTGTCTGGAGGTGTTGGTACAGGAAGTTCAGGGCAGTGTGGTACTGGGGCAATAGGTGAAGGAATGCCAGGATACGTTACAAGCGGTGTATTTTTGCCAGTGCAACATTTGGAAGGGTCCACCATACAGAAGTAGCAATTTATTGAGTGATCAGTCGGTTCACGCCAAATTCTTGGGATAGCAAAAAGCGTGGCTCTCTTCTTTCCCCTGCACTAACCTATAAGCAAACAAAATAAAATTTGGATTGAGAATTTGATTTAGGCCTATTTCACACTAATGACTAGTGATATTTACAATATTAACACAGTTAATTTGCTATTTGCATTTATCCACTTACCTTCAAGAGTTTTCTTGCAGTGCTCATATGTGAAATGAGGAGCCCATGGTTTGTCTTGGTCACCAACAGGCATGCTGAAGTATGCTTTGTAGGCCTCACACATCTTAGCTTCCACAGAGTACTTTTTAGCTCTTGTCTTTATAAACTGGCCACATATGTAGCAAAATGCGTCTGCTGGATGTATGCAACCACTTGATGCCATCTAAATTGTCTAAGTTGCTGTGTACTGTAAGGAAAAAGGATGTTTCTCCAAACTTAATAAAAATGGTCTTTACTCCATGCAGTATTAAAATACAAGAGTGTACTGAGGATTCAGCAAAGCAAGACTGATCACCCGGTACCAGAGTAACACACAATATATACATTTACATTCCTAAGCTCCTACTGTAATGTGTGTGGGGTGAAGTGTGAATACTGTCGTTATCAGAATCAATTCCCCTTTGTCTGTGATGGCCATTGTCCACTTACTATGCAATCCCAATCAATTAGATCCTGTCTCTCCGTCTCTCAGGAAGGGCTAAAGTGGCCCTATATAACTGTAGTTATACAGCTACCTACAATTCTGTACAGCCCCAGAAAGTTCTAGATAATTCTGGACAGTTCTAGAAACTTCTTGATAGTTCTCACAATTCCAGAAGCTTCTTTAGTATCTTGAAATATTGCGAATATCCTAAAAATAGATCAATTTCAAAATATCATTGTGCTGACCACAAAAGCAAAGTTTACAGGGAATAATAACTTTTTTCTATTCATTTAAGGTACAATCAGGAAAACACACTTAACAACTGGGAACAATTTTTTTTTTGAAAATTGTTACATGGTGTAAATTTCACTTTGACTAGGTCAAACAAATGAAATTATTTGTTATACAGTGTTCCCTTGATTTTCGCGGGTTCGAACTTCGCGAATAGCCTATACCACGGTTTTTCAAAAAATGTTAATTAAAAAATACTTCGTGGTTTTTTTTCCTATACCACGGTTTTCCCCACCCAATGACGTCATATGTCATCACCAAACTAATAATTTTTGCAAATAAATAACAAAAAAAATAATTATTGTTAATAAATAATTATGTTTATAAATATCAGGATCACTAAGTGTCTTATTCAATGGTGAGTGCCAGTAATAATGATGAGTAAATGGTTGTTAAGGAAATGGGAAATGGTAATTTAGGGGTGTTAAGGGATGGCTTGTGATACTGTCCATAGCCAAAAATGGTGTATTTACTTCCACATCTCTACTTCGCGGAAATTCGACTTTCGCGGGCAGTCTCAGAATGCATCCCCCGCGGAAATCGAGGGAACACTGTATATATTATGTTTCATATTTCTTTCTTATGATCATTTTTGTGATCCCAAATGAAAAGCAGTTTTCTAGTTTTGTATATAGGCAGTTCCTGACTTACAACTGTTCATTTACTGACCATTCAAAGTTACAAGAGTTTGAAAAAAGTGACTTATGACCATTTTCACAGTTACAACCTTTGCAGCATTCCCATGATCATGTGATCAAAATTCAGATGCTTGGCAACTGATTCATATTTGTGATCGTTGTGGGGTCCCAAGGTCATGTGACCATTTTTGCAACCCTTTGACCAGCAAAGTCAATGGAGAAGCCAGATTCACTTAACAACCAAGTTACTAACTTATCCACTGCAGTGAGTCACTTAACAACTGAGGCAAAAAATGTTGTAAAATGGGGCAAAAAACTCATTTAACAAATGTTTCACTTAACCATAGAGCTAAATTGTGGTCATAAGTCATATCATATTCACTGATTCTTTTTATTTCTTTGCTTAAATCGTTCAATAGATTTTTTTTTAACATTCAGTATAAAGTTTAATATTGTTCAAGGAGGAGTTTGTTCATAGGATAGAAATTTTGTCTCTTTTTCACTTTGGGAATACTGTAAAATAGCCCTAGAAAACATATCAGAAATTGTGACAGGGAAGAGGAACTGATTCTGTCATATTCCATCAGGCAAGCCAGCTATATTTAATAGAGTGGAAGCATTCAGTATATCTGGATAAAAGGCATATAACCTTTTATCCCTGTATATTTTGTTTAAAAAGTTTAACAAAGACATCATATTGCACCTCCTTTATTCAATCTTTCTGTACCTCATCCCTCTGCTTACCCCTACCTTTAGCTATGCAACTTTCTGCCAAATATGTCTAGCTAGATTCACTTATGGTATGATTTCATGCATTTTAAGATATGCTTAAATTACAAAGCCCCGTTTCTAAGAAATTATAAAGCAGAAAAGAATTTATACTCTTCTTTTCCATTCTCTTTGCAGGCAACAATAGAAGTCACCTGAGCGAGATATTCCTTCACTTCTCTTTTGCATGAATGGTAGATCTCCTTAATGCATGCTTTGTGAGTTGGTGGGGGAAGTTAGTCTTATTATTTTGCTCATCTATTATATCATCCATTTTTCAAATATCCTTATTTATCTAGTCAGACCTACAGTATTACCTAGTAATGTGAAATGAATTATGAGAAAAAGAAATAGGATCCTATGCATTAAAATAAATACATTGCAATTAAACACGCCCCTTCTCCTGCATTTTTACTTTAGTAAATTTACTAAGGACAATAATTTAAACATTAATTGCTAACATTTCCTTTTGAATATAACTGTTCATAATAAGATAATTTATTTGAGCGCAGAGTGTGAACACTACTGAGAGCTCAATTCTGCACCAGCCTAAATAGAATAGAATTATCGGCCAAGCGTGATTGGACACACAAGGAATTTCTTTTATTGTACGTAAAAGAAAATATACATTCATCAAGAATCATAAGGTAAAACCAGTGCTAAAGATAGAAAATATCAAGAGTGATTTCTTTCTTAAAGATCCTGCCACACTCTAGTTAAAAACAAGAACAGAACAAAACAAAACATTAACAATAGAACTTTAAGGTTTTTATAAAAGCCAATGGCAGGAAATGTGAGCATTATTGCAGTCTACCTCATTGTGTTTTTTGTCCATTTTTTCCTCTTTCAAATCAATAATCAGAAATGTGTGGGAAAGCTGGAGAAAGTGAAATGTCATCTGGCATCTGCTGAACCTTCCAGTCATTTCCTCTTTTGCATTATCCCATAATGATGATGATGATGATGATAATAACAATAACAACAATAATAATGAAACCTCTGGATAACCAATATGAAGTTGAGGATAAGCATCCTGGAAACTTTGAAAACCTGGAAAAGACATCAATATGGTATTCAGTGAAACTTTCCACAAAAGAAAAATCCAAATTTCATAATTTTGTTAGACCCTTGGTTAAAGTGTGTGCAAGCTTTCACATTCTTCAGGACATACCGGTATGTTATAAAAGCAGAAAAGAAGGTGAAATTTCCAACATTGGAAGAGATGTTACAGCCTTGAAGTCTACATTGAGTCAGTTTTCAGATAGACTGATGGTATTTGTTGGGACAGTCACACCTTACTGAACATCAAACAACAAAGAAAATAATAGTTTCACTCAGCTCTGTAAATTAAACATTCCATTACACCAGTATGTTTTACCATATAAACATGCAAGTTTCTGGCAAGAAAGCAAACATTAAAATTTGTAGAATCTGGGCTAGAAGCTAATCATGGTTGGATCTGGTTAGTACTTCAATAGGAGTTAAATTGTCATCTGGTGATCAACCACATTTTCACAATTCAGATCAGACTTATCACCCAAAGTTGGCTAGATTGGAAAATTTAAAAATATTTTGGAAAATAGCAGTGACAAACCACTTCCATTAGATGAAACTTCAAAAAACTGAGCAGTATGTCCATGTAGTAACCAAGGTTTTGAGATCAACTTGGGAACATATTTAAATTTGTGTGTGAGTGTTTGTGTGTGAGAGAGAGGGGGGGAAGGGAGGCAGAGAGAGACAGAGACAGTAGGTAATAAAGTGATAGTGTTATTTAGGGAAAATAATATACTCTCTCTGTGTGTGTGTGTGTGTGTGTGTGTGTGTGTGTTGCATGGTTCCTTTTATTTTTAACTATGTTTTAGAGCTGGGGACAGACAAAGGAAAGGGCTGTACTGTTACATAGAAATATAGAAACATAGAAGACTGACGTCAGGAAAAGACCTCAAGGTCCATCTAGTCTGCCCTTATACTATTTCCTGTATTTTATCGTACAATGGATATATGTTTATCCCAGGCATGTTTAAATTCAGTTACTGTGGATTTACCAACCACGTCTGCTGGAAGTTTGTTCCAAGGATCTACTACTCTTTCAGTAAAATAATATTTTCTCATGTTGCTTTTGATCTTTCCCCCAACTAACCTCAGATTGTGTCCCCTTGTTCTTGTGTTCACTTTCCTTTTAAAAACACTTCCCTCCTGGACCTTGTTTAACCCTTTAATATATTTAAATGTTTCGATCATGTCCCCCCTTTTCCTTCTGTCCTCCAGACTATACAGATTGAGTTCATGAAGTCTTTCCTGATACGTTTTATGCTTAAGACCTTCCACCATTCTTGTAGCCCATCTTTGGACCCGTTCAATTTTGTCAATATCTTTTTGTAGGTGAGGTCTCCAGAACTGAACACAGTATTCCAAATGTGGTCTCACCAGCGTTCTATGTAAGGGGATCACAATCTCCTTCTTCCTGCTTGTTATACCTCTAGCTATGCAGCCAAGCATAGCTAGAGTCTTCGGAGAGGGGCGGCATACAAATCTAAGTAATAAATAAATAATAAATAAATACTTGCTTTTTCTACTGCCCGACCACACTGCTCACCCATTTTGAGACTGTCAGAAATCACTACCCCTAAATCCTTCTCTTCTGAAGTTTTTGCTAACACAGAACTGTTGCTCTATAACTTCCCTCTATGACTCCATTGACAGAAGAATCCCATAATCAAGTGAGTAATAATACTACCAAAGAATGCAGAGACAAATGTGAAACAAAATGTCATTGACCTTGGGTTAAGATTAATCTATTGACAGAAGCAGATAGCTTTCTTGTAATGCAAAAATATTTCTCTAAATTTATAAATAGTAATTGGATGTAATGAGAATGTCTGAACTGAATGAGTACCGTTGAATTAAATGGAACAAATGAGCTGTAACTAAGTTAAATCCCACTACTTTTAGTAGACCATGCTTATTACCCACTGTTGTAGCAGAATGACCAGACCAATTTTTGGCCAACATAACAACTTGCTTGTTGTGTCCTGGGAATTCTCGGGACCCTCTTGATTGGGGCATGGCTTGCGCAGGATAAATGACATGCTCCTATTGGCTACCGCACCCGACAGCTGGATATTTAAGAACAATGAGAGGCAGCTGATTATTTGTAGCCAGACCGGGTTTGTTGCAGTAAGAGTTTGTTGGTGTTCCATATTGTTTTAGCTATAAAGGTATTTACTAAGGATATGTCTGGCTGACTCGTAACACACTATATTGCTGGCTGAGTAATTTGGAAGATTAAAAGTCCACACATCTTTTAGTTTAGTTATCATGAGTGCAGACAGAGATGGTGTTATCTAATACAAGAAAAATGCCACTTAATTGCAAGGGAATTCCCAGCGGCTTTAGAAAAGGTGCATTCTTCACACGGCTGCTTTTTCTAACAAAAGGGTGTAATCTAGACTCTGTCTATGTATCAAAATTCATGTCAGGTTCTGGATAAGAGGCCAAAATACCTGGTGGTCTTTTATACTGCCTCAGAATTTTACTTCTGTCACTCATTGTAAATTAGCCTTACAATTCCAACATTGAAATCCCTTTAATATAAAGAATTATGTTGTGGAATCTCCTAATAACAGTAAGCATCACTGTATATACAGTCTTCCTTAGTAAAGATATTCTTTATTATACCAGTGGCACTCCTGACACCTCATATAATTAAATATGATTTCACTGTCTTGCTACTATAAGCATGACTGGAGGTTTCCTAATTAGTTCCAATTATTCTTTCTGGAAATATGTTCCATTTGAAAAGATATTGTAACTTTTTCATAGAAAGTAGATCTTGCTGCTGTTTTTCTGTTCATCTGTGCACCCACCCCTAGTCATGAAGCACCTATATGCAGTTAAGCAACAAAATAACGTACTGTAAACAGAACACAGGATTTAACAGTGTCTTTAACAAAAGAGCTTCACATTACAGAATTTTCATCCCCAAGACATTCCAGTCTAATAATGGATTTTAAATATTCTCAGGGTTTTTTAAATATTTCAAGGTTATTTTTAAATGTAGAAAAAGGAACCAATTATTTGTTTGTTTGCTTGTCTTAGGGGGTTTCTTTGGAGGTTCCCCAAACTGGCCCTAATGTTAGCTATGGGTTCTAGATATCTGGAGAAGGAGGGTGAAAAATATCCCTCTCTTCTTCCAGCTAATAACCTTTTTCCAGTGGATCAGAAGCCAATGAAGGGACAGATGTAGGGATGAGGGCCAGATGTAGGGTGTGTGCAGCATACTGACTATCTTAAATGGGCCCCTCATGCCTACATGAGATCACCCCATTCTCATAGCCAGAATAATCTAAGACAGTATCTCTGGCTGGTGCATGATCTCATCTAGGTTGCAACAACAAGGTGCTCTTAAACAAGGGGGGGGGATGAGATCAGTGGGAGGAATTCACCAATGAAAATGCTGTTCCTTCTTCCTTTTGCTGCTTGGAAAACTGTATATAAGCAATAAACACTGTGAAGGTGGTCAGAGATTTTCACATCCTGCCATGATTTGTCTGTAATTCCATCAGACAGAAAAGTCATTTTGCCTAAAATTTACTGTTGCACAGGATCTTTGCCAAGAAATAGATGGATGTTTCTTATGACAATGTCCCCCAGACATAAAACGTCTGTATTTTGCAACACTATAAACTGGCAGAAGGGATTCAATCAAGCACTAGCCACCATTAAGAAATTGCTGGTAAAACAAACAAATAAAAGAAAATAAACCTCTAACCCAGAGCAAGAAACCTAAGCATCATAGCATAGAAAAGGACTTTGAATACAGAGCTGATGTGCTCTATAGCAGAAAGAATTAGAGCAAAATCTGTTGTAAACTTCAGCATTTGAATACAAGCTTTCTTATCCAAAGTGGAACAATTTATCACTTGAAGTAGATTGAATAGGAGGTTAGCTGATTTGGATACTTTTGATTTTATGTTCCACCAGATACTTAAAAGAAAAAAAAAACTTCCCTTGATTATAAATCAGAATTTGGTTAAAAATAGAAAGCATTCTAGGTCACTCTGAAATAATGTCAGCTGCAAATTCATAATTAGCATTATAGTGAAAAATGTTCCTTTATGTGTTAGGAATGATTTCTTATCCTATTCTCTTTATCTGTTTTCATTCATTGCAGTTGTTTTATTATTGATGTCAAGAAGCTATTCAGAATTATATGATTAATTTTAATGCAGATCTTTCTTTTCTGAATAATTGATGGGAAACAGGATCATAGATATTCTGAGTCCATTGCTGATATTCCTTCTCTCTTCCCTTATCTTTGTAGTTGCAACTTCTCATTTCTTAATCCCAGAGGGCAATATGCCTTTAGTTGGGAAATATTTCAAATTCTTCAGTCTCCTGTCACTGTAGTTCAGGCATTATCAAGGTTATAAGTCTGTGCTTTGTTCTATTCAAATCTATAAATTCATTTTACATATAGAAAAAGGCACTTGAACTTTTACAAAAGAATCACTGTCTTTAGGCTTGGAAAATGTCTGTAAGGATATTTTTAAGTTATATAGTGCATAGAATTGAAGACACATAGGCCAAATACTTCTACAATGTATGAATCAATGATTAGATCTACTGATAAAAATAAACCCAACAAATATAATTCTTACCAACCACATTTTCTACAGTGTGCCATAAAATATAACCAACTGACAAACAATGTCACGAGTACAGATGAGATGTTGGATTCAAGGACTTCTTATGGAATTTGAGGATAGTGAGAATAATTTTTAAGCCTTCTTTTCTGAAAAGCAATTGTCTATTTAAAATGAAGTAATTCTACTGCCATCCAAGCAAAAACCAATTCTCTCGGTTTTCCTTTTAATTTTATTTGTAGCAAATGCCATTTCACAGACAGAGCTGTTCTTTTGGTTTGTGTAACGAAAGCTACTAGCAAAAAGTATTAGTGCATGCCTTAAAGTGTAGATCTAGATCTAGATTAGACCATAGATTAAAAGGTTTTAATGTTCCTGCAGCCAATGCATTGTATTTGGGTTAAAATAGGAAAATGACACTTGCCATTTTAAATATTTGTTGTATTATTGTAAACAATTCTCCCCACTTTTCAGTAAGGAAGTATTTTGAGCCTCATGGATTTGGTAATTTCTTTGTTTACAGCTAAAGCATTGTCCCCAGAGACAAGATAACACAAATACATTATGATTAATGGTGTTCAGTATGCAAAGCCAGAGTCCACAACAGTGTTTTGCATCTGGCATTCTCTATTAACTGCTTCTTAAATAGACATTTTCCAAGATCCCCCAAAATATGTATGTGTGTGGGGGAGGGGTTATTGGAAAAACCAACAGGTAGAGACAAAGCGCTTACACTATAGCTGAAGTACTCCTGAGTCTTTGTAGCTGAATAGATCATACAGGGCTGAAATCTAGCAGGTTCTGACAAGTTCTGGAGAACCAGCAGCAGAAATTATGAGTAGCTTGGAGAATCGGTAGTGGAAATTTTGAATAGTTCGGAGAACCATCAAATACCACCTCTAGCTAGCCCCAGAATGGGGAGGGAATGGGGATTTTGCAATATCCTTCCCCCAGGAGTGGGGAGGGAATAGGGATTTTGCAGTATCCTTCCTCTGCCATGCCAACCAAGCCACCCCATGCCCACCCAGCCATGCCACAAAACCAGTAGTAAAAAAAATTGGATTTCACCATTGAATCATATTCTTAATTGAATACATCATCCTCCCTTCTCAATTTGTTTCCTATAGGATTGATCACCTGATAGCTACTTTCAATCTCTACTCTAGTTACAACTGGAATATCCAAAATCCACTGTTTGGGATACTGTCCATGCTATTTACCTTCAATAATATTTACAGTAGCTCTGAACATTTTTTTTGCATTTTAATACAAATAGAAATATAGATAATGCATGTTTCTTTTATACGTTGCTGATAGTTAATGTCTCTTTTGTCTGCCTTGGTCCTGCTTTGTAACTAATTGTTTTTAATGTCCACTGATAGGTAACAATCTATTTGCACTGACTGGTGTTTGTGTGTGTGTGTGTGTGTGTGTGTGTGTTCTAATCTGAATATGGAAAATATACTGGGTCCAATTATTTTTTCAAATTATCCCCAGTAATTTTCCAACAGTTACAATATATCCTAGACTTCCTGCAAGCCAAAATACTTATTGGAACCTCTCTCCTCTTAAAATCAATTATTGACATCCTATCAGAAAAAAGCTTTCCTTCATCCAGTCTGGAACAGGAGTGGGGAAATGAAGACAACAACTCCAAATATATAACCCATATATTAAGCAAAAAAGGTTCCACAAGAAGTATACTGTACATTGGCATTAGCTAGGAAGCCTAAATGCAATTTAAAGCAATTTAAGCCCCATTGTTATTTTTAAAAAGGTTCAAAAATTAGCACCAGTCTATTTGTACTTCTATATATAAATAATTTGCCATCTGAAAAACAAATTTACTGTGATATGGAAGGCAGACAATGAGGATAGACTGCACTGGAAAGAAAACACCAAGCAGCTGTGATATCCTTTAGAACTTGTTGGGAAGAGCATGGACAGAGCCTTAAAATATTAGTAGCAATCTCTTTGCTGTATCTTTTTCTTTTATAAACCAGTCCCAGCTTCAGAGCTTATATACAGGCAGCCACAGTATTATCTGATCATTCAATATGTTGTGTCAACCATGAAAAAGAATGAAATAATGACACAGTTCTACTAAAACCATGACTGGAAGCAGAAAAATCAATTTAATTTTTTTTTTAAAAAAAATAATTCTGGAATAATTCATGGCAGGCAGTATATTTCTTGTTTGGTTCACAGAAGCCTTCACAGAATATAAATAACCAGCTACTCTTAGAATAATAATTCCCTACTTATTCTCTTCTATGAGGTTACATGAAGTCAAGTAGGCAGGCAGGCAGGCAGGCAGGCATGCAAATAGATAGCAAGGGAGAGGAACCCACAGATTTTAGCTCAGGTCTTATTACACAACTAAGTAAGGTTAATGTTTAAACAAGATGTTCCTCAATAGTTGACCCGCTCCTAAAGTAGGACATAATGGCAAGTAGCTATGGTCTGCATAAATCTGGCAACTAGTCCAGTGTAGTCCTTTCTCTTTGTATAACTTTAAAGTTGAGAAAAATAAAATATTGCACCATGGCACAAACATGTTGCTAGATAAATATCTTTAGAGAATTCCCCTTTTATATTTGTATTATTATTATTTATTATTGCACAGTCAGCCAGATGTTCAGACTGGGTTTGGTATTTTTGTCTACGTATTGAGTCCTTACCAAGGACCTGGATAGACAGATGTGGATGTTTGAAAGTATTACAAATATCGTTGCCAGTAAAGCTGTATTTTGCAATTGACTGATGATGAATTTGTCAATGCCAATAGTGTTCAAGTAGTACTCTAGTTGTTTAGGGATTGCACCTAAGACACTTATTACTATAGGTACTACCCTTGCTTACCTGTGCCACAGTTGGTCTATTCTAGGTCTTCGTATTTTGTTATCTTCTCCAGTTCTTTATCTTCTCTTCTGCTGTCTCCAGGCATTGCCACATCCACTATCCAGGTTATTTTGTCTTCCTTATAAACAATTGTTAAGTCCAAACTATTATATAGCAGGTGCCTATCTATTTGAATTTTAAACTCCCAGAGCAATTTAAATTCTTCATTTTCTATGATGTTCTCTATTTTATGGTCCCAACAGCTTGCAGGCAAATGATATTTCTTGCAGATCTTCCAATGCACCATTGTTGCTACTTGTCGTCAGCATTATGATCTTCTTGCAGCAGCTTACCAGGTGGTCCATTGTTTCTTCAGCTTCTCTGCATGCACACATACTGGGGTTTTTTGTTTTGTTTTTTGCAGTCTTCTCAATTCTGGCTTTGTATGCATTTGTCCTTAAGGCTTGGTCTTGTGCAATCAGAATTAGTCCTGCAATCTTTTTCTTCAACTTTCCCGCTCTTAGCCATTGCCAGGTCTTGCCATTATCTGCTTTCCCTGCTATTTTTTAATATACCATGAACTGGTATTGTCTACCCATGCAGTGTTTTGTCTACCCATACCTCCATTCTGCTCTTCATTTGATCTTTCTTGTAGACCAATTTAGTCTCTATAGTAGTCAATAAGCCATCTTGATGTACTAATTTCAGTGCACCTCCATCATTGTCCTTCAGATATTCTTCCAAATCCATATTTTCTTTATATTCTTATATATTTGCAATATTCCACTCCCACCTATTCCTATTTTCCTTGGTAGGAAGAGCCTGTCAATTTCTATGATGATGATGATCATCATCATCATCATTTTCATTAAGCATAAAATTCAGTCAACTGAACATTTAAAAATGTAATATTAATGACTGACCCTGATGGTTGATATGGGTTGCTGCCAGCATCGTAAAAAATAAAGCATGTTTTTAAAATGTACAATGTTCCAAGTAGTACAGGTTTTTGCAGTTCTGCTGGTGTTATTGTAGGATGATGTAATTTATTGAGGTATTTCATAAAATTCTTGAACAGGTGCCAAATGCCCCGATGGCAATGAGTGTCATCATCACATGTTTCATCCATAATTGTGTAGTTTCAATGGCTAGTAATATTATTAAAGATTATAATTACAATAGTAAAAACAATACAAACTAAAAGAAAAACAGAAAGAAAAAAATGCAAAAGAAAAAAATAGAAGAAGTATAAAGAATTGAAATAAAAAACAAGAAGGAAAAAATAAGCATATAGTAAGGAAAAAGAACACACAGAGATGTGGAATTGTCCTAGACTAGTGATGGTGAACCTATATCATGCCTGCCGCAGGTGACACGTGGAACCATATCTGAGGGCACATGAGGATGCATGTGCTCCAGCATGCATGCACACACTGGCAGGCTGGTTATTGGCCATTTTTGCTCTTCTTAGGCTTTAGGAAAGTCTCCTGAAAGCTGGGATGGTGAAAAATGGCCCAAAGGGCCTACTGGAAGTCCAGTATGGGGGAGGGTTTTGCATTAGGGTTTGAAGCGTGCGCATGCACGCTATCGTG
Organism: Erythrolamprus reginae; assembly: GCF_031021105.1. Lineage (NCBI taxonomy): Eukaryota > Metazoa > Chordata > Lepidosauria > Squamata > Dipsadidae > Erythrolamprus > Erythrolamprus reginae. Next base: position 109,931,875 of record NC_091950.1, on the reverse strand, counting down.
CAAACACACACCCTTTTGGCACCCGAGTCAAAAAATGTTCGTTGTCACTGTCCTAGGCTCTTGAATGGAATGGGACAACTCACCACTACCAACATACCATGAGCAACTTGCCACAAGGCAACTTGCTGAAGGAAAAGTCATCAATTCATTCTAATTATTTAAAATAATTGAAAACTTATTTTAATTTTTGTAATTTTCATTTCATTTTGTCCCTCCTTTTCAATCCTTTCTTTAATGATTCTATCCCACTATTTCTTCAATACTAGCATAACTCTTGTCCTATGGCAAGTTGTCCTGTGGTAAGTTCTCCTACGGTATCCTGGCTGTGTCAGGTTTTCTCATGGTAAGTTGGCTGTGGTGAGTTGGCGATGGCAAATTGGTGATGACAGGTTCACCTGGGTGAGTTGGCCAGAAGTATAAAGAGTTTACTAATTTTTCAGCACCTCCTAAAGTATCATTGAGCAGGTAAATGTTTATTATAAGAATTTGTTCTGCCGGCTCTCTGCAGGAGCCTTTACTTAAATGCAAAGATAGCAAAAACAGAACCCATATGTGAAAAGTCCAGAATACTTTCTTTATCCACAGAAAAATAGAAGCAAAACCCTCTTTTTGAAGTCAAAGGGCTCACTTTCAAAACAAACAGACTTGAATGCAGTGAAAAAACAGAAAAAACAAACTCAAAGCAATTAATAAGTAGTTGTAAAGTCGTCACAGCTACTCTCCTTCAGACGTTGTCCAACTCACACATTTAACAATGATTTACATTCAGAATCCTGATATCAAAGCACAGAGTCCTTGGAGAATCCGGAGAGTCAAACCACAATCCACTATCACAAACAGATAATATTCCACACTGAGAGGCCAGCACGCTGCCCATTTAACAGCAGCCTTAATTAGTTGCACCACACCCAACTTATCTCTTGTAATACCAACGTAACTGCTCTCTCCTATTCATGGCCCTTCACATGCGTACGTCTATGACTGCTTCTTCATCAGAGTCCAGTGAAGATAAGGAGGAGGATGAATGGCTTCCTAATTGGCTGTCTTTCATGACCCCCTCTGAGAGTCCCATTTCACAGTCACTCCCTGCTTCTGACGATACTTCGCTGTCCGAAGCAGTCGGCAGTAAAACAGACCTTTGACACTGGGAGGATTCACCCACAGCCACCCCCACATTCCGTGGGGCAGGAGCTGGCCCAGAGCCAACCACAACAAGAACTTTTGTCAAAAGATTTGACCAGATGGGTAGTAAAAATAATTTAATAATACATCAATAAGAAGGGAGAAGGTTAATGGGTTTAAGTATGTCCTTTACATACCCTGAAACGTATTGTACCATTATGGAGACTGCTTAAGTTGGTGTAAGAGAAGAATAGCTTTTAGCAAATCCCTGGTAGATGGTGGAAGGTTTAATTCAACTGAGATGAATAATTTCAATAACTGCATAAGTCAAAAAAAGGGCCGTGAAAATATTTACTGACCCCCTCACATCCTGGACATAAACTCCTACCCTCAAAACAAGGCTATAGAGCACTGCACACCAAGACAACTAGACACAAGAACAGTTTTTTCCCAAACACCATCACTCTACTAAACAAATAATTTCGTCACAACTGTCAAATTATTCACTAAGGCTGAATTGCTATTACTATTAGTCTTCTCATAGTTCCTATCACCCATCTCTTCCCACTTATGACTGTATGACTATAACTTGTTCCTTTTATCCTTACAATTTATATTAATATTGATTGTTTCCTGATTGATTATTTGCATCCTATGACAATCATTAAGTGTTGTACCCTATGAGTCTTGACAAATGTATCTTTTATTTTATGTACACTGAGTGCATGTGCACCAATGACAAATTCCTTGTGTGTCCTGATGCCCCAGAAGGAAGGGAAAGTTTAGAACTTGAAAAATCTCCCATTTGGAATATTCTCTGGAGGAATCAGTTGTTAGATTCAGGGCCAGCTTATGTGTTATAGCCAGTGGCGTGTATGTAAAATACATGAAAGGTGGTTTTTTAAAAAAGTTACGAAAATGGCAAACTGCAAAAATGGACAATAGCCATGTTGCTTTTCAGAAATGAGTAACCCCAGTCTGCACACACTGCTTCTTTGAGTGTAACTTCATGCCTGTTCATGTATTTTAAAAATAGAAGGCTTCTTCAGATATACCAGAATTATGGTTGCCATGACATTTTCTTAAGCAGTTGCATAGCAAAGTGAATATTTGTTCTCGGGGATTATAGCCTGGAGCATATCCTTGTCCCCAAATTCCCCAAAAATGTATTTGGACAAACTGAGATGAATTACTATAGCCACAGATTTTTGACAATAGATGTCCCATTCCTACTGTTCTTAACCCAGATGCTGTTTTATTGTATTCTTGTTTTATCTTAGAGTCACAGAAAGCTTGAAAACAGAAATATTTTGTATACGTTTTGAGATTTTTGTAAGAGTGTAATTGTTTTGAGAATTACATTTTTAAAATTTCGGTGAGAGATGTCACAACTATATTATTTTGAGCATAACTCTAAGGATTTACAGTGGAAGATGAAAGGCATATATTTCTAGGATTGAAAATAGTTCATCATTTGAATAGGCATTTGTATCAAGTCTGCTCCTCTATCAACTATCAAGATTCAAGAGAAATCAAACTCTAAATAAGAGACATCTTTTTTTACACAGATGATGCTCTAAAAGTTATTGATTACAATTGATCATTTGTTTCTCACAATTAATTGGACTGAAGATAGCAATAGCATTTAGACTTATATATTGCTTCATTGTGCTTTTACAGCCCTCTCTAAGCGGTTTACAGAATCAGCATATTACCTCCAATAATGTGGATCCTCATTTTACTCACCTTGGAAGGATGGAAGGCTGAGTCAACCTTGAGACAGTGATGAGATTTGAACTGCTGAACTACAGTAGCAGTTAGCTGAAGTAGCTTGCAGTGCTGCACTCTAACCACTGCACTATCCCCAGTGATGAAAAAGATCACTGTACTCTGCATAGGTGTTTCACCAAGGACAAGAAAACACAAAGTATGATCAAAGGTTGACATATCATGAATAAAATGGTTGCTTAATTCTGAACTATATACTAAATTGTGTCAAGCCACTGCAGAAGTCACTGAGCCTGTCAAGTTAAGGAGGGAGCAACATTGTGAAATTCTTCATTTCATAGTAGCCCCCAAGATGTTGGAAGCCATCATCCTGATCCTGGCATGGCTAGACAAGTGGACACCCACCATAAAATGGGAAGATGGGTATTGGAAGTTAACTGTGCATGTTGGCCTGACACTTTCTCTGAGGGACCAGAATCACTGAGAAAGGCTGATGCCTCGGGCGCCGACTGATCCTCAACTGGCAGCCCCCACGAGGGAGACCACTCCACCAGGTTTCCAGAAGGTGCTGAGAGAATATTGAGACTTAGAGAGGGTGTTAACTGAGGAAGAATGTAACAAACGTTCCCCTCACCAGCCGACTGCACAATAGAATTTGAGCCAGGTGCAACACTCCCGAAGCATACATTGTTGATTTGTTTTATATATTGCCAAACCCAACCAGTTATGGCATCGGACCAGAATATCTCCGGGACCGCCTTCTGCCGCACAAATCCCAGCGACCGGTTAGGTCCCACAGAGTTGGCCTTCTCCGGGTCCTGTCGACTAAGCAATGTTGTTTGGTGGGACCCAGGAGAAGAGCCTTCTCTGTGGTGGCCCCAACCCTCTGGAACCAACTCCCCCCGGAGATTAGAACTGCCCCTACTCTCCTTGCCTTTCGTAAGCTCCTTAAAACCCACCTCTGTCGTCAGGCATGGGGGAATTGAAATTTCACTTTCCCCTAGGCTTATAGAATTTATGCATGGTATGCTTGTATGTATGAGTGGTTCTTTAAATTGGGGGTTTTAGACTGTTTTTATTAGATTTGTTTACATTGTCTTTTTATATTGTTGTTAGCCACCCCGAGTCTTTGGAGAGGGGCGGCATACAAATCTAATAAATACAAATACAAATAATACTAACAACTTTAAAGAAAGGATGGGAAAACACCAAGGAAACACTGACCGATACTGCCGAAGCCTGCAAGAAGCAAGCTGACAAGCACTGATCGCTCCAACCCACTTTCCTAGTGGGAGATAAAGTTTTCCTATCCACAAAATATATCTAGGATTGAGATTGCCCAGCAAAAAGCTAGGGCCAAAATTCTTAGGGCCCTTCCCAATAGTCAAAATAATAAATCCAATCACCGTACAGCTTGCATTACCCAGAATATCGGGAAAAATTGACCCAGGGATCCATTGCAGCTTATTAAAACCAGTGGCAAGATCTGAATTAAGGCCGACAAACCCTTCCATCGCCTCCCTCCTTTGTAATATGAGGTGGAAAAAAATCTTAGACTCCCTAGTATTTAGAGGCCAATTACAATACTTCATTCAGTGGAAGGAGTACCCTTTGTCTGAATCCACATGGGTAATAAGTTGGAAAGTGAAAGCAGACAAATTAGTTAAACAACTCGATGACAAATATCCAGATAAGTTCGAGGGTCCCCCTGCGGGAGGAAGGGGTGGTAAAATGCCTTGTGATCTCTCTCTCCACATTGCAGGATATGCTTTTTTCTTGAGGGGTGGCCACCTGTCAAGCAGATGCAGAAGTTGGTGATAAATGAACAGCTTGCCACACGATCTATAGAAGGCTTGACGTTTGGGAGGGTGATTTTCATGAGCGAATAGATGCATCCACAAAGCATTCTTTTGAGTGGTTCAAGGCCAACCTATGCCCAGCCACCTGGGCAGAAGCAGAAGGAGGACTTGCCATACTGGCACAATCTGAGTGGGCAACATGATAAGTTTGTGGGTGGGGACAAGAGATGTGAATTTTCAAATAGGTGGGAAACTCAGATTCAGGTTTCTCAGTGTAGGTGGCAGGATGGCACCAGCAATAAATTGGAACTTTGAGAATTACTTTGACTTGGACTCTGATTTAGTTTGGGTGCTGCCTGGATGCTTGACAAATTGATATATAAAAATATCGCCGGCTGACTTACCGGCCCCACGGCGCTTTTGCTGAAGGGCCGGGCAGACTCGGACCCTTCCGATGGCGGCCGCCATCTTGTTTTCGGCCGAAATCTCGCGAGGCGAGATTTCGGCCGAGAATGCTCAGCCCACGTGGCTGGGCATGACGTTGGGTCCGGGCGGGGCCTGCTGGCCCTATTTAAGGGCAGCAGGCCGGGAAGAAAGCCTTTTCGCCCCGGACCTAGCTGAAGAGCAGACACTCGGCTGAGTGCTGCTCTGACGCCATTTTAGGTTGCCCTCGTGTTGCGGCCGCCATTTTGTGGCCGACCGAGGGAGCGAAAAGTTTTTTCTTGGCTCTGCACCAAATCTGCCGTTGGAGGCTCCGATCCTCAGGACTTGTGGAGCTTTCTTTCAGTGGATCCCCCCTCGGGCCCGAGGGGGACTGGTAACCTCCTCCCGGCCGGGAGGAGGGCGCGGTGGGGGCGTTTGGTTGGGGTCCCCGGTCTTGGGCTGGTTGGAGGCCGGATTTCAGTCCTTTAAGGCCTACCGGTGAGGGGAGGTTTTTTCTTTAGCGCCTGAGGGAAGGGGCCTGGGGGTGGCAAGGGCTTCTCCCCTTTCTAGTACGTGGCCCTAGGTAGGGCCCAGGGGTGGGGGACCTTTGCTTGCCACTCAGACGGTGGGGAGTCCATCCTAGGTAGTTTGGGTTGCTCCCTGCATATTAGAATTGGTAGTTGGGATGGCTCCAAAAAAGAGGCCTGCCACTGCCCCTACGGCTCCGCCGGCTGCGCGTCCCAGGAGGGCCCTTAGGCCTTCTGCCCGGGCTCGGGCCAGTAGGGAGGGGCCTACGGGGGTGGTCCCCGAGCAAGGGGGGGTGGTTTCGTTGCCTCCTGCCCCTCAACCTGTTCTTTCTCCTGCCATGTCTTGGGCCAGGGTGTTGGAGAGGCTCGACGAGCTCGAGCAGTGGAGAAGCAGTGCGGGCTCCGGAGGGTCCCTGGATCAAGTTCCTGCGGCGTTGGGGAGAGATCCTGCGGCGGCCCAGGCTGGGCAGATGGCTCCGGTTGGACGACAGGCCCCGGTGGGGCCGAGGGCGGCTTTCCCGGGCCCTGCAACAATGGGCCCCCCGTGGATGTCATCAACCCCGTACGGGGCAGGTGAGGCTGCACCACACACTACACCGCTGTCCTTTCTTCCTTCCCCCACCCCGGGTTTTCCCCCGGCGGGGGTTGGGAGCGGGTCCAGTTTTTTGGGGTCCTCCACGGGCACCTGCGGGCAGGTCTGGGCACAGCCGGTTCCTCCTTCGGGGCCGCCGGTGGCCGGCCCTGCTCCGCTGCCCGGGACAGGTCCTACGGGGATACCTGCGGTGCCTGGGGCAGGGGGGTGGGTTCCCCCGGCCCCTGCTGTCATGCCCCCGCTCCCCGTCTTGCCCTACCCCCACGGTGCGGGGGTTTTTGGTGTGGTGGCCAACTCGGTATGGGACCCGTTCGCTTGCATTAAAGCAGGGGCTATCCCGTGCGGGTTGCCGTCCACCCCTTTAGGATGCCACCTTCACCCTTCGGTGAAGGAGGCTATATGGCGGGGGGAATATGTGGATCTTTTTTCGCTTTTGAACCGAGAGGTTCCTAAGCAGGAGAAAGAGATTGTCCCGGGGGAGAAAACGAAGAAGACCAAAGTAACGAAATGCTTCAGCTCCTGGCTGTATGCTTTTCTTACTTATGGGTCTGTGGTGATTCAAAGGCAGCCGGCTATGGCCTCTGCCATGTTTAAGTATATAGATTTGATTGCTAGGGCCCACTTCGAATATAAGGGCACCATATGGCGCCATTATGATAAGGGTTTCCGTATGAGGATGGCGGTAGAGCCTAACTTGCCATGGGATATGGTGGTTCCGGACCTGTGGTTCCGGGCCACGCATATGTCTGGAAAGGAGGGGTGTGAGCGTACGGATAGTGGGCACTTCATGGAGGAGGAGCCTGGCGCGGCTTCACCGGCCAAGGCGACTCCTGGTGTGGCTGGCAAGGGGGCCTCACCCGCTTGTCATGAGTTTGCTGCAAAAGGGGCGTGTTTTCGTCCCTTTTGTAAGTACAAGCATGCCTGCGGGAATTGTGGGGGGTCCCATGCTGCTTCAGTCTGTCCCCGCCCCAAGAAAGGGGCGGAGAAGAGGGGCGGGGGTCCAGGAAAACCTCCCCCACCAGCTGGGGGAAAAGGGGCCCAGCCCAATTAATGTGTCTGTGCTCGAGGGTTGGTTGGTCGACTACCACCCTCGCCCGAGAGCCGAGCTGCTCTTGAGGGGCTTCTCCGAGGGATTTAGGATCCCTTATGTGGGTGTTAGGAAGGCTTTCATGTCGGACAACCTCAGGTCGGTTGTCGGACATGAGGACATTGTTCGGGCTAAGATTCGAAAGGAGGTTGCCGAGGGCAGGGTCCTTGGGCCTTTCCCGGAGCCGCCCTTTTCGAATCTTAGAGTGTCCCCCCTGGGGGTGGTCCCCAAAAAGGCGAGTGGTGAATTTCGGTTGATTCACCATTTGTCTTTTCCAAAAGGGGAGTCAGTGAATGACTTCATTCCTGACGAGCTTTGTTCAGTCCGGTACGCATCCTTTGATGCGGCCGTGGCCATGGTTAGGGAGTGTGGGGTGGGAGCCCTTATGGGTAAATGCGACATTAAGTCGGCATTCCGGCTCCTCCCCATTCACCCAGGCGACTTCGAGCTTCTGGGCTTCCATTTCGAAGGTGGGTTTTATGTGGACAGGGCATTGCCTATGGGCTGTTCTGTTTCCTGCTCCCTTTTTGAGAGCTTTAGTACCTTCCTGGAGTGGGTGCTCAGGAGGCGTAGTGGCCTGGGTTCGGTCGTTCATTACCTTGATGATTTCTTGGTGGCCGGGCCTGCGCAATCGGAGCAATGCTTTGCTTTGATGCGGGACTTCGAAGCCCTTTGTGCTCAATTGGGGGTGCCTTTAGCCCCCGAGAAGACCGAAGGCCCTGCCACCAGGATTACCTTCCTAGGTATTGAATTGGATTCAGAGGAACAATCTTCCAGATTGCCCCTGGACAAGTTGATAAAAATTAGGACCAAGCTTGAGGCGGTCTTGGGCTGCAGGAAGGTTACTCTTCGGCAGCTCCAGGAGTTGGCCGGGATCCTTAATTTCGCCTGTCGGGTAGTGGTGCCTGGTAGGGCTTTTTCTCGCCGGTTGTATGATGCGATGAAGGGGCTACGTTTGCCCCACCATCGTACCCGCTTATGTGCCGGGGTCAGGGCTGACCTCTGCGTGTGGCGGGAGTTTTTGGAACATTTTAATGGGTTGTCTTTTTGGCGGCAGGAGCTTCTTTTGGAAGCGGAGCTGCAGCTGTGTTCCGACGCCGCAGGGACTTGCGGTTTCGGGGTAGTGTTAGGTGACCAGTGGTGCTGGTCGGCATGGCCTCCGGAATGGAGTGCCTGTTCCCTGGTTAAGGACTTGACCTTTTTGGAGCTTTTCCCCTTGGTAGTGGCCTTAGAGCTCTGGGGAGAGCAGTTTAGGGACAAGACTGTGCATTTTTGGTGTGACAATCTAGCGGTTGTCCATGTTGTGAATGCCCTGTCCTCTAGGAGTGACAGGGTAATGCGGCTTGTCCGCCATTTTGTGCACAGGTCCTTGTCTCTGAACGCCTTGTTTTTGGCTAGGCACGTCCCGGGGCTAGATAACGGGGTGGCTGACGCCTTGTCCCGTGGTCAGTTGTCCAGGTTTCGGACCCTGGCCCCGTGGGCCCGAGAGTCGCCAGAGGTGTTTCCAGCCCACCTGTGGAGCCTGGGCGGGCTCCCGAGAGCTGGAGGGACGAGGCCTCCAGGGCGATCGCCTTATCTGTAGCTCCTGGCACCCTGCGAGCTTACCAGCGTACAGGTAAGGAGTTTGGGGATTTCAGGCAGGGTAGGGGTTACCCCCATAGCTGGCCTGTCCCGGTTGAGCACCTAGCTGACTTCTGTGTCCTGCTGAAGGGGCGTGGCCTTTCAGTCAGGACTATCAGGTCTAGGTTAGCCGGCCTCGCCTTTCTGTCCAAGGCGGGGGGGTTCAGTGATTTTTCAGGTGATTTTCGCATCCGGAGGATGCTGGAAGGCTGGGTGCGGGAGCGACAGGGGTTCCCTTCTGACGCTCGTCAGGCCCTGACGGTTCAGCAGCTGTCTTTGATTAATCAAACATTTGACAGTCTGTGTGCCTCTCAGTACGAGGCCCGTCTTTTTAGGGCAGCGACTTGTGTTATGTTTTTTGGGGCCCTTAGGGTCAGCGAGGCAATGGCCTCCTCGCTTGTCGCTCCGCGCTTTCCAGCTCACTGATCTGACCTTTAGACAGGGGGGTGTCTCCCTTTTGGTGAGACACTCCAAGACAGATCAGTTACACAGAGGGGTTAGACTTGAACTTAGCGCAGCCACCGATCAGTCTGTTTGCCCGGTGGCTGCTTTGCAGCGTTTTTGTGGCTTGCGGGGGTCAGGGCGTGGGTACCTTTTTGTACACCAGGATGGTACCCCCCTGACCCGGTATCAATTCTGGGCGATAGTGTCTAAGGCTATGTCTCAGGTAGGCATGGATCCCGCCGGCTACGGAACGCATTCGTTCCGTATCGGCGCCGCCACTAGCGCGGCACTTTCTGGTTTCCCGGCCCATCGGATTCAGGAGATCGGCCGCTGGCGGTCAGCGGCATATTTGGGTTATGTTAGGCCCGCTGAGGATTCTGGGCAGGGTTTAGGCTAGGTAACCTCTCTGTGTGTGTCCTCTTCCAGGTTCCCAGTCCAGGCAGAAACTGACGGCGCTGCTGTGTGGCCACAGCATGTCTTCTGGGCCGGCCGCTCAGCAGCCAGAAGCGCCATTGGGACCCAGCTGTCGTTGGGACGGTGGGTCAATGTTGTTTGGATGGGCCGGAGGGGTATGCGGTGGGAGGGGCTCCTACCATCGTTGCTGGGTACTCAGCCTCCCAGGGCAGTACCCGGCGCTGCTTGGCGGGCGGCTACCCAGGGTCGCGCCCAGATGGGACTGGGTGGTCGGCAACCCATAGCCGCACCCAGATGGCTGGTCTTGCACCTCGGTGGCAATGACCTGTGCCTGCTTGGTGGTCTCCCACTGATCATCCAGGCGCGCGAAGACCTGCGGTGGCTTCGCACGGTATGGCCCACCACGCAAGTGGTGTGGTCAGAGATCCTTCCAAGGATCATTTGGAGGGACGCCATTTCCCTTAGGGCCATCCACCGGGTTAGGCGTAGGGTGAATAAGGCCGTGGGAAAAACAGTAAGGGAATTAGGTGGGGTTGTAGTGGCCCACCCCCTCATCACCATAGATCGGCCGTGGCTTTACCGGGCCGATGGCGTTCACCTGTCAGAACAGGGGAACGCCATTTTCTTACAGGACCTGCAGCGGTCTCTGCGTGAGCTGGCGCAGATAGAGGGGGGAGTCGGGGGGCCAAGATAGAGATCTGACCCCCGCTCCGTGGCAGGTTAGGGGCGGAAATCTGGGTGGTGGTTCAGCAACTGCGCGTTCTCCCTTGGGCATCTTTGGGGATGATTGACAGGTTCTCTCCAAGCCCATGGTGGGTGCTACCTGTGCACTTGGGGGGAACCTGTCTTTGGGTCCCGCTATTGAAGTCCCAGGGTAGGGGTGAGCCGGCGGGACCCCCCTCATGCGAGTGCATGGCAGGGTCTCAGGTGAGGGAGAGGTCCCTCACCTGGACCAGCATCGACTACGCCCTTAGTTGCCCAGGAATGTTGACCTTTTACGTCATTTCCGCCCCGGAAGTGTTTGTTTGACCCTGCAGGTCCACTGTTTCCGGGTCATAGTTGAGTATGTTGATTTATGCAAATTTATGCTAATTCATGCTAATTTAATTAATAAATTATGCAAATTTATTATAATAAAAATGACCCAAGTTTAAATCCAGCTCTGGTGTCCGAGTCGTTACTCCGTCTCTTCTGCAATATCGCCGGCTGACTTACCGGCCCCACGGCGCTTTTGCTGAAGGGCCGGGCAGACTCGGACCCTTCCGATGGCGGCCGCCATCTTGTTTTCGGTCGAAATCTCGCGAGGCGAGATTTCGGCCGAGAATGCTCAGCCCACGTGGCTGGGCATGACGTTGGGTCCGGGCGGGGCCTGCTGGCCCTATTTAAGGGCAGCAGGCCGGGAAGAAAGCCTTTTCGCCCCAGACCTAGCTGAAGAGCAGACACCTACCCGCCCTTCCCTATTTTGCAGTGTGCCTAGTGGGTCGCCTTCGGGGGCCGAATGGGAATTTTTTGCAGCCTAGCCCATTAGGCCAGGCTGTTTTTTCGCCCATTCCACACTGGGGAGATGGATGTGCGGTTAGGGGGTGCTTGCATTTAATTAGGTTAATTGGCTTACCTCTGGTCATTGGGTAGGCAGGTTAGGGGCGGAAATCTGGGTGGTGGTTCAGCAACTGCGCGTTCTCCCTTGGGCATCTTTGGGGATGATTGACAGGTTCTCTCCAAGCCCATGGTGGGTGCTACCTGTGCACTTGGGGGGAACCTGTCTTTGGGTCCCGCTATTGAAGTCCCAGGGTAGGGGTGAGCCGGCGGGACCCCCCTCATGCGAGTGCATGGCAGGGTCTCAGGTGAGGGAGAGGTCCCTCACCTGGACCAGCATCGACTATGCCCTTAGTTGCCCAGGAATGTTGACCTTTTACGTCATTTCCGCCCCGGAAGTGTTTGTTTGACCCTGCAGGTCCACTGTTTCCGGGTCATAGTTGAGTATGTTGATTTATGCAAATTTATGCTAATTCATGCTAATTTAATTAATAAATTATGCAAATTTATTATAATAAAAATGACCCAAGTTTAAATCCAGCTCTGGTGTCCGAGTCGTTACTCCGTCTCTTCTGCAATATAAAATTATATAAAGTTCTATGTATCATGCATCTACTAGAAAAGAAATACACACTACTATCCGATTCCTTTTCATCCAATCTTTTGGTACAACTACCAGCATTACTCCAGTCACCAAAATGGACCACTCACTAGCTCCTGAGAGCAGAAATGGAAGATGTACTCGCAGCCCATTGCAAATATGTTCTGCAGATGTTTCTTTCCAGCTTTGAGTCAAAATTGCCATTTTCTAAGCTAAGCTGTTTTAAGCTCTACAGAAAGGATGGTCTTCAGTGCTTTATTCTATTCTCATAGCAGCCCAAGTCTGATTGACAGCAGCATTTGGCATTCACCTCCCTTCCAGTATCTGGTCTGGACAGCTATACATCCTGAAATGCTAGCTTACTATATTTTCTACCTATTAGCACGTGCACACACATGGAGAGAGAGAGACACACATAGAGACACAGAGAAACAGAGACAGAGAGACAAGCAGAGAGACAGAAATAAGGAATAGACAGACAGAGAGACAGAGAGACAGACAAGCAAAGAGACAGAGAGAGACAGATGCAGAGAGAGAGAGACAGAGGGAGACACAGAGAGAGACAGAGAGAGTATGATAACAGATTAGGCAAGTAGCTCAATTTTCTTTACCGTAATTGCTATGAAAGTTCAGTTTTAAATAATGATTAAAATGATTAAAGCGCTTATGGGTAAAAATAATCTATTTAATTATTTCCTATTTTAAAAGTAATTAAGGATCATGCTAAGGTACTAGAGAAGGAAGGACAATAAAAAACTATTAAGTATTCAATAAATAGTGCATAAACCTACTACCCTCCCCCCTCGTGGGGGCAGCAGCCCATTACTGTCCCTCATCCAATTTTGCTTGTAGCCCAGATCTGGCAGTCACATAATCCATTTCCCGGTATGAATATCCACTACCAACCTGTATGATATGCTCTGGCATAAAACATATCACAGTCCAGTGCATTTATTTAAAACACATTTGAGATGCATTTTAAATGCATGACAAATTGCTATAGAGGTGAAACCCATCCATAGGCAATGCTATTTTCTTGCTTCCCTTTTATATTCTCTTCTCCATTATCTGTTGCTCCTGTTTGTTTCTGGAATATTTCATTTTGCTCAGCATTGCCTACAAATGCTAAATTAGAGCAGGCTTCTGCTGAACCTTAGGCAACCATTTCCGTGTAATTGATCCACTCTTTCAAACTCCAGAGAGGTCCAGTAATCCCTGGCTATGAAAATACTCTGGCCAGCATGCTTAAGATAGTGTAAATTACTGTAATCACAGCCATATCATGTTTTAGGATGCAGAATATCAGGATGATGTGATAACTACGTAGCAGATAATGGGGAAGCTCTCAAAATTCTTATCATAAAATTCTTTTTTTAACTGATTTTTAAAAATACAACCCGACTGTGAAAAAGCTACATTTAATTGCTGAAAAAGTGTTCTATCTTGCTGATCAATGTCTGACTTGACTATCTGTCTGCCTATAGAAAATTGAAGATCCCGTCAGCTTTGAGAAACTGTTTCTAGCAAGCATACAAATGTAACACTTGAATCACTTGATGAATGTGAATCAATGGCATCACTCTTACCAATATAATATAGTTGTTGTTGTCCACCTGTAGTGATGGCTCTTTGAATCACATTGTCGGGTAAGCAATTCTGAGGAGAAAGGATGAATATAAGCAGAACTATTGGGAACCTCAATACTTAATAGACTTCACCAAAAGTTCACAATCTATTAAAATGAGGCTGTGGTCCTTCTGCTTCCATTAATGAATCAATTGGTGGCCAAAATGGATGTATTGCTAGCCTGATGTGGAGCAATCATCAGCTGAAGAAAAGAAGGAAAGGCCCCAGTACAGGGAGATACTCCAGCTTAGAGTCTATTTGAGGAAGAAAATGTATGATTACAAAGTCTTAGGTCTATATCTGCCTTTCCCAAGGGGATGCAGGCAGTCTGGTGAAACTCTTGTAAACTGTTGATCAACAATAAAGAAATATATCTGACCTTTCTTAGAGCTGTTCTGATTACCTGTGCCTGACACATCTTGACAATACAGGTAGTCCTGAACTTACAGTTACAAATGGGACCAGAATGTTAATGGCTGAGTGAACAGTCATTAGGCAAAATGTCCACATCTTTACTTATAACAACCACAATTTTGGAACTCCCAGATTGGTTGTAAAACAATCCCCTGGGTCATTAATCAGTCATAGAGAAAGGGATGCTTGCTAGGAAGAAACTGCAGTTGCCTGTAGATAATAGAATAGAATAGAATAGAATAGAATTCTTTATTGGACAAATGTGATTGGACACACAAGGAATTTGTCTTGGTGCATATGCTCTCGGTATACATAAAGAAAAAGATACATTTGTCAAGAATCATGTGGTTCAACACTTAATGATTGTCACAGGGGTCAAAGAGGCAATGAAGAAACAATCAATATTAATAAAAATCTTAGGATACAAGCAACAAGTTACAGTCATACAGTCCTAAGTGGGAAGAAAAGGATGATAGGAATGATGAGAAAAAACTAGTAGAATGCCGCCGGCGACTCACCAGCCGGCGCGGGGTTGCGGCGTGGGACCGGGGAAGGAGGCCGCCATGTTGGGGCGGAGCCTGCGGCCCCTCGTCATCCCCAGGGGCCGCAGTGACGAAGTTTGGTGGCGCGGGCCACCCATTGGCCGGGCGAGGGTGAGGCAGCCCTATAAAAGGGGCTGCCTCGTGGCGCAGTTACCCTCGCCCGGCAGTTTGGAGACAGCCCTGCTGCTCCCGGACGGCGGAGGAAGGCCCGAAGGCGGAGAAGCGCGTGGGCGGCGATCGGCGGCTCGGGCCGACAGCCAGCTGGCGAAGGGAGCCCGACAAGCCTCTGAGGCCGACGCGATCGCTGGGGCGGCAGTCAGGAGGCGTAGGCCGGCTGCGCACGGCGGAGAGAGCGCGGCTAGGCCCGGAGGCCTAGGCGGTCGTGTGGGCGGCATTAGGAGGCCCGGGCTGACGACGCCAGAGGCATCGGCTGTTTGTCGTGCCTCTTCTGGTTTGGAGGGGGGCGGAAGCATGGCGAGGGGCAGCAGGGCGAAATCTGGGACCCGGCGGCGGGCAGCGGGGGGGCAGGCCGGCGCTCAGAGCAACCCCCCCATTGAGCCCCGCCGTACGGGAAGGAGAAGGGCCCCCAAGAGGACTTGGGGGGAGGCCCCTGGGGCTGAGCAGGTCAACAGGCCAAGCAGGGAGGGCAGCTCCAGGGGGGAGGAGACCACCAGGGGGCGGGCCCCAAGGCGCCAGGAGGTGACCCCTAGGGCAGCAGGCCGCCGCCAGGGGAGGGCCCCAGCCAGGGGGCCACGTGGCAGCAGGAGGGAGGTTACCGATCCCGGGGAGGGTGACCCCAGCCCATTTGAAACGAGTGGGTCTGAGGAGGGGTCCCCCCCCAGCACGGGCAGTTGGGATTGAGGGTACAGGGGAGGAGTCAGTCTCTGTATCTTCACACCTTCTTTCTGCCTTACTCGAGAAATTGGATGAGGGGCCAAGGAAGAGGGGCCGGTCCCGGCACGAGGACGCCAGGGGTGCCTTGAGCGCAGAGGGGACCCGAAGCTCCTCGGAATCTGAGGAAAGGTCTCAGAGGGTGCGATCCGAACGGCGCGCCAAGAAACGGCGCAAGAGGAGACGTGGAAGCAGGGCCGCTTCTGCCTCAGAGGAGGCTGATGACGACTCTTCACATTGGGGTGAGTGCCCGGTACCCAGCCATCGTTGGTCCCGGCCACGGGGACCACGAGGCAGGGTACGGGCGGTTAAACGCAAGTCACATAAATCACATAGCACATGGCGTTCACGCACGGCAGCCCAGGTATGGGGGAGGGGCCGAAAACGTGGGATGACAAAGAGGGGCAGGAAAAGGAGGGACCCCTCAAGGGATAGCTCAGAGTCCACGACCACAGAGTCCACTGATACCTCCACTGTCGACAGCGACAACCCTTTTGCCCCTGGCCTCCCTGATACTCCGCTTAGCATGCACATGTCACAGGCCCTTAAGCGAAAGATTTGGCGCGGGGCTTATGTCGATATATTTAAGATTCTGTTGCCGGAAAAATCTAAGAAGGACAAGGACAAGGAAGGTAAGAAGGGGGCTGTGGAGTCAAAGGACGTCAAGATGGATAAAGGAATTTTATCATGGGCATACGCCTTTCTGGCATATCACTCAGTGGTTGTCGAAGATGATGTACACAAGACCCACGAGCTTATCCTATATATGAATATGATATTACGGGCTTATCAGGAGTTTGGTGGGGAGGCGTGGAAGCAATACGATGAGGATTTTAGGAGGTTTGCCGCACACAATAGGCACTGGCCGTGGGACATGCGGCACAACGATTTGTGGCTTCAAGCCACGCAGCAACCCGCCACCCCGGCTAGCGGGCGGACGCCTACAGGCCACCTGCTGCTGACCCAGGGAAAAGAGGCTACCCTCCCCCGCCCGGGGGCGGTCTCGGGGACCCAGGGCTCGGCGCAGCAGGGTGCGACGAGTTCGCCCTTTCGGATCCCGCCGTACTGTTACGAGTACGGCGCCAGAGGAGCCTGTTCCAGGCCAGCTTGTCGCTTTCGCCATGCCTGCGCATTGTGTAATGGCAGACACCCGATATCAGCCTGCTATAGGGGCAGGGGGGGAGGCGGCAACAAGGCAGCAGTTGCCCAAGCTAAGGCCCAGGTGCCTGGAGCTCAGGGCAAGGGGGCCAACCCCCATTAAATTGGATAGGTTGAGAGACAGGCTTGGGGGTTTTCGCCCTAAGAAAGAGGCTGAGTTCTTGGTTACAGGTTTTTCGGAGGGTTTTAGAATTCCGTATAGGGGGCCCAGGATTGCTTGCCTGGCTAAGAACCTTAGGTCAGTTTCCGGAATGGAACACGTGGTTCGGGAGAAAATTATGAAGGAGGTGCGGGAGGGCCGGGTGCTGGGCCCCTTTAAGGAGCCGCCCCTGCCTTCTCTGCAAGTATCCCCCCTGGGAGTGGTGCCCAAGCGGGCAGCGGGGGAGTTCCGGCTTATTCACCACCTGTCTTTTCCTCCGGGTAACTCAGTTAACGATCATATTCCTGATGACCTGTGCTCGGTGCGCTATACTTCCTTTGATACGGCGGTCTCGGTGGTTCGAGAGTGCGGTCCGGGGGCTCTGATGGGTAAGTGCGATATCAAGTCGGCCTTCCGGCTCTTGCCGATTCACCCCGAGGATTTCGACCTCTTAGGTTTTCAGTTTGAGGGGGGTTTTTTTGTTGATCGGGCCCTCCCGATGGGTTGTTCAGTTTCATGTTCATTGTTCGAGAAGTTTAGTTCCTTCCTAGAATGGGCCCACGTGAGGAGTTCTGGGATTCGGTCAGTGGTCCATTACTTAGACGATTTTCTTTTCGCAGGGCCGGCGGGCTCTGACGAATGCCAGCGGGGAATGGCAGGTTTTCAGGGGTTGTGCGGGGACCTCGGCGTGCCTTTGGCGCATGAGAAGACCGAGGGGCCCACCACTAGGCTTACATTCCTGGGCATTGAGGTGGACTCGGTTGCCCAGACCTGTCGGCTTCCGGATGACAAACTAGCGAAGCTGCGGGACACAGTTAGGGTCGTTAGGGCCGCCGGAAGGGTGACCCTTAGGCAGGTACAGGAGCTGGCGGGTATGTTGAACTTCGCTTGTAGGGTAATAGCGCCAGGTAGGGCGTTCATGTTTAGGCTTTACCAGGCAACGGCCGGCCTCTCCAAGCCTCACCACAGAATCCGCTTGACGGCTAGCGTGAGGAAGGACCTGGGGGTGTGGCAGGAATTTTTGCAGACGTATAACGGGGTCTCCTTTTGGAGACAGGACATGCTGTTGAAAGGCGACTTCCAGGTGAAATCCGACGCAGCCGGAGCAGTTGGTTTTGGGGTGGTCTGGAAGGATAGGTGGTTTAGGGCAGACTGGCCTCAAGAGTGGCAGGGCACCGCAGTGTGCAGGGACTTGACGTTCTTGGAGCTGTTCCCAATTGTCGTGGCTATCGAGCTATGGTCCCCTAGCTTCACCGGTAAGACGATACATTTTTGGTGCGACAACATGGCGGTTGTACATGTTGTCAACACCCTTTCTTCCAAGAACGAGAGAGTGATGGGTTTGGTGCGTCACATGGTGGTTAGGTGCTTGGCCCGGAACATGCTTTTCCGGGCACACCATGTCCCGGGGATCAGGAATGGGGTAGCAGACGCTTTGTCAAGGGGGCAGTTGGCTAGGTTCCGGCTGCTTGCCCCACAGGCCACGGAACAACCGGAGGCACCCCCCCCCCCGCTCCTGTGGCAGATTGGAGGGCCGACGTGAACAGGGCAATCGACCTGTCCATAGCAGCAAGCACCAGGAGGTCCTACCAGCGGGCAGGTAGGGAATTTTGGGTTTTTCGTCATGATAAGCGGTACGACCAGCTTTGGCCGGCCCCGGTGGAGCACCTGCTGGAGTTCTGTTCTCTTAGCAAACGCCGGGGGTTGTCAGCCCGCACAATTCGAGGCAAACTGGCCGGCCTGGCTTTCATAGCCAAGTCCAGGGGTTTCTTGGATAACACAGGTGACTTCAGGATTAAAAAGGCACTGGAGGGGTGGGTCAGGGAGAAGGGCCCGCCCCGGGGTGATAGGAGATGCCCCCTCAAGTTGGCCCACTTACGGGCTTTGGGTGATTTGTGGGACAAGCTGTGTCGCTCCCAGTATGAGGCAGCCCTTTACCGCGCGGTTGCGGTTACGTTGTTTTTTGGTGCGTTCCGAATCAGCGAGGTTTTGGCGGCATCCAAGTTCGATCACTCTGGCCGCGCCTTCACAGCTAGGGACATTCGATTTCAGCGGGGCTCAGTTTTCCTTCGTCTGCGCTGCTCCAAAACAGATCAGAGGGGCCGGGGCGTGACGGTCCAGCTTTCCAAGACCAGCCAGAGGAAGGTGTGCCCCGTGGAGGCAATCTCATCGTATTGGGGCATCCGGGGAAGTTACCCCGGCCCGCTTTTCTGCCATGCATCCGGGGACCCTCTCACTAGGTACCAGTTCTGGGCTGTGGCAACCAAGGCCCTGGCCCGGATGGGCCTGAACCCCATGCGTTATGGGACACACTCTTTCAGGATTGGCGCAGCTTCTTTTGCAGCCGAAGTTGGTTTCAGCACGCCAGACATACGCGCGGTGGGCCGTTGGCGTTCTACGGCTTTCCGGGCCTACATCCATCCTTAGGTGAGTGGGGGCGGGACAGGGCACGGCCCAGGTGGCCGATTCTAATGCTACTTTGTTTTTGTCTCTCCCCCCCCTTTTTTTAGATGACGTGCAGGGGGCCTGTAGAGTCCTGATCTGTGGCCACAGCATGGTATACTGGGCCGAGCGGCGGGCCCAGGAGACAACGCCAGGCACGCAGTTGCAGCTGGACCGGCATGTTAGGGTGCAATGGCTGGGTCGTAGAGGCCTACGTTGGTTGGAGCTACTTCCCTTGCTGTTCAACAGCGGGAAGGTGCAAGGGGTGCCGGGATGGTTGGTCTTGCATGTGGGAGGCAATGACCTGGGAGCTATTACGGGCGTTGACTTGCTGTGGCACATTTGGGATGGATTGCAGGTTATTTGGAAGCGGTGGCCGGACACCCGCATCCTCTGGTCCAACATTTTGCCCCGTAGGGTTTGGAGGCATGCTAGAAATCCCAGGGCTGTCGATGGGGCTAGGAAGAGGGTCAATCGAGCAGTCCGGAAATGGTTACTCCGTGAGGGGGGTGGGGTGATAGACCACCCCGACATTAGGGCATCCCTCAGGGACTTATATAGGCAGGACGGGGTTCATTTGTCAGAAAGGGGTAATGACAAATTTTTAGCGGACCTGCAGAGGTGCCTGCACATTCATGTGCAGGGGGGGGGGAGCAGGGGGAATAAATTAAAATTTCACCCCCTGCTGTGGCTGATAGGGGGGCGGAAATGGGCGTAAGCAGCAACGGTGATCTCCTTTAGGGGCACCTCTACTGAGGTGAAGGGGGGATCTTCCTCTCGGATTACAGGGCTCGACCGGCCTGGGTTCATTGAGGGGGGTTGCTCCTGTGGCTCGCTGCATGGATATTATCAGTGACCAGTGGCGAGCCATCCCACACGCCGAGGGGGCGTAGCCAGGGGCAGGGCGCAGGTGTAATTTTACCATGACCCTGCACCCAGGCATGGAGCTTTCGCCCAGAAGTTGCTCAGTTGAGTTTGTGTTGAAGTTAACTCCGCCCCCATTTGAGTTTATGCACCACTGCAGGTCATGTGGGCTTATTTGGTTAATTAGTTAATTAAGTTGAGTTAATAAAAGTGACCCTATTTATACCCAATACTGTTGTCCGACTGTTACTCCGCCTGCGCCGCAAATAGAAGCGCAGACTTAGTAAAAAGTTTGACAGTATTGAGGGAATTATTTGTTTAGTAGAATGATGGCGTTCGGGGAAAAACTGTTCTTGTGTCTTGTTGTCTTGGTGTGCAGTGCTCTGTAGCAACATTTTTGAGGGTAGGAGTTGAAACAGTAACTGAATTTAAACATGCCTGGGATAAACATATATCCATCCTAAGATAAAATACAGAAAATAGTATAAGGGCAGACTAGATGGACCATGAGGTCTTTTTCTGCCGTCAGACTTCTATGTTTCTATGTTTCTATGAAACAATTTGTGTCCAGGATGTGAGGGGTCAGTAAATATTTTCACCGCCTTCTTTTTGACTCGTGCAGTGTACAAGTCCTCAATGGAAGGCAGATTGGCAGCAATTGTTTTTTCTCGGTTCTGGTTATCCTCTGAAGTCTGTGTCGGTCTTGTTGGGTTGCAGAACCAAACCAGACAGTTATAGAGGTGCAGATGACAGACTCAATGATTCCTCTGTAGAACTGTATCAGCAGCTCCTTGGGCAGTTTGAGCTTTCTGAGTTGGCGCAGAAAGAACATCCTTTGTTGTGCTTTTTTGATGATGTTTTTGGTGTTAGGTGACCATTTTAGGTCTTGAGATATGATAGAACCTAGAAATTTGAAGGTCTCTACTGTTGATACTGTGTTGTCTAGTATTGTGAGAGGTGGAAGGATGGAAGGGTTTCTCCTAAAACCTTTCTACGGTTTTGGGTATGTTCGGTTCTAGATTGTTCCAGTCACACCACAAGGTTAGTTGTTCAACCTCCCGTTTGTATGCAGATTCATCATTGTCTCGAATGAGTAACAGATGGATTGTTTGAGATGCAGTCATTGGTGCATAGAGAGAAGAGAAGTGGTGAGAGTACACAGCCTTGGGGGCCCTTTGTGCTAATTGTATAGGTATCTGATGTGATTTTTCCCAGCTTAACTTGCTGCTTCCTGTCTGTTAGGAACTTGTTGCCTTAATGATTGTGACTATGGAGCAGTGATCACAACTATGGGGAGGTGGTGTGACATTTTATGGCATCAGAACTGCTTTATAGGCATAAAGTACTTTTCCAAAGCTGCTGTTATTTCAAAATATCATTAAGCAAGGGTTATCTGGAGGGCCTTCCTTCTGATTTCATTTTCTGGAACTCATACAAAATTCCTAAGCTTACTGTTTTTCAAAAACAGGAATACTGTTGGAGGCAGGCATGGAGAATATTGAGTTTAGAATATGGAGAACTATATTTAAGTCTTGATTAATATTACCTCTTTTCCTAACAGGGTTAGTCACTGTATTATTTGTGGATGCTTGGAAAATAACTGTGCTGAAAAAAAGTATATCCTCAATTTACTTTCAGTAGAACATGACCAGGCAACAGCATTTATAAAACAATACATAATGGATATTGAATATCAATGCAACTTGACAAAAGTCATTCATCTTCCTATTAACTAAAGTATCAAATACTGTATAGGGTAAATATACTTTTGAATATTCTCATGCCTCCCCCCCCCCTCTTTTTTTTGCTAGATAAAAAATATTGGAGTTTTATAAACTATTTTATGTTCATGTAGTAACAGACAAAGTAGAAAGTATGGATTACATTCTTTTTTATTGTACATACTATAGTTAATCAAAACTTGCTCATTGATTCATTACTTGGAAGATACCAGACAACACAAATCAGTTCTACAGCCATTTATAACTTATTAATAATTAATCTTGTTTGTTATAATGTAGCCAACTGTACCAGCTTATGCATCAGAAATTGATAGATAGTAAGCATTAATTAGGCGAGAAACTTTTTACACTGGCATTTTGAACTTGGTACTTAATTGTGTTGTTATAAATATTTTAGAATAACAAATAATGATAGAATCATAGCGTTGGAAGAGTCCTTTGAAATTTTTGAGGACAGAATCGTCAGATCATTCAACATTTCTTTGAAAACATCAATGGATGGATTACCCATAATTCCATGCTTTTCCACTGCTTAATAGCTCTCCCACTTTCACACTTTCTTCATATTTTGAATAGGAAGTTTCTAGAAAGTTTCTACCCATTGGTTCCTGTCCTTCTCTTTGTGCATTAAGAAAAATAAATCCATGTTAACATTATTTTATCTTGATTAGACTATCTCTAGGTTAAATTTAAAGATAAATCCAGATTATTTTAAGGCAAGTTCAGTAAATTTTACATTGATTAGCATTTTAGAATTATACATTTATTATATAGTGCTTCATATGTTTGGATTTTAGTGTTATGCTGTAATATCTATACAAATATAATAATGATTATTTTATCCTTATATATTAGTAGTTTTTCATTTATGGATTGATTTACAATTATTTTATGGCAAATGTATTTAAAGCTATTCACAATACTTTCAGTTAATACTGCATTAATTTTGTATTGTCTATCTTATTGACCCACAGTGGTACAATGATTAGATTGCAGTACTGCTGACTGCTGGCTCTAGGCTGACCAAGCCTTCCATTCTTCCAAGGTTGGTAAAATGAGTATCCAGATTGTTGGTGGCAATGTGCTACCTCTATAAATCATTTATAAGAGGACTGTAAAGCACTGTGAAGTGGTATATAAGTCTATTGATATTATATTTTATGCTGGTCAAAGACTGAAATAAATAAACTGAATTAAACTGAAGTGGACTGACTATAAGGATCTACATGTAAAGTAAATGAATTATTGGCATAAAATAAGTTTCTTTTCTTGTGCATTGGTGGCCTACGAATTAACACCTTTAGATCTGCAAATAAAGATGTTCCAAATTATTACAAGTTGAGAGAAAATACTTATATACAAAATATAATTTTACTACACATATTAATAAACCAGTATTTTCTATTGTTCCTTCAGTTGTCTGTGGAAGCGTAGAGATCAGAAACACAATGGGCCTTGTTACTTTCAATCAACTTTCCTGATATGTGGCATATGTTATTCTCCCCAGGATAATCAGATTTGATCATGTAAACAATGAGAAATGGCAGATATAATTTATTTCATTTAAATCATATTTTGTTTAAACCAACAAAGACTTTTTGAAGGACAAAAAGAGCATGTTATTCCAAAAGGTCTTGTCACTGATTTGTTATTACTTCAGAAAAGTAGTAAGCAGTTCATTCACTCTAAAATGTATTTTCAAAATGCTCTGCAAATCCATCAGAGGTTCTGGTTAGTTCGGGTTTGACGAACTCACCTGAACTTTGCCATGAAGTTCAGGTGAGTTCACTGAACTCGAACCTGAACTTTTGCTTGCAGCAAGCCGCTGTGGCGTCCTTTTCTGTAAAAATAAACAAGGAAGTGGGGAATTCCCCACCTCCTTTTGCTTCCTTTTATTTTTACAGAAAAGGATGCCGCAGCGGTGTTGCAAGCAAAAGTAGGTGGGAAATCCCACGAAGGAATTCCAGGGGGAGGGCTTTGATGTCACGGAGACTCCTTCCTCCCCGTTTCAGCCAGCCAGGATGTCCCTGTGATGTCCCTGTGACATCAGAGCCCTGCCCCCGGAATCCCTTCATGGGATTTCCTACCTCCTTTTGCTTGCAGCACCGCAAGCAAAAGGAGGTGGGAAATCCCACGATGGGATTCCCCACTCTCCTCCCTGGCGGTGGCATTTTGTGGTGTTCAGCCGAACCTGAACCTGAACTTTACCCGAACTTTTAAAAACATTCGGGTTTGGGTTCAGCATGCTGAACACTGCAAAGTTCGGCACGAGCCTAAACTTTGCAGGTTCGGTTCACCCAACACTAGTTCTGGTGATCATTCTGAAAGGAATGGATGAAATAAATGGATGAAATCTTTATTTATTTATTTTTAAATATCCTATTCTGTAGTCCCCAGTTTTGGTGGGGGTTTTGGTTGTTGTTAGTTGCAAAGTTGTGTCTAACCCATCATGACCCCATGGATAACATTCCTCCAGCCTTCCTGTTGTCTACCATTCTCTGCAGTCCATTTAAGCTCACACCTACTGCTTCAGTTACTCCATCCGGCCACATTCTCTGTCATCCCCTTCTTCTTTTGCCCTCAATTTTTCCAAGCATTAGGTTTTTCTCCAGCAAATCCTTCCTTCTCATTTGGTGGCCAAAGTATTTGAGTTTCATCTTCAGGATCTGGCCTTCTAAAGAGAAGTCAGGGTTAATCTCCTCTAGAACTGATCAGTTTGATTGTCCAGGCTATTTAAATTCTTGTTGTTAAAAAAACCTTTATTTTTCCAACTCTGTTATTTCCTTGCTCTAACACCTTGTATGACTTAACATTTTATATGAGAAAGATAGCCAACATTTGTTTTTTAAAATGCACTATTTTGAACTAGTGTACTGAATAAATTATATAATCGCAGTAATCAAATTAAAAGATCAAAACCAAGGCAAAGGCAATACGGGTTTCTCTCCCCCCCTCCTTTGTCAAATATAAATTTATTTCAATCCCTAGAGTATGTTCAGTGCTGCATGAAGTCTTTGAAATGTGCCGTACTAGGAGCAACCCATTAACCTCATGGAACCAGGAGTCACAGCATGAACAGCAATCAGCAGCATATGATGTGTTCCAAGCTCTGTGAGTCAATGGTTTAATTAAACAAGTTTTGCATGTGGTGTGAAGATCACATGCTGTGAAACAACTTGAGGCCAAGGCTGGCGGTACAACATTTCAAGGGACTTTGGTTAACCTTCTATCTGCCAGCAATGGTCAAGGGAAAACAAATGGTGTTGCTGCAAGAGATAGCAGCTTCAAGCGATAAGAGCAATATGTAGAGCACGAGTGATACCCTCAGGGTTGGCTGATGCATTTGGGAGGATCTGAAAAGGACTCAGGAAAGCAATATAGTATCTTGTACAAGAATATGGAGCTTTACTCAGATGACTACCAACTCCGTTTTAGTGTAATTTTACTCCTACTGTATTCCATCTAGACAATCCTGCTGTTTGCAGTTGGACAGAAATGGCTCCCCATAAGGTGGAACTATAATGCACCTGTCTGGGTTGTAACACAATCCATAATAATTCATACAGACCGCCTTCTGCCACATGAATCCCACAAAGTTGGCCTTCTCCAGGTCCCGTCAACCAATGTCACTTGGTGGGTCCTAGGTGAAGAGCCTTCTCTGTGGGGGCCGTGGCCCTCTAGGATCAACTCCCCCTAGAGATTCGCACTACCCTCACTCTCCTTGCCTTTCATAAGAAACTGACAACATATTTATGCCATCAGGCTTGGGGTCATTAGACCTCAGCCTCTGGCCAGTGAATGTGTAGAATGCTGTAGTATGTTTCTGAATGTTTGACTTTTAAATGTTTACCTTTTAAAAATATTTTAGATTAATTATTTCTGCTAGTTGGATTTAGAAGTGTTTTATATATTGTATTTTTATTGAAATGTTGTAAGCCGCCCGAGTCCATGGAGAGGGGCAGCATATAAAACAAAAAAACAAAACAAAAAAACACAAATATTACTATTCATCCCTAGGTGATATGAAAGACTTTACTGTTGGTGGAAAGTTCTCACCAAAGGATTCCCTCCCCCCCCGGACTTGATATCAACCCATCTGTGCCTATTGCTGCCACTTCAAGCAGCAAACGCACCGTTTCCTATTAGGTCTGCAAATAAAACTTGCACCCACTAAGAGCTTTAATCTTTCAGTCTTTTTCTTATTTCTGTCCCTATTCATAAGCACTTTCTCCTCTTCTAAAATGGTTCTGTTCTGTCCCATTCAGATTCATGACTTGAGGGAGAGAGGGAGAAATGAATCATATCCTTCAGCTTCGATGAATTTTTCCATTCTAATTTTTCCAGAGAATTTTTTAGTTCTCTTAAGGAAACCAGCTAACCAGATCGTATTTATTATATAGCATGCTTTTAGGCTTCTAAGCCCCGTCAACAGCTTTTGCTAACACTGTTCACTGACTCTTAGATTTGTTTACTATGTACTAAAACATATTCCTGATATCTGTCAGCTTTCATGACTTGTTGACCTCTCTTTCCTGAACACACACACAAAATAATGCCAGATCATATTAAGAAAGCTGTAGAGGTGAAACAGCATGTCATGAAAGGAAATATTTCCACAAACAACATTCACTTAAAATCATCATCATAAATGATCTTGGATTTCTAATTCACCGATAAAAGCCCCTTGTCGCCATTTTGCTGCTTTTATCATTTTTAAAATCATAGCTATCTTCCATCCAGATAATGGTTGCTTTGCATCAGGTGGGGATATTTTTTACCAGTTTTTTTACCAGCTTTTTTGTTAGTTTAATATATATATATAATTTTAAAAATTCAGCAAAAACATGTGATATATATGTATGTGTGTGTGTGTGTCACATGTTTTTGCTGAATTTTTTAAATGAAGGGAGACTAGGATAGCGCTATTTCGGCCTTGTTCTGGCCTCATCAGCTAGCCATACCCTTACTGGGATTTGATCCTGGGGCTTACTTAATTCCTAGTCTCCCTTAATTTTAAAAATTCAACCAAAACCTTACTGTATGATGGATTAGGTTTAGTGTGTGTGATTGTATAGTTAGGGATTTTACTATGTATTAATGTTTTTTTAAATTGATTTAACTTCTTATTATTGGATTTGTAATGTATTGTATCACTGCTATGTTGCGAGTCTTCAGAGAGGGGCAGCATACAAATCTAATAAACTATAACTATAAACTATAACTATGTGATACATAAAGAACATAGTTTGTTGGCTATGAATAAATGAACTTCCTTGAAATGGCCCTGGGTTGGGCCTAGAGGCAAAAAGGAGCTGTGACGTTCCTTCAATATACCAGGGTGATCCAACAGAAAAAAACATATGTGATAAATATATAAATATATACACACATACATACATATATAAACTTCATCTTCCTTGCCAAGATTGGAAGAGAGGAAGAAGGGCCAGTTTCTTCAATTATTTTGTTTAAAAGGATAAAGAGATTTTGAGGTAAAGGGATGGATGGTGTCAAATGATTTGCAATCTCCCATTCCACAGTCAGTATTCATGTTATAGATTAAGCTACATTTTTACAATTAAAACACACATGGAGAAGAGGAGGAGGGGTGGGCATTTTTCTGTCATCTAGCCATGTGGTTTCTAGGCTGACAGGAAACCTCAAACAATTTATTGATTACCTGGTTAGCAAATTTGCAGATGACACAAAGCTGGAACTGTAACTAATATTTTAAAAGAGGCAATGAAGTTTTTAAAAAATCTAAATAGCCTTGAGCAGGCATTGCAAAGAGCAAGTTGGAAATAACAAGGATAAATAAAAATGTTCTATATCTTAATAGGTAAAATAAAAGGCACAACTATATGAGTAGAGCATTATGGCAGTCATACGTGAAGAAGATCTGACTGTCATTGTTGACCACATGGTAAATATAAGCTAACATGGAGCTGTCAAAAAAAGCTATGTTAATAGAGCACAAGAAGTACCTTGTCCTGAGTAGGCCCCATTTGAAATACTACTTTGAAGAATATGAAAATGGAACAACTTCAGAAGACTAATAAAATGGTGAATGATCTGGAAATCAGATCATATGTACAATATAGAATAGGACTTTTTACCTCCGACCCTTGGCTGCACTTATTTCACCTCCAGAATTCCACATCTGCCCACTAAATTTTCTCCTCAGCTGACATGCCCCTAGCTGTTAGCCTCGGGCAATGGGACATGGAGCTTCTGTCCTACACTCTTGGGCATAAGTGATTCACAGAAGGAGGGCTCCTCTGGGTTTGTTTTTGTCAAAAACTACCATGTGATCGATCATGGAGGTTGGGGGTTGAGGAAAGGGCTGCAGCCAAATGGATTTAGAAAGTTGAGACTCTTAGTATTGTTAGGAGAAAGAACAAATGCTTGTTAAGAGAAGGAAAGGGAAGGGATGGAAACTCCCCTGATCCTGAGCATGCCTCCCTGATCTAAAGGCGTTTTTGATTAGAGAAAGAAAGAGAGAAAGGGTGGGAAGGGAGAAAGAAAGAGAGAGAGAGAAAAGGAAAGAAAGAAGGAAAGAAAGAAAGAAATGAAAGAAGGAAGGAAGGAAGAAAGAAAGAAAGAAATATTATTTTACTGAAAGAATAGTAGATCCTTGGAACAAATTTCCAGCAGACGTGGTAGATAAATCCACAGTAACTGAATTTAAACATGCCTGGGATAAACATATAGCCATCTTAAGATAAAATACAGAAAATAGTATACGGACAGACTAGATGGACCATGAGGTCTTTTTCTGCCATCAGACTTCTATGTTTCTATGTTTGAAAGAAAGGAAGGAAGGAAGAAAGAAAGAAAGAAAGAAAGAAAGAAAGAAAGAAAGAAAGAAAGAGAAAGAAAGAAAGAGAGCTAGGGGTGTGTCAGCTGGGGGGAAAAATTAATGGTGAATGGGCAGAGGCGGAACTCTGGAGGTGAAAAGGTGTGGCCAAGTGTAGGAGGCAAAAAGTCCTAAACCCTCATGACAAACAATGAAAGGAACTGGGTATGTTAAATCGATAGAAGAGACTATGGAATGGAGATTCAATAGTCTTCAAATATCTAAGAGGCAGTCACATAAAAGAAGGAATGAAGTTGTTCTCTATTGTCCCAGAAAGCAGTATCAGAATCTATGTATATTAAAATTACAAGGAATTGCAGCACCGGACTTACCCGGCAGCAGGCTTTGCTGGAGGGACCGGGAGACACCGGACCCTCATGGCAGCAGCCATCTTGAATCCCGAGCGAAGTCTCGTGAGATGAGACTTCGCTCGGGAGTTCGGGCCTGTCTGGCCCGGCTGCTGATTGGTCCGGGCGGGGCCTGCTCGCCCTATATAAGGGCGAGCAGGCCCGGGGCTCTTCCTTTTCACCCGGACAGCAAGCCACGAGCAGACACCCGCCCGCCCTCCCTATTTTGCAGTGTGCTTAGGGGTCGCCATTAGGGGGCTGAATGGGAATTTTTTGCAGTTCTGCCTTTTAGCCGGGCTGTTTTTTCGCCCATTCCACACTGAGGAGATGGATGTGCGGTTAGGGGGTGCTTGCATTTATTAGGTTAATTGGCTTACCTTTGGTCATTTGGGTAGGCAGGTTAGGGGCGGAAAACTGGGGTGATTTAGCAACCGCGCGTTCTCCCTTGGGCAAATTGGGGATGATTGACAGGTTCTCCGCAAGCTCATGGAGGGAGTGCCTGCCTGAGCAGCTGGGGGGAACCTGTCTTTGGGTCCTGCACCTTTAATTCCCGGATTCGGGGTAGCCGGTGGGACCCCCCTCATGCAAAGCATGGCAGGGTCGCAGGTGATGGACTGGTCCCTCACCTGGACTTGCATCGAGATACGCCCATGAGTTGCCCAGGAAGTTTTTTGTCATAACGTCATTTCCGCCCCGGAAGTATTTGTTTGACCCTGCAGGTCCATTTCCGGGTCATAGTTGATTATGCTAATTTATGCAAATTTAATGAATAAATTATGCAAATTTATGTTAATAAAAATGACCCAGTTTAAATCCAGCTCTTGTGTCCGTGTCGTTACTCCGTCTCTCCAGCAAATAGTTTGCGGCTAGAAACTTATGGTTCTATGCTTCCTGATTACAATCTGTTAGACAGTGGATCCGGTTGCCACATGAAGTTCTTCTTCACAGCAGATGTCCAAACAGATGTTAGATTGCTTCTGTCAGGGTTACAATAGTGAAACCTGCGTTGAACAGGGTCTGTATTAAGTAATCACTCTTCCAATGTTTCAATTTCAGTCAGCTATGAATATTTTTCGTCATTGTAGAAAAATGGCTGACAATCAGGCTGGACCTTTGATCAAACTGAGCCCATCATGATCTCCACTTTCCTTTAGAAAAATTATATCGGTATCCTTAAGTGATTGCAGTGGGGATATTAGATCTGTTATCAATGTTGCATACCTAGATTTTTTTAAAATTGGGTTTATTTTTTTATCTTGGCAGTATATTCATCCCTGGCTTATTTGACTCTCAAATGCATCCACGTTTAAACCTATTCTACCTTAATGATAAGGCAGATAAAGAAAGAAAGAAAGAAAGAAAGAAAGAAAGAAAGAAAGAAAGAAAGAAAGAAAGAAAGAAAGAAATCCAACACAGATTGAATAATACGTTTTGTAAAATCTCCACCACAAAGGAAACTCACTGATGATGAAACCTATCTTGTGTATAAATCTTAGAAAAAAATTCTCCCTGAAAACCTGTATTTTTCCAAGCAGACTTCATTACAATGGAGATAATGCACAAAAGCAGCAAAGAAAAGCTGCTAAATGACAGGTAATAGTAATAAACCTGTCTCATTACTGGCTGCTGATTATCTAAGGGAGCACTCTAGTGTAAGAATCCCCAAGCATTACAGAAATTAGAGGAAGTATGTATAACAGCTTAATTTGAATAGAAGTAGCTATGGCTTGGCTGGTTGTGGCATTTGGAACATTTTAGCTAACAATGTTCATAATAGGCTCCTAATAGCAATGATGTCACTGTTCAAAATACTTGGTTTGATTATGAGCCAAGGCTCCTTAGTTTAAACTACTTTCTCTGTTCATAATTAAGAATGAGACAAGGTTATGCTCCAATGGTCATATCTCTGTCTGTATAGTTAACATTATCAGAACAACTCAGGGATGTTGGCAGCTATTTCTGAATTGTGCCCAGAACTTGTTCAATATTATTCCTCACAAGGCTCCATCTTTCTTCCTGGATTCAGATCAATCCAGGCTTTGCATTTCTGGCTTGTAGCATAATTGATTGATTATGGGTCATCAAGTCATCTTGGACTGCTACCAACCACATAGATGGATTTTCTCCATGAATGTAGCATAATGGAAACTCTGTATTTTCATTTTCTGTTAAGAACCTGTATCATCAGTGGAATCAGTGGTGCTATGACTCAAGAATTGGGGTTTGGTGGAGAGGGAGAGAAAGGATGGAAATAGAAGATGGACTTTTCTATGTCATCACTTAATTTAGGTACATAGGTATGTACGTTAGCCGTATGGACATGATAGCAGTATACAGATATTTGAGGGGTTGCCACAGAGAGGAGGGGGTCACACTATTTTCCAGTGCATCAGAGGGCCAGATTAGGAGCAATGGATGGAAACTGACCAAGGAGAGATTCAACCTGGAAATAAGGAAGGACTTTCCGATGGTGAGAGTGATCAACCAGTGGAACAGCCTGCCAGCGGAGGTTGTGAATGCCCCATCACTTGATACATTCAAAAGAAAATTGGATTGCCATCTGGTTGGGGTGGTGTAGGGCTCCTGTTTGAGCAGGAGGTTGGACTTGATGACCTGCAATGTCCCTTTCAACTCAAAGAAAGAAAGAAAGAGAGAGAGAGAGAGAGAAAGAAAGAAAGAAAGAAAGAAAGAAAGAAAGAAAGAAAGAAAAAAAGTAAGTAAGTTTAGGTATAGGGAATTGATAGTACTGCTGCTAATTTTTAATGCCAGTGATACTATCTGTTTCAAAATCCTCCAACCAATCAAGATGTCCCTGTCAGCTCCTGCATAGCAGCCATCTGAGAGCTGCCATTTGGTGGGGAGAGGTTGCATGAAGCGAACAGTCTTTGAGCAGCTTGGAGACTAATGCAAGGAGTGATTCTCCTTTAAGAACTGCAGGCAATTGAAGACTGAAGCTGGCTTATGGAGTAGCACAGCTTACCGTATTTTTTGGTGTATAAGACGCACCGGTGTATAGGACACACCTAGATTTTAGAGGATGAAAACAAGGAAAAAAGTATTCTGAACCAAATGGTGTAGTACTAAATAGTAACAGTAGAGTAGAGTAGAGTAGAATAGAATAGAATAGAATAGAATAGAATAGAATAGAAAAGAACAGAACAGAACAGAATTCTTTATTGGCCAAGTGTGATTGGACACACAAGGAATTTGTCTTGGTGCAGATGCTCTCAGTGTACATAAAAGAAAATATAGATTTGTCAAGAATTATGTGGTGCAACACTTAATGATTGTCATAGGGGTCAAATAAGCAATGAAGAAACAATCAATATCAATAAAATTCTTAGGATAGAAGCAACAGTTTACAGTCATACAATCCTAAGTGGGAGGAAATGGGTGATAGGAATGATGAGAAAAAAAACTAGTAGTAATAGTAGTGCAGTAAAAAGTTTGACAGTATTGAGGGAATTATTTGTTTAGTAGAGTGATGGTGTTTGGGGAAAAACTGTTCTTGTGTCCAGTTGTCTTGGTGTACAGTGTAATAGTAACCTCTCCAGCCACGAGGGGATGGGTTTGTGGCTCCTGGTGTTTTCTGTGGGAAATGTCTCCCTTCCTTCTTTCCTTTTTTCCTTCCCTGCCTTCCTCCTTCCTTCCTTCCCTCCCCTCTTTCCCTCCCTCCCTCTCTCTTTCTCTTTTCTTTCTTTCTCTACACTTCTGTCTCATTTGTTTCCCTCTTATCCCTCTCTCATTCTCTCTCATTCAATCTTTCCCTCATTTCTCTCTCACTCTCTCCCTTTCTGTTTTTCTCTTCCTTCTCCCTCTCTTTTTCCTTCTCATCCCTTCTCTCTCTCATTTGTTTGTTCTTCCTCTCCCCCATTCTTTCCCTCCATCAGTTTCTCATTTTTCTCTTTCTCCTTTTCTCTCACATTTCCTCCCCCCCTTTCCCTACATCTCTGTCTCTCCAGGGACGAGCCAGCAGTTGAGTTGGGGCGCATGGCATCCAGCCGGCGGAAGGGCCTGTGGGGCAACTTCGATAATCTGGCAGACGGAGCTCGGCTCCATCAGCGCCCATCCTAATTTCCTGTTGAGGGGATGCCTGCCTGCTTCTCAATAGCTGCTGCCATGCGCCACGCCTCAACTGCCTGGGGCAGGCATTCCGGGCGTTCCTCCCAGGGTCCCTGCCAGAACTGCCCCAGCAGCAGAGGCGGCAATCCCCAAGGCCGCCCAGCAGTTGAGAACAGCCACCGCCGGGCAATTGAGGCGTGGCGCATGGCAGCAGTTTCCGAGAAGCAGGTGGGCATCCCCTCAATGTATCCAGCCAGTGGAGGAGCCTGTGGGGCAGCTTCAATAATCTGGCGGGACCGGGCTCAGCTCCATCAGCCCCCGAAGATGGGAGATTGGGGTGGGGGCTTATAGAGTTGAGCCCCATCCCCTCAGTTGATCGAAACCACCCCAGAGGCTCCTCCGCTGGCTGGATGAATTGAGGTGAGCCCCGCCCACTTCTCCAAAGCTGCTCCCACTCATCCCCAGAGCCGAACCACTGGCCTCCAGCCAACGACTGCCAGGCAGCCTTGGGGATAGCTGCTGCGGCTGCTGACCCACACCCCACATTCGGTGTGTAAGGCGCACCTGTTTTTTGAGGCACCTTTTTGAGGTAAAAAGGCGCGTCTTATACATCAAGAAATATGGTATTTCCAGACCACAGGGAAGGGAATGCTTGCATGAGTGGGTGGGTGGTGATTAATGAATATTTGGGGATAGGGAGCACAAATGAGCAAACCTAACAAGACTTTTCCTTTGAGATTGTCAATGAGTGCCAGAAGAAAAGTAAAACAAATACTAGCAAATCAGGTTTATGTTTGGCTGTGTTCCTTTATCCTTCTTTTCATTTTGAAACCTGTCAGTCCCTTTGTTATTGAGTTTTTGAGATTTATGATGATAAAAAACCGTGATAGGTATGATGTCATAATGACAGTATGTTATATAATTTTGGTTGCGAAAGAATTGACAATCACTGAACTTACTATTACTCCTACTTGCTTTACTGAGATAGCATAAGTAAATGACGAAGATGACAATCATTTTAAAAAGCAGAAGTTTTACATGGATGTTTAGGTATAATAATTCTCAGTTACAATATAAGAATTACAATTAAATCAGATATGAAGAGGACTAATGAGGTGATCCTGGATCAAGTATGTTGTCTCAGCCTAGCATATCTCATAGATTCTTTATCATAAAATAGAGAAAACTGCGTATACTACTCTGAGCAACTTAGAAGATAGGATAAAAGAAAAATTAAATTACTATATGTTCTGCCGGCGTGTTTCAACCGCCCGTAATTACAGGGTAATTAGTCCAGGAAGACACACACCACACGATAAAAGGAAAACCCAGAAGTTTTTATAAACAGAAAAACAGAAACAGCTCCATTTTTAAATGTCAAAGGGATTTTCTGGTACACACAAGGCACAGGTTAAATGCAATCCAATTGCTCACCCAATAACTGGGAAGTTGAGTCCAATTCTAAAGTCCAGATAGCCCACACACAATCTTGAACAGCACAAAAACCACGATCTTGACGAAACAATGAATCAGATAAACTGCCATGAGGCTAAAACACCAAGCTGCACTTTTATCTGTAGCACTAATTACAGCAGCCCCACCCAACCATAGGTGGTCTAATTTTCTCTTGTAATAATCCTTCAGTTGTTGTCTCCTATGCATTATGCATGCATGGATGTGTCATTAATTCTTGTTCAGAATCCAGGGATGATACAGATGATTGACCTCCTCCTGGGCTGTCTGCCAAACTCTCCTCTTCCCTGTCACTCACGCTTCCTTGGTCAGAGAAGGCTTCGTCGGCAGATTCCATCGGGAGCAAAACAGGCCTGCGGCATGTGGATGTTTCCCCCAAATCCACCTGCACATTCCTTGGGGCAGGAGCTGGGCCAGAGCTAACCACAACACTATATAGACACCACATTTTGCTCTTAATATGCCAGAATTTCCAAAACCCAAATTCTGTTGTAATTGTGCAGTACAGCCTCCATCAAAACAATGTATAATAATGTTATTTCCAATAAAATTGGAAAACCAGAGACTTTTGTTGGTTTCATATAAGAGAATGATTTTAATTTCTTAACTTTCATTATGAAGCAACTTTCATTGTTAAATGCCAGCCAGAAATCTGCAGTGCTTTCTCAATATTCTCGCAGTGCAATCTGTGCGTTGCTTGAGAATGCTAGAGAATGCTATTGTGCTTTCGCTGCTGGCAGCCAATTTGCAAGAAAGGCAATAATATAAAAATTGCTATTTGCACTGAAACAAGTGGTACACTACATTATCTCTCAACACTGAGCTTGTTAGAAGGATGGTAAATCAATAATCTGTTCTCATTCGGGAACTTCATGCACCATCAGCTTCCATCATTTTAATGCTTGCTTCACGTTCTGCTCAACCTTTGCTACCGGACCAACCACTCAAGTGAGCAAAAAGGTCTTCTACTGGATACTTTTGGCATGGGAACAGAATTTGCCTTAGGGTCTTTAGCAGTAACAAAGAGTGAAAAGAGAGAATAGAGATTTTTAATAACTAGATTTCTTACTGTGCACATCTGTGAGCATTTCACATTGAACAAAAAGTTTGTACGGTAATTTTTCAGCTACAGCAATCATGCAGTCTCTTAGCCCTGTCTTTCTAACACTGCTCCCCATTAGTAATTTCTCTTCATTGAGTGTTCAGTCAGTAATCCTTAAATAAAGTTGATGAAAAATAGCCACAAAAGTAATTAAATTTCCCGTTCATGTTTATGACTTCTAAAACATATATAATCAAGATGACTTTTGGACTTCTTGCCTTCAATATCTCTTTCCATTTTGTTTTCTTTTTAAAAAGTAGGAGATAATACAAATAAGAAAATTATACCTTTGTATCTGTGGAACCTCATGTTTCCATTGCCAATTGTAAAAATAGAGTCCTTTCAAGATTCTGAGTTTATTCCACCATGGAATAAAATTCTGTCATTAAAATAAGTAGGCCTTCACTAATGATAAATGTAAAGTTCCCCTCACACATATGTGCTAGTCATTCCCAACACTAGGGTTAAAATGATAGAATGCTAGGGATAGGCTGATAAATTCTACACTAATGATAGAAACAGTTAATTCCACTTGAAATAGAAAGAGTAGGAGAAATATTTACAATCTAGAGATGGGCTCTTCCTGATTCGGACTGGATAGTCCGAACTGGTAGTGAGTCACTGGTGATGTGATAATGGTGGCATGGATCCAGTTCAGTCAGTGCTGGTCCGTGGGTGCTGCCATATTTTTTATTGTTTACTTTTTACTTTTTACTTTTTTTACTTTTTACTTTTTACTTTTTACTTTTTACTTTTTACTTTTTACTTTTTACTTTTTACTTTTTACTTTTTACTTTTTACTTTTTACTTTTTACTTTTTACTTTTTACTTTTTACTTTTTACTTTTTACTTTTTACTTTTTACTTTTTACTTTTTACTTTTTACTTTTTACTTTTTACTTTTTACTTTTTACTTTTTACTTTTTACTTTTTACTTTTTACTTTTTACTTTTTACTTTTTACTTTTTACTTTTTACTTTTTACTTTTTACTTTTTACTTTTTACTTTTTACTTTTTACTTTTTACTTTTTACTTTTTACTTTTTACTTTTTACTTGTTTGTTCGTTTGTTTGTTTGTGAAATTTTCCCTGTTTGGATGGCTTCTCCTCTCCCCACTACTTGAAAAGGGCCCTTTTCCCTGCTCCCAGGTTAATACTAACCTTTATTTCTTCACCTGAAGCAGAGCCAATCAGCTCCTCAGCTGTGTTTTGGGCTGATTTCTGCTACTGTGCATGCACAGAAGCCAAATTGCATGAGGGGAAGTGTAGTCACCAGGAGTCAAGATTGATCCTAAGACACACATACACACACAAACACACACACACACACACACACACACAAAATGCAAGAAGGAAAAAAAGGCAAATCATAGCCATTAAATATTATGAGAATCCTCTTCTAACCCCAACAAGATCTGGGCTTCTGGCTAAAAACATGTTTCTTACTCAACAATTGTGCTTCAGATAGAAGACCTGAGCGACATTTCTTTTTGAAATGTCCAAATTGGAGAAGTTGCCACTGATATTTGGTCTTTTTCAGAAAGGTCAGCTGTACCTGCAATTTTCATCTACTTTTATCAAGATTGACAATTTAAAAGCAATATTTGTTTTCAGAAAAATCTATGTAATGTGGAAATTTTTCCAATACTTTATTTGTGTTGGATAAACAAACAATTTTTTCATGAAAATATTACTTTCGTAGACTGTTCCTTCAGCTTTGGTGACCTAAGCCATTTGTTGATTTCAAAGGATTACCAGAGATAGTTATAGCTGGGTTTGGGTGCTAATATGAACAGAAGGTGGGGGATTTGCCAGGATCAGTCTGTGATAAAACTGATGTCTTATTCATCAACTCTAAATCCAAATCCCATAAAGTAGCTTGTCATCTCCCTAATTTCCGATGTGCTCAGATTAACTGTAGCTTTGAAAAGACATGAGCACACATTTATATTTCTGTGCAAACTTGAAATCTATCAGTAATAAATGCCTGATTACAGATTAATCTGGATAGTTATAAACCAAAAAGTTAACATAATATTTTTTTTTTAAAAAAAATCATTAAATAAATGGCCTAATGGCCTGGCAGTTCAATCTTCTTCTTGCACGTGGCTAAACAAGTGTTCTGTAAACAAGGTCTTGCATTAGCTCAGTAGTCTAGACAATACTATAATAGGTTGTGCTTTTCTGCACTTGATACATCCTTTGCATACATATTCGTATGAAGATCTGCATGCGTACCACTTGGCATTTGCATACATAGCTCCAAAACAGAAGAAGGAGAGGAGGAGGAGGTGGAATAATCTGTCACCTTTCTCGCATCAACAATACACATTGCAAGCACATTACATGAGATGGTAATGGACGAGTGACTCCCAAAGCCATACTTTCCTCAAAAAAATTTCAAATAATCAAACTCACAGGAAAATAGGGTGCGGGGTCGATTCTTGATCTTCACAACATTTCCCAAAGGAATGAGGCCAAGGAATCTTCTATAGTCTCCCAGCTTCCAGAATTTTATGTTTTGTGTTGTTTTATGTTTTATGTTTTATGCTTTATGTTTTATGTTTTATGTTTTGTTTTATGTTTTATGTTTTATTTTTTATGTTTGTTTTATGTTTTATGTTTTATGTTTTATGTTTTATGTTTTATGTTTTATGTTTTATGTTTTATGTTTTATGTTTTATGTTTTATGTTTTATGTTTTATGTTTTATGTTTTATGTTTTATGTTTTATGTTTTATGTTTTATGTTTTATGTTTTATGTTTTATGTTTTATGTTTTATGTTTTATGTTTTATGTTTTATGTTTTATGTTTTATGTTTTATGTTTTATGTTTTATGTTTTATGTTTTATGTTTTATGTTTTATGTTTTATGTTTTATGTTTTATGTTTTATGTTTTATGTTTTATGTTTTATGTTTTATGTTTTATGTTTTATGTTTTATGTTTTATGTTTTATGTTTTATGTTTTGTTTTATGTTATGTTTTATGTATTGTGCCTACCGTCCCTGTCCTATTGTCTACTTTTTATCATTACTTATCTAATGTTTTATATGTACAAATTATCACTCTATAATTGTTTGACAAATAAATAAAATAAATAAATAATAACTAAGAAACAATAACCTTAAATATCTGAGTATTCTTTAAGTGGCTTCTGTAATTTTGCTGACCCTCATAGCATAAATTCTTCCTAGATGGATAGGCTCAAAAGAATAGAACCAGCATGACATATGTTAGTTATGTCTGTAAAGAGTTGGGAAAACAGTTGGTACCTCCTAGATAGTCCATAAACACCCTTCTTCTTTGCTGTTGTAGGTACTCTATTAGTACATTGCAAAGGAACAAATCTGTGAATTATAGAAGCTCAAACATTTGTGGGTGGGTCTGCAATTCTACTGTTAATGAAGAAAAGTACTGTCTTCTAAGACTGTATCACATTCATCTGGATTTCTTTGAATGGTTAGGAACACTGTTTAAATTTATGTATAGTCAAATCAAGGAAAATGGAGAAAGGAAGCTACCAGTCAGAATCCTGCCCTTGAATCAAAACTATACCCTTATAATGCACTAACATAATCAGTGATTTAAAATGCTTTCCCCTAAACCAGTCAGGGAATGAAGATGACCTAATAGGCAAAGGGAATAAGTTGCAGCTCTTTAGATCCCAAAGAAGTTAAATTATACAATTATCACTGTTTGTCACCTGCTATTTCTTAGGAGGCCTATCTATGCATAAACTTGTTTCCATAAAAATATGCCACCTGGATGAAAGGGATTTTATGAATATAATCCAAGGCCACCCACTAAGGCCATATTTGCACAGCCTCTCTTAGAAAAGAAATTCCAGTACTGAGCAGCAATGCAAGGTGCTTTCCGGTTTTACTACAAAAGATAACACTATTTTTTTTTATCCCAACATTTTTTTAGACCTAAGAATAAAGGCCTTTCCACAAAATATCAATATTGCTCATTTTAGTTATTCTCTTATGCCCGCCTTTAATCTACAAGGGTTATCTGGAAAGTAAGGTTACAAGGCATATAGCTCTCATGGGGAATGTTCGTGGGGGAAGTTGGTATTACTATTGTGTAGCACAGAGTTTCCCAACCTTGGCAACTTGAAGATATCTGGACTTCAACTCCCAGAATTCCCCAGCCAGCATTCTCTGGCTGTAGAATTCTGGGAGTTGAAGTCCAAATATCTTCAAGTTGCCAAGGCTGGGAAACAGTGGTGTAGCAGAAAGCCACCAGACAAGAATGAGCAGTGCCAGTGGTCAGTAGATCATTGACTGGCATTGTGGTGAAGGTTAGAAATGAGCGTCCTCATTCTGTTTCCCTCCAAGTGCTAAGTGCGACACTGTAATATGATACTTGAATTTATTTATTTATTTATTTATTTATTCATTCATTCATTCATTCATTCATTCATTCATTCATCCATCCATCCATCCATCCATCCATTCATTCATTCATTCAATCCAATACACAATAATACAAAATGAAGGTTATAGAGGATATACTCGAGTGAAATGTATTAGAGAAAGAATAGAAGAGAAAATATAGGAATAAAATGTATCTACCGGTATGAGAGAATAGCAGAAAGGATATAGGGATAGAAGAGAAGATATAGGAGATATAGGAGAGACTATAGGACAGGGGATGGAAGGCACTCTAGTGCGCTTATGTATGCCCCTTACTGATCTCTTAGAAATCTGGAGAGGTCAACTGTGGATAGTCTAAGTGTAAAGTGTTGAATGCTAAGGCCATGAATGCAGCTTGCGATGGCTTCTCAAGATTTGTGTGCAATGGATACCCAAGGTTTTTCTCGCCAATTGGATTTTTTGGCAGAAGAAGAATGGGTATGGTGCCACCCCATTGATTGATGTTTGCTCTCTGGAGTATTGTGATAAACCCAAGTTTCATTTCTTCAACTATACAGTTGAAAAAAGCCCCACCTTCAATCTCAAAATGGTCAAGAAATTCTTGGGCGGCACTGACTCTGTCAATTTTGTGCACTTCAGTAAGCATCATGGGCAGCCATTGCAGCAGCGTTCATGCCCTTAGCATTCAGGTAACATATTACAGTGCATACTTTGCAATTGGAGCGAAACAGAATGAGGACACTCATCTCTAACCTTCACCACAATGCCAGGCGATGATCTACTGACCATTGGCACTGCTCATTCCCTTCCGCTGGCTTCTTGCTATACAATAGTAATACCAACTTCACTCGTGAACATTCCCTGTGAGAGCTACATGCCTTGTAATCTTTCCAGATAACCCTTGTAGAATGTATTTTCTTAATCAAAGTTCTTGCCCTTGGAAAAATATTTGTATACTGTTGATGGCATATGTGATTCCCTAGTTCTCAGGAACCACTGCATAATCAGTCTTCCAGAAAGCTTTAGCAGCCACTTGCTAGAAATAACTTGGTTAAGGTCCACAAATAATTGTTCCAGTGAAAAATCAAAATATTTTAATTTATTTGCTTCATCTGCTCATGCAGAATTTACTCTAATAACCAAGAAAGACAAAATGACTATAAGAACCAATATTATTGGTTACTGTTGCTAATAGTGCTTTTATTCTAGCTATACTGCAGTTTTGTTCAGTAGACTTTCTTCACTTGTTGTTGATGTTATTAACGATCTGCTAATTATGTA
Source organism: Erythrolamprus reginae (assembly GCF_031021105.1). Lineage (NCBI taxonomy): Eukaryota > Metazoa > Chordata > Lepidosauria > Squamata > Dipsadidae > Erythrolamprus > Erythrolamprus reginae. The sequence continues at coordinate 109,890,665 of NC_091950.1, read as the reverse complement.
CCTTATTAAACTTAAGTCATTCCAACATGATACACCTGAGTCTTTGACTGCCCTCGCAAATTACTTAAGACCCACCTTTGTCGCCAGGCATGGGGGAGTTAAGTTATCCTTTCCCCCTAGGCTATTACAAGTTTTGCATGGTGTGTTTGTGTGTATGTTTGAGGTTTTTTTATAATAAGGGTTTTTTAGTTGTTTTTATTAATTGGATTGTTCATGTTGTTTTACCACTGTTGTTAGCCGCCCCGAGTCTGCAGAGAGGGGCGGCATACAAATCTAATAAATAACAACAACAACAACAACAACAATAATAATATAATGATTTCAGATGATCAAGGCAACAGTTTTGGGAAAACGCTAGTCTAATATGCCTAACAGGAGATTATTTGTTTGTTTGTTTGTTTGTTTGTTTGTTTGTTTGTTTGTATGCCGCCCCTCTCCATAGACTCGGGGCAGCTAACAATAGTAATAAAACAACATATAACAAATCTAATATTTAAAATAACTAAAACCCCTTATATGGCTTACAAAGCAAAGTTTTGTGGTTCCCAGAGGTTCTACCAACATATAATCAAGTCACATTTTCATATGAATTGTTAAGCATAAGGAACACAATGTTTCAAGTTATAGCCAAGGCATCTCATACATCAAGTACTTTCCTGATGCCTTGTACAATATGTGGATTTGAATTAAATGTCTGAATTTGAATGCGCAAGGGGAAATCTGTATTTGAGCAGTACTCTCAGATCTGAGTTTAAGTTCAGAGTTCAGTTCCTGAAATTGAGAACAATGTCTAGGTAAAATCTCCATTTAAAATCATAAGAAACCAGACCACTCTAAATTGATTAGAAAAATTATTTTGTGAGGTTCAGGGATCTCCAGTGAGCAGTATAAATAAATTGAGTTCTTCATCTCTTTCACTGGAAACACAGGGAAGTGCCTTGGCAAGGAAAATCATTTACCGGGTAAGACTGGTGTGCCTTTTGCGACTGGCTGGTTAAGTATAACTGGCCTTGAGGAGTCATAAACACTATGTACCAGATTTTACTATTAAAAATCAAGGTGATTACCCTAATTATGCACTTATAATGTTATTTTACCACATTCTCTCTATGCAGGAAAATCAACCTGCATTGAAGTATCGTGTGAAATATAACACATCAGGCTTTCTTGCTTCTAATTGCAAAAGTGTCTGTGGTCAAATTTGTTTCCAAAACTTTAATGGTCTCTAGAGAAAAGTGAATTTGCAATATATCTATATAATATATTATTGACCAGAGGCAATGGGAACAGCCCCATTTTCTGTACCCAGATCATTATTTTGCTATTTTGTAAGGAAGAGAACTATTTTGTTGTATCTCCTGCCAAATATTCCTAGGTCCTTGACACAAAACAAAAAGAGAAACAGATTGGCTATCCTTGCAGGAGCAAGGCATTTGTTCGAAAAATCCTGGTGGCACAATAGTTAAAATGCAGTATAGAAACATAGAAACATAGAAGTCTGACGGCAGAAAAAGACCTCATGGTCCATCTAGTCTGCCCTTATACTATGTTCTATAATTTTATCTTAGGATGGATATATGTTTATCCCAAGCATGTTTAAATTCAGTTCCTGTGGATTTATCTACCACGTCTGCTGGAAATTTGTTCCAAGGATCTACTACTCTTTCAGTAAAATAATATTTTCTCATGTTGCTTTTGATCTTTCCCCCAACTAACTTCAGATTGTGTTCCTTTGTTCTTGTGTTCATTTTCTTCTTAAAAACATATTGCAATTAAACATTGCCCAGAGCCTGGAGTTCAATCCTGATGGGGCTCAGGTTAACTTAATCTTCCATCCTTCTGAAGTTGACAAAATGAGATTGTTGGGGGATATATGCAAATAATTCTTACATTGTAAACTACCTGGACAGTGCTGTAAAGCCCTATGAGGCAGTATACAATTCCAAATGCTACTGCTATTAAAAGAATCAAAGCTATTCAGGTAAGTCATTCTTTATTCATTTCAAACAAATTTTTAGGCAGAAGCAAAGTTTCTATAATCAGGCATCATAAAAATAACACATACCATGTCAGTAAGGGATTTTTTTTTAAAAAAAGTGTAAACATTGGCAATTCTTTATTGAATATACTTGAAATAATTTTGCCTTATTTTCTTCATTGAAAACTATTATTTATCATAAAGATAGAATTAAAGTTTCCCTATCCAGTCCAACTCCATAGAGTAGTGTTTATCTCTGTTTCTTAGCTGAAGGTGAAAGAGCCTGTATTATCTGAAGACATTTCCATGGTCGTGTGACTAGCACATGGAATACTTTTAACTTCCCACCAAGTGATATATATTTATTTACTTGCATTTGAATACTTTTGAATTGCTAGATGGGCAAGATCTTGGGCAAGTAATGAGAACTCACCCTATAATGCAGCGCTTGGGTCTCAAACCCAAGCTGTCAGTCAGTATATCTAAATCATTGTCAAGTCGAAGCCATTTTAGTTGGGTCTTTGGCCTTTCACACTTTATAGTATTTTAATGTGTATTCTTTATTGTGGGAATTTGGGAGAGGGAATTGCATGAGGACTGTCTGTATGTTAACAAATTCTTTCTAGATAGTCAAGGTTGTCTTTTGTCTTCACACTCCTGCAACTGCACCGAAGGAGATGGGTGGATTCTTGCCAGGGTGGCAGTTGAAGATTGGGCAATGTGATGGACTTAGGGATGTGGGGACAAGAGCTTGAACTTTCAACTGGGTGGAGAAGCCCAGGGAACTTCGGATTTGGGGTTCTCCCAGATTGCCAACATGGCTTTACAAGCAAATTGGAACTTTGAGATATACTTTGCTTCAGATTCTGATTTAATTTTTGATGCTATTTGAAACTCTGACTTTTTGGGTAAGGTTGTTGAGAAGGTGGTGGCACTCCAGCTCCAATGGTCCTTGGATGAAGCTGACTATCTGGATTCCTTTCAGTCCAGTTTCAGGGCCAGTCAAGGCACAGAAACCTCTTTGGTCGCAATGATGAATAATCTCTGGTGGGCCCAGGATAGGAGACATTCCCCTATCCTGGTGCTCCTTGACCTCTCAGCGGCCTTCGATACTATCGACCATGGTATCCTTCTGCAACGACTGGATGGATTGGGAGTGGTAGCCACCATTTTACGGAGGTTCTTCTCCTATCTCTACAGTCATTCGCAGTTGGTGTTATTGGGGGGCAGAGTTCCAACCTTTGGCCTCTCCCCCCACTATTTAATATCTACATAAAGCCGCTGGGTGAGATAATCCGATGGCATAGGGTGATGTATCATCAGTACACTGATGATACTCAGCTATACATCTCCACCCCATGCCAATTCAGTGAAGCGGTGGATGTGATGTGCTGGTGCCTGGAAGCTATAAGCATCTGGATGGGGGCAAACAGGCTCAAGCTCAACTCAGACAAGACCGAGTGGCTATGGGCATTTCCTCCCAAGGAGTCCACGATCTATCTGTCCATTGTTCTGGGGCAGGGGAACAGTAACCCCCTCAGATAGGGTTCACAACTTTAGTGTCCTCCTGGACCCACAGCTGAGTTTTGGCCACCATCTTTCAGCTGTGGCCAGGGGGACTTTTCCCCAGGTTCACCTGGTTCACCAGTTGTGGCCCTATTTGGACCAGGAGGCTCTGCGCAGTTACTCAGGCCCCCATCCCCTCCCATCTCAATTATTGCAATGCACTCTGCCTGGAGCTACCCTTGAAAAGTGTTTGGAGACTGCAAATGGTCCAGAATGCAGCCACGAGAGCTGTCATGGATATGCCTCAGTATGCCTATGCAACTCACCTAGTATGCCAGTGCAACTCAGCCACTGAGTTGCACTGGCTTCCTATTAGTCTCCAGGCACAATTCAAGGTATTGGTTATTACCTATAAAGCCCTACATGGCTCAGGGCCAGACTTTACGGGGCCACCTCTTGCCACATACCTCCCAGAGATCAACAAGAGCACAGAGTTGGTCTACTCCGGGTCCCGTTGACGAAGCAATGCAGGTTGGTGGGATCATGGGGGAGGGCCTTCTCTGTGGCCGCCCTGGCTCTATGGAACCAACTACCCACCAATGTCTGTATTGCTCCCACCATATTGGCCTTCTGTAAAGCCATGAAGACCTGGCTTTGCTGGCAGGCCTGGTGGGCCATATCTAACAACTGATAGGGCCATACTGTGTGAATGGTATGTATGTATGGGATTATGACTTTATAATTAATGGGTTTCTTTTAATATGGGTTTTTATAGTTTTAGATTAGGTTCGACTTCTTTTTATTGTATTGTATCTATTTGTATTTCTATTTATATTATTATTGTAAGCTGCCCTCAGTCCTTTGGGATTGGGCAGCATAGAAGTTGAATGAATGAATGAAATGAATGAATGAATGAATGAAATGAATGAATGAATGAATGAATGAATGAATGAATGAATGATTTTTCCCCCTGAATATATTTCCCTGAAGGAGAAATGGAGAAACGTGTTTTCTTAGAGGGAGAAAGCAGCCCCCGTCTTCCTTAATAGCCCACAGAAGATGCAAGTACTTAAGTGATAAAGAGATAGACAGCTATATTCATAGGAAAAAAATCCCTGCAGCAAGGTCTGAAAAAAGGCAGAATGGGATAAGCCTCATTCAAAATGTTAATTTGTTAATATGTCTCTTTAGCTTGGCATTTTGTAGCCTAAATATGCCCACCCACTTTCCGGACAGCTTAATTGACCTCTCTGCTAAAGGAGCTTTCTTTATGAGCAAGAGTAACTTGGCTGCTGATGGTTATCCTTGTATTTTAGCTATTTTAATTCTGGCAACCTGCTTGATTTGTAACTGGGTTGCAGGTATTGCTGAGGAAAAGGAAGATATTCAGAAAGAATGATGGCTGTAACTCACTGATCTTCAGTGTGCATTCCTCCATTTCTAATCTAATGACTGGTATTTAGGGCATTGAATGGAGTGTGCTTTTCAGACCTTCTAATTAATGATTGCATACAAGCCCTACTATTTTGCACTTTCCGAATAAAAGTTGTAATTTACTTAGCACAATATAGTTCACAATGTCTTTAATTATGCATGCCATTTAACAAATTTAAGTAAAAACATCACTATCAGCAAGTTATGGTGGGATGTAAAAATTGGTTGCAATTTATTTATGGTGAAAATCATGCATATTCAATTACATGTTTCAAGCATGAAGGTAATATACAAAATGAATAGTTGTACTGAAAATGTTGAAAGCTTTTAAAAAGTATTTGAGAAATACTTTTTCTCAAATACTTTTTCAATACTTTTCAATACTTTCAAGAAAAAAAAATCTGTGCACAAAATCCACCCGCACCTTCTACAACTTTGTAAACAAAAAACTCAAAGACTCAAGATCCATTCCACCACTCAGAGAACCAAATGGTAAAGAATATAATGATGAAGCTGTTAAGGCCAATCTCTTTAACATATTTTTCAGCTCTGTCTTTGTAAACAGCAGTGGTTCATGCCCAATATTTCCTAGTCATATGTCAAACAATAGCAACGATCTAACACCAATCGATTTTACAGAAGATAATGTTAGAAAAGCATTATGCAACCTAAAACCATCTCTATCCATTGGACCTGATTGTTTGTTAGAGAGTAGATTCTTAGTTTCTAGGTGAAGCGTGATGGATTGATTCCATGACTTTGCAGGCGATGCAACATAAAGAGATTGGTCTGTAATTTTCAATGTTACTTGGATCTCCTATTTGAAGATAGGGATAACTGTGCCTAGTGACCATAACTTGAGTAAGAGGCTAGTCCTGAAGGATTTTTTTTAAAAAAATATGCTTAGAGGTTCAGCTAAGGTTGTGGAGAGCTTTTTTAAGAAATATGCACCTAGACCATCAGATCCAATGGATAGAGATGGTTTTAGGTTGTGTAATGCTTTTCCAACATTATCTTCTATAAAATTGATTTGTGTTAGATGTTTGCAATTGTGTGGGGTGCAACTAGGAAATATTGGACATGAGCCATTGCTGTTTACAATTTTTGGCTTAGAAAATTTAGAGTTACGCTACCTTCGATCTGATCTAAAGGTAGGCCATAAAATCGTGTGCTACAATGTTCTACCTGTCAATGAATACTTCACCTTCAATCACATTAACACACGACCACACAATTGATTCAAACTCAATGTAAACTGCTTGAAACTTGATTGCAGAAAATACTTCAGCAACAGAGTATTCAATGCCTGGAATGCACTACCTGACTCTGTGGTTTCTTCCCCAAACCCCAAAAACTTTAACCTTAGACTGTCTACAGTCAACCTCAGCCCATCTATAAGGGGTGTGGATAAACACACCATCATGCCTACTGTCCCTGTCCTTTTGTCTAAATTTACCTGTACCTACTTTGCTTTTGTTTAGGTTTATACCTGTTATCTTGTAAATGTTTTGACAAACAAACAGACAAATAAATAATTTCCCCAAGTTAATGCTTATTTATCATATGCCTTATATCTTTCAAAAGAGAGAGTTATTCTCAGAAATTATTGAATATCACGTTCTTCACCTCATTTTGCCAAAGTACCTATCTATAGTTGTAAAAAATACCTATCTACAAATTAGGATATGATCTAGTAGAATCTTGTCTGATACTTTGAAATATAACTATAATGAAGTGGGGAGGAGGATGAACAGGAGGAGGTGGAGGAGGAGCAGGCTATTTACTATGCTGGATTTTGACTGTAATCACATTTATTTATAATGGAGGAACAGACATTTTTTTTAAAAAAAATGTGAGACTGTATCTTGTCTCCCAGCTAGTTGGTAATTTGCCAAAGTATCTGGTGATGCACTAGGAGATATGGGACCAAATCTTTTGTTCCCATTTTTCATTTAGTTTAATGGATTGGAGAGTGGGAAGAGGGCCCATTCATTTCCTTAAAAGCCCTCAAAATTGAACAAAATTGCACCTCAGAAAATTGACTGGTTACTGCTGTACCTGCAGCAGATCAACTGTAGGGTTCACCAAGGACTGCAGGCTGCCCATCTTTACATTAATGGCAGTCTGTACAGGGGATGTTTGCTGAATGCATAGTCAAGGCAGAAAAAGATGTAGAGTCATTGGAAGTACTAAATTCTACTCCACAATTTCTTCAATATACAAGGAGTTGCTTCTCTAGTTGGATTTAGGTTGAATCTTTTGATGTATACAAGGAGTTGCGTCTCTAGTTGGATTTAGAGTTGCCCTGTATAGTATAACTCACCTTGGCCAACTCACTGCTGCCAACTTACTATGGCCAACTTATCACAAGACATCTCACTATAGCTAACTGGCCATGAGACAGGTGGTCACAGGACAAGAGTTACACTAATATTGAAGAAATGGTGGAATAGAATAATTAAAGAAAGGATGATAAAGGGGGAATAATTGAATTGTCCTGGTGAGCTATCCCATGGCAAGTTGAGCATGGTGAGTTGTCCTGCAGTGAATTGGTCACAGTGAGTTTACCATGGTGAGTTGGTCATGACAAACTGTCCCACTCCACTGAAAACTTGAATTGTATATTTGAGTAAATGCAGGTATGTTTCTACTATCTATTGAAACTATCATGTCATGGTATTTTACTATATCTTATTTTGTTGTGGCCTGAATTAATTTCATGTATTCTTACAGAATATTGTTCTGCCCCAGGTACGAACAAAGCAAACACACAGATTGGATGAATAGAATAGAATAGAATTTTATTGGCCAAGTGTGATTGGACACACAAGGAATTTGTCTTGGTGCATATGTTCTCAGCGTACATAAAATAAAATATACATTTGTCAAGAATCATGTCGTACGACACTTAATGATTGTCATAGGGGTCAAATAAGCAATGAAGAAGCAATATTAATAAAAATCTTAGGATATAAGCAACAAGTTACAGTCATACAGTCAACATGGGAGGAAATGGGTGATAGGAATGATGAGAAAAACTAGTAGAATAGAAGTGCAGATTTAGTAGAAAGTTAATTTAATCAATAAACCACTACTAACAACTGGCCTAGTAGTGGGGATACACACACACACACACACACACACACACACACACACACACACACACACATCTAAAAGCAATCTTTTATTACCAAAAAAACTCAACTGCTAATTAGTCTTCATTAGCAGCCGGCATAAGTTTAGCAAAGTCTTAAATCGGAGCAATGCAATCATTTCTTGTTATCTCATGAAGTTTCAAAGGCTTGGTAAAATGCCTAGAAGTCTTTCTTGATAAGCAAGCCAAAGCAGGAAAACAGAGTAGAGAGGGTTTTTTTAAACATGAGATACTCGTGACAGATACACAATTCTAAAACAGTTTCCTGCAGCCTTTCAGCTGCTCTACTGTCCTTAAGTAGACTAGGGGAGAGGCCAATTATCCCCTAGTCTTACTCCTGAGTAGTGATGGGCGAACCAAATGGTGTTCGGGTTCGGCAAGTTTGGCCGAATTTTATGCAAAATTCAGCTGAACCCGAACCAAACCCGAACTCGAACCCGAACGGGGAATCCCTCCCATGAAGAGATTCCGGGGGCGGAGCTTTGATTCCATAGAATCCAGGAAGTGATCATCTTGGCGTCCTTAGCAACCTGCCGGTGACGTCAAATTCCGAACTCCGAACACGACCTCGAACTTTGCCCTAAGTTTGGAAAAAATTCAGGTTCGTGTCCAGCATACCGAACACCGCAAAATTTGGTATGGACCCGAATTGTGCAGGTTCAGTTTGCCCATCACTACTCCTAAGGGGATCTCCTCTGGAGTAACCACTCCTACCTCTTGGCAGCTCTTCATGCTTTTGCATTAAGAAAAGGAGAAGCCTCTTCTTCCTCATCACTGCCAAGAGGTGCTGGAGGTTCCTAAGGCCCTGGCTGAACTACTGACTCTGGCATCAAGTCCTTGCCAGCCTCCTCACTGTCCGACTCGGATGCCACCTGCCCAGGCTGCCTGCACATCACCAAGTTGGTCTCCTCTCGAACGGGATCTGCTATCAGCTGGACAGGCAGCTGGCAGGCCACAACAAATATCTATCACAGGATATATGCTAGAACTTTTCATTTTTAAGCCACCATTGTTTTGGATCCTTTTTAAATACAGTTCTGGTCTGGGAATGTATATTAATGAATGTTTAATAGTATTCATTGTATTTATAATTACCACACATAACAATCCATAATATTTTAATTGTTGGAGAACCAGTTCCAACAAATGCTAACTATGTACTGAAATTGTGAAAGGAGTAAGAAGTTTGTTTATTTAAGTGTACATGGGTTTGGACATGTACATGAGCATCTGTGTATTGTGTAGATACATTGTGTAGACAGACATATATGATCACTTTATGCTTCCATACCAGCGCTGCAGAGTGGAAATTATTTTGCAAAACAATTTTTTAAAAATAAGAATTCAATAAGGACAATTTGTCTTCCCCCCCGTTATTGCCCATTTTATGCTGCCCCCCCAAAAAATTCCGTAATTGGAGGCATATCTTTGCATATGTATTTAAATGATATATCATAACATTTTTCACAGATGTATAAATATGTTGCTATTCAGTGAAAAATAGCCTAAAGAACATTAGTTTCCTGCTCATGGAACCTAGTTCCCCTGCTCTAGTCAGAGAAGTTAAGAAAGAGAGATTTGCTACAATATTATGTGCATTTCAATCACCAACAAAGCTGGTAAAGGTTTGTAAAAGAAATAGAACAAAATGGACTACAACTTCAAAATGGTTTGAGGAATATATCCAGTGCTTAACAATATACCAGAGATTACAGTAAAAGTGAAAAAAAATACTGGTATAGATTGGCTCAACATTAAAATACTATACTCTGCTGTCTTTCAAGATCTTGTTTCAGTTGTTATTAGATTACTAAAAATTCTAAAACATACTCATTGATGTGTAGCCAACATTATGCAAATACTGACATTTATTTATTTAGGTTCTAATGAAAAAAGAATGAGGTGATATTTTCCTTTCATAATTATTAATGGTGGTATTTTAAAAAAATAGCTGTCACATAAATAAGGTCCTACAACTGTTATTCTTGCAACTCCATACTATGAACCCGATATCACTGAAAACCTCTGTAGTTGAGTAGAGATATGAAGCCAAATCTCATTAATCACTTTACCATAGGGGTTATTTTTAATAAATGTATGAACTCCATATTTACATTTACTCTGAAATATGTCCCATTGAAAAATGCAGTTGAATGATTGAGGATCAGAGCATCTTACCCATATCTTACCTTTTTTCAGGTCTATTCTTCCTCTACTGCATTCAGCAAGCCATATGTCCAAGAAAGAGCTTTTTAATTTTATTGTTCCCAGATTTAGAATTTTCAAAAATTCAGAACACACCAAGTTTGAAACAAAACTATGGAGGCAGGAAGATCTGTATTCAGGAGTTTATTTAGATGCCACAAGTTTTAAATTACTCCCGTTTACATCCCAAAGCACAGTTTCATTTCCTCCAGTTGAATTATCAGTGGCTTTACAATATGATTTACAAAATGCTTTAATGGCATGGTTTACAAATGTCTTTTGAGGATTTTAAAAAACACAGTTTATAATACCATTGTTAAACAATGCAAATATAATCAATACATAGTGTATGTCAAGAGGGAAGAAAGTTTAAAAATGAAAAGCAAAGATGGAGTCCTACATACATTGAGCTGCCTTTGTTTTTCCTTTTTTTCCCGAGTGTTGGAGAATTGTTTGTACATTTACATACATTTTATGCATGAAGGAAATTAACTTCAATTGAATTCATTGAAGTAAACAATGCAGTGAATAATTCTACCATGTGCATCAAAGCTACTGGATCAAGGGACATTTTATGTTGCATTGCAGTGTTATCACATATATCTGGGTGAGAGTTGATACCCAGTATAGATTAAACAATGTGCACATAACCCTAGACTTTTCATAATATTAAGTAATATCTGTTTAGCAAAGTGATTCTTGAAACCTATTTGGAGCAAGATGCTGCCTATCCTTTCTTCCTTATCAGTATCCAAATGAAAGCATCCTCAGTGAAGATCAAAAAAGTAGTAATGGTACCCAAGATTGTGCAAAGTTCCAACTGTAAAAAAAAGTCATGGAACTTTTTGTAAACGATAACTGGAGTGAGAGTGTTGTATAGAGAAATATGAAAGACTAATCATGACCACAATGGAGTTAACGGCGGATGAATTTGATGGAACTTGCTGAACTTGGGCGAACTGAGTTCTGTGATCAAAGAAAAGACAATATCTAAGTTTATTACTGACTGGAACTATTATTTGCATGAAAGAGAAGAAATAGATCTATGAGTTAGGGTTTTGATGATTAGAGAGATTAAATTATAGAAAGAAGAGAGTTGTAACCATAGAATATGAAGTAAATCTGAGTATAAGTTATTGTATTTTTACTTGCTGTAAAGAAAATCGGAAGTTACTTTTTTGCATCTTTTTTAATTTATTCCCCCATTTTTTGCATTTTTAGCTTTTGCTTTCATTTCTTTCCTTTTCTATTTCTTGATATTTGTCTGTATTTGTCTTAAATGATCTTTTAAAAATATAATAAAAATTATACAAAAGGGATTTTGCAAATCCCTACCTCATCTTTATCTATGTGTATGACACATGTGAAGGATGGGTGGAATTTCAATTGCACAATTGTGGCTGCCAACTTCATTTTCCCAAGCTCTTCCCCTCTCTCCCATCCCACCAGACCACGCTCTCACACTGACCACTCTTTTTTTTTTTTTAGGAGGCAGGTTTGTATTTCTTGGTTGCAAACATTATGCAGTTCTGTGCAGGATCTAGTTCTGAATAGTCCCGCAGGTTTTTTTTTATCAAAGATAATAAAAGGAAATTAAACAGAATAAGGACCACAAATGCTTTGAAAACACAGTGATTCAAGCCAGGAGTAATAGTGCCAGCAAGCCACCTTCCTTCTACTTTATAGGAATGCCAGGCTGCAACAACTGAATTTTCCCAAAAGAAAGAGAGGTATGAATTTGATATGTATGCTGAGAACAAGGAAAATTAGATAGAAGGAAAGATTGTAAACACCCTTACAGATGTTATACCTTGTCCGATTTCTTTGCCTTGCCCAATATGCAGGATTTACCTGCTCCAGCCTTAACCGTAGATGTATATGAGAAAGACATGTTTGCATGTGTGAATGTGAATCTGGCCAGAAAGGCCAGAGCCCACATTCGTCAAAAAAGTCAGGATGAGGACAAAAAAATTAAATTCATATGAATTGAATTAGTAATTACTGAATGAAATTAATTGCCTGAAAAGTAAGGCACTGATTTGTAAAATTAATTGCTTCCCCTATTTGCATATACAAACTATTCTCTTTTATACATGGATACTGACAGATAGTTAACACACCATAGACTTCTCTCGTTCCAGGAGAATCATGAAAAACCAAACCAAATGAACAGAATGAAGAATAGGTACGTACAGCTGGAAAGCGACCGAAAAACAAATCTATCTCTCTCTCTCCCCATCTCTGTCTCTGCCTATGTCTGTCCCTCTGTATTTTGTCTCTCTCTCTCTCTCTCTCTCTCTCTCTCTCTCTCTCTCTCTCTCTCTCTCTCTCTCTCTCTCTGTATTTGTGTGTGTGTTTGTGTGGTTTATAGAAAGAAAACATTCCTATCAGGTATGAATGCTTAAGAGTTTTAAATGTTCTTCTGTCTTGATGAAATTCTATAAATGCTAACCAGTGTTCAAGGGAAACAAGGCAAAAGCATCCTCCCTGAGGGGTTTTTATGTATTGCAAGAGAATGCCAGTTTCTGCCTTTGTATTTTGAACCTGAGGTTCTAGAAAAATAAGGGGCAAAGGAGATGCTGTGGACTTTGTTCCTTCAATGAGTCAAAAGGAGGAAGCTTTCAATCTTTTTCCAGATTCTGTTCTAGACACTTATTTGCATTATTTATGGTAAATGTCTCCACCTTTTACCTGCCTGGTCACTTTCAACCATGGCTGCATCCCTTTACTAAAGTAAAGCAGCTTTCCATTTCAAAGGTAACCATTCCGGAGAGTGGAGAGGGAAAACTTTGTTTTCCTTTCACTTATATCCAGTGGGGTTGGTTGTTTTTTTTTTTTAGATGTGCCATATTACATCGCTTATAGATCTAAAGATAAGGTTCAGCATTTCTTGTGGCTATGCATCTGAATGTAGGAGATTTCACTTTTCAGTTCCCATGTAGTCATATATTGTATAGTACATGCTATGTGGAAGGAAGAGAATTGTGCATGGAAACCAGTTGGATATCAGTAGCTGTCAGTTCTAGGCTGAGACAGAGCTTGCATTAGTAATACCAAAGCCTTAGCTTTGTTACCTTAGCAGATTATCTATCCTTAAAGCTTAACCTTTATGCACATTTCAAATGTTTAATTACAATTTTGGCCCAAACCTATGACTTTAAGTAGCATTTTGAAGACAACTAACTTAATACATGACATTTGGGTGAGTGTCAAAAGATGGATAATAGAGCCAAGGGGGCAAGGTATTACATGGAAAGAAAATTGGAACTGGGAGGCTACGAGTCTGCCTGATATGATCGACTAAAATTATAGGTAATTGCAGTGACATTTACATCTTTCTTAAAACTTGTAACATGGAACAGATGAAGAACTTGTTCATTACATCATTTGTGATGGAGAATGATAGATGTTATTACACCAAAGCAACTATTCAAGAGATATATTATAAACTCGAGTACATTGGTGTAAACAATATGAAAAAAATCACTTTTCACATACAATCTTGTAAATGTAAAGCCCTTTGATTGCTTTATTGAATGCTACACAACCCTGTATGAATTCCACCTACATTCAATATTTACTGTCTGACTTGTAAATGACAAAACATTTTCTAAACTTAACGTGGCCTGGTGTTCTGATTAAGCTCAGGATTGCTGCTGAGAAAAACAATATAATTCTCTATTTCTTCTTTCACTCTGGAAAGTTTATTTGTCTACAAAAGAAAGTATTTTTGCCACCTCATTAAACTTGCGACATTATTCCTTCTTATTTATTTGCTTTCATAAAGATAGGCTGGGATTTGATTATTTTCAGCCAGTAGAAGTCAAATGTACCTTGGAATGTTTTATAATGTTTGAAATATAAGTACTATGCAATTTGACTGTACATACATACATATTTTCATAAATACATCTGACAGGGACCTCCGAAACTAAATAGGCAATAATATGAGACAAAACCACAGGCAGCCTTATTTTGTAGAACTTTGATCTAAACCTAAAAGAAAACAGGAAATTCCATTGTGATCTTTCTACAAAATTAAACAAATCAATTCACTGCATTTTACTGATGGAATAATTTTAATGCATTTGCAAAATGATTTGACAAAAAAAGATGTAATTTACAACACTCAAAACTTTTAACAACCATTGATTTATAAGCATTTTACTGTAAAAGTAGAGAGAAGCCTAGCAAGTGTAGTGACAGGTCCCAAAGGCAACTCCCAAATATCTTCCTCAGAGACTCAGATCATTGTCTGTCGTACAAAACTTCCACCTCTTACTTACACTGCATTTGTTTGGAAAGTGGAAAATTGCATCAGTTTTCCTCACAAAAAGGATTGTCCCAGTTTAATACTTCAGTTATTGCGAAGACATTCTAAATCCACCGAACAACAGACATTTCCATTCTGTGTTGAATGGGAAGGAAAAGATAAAAAGGAGGCATTAATACTAGTAATACAAGTGAAGAAAATAAATCTTCTCATATGGACACTAACAACCTGAATCTTTAACATGAGCACTTGTAAACCTATTTCTAATGTAAGAGAGATCAAGAAAGCATTTTCACTTTGCTGTTAAGATTGTTGTTTCATTCATTCATGAAACAGGAATGTTGTGAATTTGACCTTTCTTTACAAATATTAGAAATGATGTGACAAATCTTCTTACATGAAGAACATTGCTAAGGTTATATTTGCCCCAGTTACTGTGGCAAGAAAAAAAGAATGGGGCATATAATAGGGTGTCAAACTGGAAAAGATATACAAAAGGAGAACCAAAGTATCTATGTATTACCTCATCTTCTGTATGAGGAATGGTACAGCATTGGTACTTTGATTTAGATAAATGGAAATAAGGGGAACTGGCAAAATACTCTAAAAGTATGGGTGGTATGAGGCAAGAGGTTACCTGAACTTTTTAAAAAAATCAATAGAGTGATGATAGAATACAGCTAAATGGGGCTACCTTTGAAGAGTGTTCAGAAACTTCAACTCACCCAAAATGCAACCGCACGAGCAGTCTTGGGCCTTCCAAGAAATGCCCACATCTCACCATCACTCTGCGGACTGCATTGGCTACCAATCTGTTTCAAAGTGTTGGTTATGACCTATAAAGCCCTACATGGCACAGGACCAGACTATCTCTGAGACCGCCTTCTGCCGCAGGAATCCCAGCGACCGGTGAGGTCCCACAGAGTTGGTCTCCTTAGGGTCCCATCGACCAAACAATGTCAGCTGGCGAGACCCAGGAGAAAAGCCTTCTCTGTGGGGGGCCCGGCCCTCTGGAATCAGCTCCCTCCAGAGATTTGCACTGCCCCAACCCTCCTCACCTTCCGGAAGAGTTTAAAAACTCATCTTTTCCATCAGGCCTGGGGTTCCTTAGATCTTCCCCCCTGACCAATAAATTCTTTAGTTTGGTTGTTGAACGAATGATATAAATGTTTTTTTCTTTTTAATTAGAATTTTAAAGACTGATTTTTAATGTATTAATTGGATTACTATTATTCTTGTTTTTTCGGTACATGCTGTGAACTGCCCCGACTCCTCGGAGAGGGGCGGCATACAAATTCAAATTCAAATAAATAAATAAGTAAGTAAGTAAGTAAGTAAGTAAATAAGTAAATAAGTAAATAAGTAAATAAGTAAATAAGTAAATAAGTAAATAAGTAAATAAGTAAATAAGTAAATAAGTAAATAAGTAAGTAAATATGTATATAAACAAACAAACAAATAAATACATATTTTTAAAAAATCAGAACAGATAAAAGGAAGTCCTTCTTCACATAACATCCAATGAACATCTTTAATTTGTAATCCTATGATATAATGAGAGCAACTTACTTAGATTGGTTTAAAAGGAAATTAGACATATGAAGAATAAGCATTATGCTATAAAAAGGGAATGCAATTTTATTCTGTTCCTGCATGTCTTCCCATAGGGTTAGCTTTTGATTAATTCAGTACAGTTCTTGTGTTCTTATTTCCATGGCATATTGCCAACGGTAAAGATGATATACTGTTTCAGTTAATATACTGTCAGGATGGATGCATTATTTTTATGCTCAAGGAGTCAGATAAAATGTACTTTATCTTAAAGAATTACACATGAATATTTTTTTCAGAAACATTCTTTCTTCTATGATTCTCTATTGAAATTAATTTAGCTTGCTGGATTCATTCCACTAAACTTGGGATGGACAATTTTGGCTGGGGGCCCCATCCAACCCTTACAACCTTTTAAAGAACTACAAATTATACAAGATATTATTAAAAGGTGTATGAATATTTTTTAATCTTTGTTTTTGCAGAGTTTTCCTCCACTGCAAAAATAGAAAACAGAGCTGAGTCCCAGTTTTGTGGATTAATAATGAACATGGGCACAGTCCTTTGGATACAGAATGAAAGGCATCTGCCACCTAATTCAAATAAAATTAAGACTGTTGTGTTGGACATTTATATTGTTGCCGGGATTTTGAAATCCCTTAATTAATGTCAACAGAATACAGTATATTGAAGGAGAAGTAAGACTTCAATGTTTTCACTGGTTTTTTGCCTATATTTTCCTATTGGATGATTTATTTTTAAATAAATGGAAATATTGGCAACCAGCTCAGTGAATTAAAGATCTTTAAAATCCTTTTTTGCTTCGTTAAAAAAATCTCAATGTATTCTGCTTTTTATGATTAATCATTTATCAATGACATACTGATTGCTAATTGCAAAATTTTTCCTGTTTCTCTGTCCAACTACTGATATTAATCTTTTTATTTTTAATACTTAATCTAAAAAATTGGGAGGAGGAATAAAAAAAAATCTCATTAATTTGGAAGCCATAGCTTCCCTGACCTTTGTTCTTCTTGATTCGCCATTTTTAGGGGGAAAAGAGAGGGTTCTTCTACTTAGTATTTGCTAATTTAATGTATATATGGCCATGATGGCAAAGCTATGGGCACCTGAGCTGTTGACCTGGCTCAGCTCCAACATGCATGCATGCGTCACCCAGCTGATTTCTGTCTATGTCCCCACCACCTCTCCCTTTCCAGGATTCTCCACGTGGCCCATTTTGGATGCCAGAAAAGTACAGAGCTTGAACAGAGGTTCTGGGAACGTGTTTTTGCCTCCAGAGAGCCTCTGGGGGGGAGGGAAGCAGAGGAGGCAAAAAAAATGGGGCTACTAGAAGTCTGGAAATGGCTGTTTCTGGCTCTGGAGGCTTCAGTGAGGCCTGCCAGATGCAAAATGGAGCATATGTGATGGGAGAGCACGCGGGGATTGTGGATGCATGGGGGTAGGGCAGCCTGGGGGTCATGCATGTGTGCAAAGGGGGGAAGGGGGCATGGGAGAGCATTGAATTATAGGTGTGGGCATGTGTGTGTTCTTTCGGCACTCGAGCAATTGCATTGTTCTAGTTCCGCCTTCTAGGGTAATATTCCCAGTTTTGCATAATTTTATTATGGAATATCTATCTACCTACTTATCTATCTATCTATCTATCTATCTATCTATCTATCTATCTATCTATCTATCTATCTATCTATCTATCTATCTACCGTATTTTTCGCTCCATAAGACGCAGTTTTTTTCCTCCCAAAGTAGGATGAAAAATCAGCCTCGTCTTATGGAGCGAAGATGCAGGCAGGGAGGGGGGGGGAGGCTGCGAATTCGGAAGCGCCATCCCGCCGGCTGGCTGGCTAGCTGCTGCCTGGCCCACCGTTCCCCGTAAGCTGCGCCCGTGAGAAGGCGTGCAACCCCAAATACACCCGAGCGCCCTTTTCCACGGGCGTGCGCTCCCCATCCCCCTGCCAGCCCATGGGGAGGTGGGCGGGGGCGGGGAGGTGTGGCAGTAGGAGTAAAGGGAGCTGCGGCCGCCCCTGCCTCCCCACGGTGCCTCCGGCCAAATGCGCCCCTGGCTTCTCCATGCTGCCCTATTGCCCGCCCGATCCGCCTCCTCTCCTCCTCTGCCACCTCCTGCATTGGGGCGCGATCTGCCCCCTCTCCAACGTCGCTGCCTTCTGCCTTGGGGCGCGATCCACCCCCCTCTCCTCCGCCGCCGCCTTCTGCCTTGGGGCGCGATCCGCCCCCTCTCCTCCTCCGCCGCCCCCTGCCTTGGGCGAGCAATCCGGGAGTCCGGGACAGGGTGGCTTTACGCCATGAAGAGAAAACGGCCGACTTTTCCCTGCTGCCGGAGCCGTTTCCTCTTCATGGCGCAAAGCCACACAGTCCCGGACTCCGGGATTGCTCGCCCAAGGCAGGAAGCGGCGGAGGAGGAGAGGGGGCGGATCGCGCCCCAAGGCAGAAGGCGGCGGAGGAGGAGGAGAGGGGGCGAATCGCGCCCCAAGGCAGAAGGCAGCCATCTGCCCAGACAGAAAGGAAACAAGAGAGAGAAAGTGAGAAGAAGAGAGAGAAAGAGGGGGAGAGAGAGAGAAAGAGAGAGGGGGAGAGAGAGAAAGAGAGGGAGAGGGAGAAAGAGAGTGGGAGAGGGGGGAGAGATAGCAAGAGAGGGAGAGAGAGAAAGAGAGAGGGAGAGGGGGGAGAGATAGCAAGAGAGAGAGAGAGAAAGAGAGAGAGAGGGAAAGGGGGAGAGAGGGGGGAGAGAAAGAGAGAGGGAGGGAGAGAGAGGAGATAAAGAAAGAGGAGAGAGAGAAAGGAAGAGAAAGAAAGAAAGAGGGATAGAAAGAGAGAGAGAGTGAGAGATGCTCAGTGAGCCTTTCTTTGAAGTTGCCTTTCTTTCTTTCTTTCCTTCTTTCTTTTTCTCTCTTGCTCTCTTGCTCTTTCATTCTTTTTTCTTTCTCTTGCTTTCTTTCTTTCTCTCCTTCCTTCCCTCATTCCATTTCTTTCATTCCCCCTCTCTATTTTTATTTCTCTTTCATTTTCTTTCTTTCTCTCTTTCTTGCTTTCTTTCTTGCTCTTTTTCTTTCTCTCTTTTACCTTTCCTTCCTCTATTTCTTCTTTTCTTTCTCCTTCCTACCTTCTTCCCTCCCTCCCTTCAGTCCTTCCTCTTTACTCTCCCCTTTCATAAGTTTCCTTGCTTCCTTCCTCTGTTCCTGTCCCTTCCCCCTTTCTTTCTTTCTTTCTTTCTTTCCTTCCTTCCTTCCTTTCCTCCCTCCATTTCTTGCTTTCCTTTTCCTTCCTCCCTTCTTCCCTCACTCCCTTCTTTCACTCCTTCCTCTCTTCCTCTCCCCTTTTTGGCTCAAAATATTTTTTTTCTATTTTCCTCCTCTAAAATCTAGGTGCGTCTTATCAGCAGGTGCGTCTTATAGAGCGAAAAATACGGTATTTATTGTTAGAGTTGGAAGGGACCATGCGGGTCATCAAGTCCAACCCCCTGCCTAAGCAGGAACCCTATAGCATCCCAGCCAAATGGCGGTCCAATTTCCTCTTAAAAATGACCAGAGTATTGGAGTTCACAATGTCCGCTGGTAGGTTGTTCCACTGGTTGATTGTTCTGACCGTCAGGAAGTTCTTCCTTATTTCCAGGTTGAATCTGTCCTTGGTCAGCTTCCAGCTGTTGTTCCTCGTCTGGCCCTCCGGTGCCCTGGAGAATAAAGTGATCCCCTCCTCTCTGTGGCAACATCACGTATACCTGTAGACTGCTATCATGTCTGCTCTGGCCCTCCTTTTCTCTAGGCTATCCATGCCCAGTTCCTGCAGTCTCTCTTCGTAAATCATTGTACTGCACCATCTTACTACTGTTTATAATTAAATAGAAAAGTTCTTCTTTAAAAAAAACCCAGTCTCATGTATACTCTATGCTACAGTAGCATGTTTTACCCCTATATAAATACCTTGCATCTGCAGGTTGTACAAGGCGATCCAAGCATTGTCCATACTGAGCCACTTAGCCGTGTTATTCCATAGTCATCTAAACAGGTTTTTTGGATGTCATATATACCATCATCAGCCAAACAAGGATCACTGACACAATGAGGGCAACATTCTCCTTCTGACATTGTTGTGTAATCACAATTCAGGGCTGGACATGCAAGTGGCCAACAATCCACTTCACCTTCCTATGAAAAGCAAAACAGATCCATTAACACACAAACTGCCTCATGAAAGGTAGAAAGCATCAAAAACAACTTTTCTAGCAATCAAAATATCAATATTATTACTGAATGATTATACAAAAATAATAATTAGACTGCAATCTTGACCCAACATTGGAATTAAACCAGAGCAAAATTGGATAGTTTTGAATTGCATAGATGACATAAGCTATAAAATAATTAAGTGAAACTTGGTCCATAGATCTGGGTTCTTTGACCAAAATATGTTTTGTCTAAATGTGATAAGATAGCCCATGCAATGTTCCATTGGCTGGATCTCAGATTGTATTAAAAATATCAGATTTTACACACACACACACACACACACACACACACACACACAATTCTATAAATTAAATTAATGGAATTGCGTTACTGAATGAATTCTAATTCAGTTATGTCTAATGTATGTTAAAAATGTGATGACAGGATAGGATAGGCAAGAATAGAATAGAATAGAATAAAATAGAATAAAATAGAGTAGAATAGAATAGAATAGAATAGAATAGAATAGAATAAATAGAACAGAACAGAACAGAATTATTAATTGGTCAAGTATGATTGGACACAAGGAATTTGTCTTTGGTGCATAAACTCTCAATGTAAAATCTACTGAATGCTAATAATTAACAGAGTTATTCTATATATAAAAAGTGTGTGTGTGTGTGTGTGTGTGTGTCTAAAACATATTTTTGCTGATAATGAAAATGAAGGGAGACATTATCAGTAAAAGTATCTTACACACATATGCAATAATCTGTTGCCTATAAAATTAATTGCATGGATGGCCCCTCAAGGGGCCAAGAGGCAAAAAAGAAAACAGTATGCTTCCTCCCATATTTGGGTATACCAGGGTGATTCAACAGAAAATAAACCAAACACACACACAATTTCTTATATATAAAATAACCCTGTATGTATGTATGCATGTATATATACAAAATATATACTATACATAATAAATAATAAATACACAACATATATATAATTTGGAAATCCAAATGATATAATGTAGAATCTTCCATATATCTAAAAGTATTATTAGATTGTTTTAGCTGGAGTTTTGTGGATACTCTGTTTTCCTATTTGTAAGCAACGAATATTTCCCTTCCTGTATTACAGTATATAAAGGTCGACAAATTCTTTCAATAATCTTGGACAAAGTTAATCTGATTCTTAAATGTTAAGTTAACCCAAAATCAACAGATATTCTTTGGCTGTGTTTTTGCAGGCTCTAAATTCAATCCTGACTCTTAATCTCAACCTTTTATAGTTGCCTTCTTGCTAGAGAAGATAGAATCTGAACTCATCATTGAATATGTCATGGTTCCGACTAACAAACCCAAGCAAATCAGAACTCTGAGACTGAAAGCTTTCTCTTTATTGAGTACATCATATCGGCACAATTAAGTATACCCTGCTGTTCTGTTCGGGTCGTATGTGACCCGAAGCCAAGTTTGAGTCCCTGTAAAAAAATTTCCCTGCATATCTGAAACTTGAAATTTCATGTAGGTTCATCATTTCATGGGTTCTCTCTATGAGAATTTTTTTGGGGGGGTGGGGGGCTTAGTTTTTGCTGGGCAAAAAAAGTTACAAATCTTATGTTCCTGGGTCACCCTGACCCGGACCGAAAACTCTTCATTTGCAGTGCTTATGTTTGGTCTTTTTGAAAGCTTTTTTCACTTGGAAAGTAGTCTGAACATTTCTGCACACAATGATATGAAAATTGAAATGAAAAAAGTAAATCTTATTGGTTTATTTTGCAGATATAATGCACGCCCCCCCGTTTTTGTGAAATTTTTTTCAATTTATGGATAGTTTTGCTTGCAAAATGCATTCTATTTTACTAAAGTTGGTGTGGGATTGGTAGCTTGAACATTTCTGAATATAAGAAAAATATAAAGGAACTGAAAAAAATGATTCTTATTGGTTTTTTAACATCAGAAATAAGGCCTCCCCCCCCCCTTGGCTGCTTGCAACCATTTTCACTTTTTATTTTTTTATGCTCCAAATCCGAAATATTCTTTAAAATCTTAGGCATTCATTTACTCAATTTAACAATTCTGATCATCAAAAAATATTTTTGGGGTGGTGGCTAATTGTTTTCTGGGCAAAAAAAAATCATAACTTTGAATCTGTTTCTGTTCGTATGTGACCGGACCAAAAATATTTTTTTTAGGTACTTGAATTTGATCTTTTTGAAAACTTTTTCAACTGGAAAACTAGTTTGAACATTTATGAACATAATGATATGAAAATTGAACTGGAAAAATTGAGACTTATATTTTTATTTTGATCAAAAAGCCCCTCCCCCCATCCTTTTTAAATTTCGTGTCAATTTCTATTTTTTAAGGCTACAAATCCCTAAGGAATTTTCCCCCAAAAGGTTTGATATACTAAATTGAACATTTCTGAATATAAGAAAAATATAAATGAACTGAAAAAAATGGTTCTTATTGGTTTATTTTTGCCACAAAAGGGCCACCCCCCCTCGGCCTTGCTGTGTGCCATTATTGTCACTGTTTATACATATTTGTCTAGAAATATTTGGAATATCCTTTTGAAAATCAACCACATTGTAGCCAGAGAACTAATTTTATGAAACAAATCCATTTTACTAAAAAAAGTATGTAAGTTTGAAATTAACAGCATAATGTTTATATAAATTGAAATAATTGAGGCATACTTTATGTGCAAAATAAACCAATATGCATCAATTTTTCCAGTTCAATTTTCATATCATTATGTTCAGAAATGTTCAAGCTACCAATCCCACACCAACTTTAGTAAAATAGAATGTATTTTGCTAGCAAAACTATCCATAAAGTGAAGACTATTTAAAAAAAACGGGGGGGCGTGCATTTCATCAACAAAATAAACCAATATGCATCAATTTTTCCAGTTCAATTTTCATATCATTATGTTCAGAAATGTTCAAGCTACCAATCCCATACCAACTTTAGTAAAATAGAATGCATTTTGCAAGCAAAACTATCCATAAATTGAAAAATTTTTCACAAAAACAGGGGGGGCGTGCATTATATCCGCAAAATAAACCAATAAGATTTACTTTTTTCATTTCAATTTTCATATCATTGTGTGCAGAAATGTTCAGACTACTTTCCAAGTGAAAAAAGCTTTCAAAAAGACCAAACATAAGCACTGCAAATGAAGAGTTTTCGGTCCGGGTCAGGGTGACTCGGGAACATAAGATTTGTTACTTTTCTTAAACAGAACAGCAGTATACCCAATAAAATAGTTCCTTGAAAAAGATCTCAGTCTCAGAGTTCTTATTTGCTTGGATTTGCTAATCAAAACCTTGACAAAATATGGCTTTCCCTTTATTTTTTATCAATATCTTTCTCTAATGATATTCTAATGTTCACTATTTTAGAGTCACAGAAATTTACCTTCTCTGCAACTTATCCTATACATTGTACAAACATTTGATTCAGATATTCAAGATCCAGGACTGCAGAGAAATTTATCTCTTTCTCCCTAGAGATATCACAGTTAGTAATACATTTACTAGTTATGCAAAATACTAATTTGGAAATGAAAACAAGAAAAAGAAAAAGCCTTATACATCACTTCATCACATCTACTTATTTTAATAAAGCAAAATGCTACATGATCATTTATAAACACCAAGAAATAATTACAAAGTATTATGAATTCCCACTGTAACTGTCATCTAAGAATATGTTAGTAAATAATTTATTACACCGCTCTCTAGCAAGTACAAAAGATTTACTCTAGCCTTGTATAATTAAAAGCAAAATGGAATTGAAGCAAGGTGGGTGTCTTAGCCTCTGGAGGTAAAAACCATTCAGGGACAAGGATGGCACACCCAAGAAAGTCCATGTTTGTTGAATTAGTTGGATTCAATGTATGATCCCTTTCAATTGTAACATTGTAAGATTTTAGTATAAGGAATATTCTCATTTCTTTAAAGAAGCAGCAATTGCATTGCAGAGATTAATAGCTTTGTAGTCAGTGTCTTACTCAAACTTGGAACTTTCCAAACAAATTTGAAAAAGTACACTATCAAATGTGTTCACTTAATAAGGAAATGTGCACATTATACTCCCTGCTATTATAATGTACTATGTGAGGAATTTGTTTCATTTGGAGTCCCAATATATGCAATTCTGGTTCCTATTATAATAGACAAAATGTTACATTAATTATATTTTTCATTTAAGTCATCTGCAGAAAGCTGTATCATTTAGGAAAAGCATTATCCTGACTCTGTCGACCTAGTAGGGAAAGTATTTGCTTCTGCTCCTTGGGATCCCTTAGAAGAACTGAATAGTTATTTTAAGCAAGGCCTTGATCAATCAAGAACCAAAAACAAAGAAACTGGTATAAGACTCTGATTGTATTAAATAGCTGCAATTGTCCTAGTTTGATTGGGAAAAGGAATTGTGTGACATTCAAATAAGAACTATTCTGCTGAGGTTTCTTACCACTTAGTTTAGCATTATATCAGATGGGAATCTGATTGTTCAGAATATTATTGAAGGTCCATTTTTTCTGTTGAGAGACATGATTAAATCTGCAATCCTTATATTCATTTGCCTAAGGGCATGCTCCAATGAACTCAATAAATAATTACTTTAAGCTGGTATATGTATGATTGTACTGCAATAGATTTAATTTTGACTGAGACATGCCCTTTCTTATTAAGTCTCTTGGCAACAACTATCTAAATAGGCTAGATGTTAAAAAAAGTACATAGCAATATTGTGTCAAAAAAGAACAGGCTTGTTCATAATGAACATTCTGAACTCTAGAATATGGTTTATCATTACAAACGTTAAGGTTCTTTAAACTTTTTTCCCTTTTACTTCCATACCAGACAGCGACATTGTTGACAACTGTGTGTCCAATTGTCACCACTTCGGTACAACTTATGCCCATTCTGATCTAAACATTGACTGGTCACTCTGGTATCGCATTCTGGGCAACAGAAGAAGTCAACACTGAGATTTTCACAATCACAAGCTGTCCTTCGACAGAAGATCTTGCCATCCTGTCAAGAAAATGAAGAAGCAATAACAGCAAATGCCACTAAATAAAAGGTTATAAATTAATACACTCATTGTGATGAGTCTGACAATGAGTTAGCAAGTCATATTTAGATGTTGCATTTATACTAACATTTATTTAATGTGTGACTTACTGAGACCTTTAATTAACACATCTATTAATGAAATATTTGTTTTGGATATCTGAAAAGGCAGCAATACTTAGCTCAAGAAATAACACAAAACAATCAAGCTGAAGCTTAGTGTCTACCATGAAAAAGAAATAGATGACATATTTTGCCTTCTAGATGTGTTAACTTCAACCATCTATGTGTCTAGCTTTCTTCAAAAGGGAAACAAAATGTACCCATTTTGTTTATCTTGCTAGTTGTAATTATGCCGTTGTTTTGTGGTTGGGGACTGGATTTCTTCTTTCAGTTTTTCTTCAGTTCAACCAGGAAAGCTGCAGGGACCAATCATGACCTGCAACTATTGGTTTATCTTACATCAATCAATAAGCTGGAGGTGAAGAGTTGAGAGCTAAGGGTAAGAAAGAATTTAAACACATGGCCAAAGAAAAGAAAACTAAATACTTGTCAGTCGGTGTAGTGATGCTCAGTCATCCAGATCATGGTTGTTCCAAAGGTGTTTTTTAAGGAGGTAACTGGAATTTCTTGTCAAAAAACTCATCCTGCAAAAGCACCTTTGGAATAACATGACCTGAATGACTAAGAATTTCTAAAGACTTTTAACTGCAATTTGGGATGAATGGTGTGGGAGTATGAACGGATTTTCAGAAAAAATTGCATACTACAGGAACCATTAGCACTACTCAGGCAACCTTGAGGACACAGGTAAACCTCCAGATGGCCTCTATGACCCTCTAAAAGTATGCAAATGACCAGCGGTCTGCAAGGAATATAAATCCTTCTATTCCCCACCACCTAGTCAGAACTGAAGAAGCTTCTTAGATGAGAAGTGTTGTTAGCCATCCCGAGTCCACGGAGAGGGGTGGCATACAAATCCAATCAAGAAATCAAGAAATCAAGAAATCAAGAAATCAAGAAATCAAGAAATCAAGAAATCAAGAAATCAAGAAATCAAGAAATCAAGAAATCAAGAAATCAAGAAATAAATCTTCAAAGAAAAAAAACAAGGAAGTCCAGTTGCCTCCTGAAAAAGCATCTTTGGAACTTATCAGACTCATTTATTTTTATTATATATACAAAACAATGTGAAATCACAGCTGCCAATTTTTTAAACTGGGGTTACTTTCAGACCTGCCTATTATATGTGTACTGTGCATTCCAGAGGGGTTTTTTTAGCCAGCAGCTGCACTTATTTGCAAGCAAAAATATAATCGAAGAACACTACTGTTATCAATAACAAACACCCACCAAAAACCAATCTACCATATGGTCTCGCTTGGTCTCGCTATGTAGGTGAAATGATGGCGGCTATAGAAAATCTTATCAAAATTTTAAAAGGAAGCATAATCTGCACTTGCCTGGCTGGGATTTCAATTCCAAGCTAGAAGAGATTCTACTTGAAAGGAATATTAATGAGCAAGTGATTTCTAAACTAAATTATTCTCAACTGGTGAGACATGAGCATTGTCCCCCTGGGATCTAACTTATCTTGTTGCTGGTTCGCTTCCTCCTGTGCCACATGTCTATGCACATGCTTTGCACACGCGGCATGTGGAATGGCAAAAATGTTGGAAACACCCCCCCCCCCGAAAAAAAGCTAAAAACAAGATGGCAACACATGTGCAGTGCCCAAAACCCGTTTTCACCAGTGGTTTGCTACCAGTCCAAATGGAGAGGAACCAGTCCAAATGGGAAGGAACCCATCTCTGGACTCATTCTTGTATATTACTGATTAATTTTCAATACTGTTTTTTTTAAATTAAAAAATCACCCTTTTACAAATTAGCTTTCCTGCCATGTGATCTCTTGTGGCTCTGAGGTGAAAAATTATCCCTAATTATATTACATGGATGCTTACAATTGCACTCACAGCTGCATTTGTAGCTTCCATGTGACATTGAAGACCTTATTTTATTAGTCTAAATGGAAGTTGGTTAGGATATGAAGATCAAAGAAAGGCCTCCTGATCCAGAAAAAGATGCAAGGCATCTGGGATGTAACAGACCCGCTAGAGTCCAGAAAGACCCCCAAATTGTCACACCAACACTCCGCAGTCTGCATTGGTTGCCGATAAGTTTCTGGTCACAATTCAAAGTGTTGGTTATGACCTATAAAGCCCTTCATGGCATCGGACCAGGTTATCTCCGGGACCGCCTTCTGCCGCACGAATCCCAGCGACCAATTAGGTCCCACAGAGTTGGCCTTCTCTGGGTCCCGTCAACTAAACAATGTTGTTTGGCGGGACCCAGGGGAAGAGCCTTCTCTGTGGCGGCCCCGGCCCTCTGGAACCAACTCCCCCCAGAGATTAGAATAGCCCCCACCCTTCTTGCCTTTCGTAAGCTTCTTAAAATCCACCTTTGTCGTCAGGCATGGGGGAATTAAGATATTCTTTCCCCCTCGGCTTCTACAATTTATGCATGGTACGTTCGTTTTTTAAAAAATTATTATTATTACTTGGATTTGTATGCTGCCCCTCTCCGAAGACTCGGGGCGGCTCACAACACGTGGAACAAATCATAAATAATCTGACAAATTTAAAATATTTAAAGATTTAAAAAACCCCATATGCTAACAGACACACACACAAGCATACCATGTATAAATTAAACATGCCCAGGGGGAGATGTTTCAGTTCCCCCATGCCTGACGGCAAAGGTGGGTTTTAAGGAGTTTACGGAAGGCAGGAAGAGTAGGGGCAGTTCTAATCTCCGGGGGGAGTTGGTTCCAGAGGGTCGGTGCCGCCACAGAGAAGGCTCTTCCCCTGGGGCCCGCCAACCGACATTGTTTAGTTGATGGGACCCGGAGAAGGCCCACTCTGTGGGACTTAATCAGTCGCTGGGATTCGTGCGGCAGGAGGCGGTCTCAGAGATATTCTGGTCCAATGCCATGAAGGGATTTAAAGGTCATAACCAACACTTTGAATTGTGACCGGAAACTGATCGGCAGCCAATGCAGACTGCGGAATGATGGTGAAACATGGGCATACCTAGGTAAGCCCATGACTGCTCTCGCAGCTGCATTCTGCACGATCTGAAGTTTCCGAACACTTTTCAGAGGTAGCCCCATGTAGAGAGCATTACAGTAGTCAAACCTCGAGGTGATGAGGGCATGAGTGACTGTGAGCAATGAGTCCCGGTCCAGATAGGGCCGCAACTGGTGCACCAGGCGAACCTGGGCAAACGCCCCCCTTGCCACAGCTGAGAGATGTTTTTCTAATGTGAGCTGTGGATCGAGGAGGACGCCCAAGTTGCGGACCCTCTCTGAGGGGGTCAATAATTCCCCCCCCAGGGTAATGGACGGACAGATGGGATTGTCCTTTGGAGGCAAAACCCACAGCCACTCCGTCTTATCCGGGTTGAGCTTGAGTCTGTTGACACCCATCCAGGCCCCAACAGCCTCCAGGCACCGGCACATCACTTCCACCGCTTCATTGACTGGGCATGGGGTGGAGATGTAAAGCTGGGTATCATCCGCATATTGATGATACCTCACCCCATGTCCTTGTATGTATGATTGGTATTTAAAATAAGGGTTTTTAGCTTCTTTAGTATTGGATTGTCGCACGTTGTTTTTATTGCTGTTGTTGGCCGCCCCGAGTCTACGGAGAGGGGCGGCATACAAATCCAATAAAATGAAAAAAATGAAAGTGAAAATTACATACCAGATCTATTCATTTTGGGCAGCACCATCCCATCCATAATTAAAGATGGTAGGTGACTGGCAGGTCATTTAATCTGCCACTGGCCAAGCCATTCAGTTTTGTTAGGGCTAAGCCTAAGCATGTTTTTTTCCCAATTTAGGAAGCTTACAGCATCCAGGCACTGGGACAGGACTTCCACTTCATCACCTATCTGGCCAAGAGTCAAGATGTGGAATTGCATATTATTGACGTGTAGAAGATATGTGACCCTATGGTGACAAATGATCTCTGCCTTAGCAGAGGGCTTGGACTAGATCTTTCCCCCTTTAGTAACAGTGACTAGAATTGCCCTAGCGTGTTTTAGCAACTGTAATATTTTATTAAATATAAAATAATTTAATTTTGGGGGGGAAACAACAACTCCTGAGCCTTTGAAAGAAATGGATACTTATTTTCCAATCTCCACAAACATTTATCTTTGCTTATCTAAGGGGAGAAAAAACACTGCAATTTAAAACAAAGTTAATGCTATAAAGTGATAAATATCAAACATATTAAATGTATTCGGCAAACTAGTTAATGTACTTTCTATATTTGGAATGATACATACCAGATAATGAAAGTATATAAATATATCTTGATTAGAAGTCAATTTTTAAAACAATATTTTGTATCTTGTTACTATGAGTATACATATTAATTTTATTGTATTATGGGGGAGGGAGAGAGAAAGAGACAGTGAGAGAGAGCTCTTTGTTGCTTTGAGTGTCAAATATATATGCATAAAATAACCTTACTAATTGCTAAATGCTAAGATGTGCATAAACTGAAAGGAGTAGAAGAAGGAAGGAAATAACCACAATGGCTGCTATTAGTATAAATCCAATTTAAACAGGCAGTTAAATAAGGCTTATTTGATTGCACCAAGGGGAATAAAGTCCAAACAGAAGGCACATTTCCCCCTAAAAGCATGACACATTTCATATTTATGAAGTTTAGATAAGAGAAAAAGTAATTAGGAGTTCATCGAACTATCCATTTACCCCCAATTTTTTAAAATGAACATGAGTAATTTCCAAATGTGAAAGACAGCCAAAAATTAATATGTAGTAGATCCAGATATGTAGAAAATATAAAATTTCAGCAAATAAAGAGAACAATGCTTTTAGAGGGACAGTGGGGAGGGATCTGAAGTCTCTTAACTGCATGTTCTTCACAACGAAGATGATTATTAGAACAATAACTCTTTCTGCCCAGTATATTGTTATACTGATTCATGCAACCAAGAATGTAGAGATAATTGAAGCACACAAGGAGAATTCCCCAGTTATGTAAAGTATCTTAGATATCTTAAATAACTTAATGAGCCATATTTTTCAAAGTATAAGATGCATTTCCCCCCCCCCCCCAAAAGAGGGTGAAAACTTAGGTGCATCTTATACACCATATGAAGCCCTGGCCAGCCACCCCCACCCTTTGGTTTCTGCCTCCCAGCAATGTGCCTCTTTGCAACAAACAGCACAGAGCCTGATTAGCACAAGCAACTGATTATAGGCCTTCTGACTATCAGCTAATTCAGGTTGTAGGCAGGTGGCAATAGGCTATAGCAATCCCTAGAGCCTGAAACTATTAATTACTTGTGCTAAAACTAAAAGTGAAACTAAAACTGGCAAATTGCTGGAAGTTAGAGGCAGTGGCAGATTTTCAATAACTAGAAATGTTCAAATTAGACTTATTTTTTAAAGACTGTTTATTATTGTTCTAGACAATTTAATAAAATGAAGAAGCTTTTTAAAATAAATGCTTGATCTGAAGAGGCCCAGTGCTTTTGTATCTTCTTTTAAATAACAGAGAATAACTATGCTTCCAGAAAGCTACATCAATTTTAACACCATCTGTATAAGTATAATTTGAAATGTAACATTGTCCTGTTGTAATATTGAGATATGGCAGCTGAGTTAGATCGTGACTTATTCATGTTTGGAGTAGATCTATTTAAATAATTGGGAGAAGTTAGTGTGATTACATTTAAGATAACTTTCTAGCATTAATATACTGCCATAATGCACTGTATATTTCTTCAATTCTTTGCTATTTCTGTGGGTCAGGCACACATACACAGAAATACACAGCAAAAAGTTTATATTATCTGTACTGTTTGCTGTTTTTGCTGGATGGCAAAGTGCTGGGAGGCAGAGGCAAAAATTTTCTCCTTGTTTTCCTCTCCCAAAACTAAGGTGCTTCTTATAATCTGGTGCTTCTTATACTCCGAAAAATATGCTATTGTTTTTTTACAAAAACTTAGTCAAAAACATGGAAATCTGGGAAATTGGTCCATATGGTGATGCTTCCCTTTTACACAGGGGCTTTCCAGTTCTCTGTCCTATGCTAAATAAGAAATTTAATGAAACGTGTATTATATTCTAACAAGTGTAAATATGCTTAAAATTTGTGTGTTGCTTTTTTGAGATACAGTGCCTTCTGATTTTGACCTGGTAAAAAAAATAAATAAATAGGAGACTATAAATGGTAAGATTTTAAGTAAAGTTCAAGAGGGTGTCACTTATTTATAAAGAAAGATAAACTTTAAATATAATAAGATATTCTTGGAAGCAAGATGTGGGTCTGGGAAAAATGTATGTTTTGCTGTGTTCCTGTTTCTTAACATTAATATTTCATTATTCAGAACATAAAGCATCTGAAATGTCCATATATGTTGACATCAGCATTGGGCTGTTCCTGATTCCATCTACCCACCTGGGATGCTCCTGTGAATGTACAGAAGTGTTGTACGAATGCACAAACATACATGTGAACCGATAACAAAATAATTTACAACCCACTGCCCATGTTCAACTATGCTGTGGAGAATTAACTTACCTCTATTTAAAATTTTCATCTATTCATTTCAATGCCCATCACTAATTTTGGATATCTGTCTCTCATCGATTATTTTTAAATACAGAATATTAGTGCTAAAAACTAGACTTCCTGTATTTAGCCCAAGAAAACAACGATAACAAATAGTGTTAAACAGAAGACTTGCTACATCTAATTATGATGATCATGATCATTATCATCATCTTCATTTCATATCATTTGAAAGATGTTCTTTGAGAGTGTAAAATAAATTTGCCTCAGGTTATTAAGGGAAGTGAATGTTATTAGCAGTTAATTAATATGTTAGAGTTTTAATGTTTAGTAAATATTTTGTCCTCATGAATAGGAACAAATAATTTTTATTTTTTAATTGATGAAATCCAAGCTGACTCAAACTGAATAGTTACAAGATTGTATCGCTGCAATAATCTCTTGTCCTTCATTTTTCTAGGAAAGAAGAAAAGCTATTTTCATATATCTCAATTTTAGGCCATTGGGTAACATCAACAAGGGATTGACTCTCTTTTTCTACATACACACAGCTGTAATGGTTAATTAGAGCTTTCACAGAAATTTTCACAATGTTCCTTGAACATTTTATTAGATTTTATTTTATGTGAAAAGCAGAGGAGTCCATTGTAATCATTTTGCAGCAGGAAAAAATGCATAATTTACTAGAACTATTTGAGAAAATGTAATACTCAATTAATAATGTCATAATTTAAAGTGCTGTAAATACTTTGGTAGTTACTTCATAATGCACCAAATGCTAAGGAAAAACATATAATCCCAACAAACTGCTATTGAATCAGAAACAGTGTAGCCTATTCAAGATAGTTTTATTGACAGAAATATTTTGAGACAGATGTTCACAGACTTCATGAACTGAGAAAAATTGGTTTGTGATTTGTGTGGTTTGAAAAATATATTTGAATAAATTATAAACAAACAAACAAATAAATAAAAACAGATCTCACATATTCCTTTTGCAAATATATTGAAGAAACTACAGATGATTTATTGCATTCTGGATCAGTATGTTGTATGAACTCAGTCTCTGTATTTCATAAAAGTTACATAAGGACATGATGTGAATCCAGAAAATCATAACCTATTTAAAAACCCATGCTTAAAAGAACTATGGCTTTCCAAATCATGGTAGGTAGGTTTAGCAAACTTAAATAGACACTTACCCTACAGGAGCAAACAGAACATCTGTCTGTCTTCAATGTCCATACTTGGCCATTCCTTTTCAGCCCCCCTTCATGAGGGCAATCACCTGTACAGGAAGGTCCAGATGGACAGAGGCAATCAAATCCCCCTGCCAAGTTTACACAGGCTGAATCATTCCAACAAGTGTGAGTCTTTAAGGCACATTCATCAATATCTGCAGAAGAAAGGAACGTTTATTAAACAAACCTGAAAAATGCCCCTTCCCTGGGAAAGTTAAAAAAAGTATTGGAAATAGATATTGTAGAATTAAAATTCATATCATTTGAAGGTATACTTTTTCTCAAGCCATCTTATTAATGTGAGAGAAAGTAGATATTCCTCAAGTAACAGAATGAGAAAGCGCATTACTGTAATAGAAATTCTAATAGAAAATCTAATGACACAGTATTTGTGAATGCTTAAACATTGATGTGACTACGAGAGTAACTATTATTTGAAATCTAAAATAAATTAATAAATGATGAGTAAAAGAAATTTAATTTAATTTAATTGATTCACTGCATCAGATTCTCTCAAGCAGAAGGACAGAAAAAACAGTCTTAATTCCTTGATGATCATAATCATAACATTTTCACATGTTAGACGAAAGGAAAATGAAAAAATCAGGCATGATTTGGGATTTTAAAAAAATGAAACTGGTTTCCTTCCTTTTAGTGTAAAAATTGTGATTCATTTTGGTTAAGTTATTCTTTTACTCATAGGCATTCTTCTCTTGGAAGTTTCCTTTCTTCTTCATTTCTTGGAATGCATATTTATATATGTACACAAATCTCTATGGTCCTACTGTTCACACAACCACACAATATATTCATATAAACAACGGGTTTATTTACCTCTGCTTGCTGGATGTGTACTCATGCTGAAAATTTAAAAAAAATGTCTACTTGAAGGCCAAACTGTCTATTTTAAGGGCAGAAAGAGCATATGTTCTAAGCTTACAAAATTCACAGTTCAGATTATTTCTAATGCCTTCTCAGCCCTCTTATACAAGTGATGTAGGCAAAGTGGTGTGGATCCAATCATACAACATTAGTGAAGTAGTACTTACACTTCAGACAAGAGCCACTCACTATCAACATTCGGCACCAGAAGCCATATTTACAAATTTCACTCTGAATATTGAGAGAGATGTTATTGTTCTAGGAAATTATAAAGTATGATGTAGAACTGATATAGGTCTCTTCTCACAGTGAAGATCAAACAAACCATCCATCACAAGCAATACAACTCTATCTCAATGGCCTCAAATTTACCATTCTAGTAGGATAAAAGTAGCAAAATCACATGAAGATATTTTCAGGTGCCAAGGAGACAGATTCTTAATTGAGATCTAGAATGTTAAGTGGAAGTGGTAGAATAAAAGGTTTCCCAAAGATTGGATTTCACGAGATTGCTTTATAACAGCTATCTCCAATCTTTCTGACTTGGTGGACACAGGTGGAGGAAGTGGTGATGGAAGGGGAACGTGCTTTTGTGTGCGCACACTACTTTCACAAATGCAGAGTCATGTATATGTTTGTGCTCACCAACAAACTTCTGAGGTGAAGTGCCAATGGTGCTGCGGTTGGCACTGGGTTGCAAATTGGGGCTTGGGGACCCTTGCTTTACAAAACTGTAAATAACCTCCCAATTTCATGTACTTTTAATCTCTGTCATGATCAATGTATGCCTTTAAATCTGCATTTCTGAATTTAAACTAAGCAAGCAAATGAAAATGATTCTTCTCTTTCTCTAAGAGAGATGGCAACTCTAATTAAGAGCTCCAATTATAGGCATATAAGCAGCATGACTAAACCATTTGTTACAGTTTAGGAAGCTCATCCAGAGTTTAGAAGATGATTCAATCCCATCCATATTTTTTCTGGCATTAACCCAGTAGAACCATATTCCTACCTCAGGAGATGAGTCACTTTTGCAACAAATTGGCTATAAGGAAGGAAGCTTTACTAGCTCTGGACCACTGGTACTTTGTGAAGCATTGTTTAGCTATGGTCCATAATCTTATTTATTTATTATTTATTTATTAATCAGATTTGTATGCCGCCCCTCTCCGCAGACTCGGGGCGGCTCACAGCAATAATAATACAATGTAAACAAATCTAATATTTAAGTTAATTTTAAACCCCAATTTACAAACCAATCATAGATACTAGCATACCATGCATAAATTTTATAAGCCTAGGGAAGGGAAAGTATCAATTCCCCCATGCCTGCCGACAGAGGTGGGTTTTAAGGAGCTTACGAAAAGCTAGGAGGGTGGGGGCAACTCTGATATCTGGAGGGAGTTGGTTCCAAAGGGTCGGGGCCGCCACAGAGAAGGCTCTTCCCCTGGGTCCCGCCAAATGACATTGTTTAGTTGACGGGACCCAGAGAAAGTCAACTCTGTGGGACCTAACTGGTCGCTGGGATTCGTGTGGCAGAAGTGCTGTTACACCTCTTCCAAGAAAGAGGTGCAACAGCACTTCTGTTTGAAGCTTTTAATGTTTTTAATACTTTTAACCAGCCCAGAGTAGCTGAAAGTTGGGCAGCATATTAACAAATGATAAAATAATTGGCTCTTATGTCATAACTGGGGTTATGACATAAGAGCCAATTATGTTATGATTTGTTAATATGCTGCCCAACTTTCAACTACTCTGGGCTGGTTAAAAGTATTAAAAACACTAAAAACACAGATACACAACCAGCAGAAGAAGAAGAAGATGATGATGATGATGATGATGATGATGATGATAACAACGATAATAATAATAATAATAATAATAATAATAATAATAATAATAATAATAATTTATTAGATTTGTATGCCGCCCCTCTCCAAAGACTCGGGGCGGCTCACAACAATAAAGATGAAGGAACAAAAATGATAAGAAACCAGTCCTGGAGGGGAACTAAAAAGGAAAAAAGGGTCGTTAGTCATTCTCACTGGGTGAAGAGCCAGATTTTTAGTTTCCTTGAAAATGTTAGTAGGGTGGGGGCCATTTAAACTGGGGAAAGGACTTGTTGCAGAGGGCGGGCACTCTACACAGAAGGTGCACTTCAGGAGCCTGATAGGTGGCAATGTTTAATCAACGGAACCCAAAGTGCACCAATCTTGCCAGACAGAACCAGATAGGCAGATACTGTGGAAGACAGATCAACTTTCAATTAGCTAGGCCCTAAGCCAGGTAGGGCTTTATGGGTACCAACAAGCAGATATTACTGATTAACAGATTTGGAAGTAAGTCATCTAGTCCAAACCTCTTCCCAAGCAGAAGACCCTACACCAGTGATGGAAAACCTATGGCACAAGTGCCACAGCTGGCCCGTGGGGCCATATCTGCTGGCACATGAGCAGTTCCCCAAGCTCAGCTCCAATATGCATGTGTGTGCTGGCCAGCTGGTTTTTGGCTCACACAGAGGCTCTGGAAGGGCATTTTTGGCTTCCAGAGAACTTCTGGAGGGGTGGGTTCCAGGGAAGCCTTTTGAACCTGGGGAGGGTGAAACATCAGCCTACTGGGCCCAACAGAAGTTAGGAAACAGGCCATTTCTGGCCTCCAGAGGGCCCCTGTGGGGTGGGGGCAGCTGTTTTCACCCTACTAGGCATTGAATTATGGGTGTGGGCACTCACACATGCACGATAGCACATGCACACGCTCTTTCAACACCCAAGGAAAAAAAGGTTCACCATCACTGTCCTATACCATTTCTGACAGCTGGCAGTCCAGTCACTTCTTGAAAGCCTCCAGTGATGAAACTCCCACAACTACTGGTGGCAAGCTTATTCTAATTTCCAGAATGAATTTCTCTTTGTTCAGTTTCCATCCATTATTCCTTGTCTGGCCTTCAGGTGCTTTGGAAAATAGCTTGACCCATTCTTCTCTGTGGCAGCCCCTCAAATATTGGAAGACTGCTATCATGTCTCTCCTCATCCTTCTCTTCACTTGAATTGCACTTCGAAGCAAACCAGCAAAAAATCCAGTTACATGGACACACCTAAGCATGTTTCTCACTGCCCATATCATTGCATTCTGGACCAGCTGAAATATTTCCTCATGGGGAAGGAAGGCTAATCATATCAGTAAGATGTTATCAATATGTTGATAAAGTCTTGTTTCTCAGCACTTTGCCATCTAACTCCAAAGAAACAGTCAATTACATTGGCCATTGCTGAAGTTTAAGAAGAAATTAGATATGAATAAGTAAAGTGAAATTAAATCCAGATTAGACAAAGATGCTGGTAGTTAATAGAATTCCATTGCACTGGTCTCTCTCTACTTGTGATCAGACTTTTTAATCACTGAATTTAATATTATTTTCCTTTTCCATCTCATTCTCTCTGTATTGTGATCAAATTATTAATGGCAGATGATCTCAGGGGCTCTGACCTTGAAAAATTGAATTATCTTCTTGCAAGATGTGTTTCCAACTATCAGCAATCAAGCTGCTATTTTTGCTCCACTATACGTTCTTAGTTGCAGCTTTATTTTGTAATAACCTTTTTATATCTAATATTATTTAGATATTTAATTTATATTATTCTATTATTTTATTTTATAATTTCATTGTTTTGTTGTTACATGGTTGTGTTTTATAGCATTCCTGTATAATGATCTGTAGTTGCAACAATAAATTTGCTTAGTCTCCTTAACATGGTGTTTTGAATAAATGAGAAGTTTTTACCCCTATGGGCCCTTTTTCCAGCATGTCAGAGAAACAAACTGGAAATAGAAATAGTTCAGACCTGGCATTTTTACCATTGTATAAATAAATAAACATTTGTTATAAATTATCCATTATCAAGGCTGTGGCCAAATCTGATAGACATCAGAGTGCAAAATCAATATGACCCAAGTACTATAAGCAGTGTTCCCTCTAATTTTTTTGGGGGGGTGGGCGGAAAAGTATAGTGTCTGAGCGGCAGTCCCTTCGGGACTGGGCGGCACAGAAATAATAAATAAATAAATAAATAAACAAACAAACAAACAAACAAACAAACAAACAAACAAAACCCCCACCCTGTTTTGCCTCAGAGAATTTCAAAATAAAATACTGTACTGTGTGTCTATAACAGTGAGCTCATAATAGGGCAACTCTATCAATATCAAAATGCCACATAAATAGTTGAGCTAGTTTCAAACTAGATTTTGATTTTCTTTCTCTCTTCCTGACTCCCATTCTTTTTCTTTCTCTTTTCCTTCCTCTCTTTTTTCTATCTGTTTTTCTCTCTTCCTCTCTTCCTCTCTCTCTCCTTCCCTCTCACTCTTTCCCTCTCGGCTTCTGGGCAGGTTTGGAAAACTCTGAGTTGATGATGATTTTTAAGTGAGCGATTGCTCACTGCTCAGCTTAGAGGGAACTATGCTATAGAGCACAGAAATGCATGATTCAAATGCATAAATATATTAAGACTGACCTTTCTCTTCTGATATAGATACTAGTCTACCGACATATTTATATGGTTTTCTCTATTTCATCTGTTAGAGCAGGAGCTATGTTTACTTAGTTTTGATTTGTGGCTTAAAAAAATACTTAGGGTGATTCATTTGAAGTGATGAGAAAAAGGTCAACTCAACTGCCACATATAACCTGCTCTATTCTGGGTAAATAAAGTCTGTCTACACATGGATGCAAACCCTCACACAAAACCCCTCATACAACTTAAAATATAGTTTGCAATATACTTTGCAATAGTGTTTCCATATTCCAGGAAGATCTTCCTGATAACATGCTATTTTATTTCTGACAAGGAAAATAGGCATAATTTAGACACATTTTAAAGCAATGTCAATCTGCATTTTTTAACACCACGAGAGTAAACTTTTTTATTTTTAAATTTTTTAAATTGAATTTTCCTTTTAAAAAAACATAGAAATTGTATGTACACACTTCAACAAAAATAAACAAACACAAAACTCCCTGAAACAATATAAAAACAGAATTATTACAATAAACACACATCACATACAACCAACTACCGTATTTTGGGGAGTATAAAACGCACCTTAATTTTGGGGGAGGAAAAAAAAGCCTCTGCCTCCTAGAAATTTGCCAAACAGCAAACAACACAGATGTTATATACCGTTTTCTGTGTATTTCTGTGCATGAGAGCCTGACCCATAGAAATAGCAAAGAATTAGAGAAATGTGCATTATGACAGTATATTAATCCCAGAAAGTTTTGTTAAATGTAATCACATTAATTCCTCCCAATTATTTAAATAGAACTACTCCAAACATGAGTAAGTCAGGATTCAACTCAGTGGCCTAATCGTAATATAATACTTAATACTAAAACAGGACGTTTCAGATTATACTTCTTCAGATCTTTAAAATTGATGTGGCTTTCTGGAAGTATTCTCTGCTATTTAAAAGAAGAAAAATAGTACTGGGCTTCTTCAGATCAAACATTTATTTTAAAAAGCTTCTTCACTTTGTTAAGTTGTCTAGAACAGTGTTTTTCAACCAGTGTGCCGTGGCACACTAGTGTGCCGCAAGACATGGTCAGGTGTGCCGTGAAGCTCAGAGAGAAAGAAAGCAAGAGAGAGAGAAATCAAGAGAGAAAGAAAGCAAGAGAGAGAGAAAGCAAGAGAGAAAGAAAGCAAGAGAGAGAGAAAAAGCAAGAGAGAAAGAGTGAGTGAGAGAGAAAGAGAACAAGAGAGAAAGAAAGCAAGAGAGAGAGAAAGAGAACAAGAGAAACAGAGAGAGAAAGAGAGAAAGAGAAAGAAAGAAAGAAAGAAAGAAAGAAAGAAAGAAAGAGAGAGAGAGAAAGAGAGGGAGGGAAGGAGAGAGAGAGAAAGACATAGAAGGACGTAGGGAGCGAGAGAGAAAGAGAGCAAAAAAGAGAGGAAGGAAGGAAGGAAGAGAAAGAAAGAGGGATGGAGAGAGAGAGAAAGAAAGAGGAAGGAAGGGAGAGAAAGAGGGAGGGAGAAAGAAATAGAGCAAAGGGGAGG
The DNA here is from genome assembly GCF_031021105.1 of Erythrolamprus reginae. Taxonomy (NCBI): domain Eukaryota; kingdom Metazoa; phylum Chordata; class Lepidosauria; order Squamata; family Dipsadidae; genus Erythrolamprus; species Erythrolamprus reginae. The sequence goes on along the minus strand of NC_091950.1, from coordinate 109,850,484 downwards.
AAGAGAGAGAGAGAATGTTTTTGTCCAAACTTTGTTTAGACCCCCCCCCCCCCTCGCTCAATGTGCCCCAGGGTTTCATAAATGTAAAAAATGTGCCACGGCTCAAAAAAGGTTGAAAATCACTAGTCTAAAACAATAATAAAACAGTCTGTAAACAATAAGTCTAACAGGTTGAACATTCTATAGTTCATTTATAGATACTGACTTACCTCCTTGCAGCAAACCCCCCCGCCCCCCCCACCAGCCAGTTTCAGCCTTTGCCTCTCCCTGGTGCAGCAATTGGTCTGAGTGCAGTTTTAATTTCACTTTCATTTTGTTTGCCCACAACTTCAATCGATCAGCTGAGTGTCAGGAGGCAGGTAATCAGTGGCTTGTGCTAATCAGGCTCGGCTGCTGTTTGCTGTAAGGAGGCAAATTGCTGCAAGGGGGTAAATTACTCTTTAAGGGTGGCTGGGTGGGGCTATATTCAGTGGATAAGATGCAACCAAGTTTTCATCCTCTTTTGGGGGAGAAAAAGATACATCCTATACTCCAAAAAAACATGGTACATATTTAATGCCGACCAATACAAACCCTTACAATGAAATCATATTTGTTTAACGACCTATTGATTATTAGCTATTAGTTTAAACTTTTGTACATTTGGTTATTCTAAAATTTGTCATCTTATAAATTAAATCTATTGGATTATGGACTTTTATTTCAACTGTTATTTTATTCAATTCATATTTGCTCCTATTATGAATATAAATATAACAACATATAAGTACAGTAATACCTCGTCTTACAAACCTAATTGGTTCCCAGAGGAGGTTCGTAAGGCAAAAAGTTCATAAGACGAAACATTGTTTCCCATAGGAAACAATGTAAAATGAATTAATGCGTGCAAGAAAAAAAACGCAAAAAAACGCCACTGCCCGGCTGTCACCTTTTGAAACAGCCTGGCGCTTCTCAGCGTTCTCCCAATGCCAAACCCGGAAGCCCCACCGCCCAGCTGTCGCCTTTTGAAATAGCCGGGGGGCTTCTCGGCGTCCTCCCAAACCCGAACGCCAAACACAAACTTTTGCCGAACTTCCGGGTTCGGCGTTCGGGAGGCCACCGAGAAGCTCCGCCGCCCAGCTGTTGCCTTTTGAAACAGCCAGGGGCTTCTCGGCATTCTCCCGAATGCCAAACCCGGAAGTTCGGCAAAGGTTCAGGGTCGGCATTCAGGTTTAGGAGGACACTGAGAAGCCCCGCCACCCGGCCGTTAGCTTTTCAAAAGAGCCGCGGAGCTGTCGGGCCAGTCGGGAGTCTAGAAAGTAGGTGGGGAATCCCAATAGGGAATACCATGGGCGGAGCTTTGACGTCACAAAGATGTCCTTCCTGGTCGGCCGAAACGTCATCAGACATGCTAATGAGCCGCTCCAAGTCCTCGGAGAAGGGTGGCATATAAATAAATAAATAAATAAATGAATGAATAAATAAATAAATAAATAAATCCAGTTTAGGAGTGCAGGATGGACATATATATGGAAATGAAGAATTTTCTTGTAGAAATGTGGCTATCTGCTTTGTTATGTTGAGGCAGGTGCGATGAGCTGATTTGATGCAGATGTGGCATTTCTTGTACCCTTCATGATCATTGACGTTGGCATTGCATTTAAGTCATGGTTGTTTTCCAGACTTTTTGCTTGGAGGGCTTGGGGGGTTTTTTGGCTTGGCATGTTAGGTCTCAGTAATTTATTGCCTTATAGCAAGAAGTTTGGAGGGAGAAGGATTTGGAATATTAACAGCTCCTTTGTGAGCAAAAAAAAAACTCAGCAAGAAGGTTGGAAGAAGAAGGAATGATTGTTTTAAAGTAGCTTCTGTAACAATATAGCAACAGTATTCAACAAATAGTAATAAAAATGTTTTAGTCCAGAGTTTGGCAAGAAGAAAGATCAGAGTGGATCCAAAGTAAGCTGTAGTTTATTTAAGCTTTATACTTAAGCATGCAAGGGTGGGGAGGAGTTTTCCCCCTCAAAGGCTTTGTTTGTTATGGAGCTTCTTTGTTAGGGAGCAGGCTGGGGTAATGTACACATACACACTGCTGGGCAAGGGGATTTTTCCCCCTTCAGTTGGTTACTTCTTTAATGGGGCTGAAGTTGGTAGCTTTGTTTGACAGCTGATGTTGATAGCTTTGTTAAAAGAAAGGAGAGTAGATGGGATAACGTACACACACAGAGCCATGTAAACACACACTGGGTCAAATCTCAGTCTCACTGGATTTGATGATTGAGGGCCCTTTGTGATTGAGTGATTGAGGGCCCTTTGTGATTCTGTATGAGCCTTGCTGAATCTCGTGGGGCTTTTCACTGCAATTCCTTCCAGGTAGAATTGCCTCTTCACTTCCCTGTCTTCATTGTTTAAAGGTTCTCCCCTTATTTTAAAAGGCTTTTCCCTACTTTTGGTCTTCAGCAATGGGACTAGGTGTCTGCCTCCATTGCCATCTTTTCAAACTGAACATGTAAATAACAATGTATGAAATTTAGATGTAGATCTCTGTGAAAATGATGTTTAAAGACAAAGGACAATAAAAAATAAAATTTCAAAAAAAAAGATGCACTTACTCTAAAGATGCATAATTTGGGAAGGGGGTTATCCTAGATTTCAAGCTCTGTTCTCAGTGACATATTGAAAATTATGCCTAACTGTAACTGGTAAACAAGTCATCTCTGTAAGGAGCCAGATTGGTCTAGTGGTTAAGGCATCAGGCTAAAAAACAGGAAAATGTGTGTTCTAAGTCTCAACATAGGCATGAAAGGTGATTGGATATTTATTTTATTTATTTATTTGATTTTTATGCTGCCCTTCTCCTTAGACTCAGGGCGGCTTACAACATGTTAGCAATAGCACTGTTTAACAGAGCCAGCATATTGTCCCCACAATCCGGGTCCCCATTTTAGCCACCTCGGAAGGATGGAAGGCTGAGTCAACCTTGAGTTTTTGATAAGATTTGAACCGCTGACCTACAGATCTACAGTCAGCTTCAGTGACCTGCAATACAGCACTCTACCTGCTGGGCCACCCAGGCTTTAGGCTAGCCCCTATCTTTCAGCCCAATTCACCTCATGAGGTTTTTGTTGCGGAGAGTATAGGAAGATGAAGGAGTATTTGGGTATTATTGCTATCTTGATTTATTCATAAAAATAATAGAGGCTGGGTAAAGAAAAAAAATTTTTTAGAGAATGAATGAATGAATTAATGAATTAATGAATATTCCCCCCTGACTTTAGTAGCTTGCCTTAAAAACTTCATAGCAACATAGTCTATAAAGGTTGTCTTTGAATATACTGCTAAAACTGGAACTAGTGTTGAACAAAGCTGCCTGTTAACTAATTGGTACATTTCAATGGCATCATGTATCATTGTTTCTTAAAAGACTGCACAGGTAATCTGTGACTACCTAATTGAATGTGATATTCTATATTCTATAAAGCCCTAACTATCCCAGGAGCCAGATTTTTTTAAAAAAAAGATACCTGCTTTTCAAAATGCCACAAAATTAGAGAGAGACAATATCAGCACAAGAGAAAAAAGTTAGCAAAATTCAAAACAGCTCAGGAATATTCTAAATTTTTAAACATGCCTCTGGACTCAAAATGGAACTGAGAAGCATTCTGTAGGTACCTGAAACTCATTGGTTTGTTTGCATTCTGGCATATAGGTATTTTTAAAAATATATTGACCATACATTATGGCACGGGTGTCAAAATTGCTGGTCACATTGCCATCATGTATCACAATATCTTTTCCCTTCATGTAGCTTGGGTGGGCATGGGCTGTGGGCCACTAGTTTGATGCCCCTGCATTATGGAAACTATAATATTTCTGAAACTCCAAATATGTTCATTAGATCAAGCTACTTAGGAATACGTATAATGTGAAAGCAGATATAATGAGCTTAAAACTTAATATCTGAATATAGTATATACATGTTCTGTTCAATATTTGTCACTGTATTCTTATAAATTTGGGTACATTCTGTGGAAGTGCATTTATGAAATTATAAACCAAATGAGAGAATGGAAAAGAAAGCAACAAATTTACTTATGGAATCTGACAACTTATTGGAATTCTTAAAAAGTAGAAAAACGAGGAACAGGCTTAATGCTAATTGCATTCGCAATTAGAAAATAATGATATAAACAGATTTTGAGTAAATAACATATTTTTCTCTCCTTCTTCATTTGGACCTTACATATACTTATTCCTGAACAAAACTCTAGGGAAATCACCTGAAGAAATGAAGTATTCAGTATCACAATGACTAATTTCTACTGCAATATAGTTTGATTAAGGATTGTGTTCCAGACTTCATGTCCGAGACTAAGATGCTTTTGATTTTCATGTAATTTGTATCTCTATTTAGCAAAGGTTGTTTGCTAAAAGTAAATTTCAATCAAACATAAATTTCCACAGGAAACTAGCTCACAAGACTTCAGCTCAGCTATAATTTAGATGGCAGAGTGCAAATCCTAGTATGCCTATTCAGGTATACAATCCATCGAGTTCAGTTAGCATACATACAAGTAAATGACTATCAGATTAGCGTCCTTATCACAATTTGTAGTATGGCTTGTGGGCCCTCTAATAATGAGAGAAAATTCTATTAGGATTGCAAAACTGATTTTAACTTCCCAATGCATCTCGCAGACGAGAATGCCATTATTCTTCATACTGATCATTTTTCCAAATTTTGCAATGCCTTTTTCAATTTAAGTACAAAAAGGAAAAGAAATGGGGTGTATAATATATGTATAGTAGAGAAAATTGGGTACCAAAGTTATCTGTGAGAAAATTATATGTAAAATATGAACGTTCATGGTCTTTCCACTTGCAGACAAATGCACAAGCTAGAGGAAATAGAGTTATGACTGAATGAATATATCTAAGGTTCATAAAGATTGATTTCTCCATTCCTAATACAAACTATGTGATTGTTGAAAGGTAATGTAATTTAGTTCTTTCTGAATCATTAAGGGAAACTTAAGACCTCAAGACTAGTTTGATCACCAGATGTATTTTCCTTGACACTCAGGTTTTTTAAAATAATACAGCATAAATCTTGGTGAAAAGTTCTGATGTCTCAGAAAGTCTGTTATGCCTTAATTATTTCTAATGCAAGTATTATCCAGTAGTGACTTTGGAGACACTCAAATGTAAATAATTAGCTTGTGAAAGGGTCGTTATAAACCATTACCTCTGGCCAAACTGACAAGAATCCTTCATCAAGATAACATGTTTCTGACTTAGTAGGACACTCTATTGACTTTTCTGCTTGCTTTGTCCCAAATGAATTCAATGTGCTCCAGTTAGTTCGATTTTCTTTTCTTTAAAGTTCTTATCACAAAGCATCTTATTTTCAAACCCATTTTTGCAGAGTTGTTAAAGACCAAGAGCTATCAAGCAACCCTAATTAAATTCTTGGAATTCCAGCAATTTAGTTATTTATTTTATTCATTTGTATCTCACCTATATTATTTTTGCAAAAAAACCTGAAGGTGGTAAACATATTCACCACATTTACTTCCTTCAGTTTTCCACACAGGAACAAATCTGTGAGGTAAGTTGGTCTGAGCAAGTATGATTGGCTCAAGATCACTCAGCTGGCTTATACAGCTAAGGCCACTATAACTCATGAGCTCCCTGTTTCTATGATATGACTGAACCACTAGATCAAACTTTCTCTCTAATTAATTTTTTTGTAAAAAGGAAATATTGTGCAAGAGGAAGGCCGTGTACAATCATCAGTCTATAGGTTTCTATTTGTCGATTTCCACCAAGTCCCAGTGATGAGAAGATTCAAAGACTCTAGAATGATAGAAAATCTAACTTAATCAAAACCTTAACATATTTTACTAAGCTATTATTTTGAATCATGGCTATGAATACATTATCTCTTGCAAATAATTTGCAGCTGTGCCACATGAACATACCTCATCCCTAGTGCAGCTTGTTATCTGGCTCACCTTTGAAAACCCCCAGTTTTTCCTTCTTCAAGACATTTGAATCTAGCCAGCTCAATCACGTCTAGTTTTAAAAAAAAACACTATAGATTTCCCTTTGACAGCTTCCTGTGTCAGGCTATCATGAGAAGCAAGATCAAGCAATAGAAGGAACAGAAATACCAGGAATGTTGTTGTAGGATAGAATACCAGGAACTTGAAAGCCTGTCAGAATCTCTCTCTCTACCATGTCATACCAAACAATATTCAGGCATATTGGTACGAAACTGAATTTCTTAGCATGGAGTAGAATGTCTAAACTTCCAGCCTGCAAGCCGGATGAGTCACATGCTGACCACTGGGAGTTGGAATAGAGTTTTTTCAGGTGGGAAGAGGGAATAGGACATCTTACTCCTTAGCATTAGCGCATGTTAATAATAATATAAGAAATAAAAAATCATCTGATGGTCATTAAAAAAAAATCCTTCTTAGCAAGCACCTAGAAGCCAAGAGGAATATATGTGCCAAGTTTCAAGTTTGCTGTTCTGGAAATTTCATGATGATGGATTCCATTTTTTTTTCAGGAATTCTCTTAAAAATGTATTGCTCCCTTTCGCATCCCCAAAACCAATTCCACATTTGTAGCAGCAAGGGAGGGAGAGAAAACACACAAACACAAACACACACAGAGAGAGAGAGACTACCCAGGAGAAGTATCCAATGCCGTAAAGGTCAAGAAATTGTTGAACTGCATTATATAAGTATATTTAATGCATATAATAAATAAAATAATACCCATTGACTGCAGTTCTACTTAGCAATTGTATTTATTTTTCATTGATTTAAATTTGCTTTTTTTTAATTACATACATGGGCCAAAATCACTTGCTGAGCTATAAAAATTTAAAATATATTTTTTTTGCCACTTTTAGCAACATCGTAGCTAATTTATCCCTAGGAGAAACAAGCAAGGGTCATGGTTTGTTCTTTCATTCATTTGCTAGCAGAGCTGGTCAGTGATGGGCTGCCAAAACTTTCACTACCGCACTGTGGGCATGGCTTATTTTGTTTGTGTGGCTTGATGGTCATGATTGGGTAAGAGAGGCTTGCTGGCTTCACAATCATGTGACCGGGGTGGCTTAAAGGTCATGTGACTGGGTGGGGATGGCTTACTGACCAAGATAGGTTTTCAAATAGGTGCTTGGACTATTTTTCAGTTGATTAAGTCACATTATTTGAATAGCCACAAAAAGGACAAATGATAGACAGCATTATTTGTTCAGGAGTACAGTAACATTTTAAGGTTTTGTACTGAACCCTTAAGGTTCATTATAACAGATTAGGCAAGTAGCTCAAATTTCTTTAATTGCTATAAAAGGTCAGTTCTAGATAATGATTAAAATGATTAAAGCATTTATGGGTAAAAATAATCTATTTAATTCTTTCCTATTTTTAAAGTAATGAAAGATCATACTAAGGTACTAGAGAAAGAAGGACAATAAAAAACTCTTAAGTATTCAATAAATAGTGCATAAACTTACTACCTCCATTGCATCTGTTGTCTGTCTGTTCCCCCCTTGTGAGGGCAGCAGCCTATTACTGGAACTGGTCCAAAATTAATGAGGTAGTGATGCTATGCAAATATACTTCTCCTGAGTATGAACATTAAAAAGACCATCTACCAGCCGCCCCGAGCGGAGAGGGGCGGCATATAAATCCAATAAATCTAATCTACAGCTATGCTGTGTTATTCTCTTCAGGTTTATGTTTATAATACAGTGAATGAATTACTACAATATGGCCTAAATTTGAGCCATCTAAAGATTTTGCTATCAGAAGCAGAAACTTACATTTATTATATAATATTACATTTTTTCCAGAGAGGGCCTTTTTAATGGCATTTAAAAGTATGAGTTAATTGTTTATACAAAAATTGTTTGATAAAATCTGCATAAAGAATCAGAGGTCAGGTAAACTGAAAAGCTAGAGTGTGTAAACAGTGCTACTGTTCTGCCAAAATATAAATGGCCCAAGTTGGATAAGGAGAAATCTCATCTATATTAGAATAAGTTTATATTCATTCTCTTAAAAATAGTAAATTGAACAGTCAAAAGGAAATAGTTCAGACAATGAAAATAAGTCTGTCCTTAAAACGTCATTTTGTCATCCCTTTGCACTACAGAATTAAATAGTTCACTTCAGTAAAGATTTAATTATGCCTCATTTGTTGGTTGCCAAGAAGAAACTTTTGGGAGATGAAGCTGCCAGGAACTGTTGAGAACAACGACTCTTTCTAATGAAACAATTCCAAAAAGCATAATTACTATGTGAAAACACATTCATCAAAAACTTTGTTTTCCCCACTCCAAAATTAAAAATTCAAATGAATGCCTTCAAAATGACTAACATTATCAATAAAAATCATCTATTTATCTGTGCAAATTATGATGAGAGAGTGGAAGGGAAGGAAGGAGGGGGAAATCTATATATTACTAATGGTCTTGTGCCTACTTAAATAAATTGATACTTTCAAATTTTCAATTGGGTGAAACATAGCAGAGCAATAATTTTTTAATCAACCTACAGTGGGCTAATTTGAAGAAGGCATCCAAAATCTAGGACCCATGATTCCTGCGGTTTTGAAATTTGGTAACCCAGTGCCCACTTCAGTATCACAATGCTTTCTGACTAAAATTCTCAGAAATCTGTAGGTTTATGGTGCATGGGAAGACGAAAGGGATGAATCTTCCTCTGTCTGGTTTTTGCAATCAATTGTTGGAACTGAAGACAAAATCTGAAATCTTTTAACAACAGTGTTGAATAAGGAAAAAATGAAGGACCGTCTCAAATGCCTGCTTGAAGGATGGTTGGGAACACTGATGGTCCACATATGTCCTCTTAATTCCTGGAGGAAATTAGCCTTTGGGAATACGCCAAAATAGGGAACCGGCATGAGTTTTCAATACAGCCCAGAGTTCCTGTTGTTCCCCTGCCCACAATAAAGTGGTAAGCAATTCTGTAGATTTGGGAATGAAAAGGTCCCTCCATCACGTAAGATGAAATGGCCTCAGCCTTTATTACATGTGGAATGAAGAATGACCCAATGTTCACAAGTCATCTAGTTATTATTTATGAACTGTCTAGAACTGAGAAACATTTTTCTTGACCAGCATTAAGAAAATGTACAGCAATTCAACCATTAAAACAAGGCATATTTTTAGCTCTTAATAACAGTAATTAATCAAAGCAGATAATTTTGGAAAAAATTCAGAGGTAGTCAGTGAAAGGAAACAAAACTCATCCGTAGATCACAACTTCAACCCAATTCCATTAAATAGTAATTTTCAACTTAGACATATATAAAAATTTAAAAATATTTTGTGAAAGGGATGCTTGGGATGGGGAAATGCCTACAGTCACAATACTGGGACTCATAGGAGATGAGTATCGGCAACTATTGATGCCCTACAACAACAAAAGAACTTGCTTCTTACTGCTATTATTATCTGTCTCCAAAGGTGATCTAGCTGCCCATGATAATTTACCTATATTTTGATTTTTTTAAACTATAAAGGACCCAACAGTTGTTCAGGAAAATTTCTGGAGATTTGGACAGCTACAGTCTTAATACAGAGGGATTTCAGTTTGGGGAAGGTTAATACCTATTGTTTTATGTTTGGGAAGGGGGAGATTTATGGCCATTCTTTAATTAGTTATTTTTCTGGAATATATTGATTACTTTAGATGCCAGGTTTTAAGTATACCAATTATATGCATTTCAGTGAAAGCAGTGTTAAAATATGACTTACGCATTTATTTTCTAAGAGTGTAATATGATCATCCAGATTTCTTTCTTTACTTTTATTAATATTTAGAGAATGTTTTAGACATAATTAATATTCATTTTAGATATATTTAATTAATTCCAATAGGGCATATAATTGGAACTTCTAAATATACTGCCAGCAAATGGATATAATATTTTATAATTCCTAATTGGAAATTGAATGCCTGTTTAAACCAAACATTTATTTTCATTCCACAATTCTATTTATACATTTTTATTTGGCTTGTGTCATACTACAAGAGTGGTTGTTAATATATGATTTATTTCAGAAGCATTTATTTCAGAAGCACCTCTTCAAGGATGTCTCACTTCCTCCCTACTCTTAGTTAATTATTTAATCCTACACTCACCCACACTAGCACAAGTTGGGTAATGAAATATCTGTAAGCAAAGAACCAAGTTCAGAGGACATCAAGGACTCCACAGTAATAGCACATTTTAAAATAACTGGTATGGTTTTAGAAGCACCAAAATATGAATAATGTCAGTCAGGAAACATTTAATGCTGTTGCATTTAAAATATCCATTGACATTAGATGCTCTTTCTCTTTTAAATTGCAGTTTATTGTTTAAACTGCATGATAATTTCAAAACCAAAGACAATCAAAAAGCATTTTTTTCAAGTGAGATGTAGTGATACCCAGGGGTGGGCTACTGCCCAGACCGGGGGGAATGCAGTGGGGTAGCAAAAATGGAGCTCCACCCCAGAGCACCCAATTTGCACTGAAAGATGTTGAAAGAAAATGCAGGCCATCCTGCACAATGTGGTAGTGAAAATTTTGGTGGCCCTTCACTGCTGAATATAAAATAGTATATATGATAAAATAAGAACATCCTTCTGGTTCCTACAAAATGGAAAACAAAATTTTATTACTGAGATCTTTGTAAGAACTATTCGATATGAGAACATATAAACAAAACTGCAATTCTACATACTGTACATTCACATACAATATATTCAGTGGGTTTCAATTCTGACAATAATCCTTGGTATAATTATAATCCTAGGAACACTTTGATTGCAGTAAATTATTTGGATTTGAATAAAAACATTAATCATATTGAAATAAGTTACAATAATTGATACAATGCGAAGAGAATAATGAAAAATTAAATTATTCATGTTCTGTCAAACAATTGTTAAATGAAAGCTTAATATATAATATTTCTTATATATTTACAGAAAATATTTTTAAACTTTAAACTTTAAAAATAGGTACATATCTCTATTCTGTACCATCTAACTATCTTTAATCTGCTTAGGATGACTGAAATTTCTTGAACTGTAATGTTAATATGTCAACAAGGTGCTATGTAGGTGTAGCTTTCATTTACCTTTCCTACCGGTTCGCATCACGCAAATCACCTGGAAATGACCTTCTGCATATGCACAGAAGCCTTTGCACATGTGCAGAAGGATTTTCTTTTGTAAGCTGTGGTGACCGGAGAACCAGTTTGGGAGCACAGACTGCTGGTCATTGCTGCCAGTTGAGCGAGTGGTGATAAATTTCCACTCCCGGCTCTAAAGAACCAGCCCGAACTGACAGCAACCCACCACTGGTGCTATGGTTGGGAAAATTGTCTGAGACCAATTTATGTTACAAAAAAATAGTAGTGTTTTAGAAACATAGAAGATTGACGGCAGAAAAAGACCTCATGGTCCATCTAGTCTGCCCTGACACTATTTCCTGTATTTTATCTTACAATGGATATATGTTTATCCCAGGCATGTTTAAATTCAGTTACTGTGGATTTTCAAACCACGTGTGCTGGGAGTTTGTTCCAAGCATCTACTACTCTTTCAGTAAAATAATATTTTCGCACGTTGTTTCTGATCTTTCCCCCCAACTAACCTCAGATTGTGCCTCCTTGTTTTTGTGTTTACTTTTCTATTAAAAACACTTCCCTCTTGAACCTTATTTAACCCTTTAACATATTTAAATGTTCCGATCATGTCCCCCCCTTTCCCTTCTGTCCTCCGGACTATACAGATTGAGTTTTTGAGACTAGGTCCTGGGTTTGGGGTGAGGACAGATATCTGAGCATCAAAAAAATCAGAATGTGGAACAGGATGGCCTTTTTGTTTCTCCTAGTATAGGAGTTCCTATGGTTTTATGACTTAATTTACTGATTAAAAAACTGACATGACCATCTACTATATTTTATGTGCTGTAAACATGGGCCTCTTACAACAACAACAAAACCAAGCAGAAAACAGTATGAATGGGCATCTCAACAAAAATAACACCCAGCAGGCTCAATTATGCTCCCCAATACATAAAGTTACAGTCATTGGGATTCAGCTTTCCTTTATCCAAATTCTTGGAGAAAGAGTCAGCTTTTTAACAAGCAGCTTTTTAAGGCAGTAAGCATGGTTTTATTTCATTTGCCAAACAGGATTTCACAGTGCAGTTTAGAATTCATCTCATTATGCCTACCAAAAGAATATTCCTTCTTCTGTAATGGTAAAAGTTTCCTGCATTAAGGCTCTTTCACTGATCAAAGCATTATTTAATTAATTAACTCAACCATTAAGCAGGATGGGACAGATTCTAGCGATCTGAATGAGCGCCAAATTATTGCCATCATAATATTTTGATTCCTCAAGATATGTTAACCTCAAGAGGAAAAATCTCATTTTCTGTTCCACTTCAGACAACAAAATGGCTTGGGGTAGCCCTATGAGATAGATGAGATAGATAATACTCATGAGTTGTTACACATGCATGCGTGTACTATTTATAACTGTACAAAGGTTAAATTAATTATAAGGGGTTATTCAACTCATACAGGCAATAGAAGTTCACTTCATTATATTATGTACTAGGTTCTTATTATCATGCTAACCATATCCATCATATTTCTACCTTTTGTTTGGATGAAATAATCTCACCCCACCAAAACACCATACAACATAATACAACAACTACTGCCTGGTTCATTTAGGGCCAGTCACTCTCAGCCCAATACACCTCATGGGAGAAAATAGGAGGCAGGAAAATTAAGTATGTTTGCTACCTTGAGTTTTATATATTAAAAAGTTTGGATAAAATCTAATAATAACTGCAACTCAAAAGAAATATATTTACCAGCCCATCACTAAGTTCTCCACCACCACTTACTGCTTCCCATAGAAATTATTCTAGTCATTCCACAAAAAAGAAAATTGTTTGAAGCTCAAGTTTAACAAGGAAGCTCTTAAGTGGCTTTTGCTGCTGTGATTGACAATGAACATGTAAAACATAAACCCTAGGAGTAAATCCAGTCAAAACTGCCCATTATTTGGGTTAAAAAGCAGTTATAGTAACTGGCAGGATGATAAAGCAGAGTAGCAAGTTAAAAGATTAATATTAAAATGTTCTAGCATGATTGATAATGTTGAATCATCTACTTATGATTCGTGTTCTCTTGAGGTTATTTTATGAATCCGATTTATTTGCCAAAATCTCAGCTCTTACTTGATGCCATCAATCCTTCACTGAAGTAAAGTCCTTCACATGAAACATTATCTTATCCTTTGTGATGATTTTCTAAGGCTGTGATAGATCTCAGAAATCCTAGTGATCAATGATCATTCTGAATCCTAGTACTTCGGCCTTTTGCAGTGGATTTTTTTTTTCTGAGAATGTCTATCTTTTGGATTTCTCCATTTGTAAGTGTGCATAGAGAAACATACTTTAACTGATACAATTTTTTTCCAAGCTAATATTGATGTTGCCAAACATTTTCAGAAAAGATATGTCCTTGCAATATTCATATTTTACTTTAGGTTCACAGTTATTTTGGAAGCCAATGGAACTACAATATGAAAACAGTGAGTTGTTCCTTTAGTAGTCTTTGGAAACAAATTATCTGAAATACTTTTAAAATGGTTACAGTTTACATTACATAGCTATAATTGTTACTTAATTGTTTGTAAGAGGCTAGATAAATAGACTAAAACATAATTTAATCTCTTTGGCACATAGATATAGTAGCAGATGGCTTAGCAATGCTATTTAATTAAAATAACCTCATTAATTTAATATTCTATTTACACTTTATACCTAGTAACAAAAGTGGCTAACCTTATAAACCTCCATATCACTATGCAGATCAGAAAAGGGGGAAATACATTTGTAAAATAAAATAAAAGCAATGTGAGACCTACTCTCAATCCTATTAACCTTCAGTCCTCATTTCATTATCTTCCAGCCTTAGGTGATCATGAAGAATGTTCTGGGTCCAATGGACTATTTTTCCTTTAATAAAGCATGTACTTATGCAAATTTGAAGTGCATACAACATTTATGTTGTGCATACATAGTTTGAGAGCTAGATTGATGTAGATGTTATGGTATCAGGCTGGAAACCGGGGGAATGTAAGTTTTAGTCTCACTTTAGGGTATAAAAGCCATTTGAATGACTTTGGACCAGTCACCGTCCTTCAACCCATCATGACAAGCCAGTTGGTGAATTTCTGCACAAGCAATGGATCAACACTCAGTCTGAAAAAAAGGATACTCTGCATTTGCAGGAAAAACATAGAAAGAACAAAGATGTGTTGTTCCACTTTGCCAGCAGAAATGTGTGCACTCTGTGTTGATATCTTGTTTAGGCAAAGGCTTGGTTTGTTAATAAATAATAATAATAATAATAATAATAATAATAATAATAATAATAATAATAATAATTTATTAGACTTGTACGCCGCCCCTCTCTGAAGACTCGGAGCCAGTGTTTTAGGCAAAAATAAAATTCATGTGATTTATCTGGCTGACTCTTGATTTGTTTTTCTCTCATTCTCTTGACTTCATTTATCAAGTTCCATGTAGGACCCCAAACATCTAGAATTAGACTACTTTATTTGGCCAAGTGTGATCAGACACACAAAGAATTAGTCTCTGGTGCAGAAGCTCAGAGTTCTCTGGTGCAGTGCTCAGTGTTCATGCAAAGCAACAGGATAATGATAACCATCATCATATATGATGATGATGATATGAATATGTTGATGATCATAATCATCATAATATCAGTAGGAGGTGAAATAAGATGGATGATACTAATGCTATAGCCACAGGTATATGTTCATAGACATTATAGGTAAATACTCATAGACATTAGACAGCATTATGAGCTGGGGTGGCGCAGCAGGTAGAGTGCTGTACTGCAGGCCACAGAAGCTGACTGTAGATCTGTAGGTCAGCGGTTCAAATCTCATCACCGGCTCAAGGTTGACTCAGCCTTCCGTCCTTGCGAGGGTAAAGTGAGGAGCCGGATTGTGGGGCAAATAGGCTGGCTCTGTTAAACAGTGCTATTGCTAACATATTGTGAGCCGCCCTGAGTCTGAGGAGAAGGGCGGCATAAAAATAGAATAGATAAATAAATAAATAATGAGAATTAGGTGTTTAGCAGACTAGTGGCTGAGGGGGAAAAAACTGTCCATGTTGTTAGTTATTTTGTCCTGCAATGCTCTCTAGCAAAATCCCAAAGGGAAGAGTTGAAACAGTTTGCATCCAAGATGTAAGGGATCTGCAGATATCTTCTCAGCCCTATTTCTGGCTCATACAGTGTACATGTCCTCAATGGAAGGCAGACTGGCTGTAATTGTTTTTTCTGCATTCTTTTGGAGTCTGCACTTGTCCTGTTTGGTTGCTGTACCAAACCAATTATAGAAGTACATATGACAGACTCAATAATTCCAGCTCCTGAACTTTCTGAGTTAATGCAGGAAAAACATTTTTGTTGTGCCCTTTTAATGATGGTAATAAAGTTAAGTGTCCATTTGAAGTCCTGGGAGATTAAAGAACCCCAAAATTTGAAGGATTCTACTATTGGTACTATGCTGTCAAACCCAGTAAGAGGTGACAAAATAGAAGGACTCCTCCTAAAATCCATTCTCATCTTTACAGTTTTAACTGTATTCAGCTGTAGATGGCTGCATCACAGGATCAGTTGTTCAAACTCCCATTAAACTCCAGATTCACCACAAACACTTATTTTACAAAGTTATGGAACATATTTTCTCTATATGTTGAATGCTTTTTGTCTATGTATCTTTGAAGAGAGGTTAGAACAGTAATGTTTTCTGTATGAGAATGAATTTGGACTAGGTAGGTGACTTCTTTATAGATTAATATTACTACTGTGCAGTATTAAGTTTTGGGATTTAATTATGTATTTATTTTCCCTGTGCTTTGTTTGTTGATTGTTTGGTTGGTTGGTAATCAAACAATGTATCTGTATCTGTTATTGGTTTGCAAAGTGAATGTGATTTTAAAATCAATATTTTAAAACCACATTCAAAAAGAAACATCAGTAGTTTGTGCTATGCTGATGATACTCTGAAAATGCAAAGACTCTACAAGCTCTAGTGATAGAAATTAAGGAGCATAATAAAAATCATACAACGTAAGTTGTTAAATAGAAAGTAGAGATTTTAAGTATATTCACTGCCTTGAGTTCTTTATAAAAATAATAAAGTCAGGATAATGAAACCCCACCCACCCCATTTAATAGTAAATATTAAGATTTACTATTGATAGCTTTCCTTCATTTCTCTCTCTCTTCTTGTTCTCAGTTGGGTTACAGATATTATTTACAGATTGCTAAAGATGTATTTTGCTGAGAAATTGGCTATGGAATGATTTATAGTACTCTTACTTTAATTGTATATAGAAGTTGCATATTTTCAATATTCTCATTTATCATAATTGTTTAATTATATAACAGTTTTAAATTACTTTTACTATGTTTCTTACAATATTATATTGTAAGAAACTATGTCTGTATGAGAGAGAGAGAGAGAAAGAGAGGGAGAGAGAGAAAGAGAGAGAGAGAGAGGAGGGGAGAAGGAGAGGGAGAGAAAGAGAGAAAAGTACATGCTACTTATCCCAAAAGCTATTACCGTAATCTTTATCACAAATTATGCTGACATATTTTCAATGAACTATTTCTTAGATACATTAAGCAAATTGCAATAGATTGCATCATATTTTAATGTATGAGACTTTCCTCTAATATGAAAAAAAAAATCCTTTCTTGCTAGCATGACTACACTTTGTCAAAAATATTTTGATGTAAGTTGACTAGATTTGTTTATCTGACAGAGGAACAATGATTTCTTTCCATATCCTGGATTTTTTTAACCAGAGCAGATTCCCAGAGAATACCATATCTATGCTGGTTCTGTTAAAAAGTGCTATTGCTAACATGTTGTAAGCCGCCCTGAGTTTAAAGAGAAGGGCGGCATAAAAAAAATTAAATAAATAAATAAATATCTGTTCTAGACTAAAACAGAGGAGGCCCTGTATAAAAGATCACTTTAATACGGAATGCATGCCAGACAGGCAGGTACAGGCTTAAAGAAATCCAACAACACAAACAGAGTTATATAGCAAGCCCTGGCTGAGGCAGGAACCAATCATATACACAGTAGCTTTCCCGCTTACAAAGTAACTATGGAACGCGCCCTATCAGAACCTTGGATAGGGACACCAATCGCACGGCTCTAACCGGCCGGCTGTTTCTAAGCAAACACAGCACTCCTAATCCCTTGATTGACACATACATAGTCCTTTAAATATGCCGGTTTGTAGCGCACTCTCTCTGAGCGCCGGGGCATGCCCGCCTGCTCGGGAATCTTTTCCAAATTTGATTCTTGCATTCCCTCATCTGAATTCCGAACTTCCTCACCCCTTAAAGATTCCGAGGATGCGTTTTCCCCTGACAGTCTGACGGGCAGCTGTAACAGACTAAGAAACGATCCAGACTGCTCCTCATCTCCTTCCCTTTGAACATCGCTCGCCCTGTCAATCCGGATCTGGTCTAAATGCCTCTTCCAAACCCTTCCATCTTCCAGTTCAATTTCAAAAGATCGAGGCCCCAGCTCTCTCCTTACGATTCCCCTTTCCCAATTCTGACCTCCTGAGTAAGCCCTGACAAACACAGTGTTACCAATTTTCACCTGCCGGGTTGGGGTTACTGGCCACTGCACCGTTTGAGAGTACCATGGGTGAAGTCTGTCAAGAATGATGCGGAGCTTGCGACCCATCAAAAGTTCGGCTGGGGTTTTACCTGTAGCCACACACGGGGTGGAATGTTGCGCTAGCAACAAATCTGCTAGCCTTTCCTCCCAAGAACCTTGTGGCATCCTCTTAAGGGCGTCTTTTACAGACCTAACTGCCCGTTCCGCCTGGCCATTACTGGCCGGATGCCAAGGCGAGCTTAACGCATGTCTGATGCCAGCAGATGCCAAGAATGACTCAAAGTGCACTGCTGTGAACTGGGGACCGTTGTCCGAAACGAGAAGGTCGGGGAACCCATGAGTGGCAAATAAAGTCAGTAGGGCGTCTATGACAGCTTGAGCGCAGGTAGATCTGAGCAGGACAACCTCTACCCATTTCGAATGGGCATCCACGACGATCAGGAAGGTCTGTCCCATAAAGGGACCGGCTAAGTCAATGTGTATGCGAGCCCAGGGACCAGCAGGCGGCTCCCATGCCAGCGGCTCGGCTCGAGGAGGGAAAGGGCGACTTTCCTGGCAAACTGCACATCCAGCGACCCTTAGCTCCACCGCCTTATCCAACCCAGGCCACCACACATAGTCCCGAGCTAAGCTCTTCATGCGCACGATGCCCGGGTGACTTCTGTGCAACATTGCCAGCACCTGGCCCCGCAAAGTTTCTGGAATTACCACCCTGCTTCCACGCAGCACCACCCCTTTTTCTACAGAGAGCTCTGACTGACATCTAAAAAATGGAACAAACACATCAGCAGGGGCTGTGGCTGGCCATCCTCTTAATACCCATTGCCTTATTTGGGACAGAATGGCATCTCGGCCGGTCACTCCAGCCACTTCGGTTGCAGAGATGGGAATTCTACTCTCAGATAGAGCAAACACGGAGCACATCGGAGCAGGGTCGACGAGAACATTGGGCAGCGGACATCTGCTCAGGGCATCAGCGTGTGCTATGTGGCGTCCTGGCTTATAGGTCAACGTATAACTATAGTTCGCTAGAAAGATGATCCAGCGTGACATCCTTGGTGATAGGACTACTGGACTCTGACGGCATCCTGATAAAAGCCCCAGCAGTGGTTGGTGGTCTGTGACCAATTCGAACTGTCTCCCATATAAATAATCGTGGAACCGCTTGACCCCCGCAATAAGTGCCAGCGCCTCCTTGTCTATATGACCATAATTTCTTTCAGCTGGTGCCAATGTGCGAGAGAAAAATGCCAGAGGGGCTTCGGCTCCATTGGGCAGCCTGTGACTAAGGACAGCGCCCACCCCATGTTGTGAAGCGTCACAGGTCAAGATTAAAGGTAAACCTGGAGAGTATTGGGCCAGCACATTGTTGGACAACAGTAAGTCCTTGACCCCATTAAATGCCGATTCCTCCCTTCCTCCCCAGTGCCAGTTCGAGTGCTTGTCCAAAAGCCGGTGCAAAGGTTCGGCCACTGACGCCTTATGCGGGATGAATACCGCGTAAAAATTTAAAAGTCCTAAAAAGGCTTGTAGCTCAGCCTTGGATCGTGGCCTGGGGGCATCCCTAATCGCCCGTGTCTTTTCAGGGGTGGGGTGAATTCCCTTCCCATCAACAATAAAGCCCAGGAATTCCACCCTTGGGACACCGAAAACACATTTCTTTTCCTTTAGCTTAAGCCCCGCGTCCCTGAACTTGGACAAAACCTTCCTTACTCGTTCCATCAACTCGTCAGTGGAACTCCCCGACACCAGGACGTCATCGAAGTATGGCACCGTGCCATCGAGCCCATATAGCAACCTCTCCATCAGGCCTTGGAATAGCCCTGGGGCAATAGAGACCCCAAATTGTAAACGGTGACACTTGAAAACCCCCCGATGGGTGATGATTGACTGCGCCTCTGCAGCCAGGGGGTCAACGGGAAGCTGCTGATAAGCCTGAGATAAATCCAGCTTCGCGAACACCCGACCCTTTCCCAAAGTGTGCAGCAGCTGTTGCACCACTGGCAACGGATATGAATGGTGTGCCAACGCTTTGTTAATGGAACATTTGTAGTCCCCACAGAGCCTAATTCCCCCATCCCCCTTAAATGCAATGACCACCGGGGTTTCCCATTTAGCCTGATCCACCGGCTCTAGCACCCCCTGGGCGATCAGTCTGTCCAGTTCCTCATCAACTTTCGGCCGGAGGGGAATGGGCACCCTGCGGGCTTTCAAACGAACCGCTGGTTCTTGTGGGTTTAAACCGAATGATATCGGGGTTCCCTTATAACAGCCCAACTGACCATCAAATACGGTAGGAAACTCCCGCGCCAAAATCTCAAACCTCCCCATGTCATTTACAGCATTTACCCCAGTCACAGAGAGTCCCAAAGCCTTGAACCAGTCCAAACCTAAAAGATTAGAGAAAGGCCCATTAATAATAATAAGAGGCAATTTGCCCACGAAAGTTTTGTAACGGACTGGAAAACGGCCCTCCCCCACAATAGGTATTGGTGTCCCTTGATAGTCTTTCAGTTGCACAGAGCATGGAGACAGGCGACCTCTGCTGATAGCTGGAAAACAGCGCTTCAATGTTGCCCACGAAATTAAGGAATGGGCAGATCCAGTGTCCACTTGCATAGGGCACCTCGAAGTGCCCAACTGGACCTCCAACGAGATCTTCTCCGTTGAACTGGACATCTCCTTCACGAAAGTGGTAGCCAAACGTGGCCGACTATAGATAGCGTTGCAATCCTCACGCCGGTTGGAGGGAAATTTTTTCTGCCATCGGGGAATAAAACTCTGGGGCTCCCGTTGCTCTCGGCCAGTGGCTGTAGAAACTCTGCGAGAACGGCAGACCCTGGAAAGGTGCCCTTTGGCACCACAATGCCAACACACGGCATCGCGGGAAGGGCAGGAGGACCTCAGATGGTTGCCCCCACAGCCCTGACAAGGTGCCTGGGGTGGCCTGGGACGGGTAACAGGAGCGTCTCGGTTCCTATTCACTGCCAATTTACACACCTCCTCCTCCTCTGCTTCATGACTGCCATCCTCTTCTGGGAGAACGGTGGCCTTATCAGTGGTTACCGTAGTCTTTCGGGTAACATTGACGGTGCTGTCCATGGCTGCTAGCGACTGCGTTGACAGCTCAAACGCACGAGCCTCCGCTAGCGCCGCTTGAAATGTCAAATCCCTAATGGCCAGGAGACGCCGCTTAAGCCGACCGTCTCTTACCCCTATTACAAGCCTGTCTAGGAGATAATCATTCAGGTCTGCAAACTCGCAATAAAGTGCCGCTCGGCGCAGGGCAGCCACATAGTCATTTATAGACTCCCCCTCAGCTTGGTTCCGCTGGTAAAATTTATAACGCCTCGCACACCGAGACGGAGCCGGGGCATAATGATCCTGCAAGGTTTTTAAAAAGTCATCCCAAGACACATCATGGATTGAAGTAGGGGCAAACAATGCTCGGGCCGTTTCGAACATCTCGGGGCCACAAAACCCCAGGAAATAAGATCTTTTCCTGTCTCCGGAAATTTCCGTGTACCCGTTGGAGATTAAGAAGCAATCGAAACGGGCAACATAGGAGTCCCATGTCTCCCCTTGGGGATTGAAGGGGGCGAAAGTAAGCTGCACTGACATTGTCACTTACGTCCACAGTCCAAGCATAGAATTCCTGAAGAAATGGCGAGAATCCTCGTCGCCAGTAAAACAGAGGAGGCCCTGTATAAAAGATCACTTTAATACGGAATGCATGCCAGACAAGCAGGTACAGGCTTAAAGAAATCCAACAACACAAACAGAGTTATATAGCAAGCCCTGGCTGAGGCAGGAACCAATCATATACACAGTAGCTTTCCCGCTTACAAAGTAACTATGGAACGCACCCTATCAGAACCTTGGATAGGGACGCCAATCGCACGGCTCTAACCGGCCGGCTGTTTCTAAGCAAACACAGCATAGACCTTGAAAAAACATGATCAAATCACTTCCATATTGCCAAGAAAGCTTCGAGAAAGTGCACGTGAATAATTGGGAGGTGAGTTTGACTCAAAGATTTTGGTTTCTCTTGAAAATCTTCTTCCATTGAAAATGATTGATGCTTTTGCATTTCAGGATATGAGTGCAGGAAAAAAAGTCTGCATTTTTTAACATTACCTTTGAGAATTAATCATTTTTTTAAAAAAAAATTCTGGGGAAAGAAAGAATACCACCTTGAAATCCTTTAGATCCTGCTGGTTTAATTCTGAGAGTTTTGCTTTCAGAAAAACGATAACTCAGCAAAATTCTAACTATCCAATAATTTCCTTAAATTTTAATGTTTTCAAGTAGAAAGTTATCTACTGCAAGTATAAAATGCTTTGAAATGTGGCATTTTTAACATAATTGCAAATCTGCTGGTATACTTTGGGTTTCTATTGCCTTATACAACAGTCAGTTCAGAACAAGAACACAGAAAGCTAATTCAGGTTGGCTATAAAGTCTTCTAAAATCTTTATTTAAAATGCCAGTGGTCTCCTGCTTCTTTATATTTCAGGGGGGAAAAACCCTCCTGCCTGAGTTCTCTCACCTTATCAAATGCAATAATTGAACTCCATTTGAACAGCTCTACTTTGAATTACAACATTTGACTGGCCCACCTTCAAATGAACCCTGGCTTTAGTGCACTTTGTTCCACATTTATTTCAAGGCCCAAGAGAGTTTGATATTTGGAGATGCAACAGATTCAACAAAACAAACAATCCTGTTGTTTTAAATTCGTTCATTCAATTTCCATGGCTATCCATCTCAATGACTCAATTTAAACTGCTTCAGGATTTTTACAATATAAAGACCAGCTGTGAAACTCAGGTCTACATTCTGGGAGGTAGGAAGTTAAATAAATAGATTGAATGAGCAAACCACATCACCTCTCCTTTTTAAAGTTAAATATTTCAACAAGCTGTAATGAACCATATACCTTGGGGCATGCCGCAGAAGATAGTTGGGTGACATTGTTTCACCTCTAAGCAATACTACAAGGATTGTACCCAGAGTCGGTGCTATAATTTATCTGTTGCAGTTATAAAGGAGTGATCCTTAATGTCCTTCCTTATGAATAATAGACATTTTCAACTGATGTAGTTCAGTGGTTATAAGTACACAACAATTAACTCCTGGCTGAGAAGCCTGGCCTAGGGTTGAAGGTGATGGCTACTACTTATTGGCCTCTGCTGTGTAAACTAGATTTGCCAGATGGCGACTCAGAAAGAGTTTCTTTTGAAAGCTGTGTTTGCGGATTGGCAAAGCATGGACCTGAAGTAGCAGTGAACTGAGTAGAGGGCATATATACCTACCAGGAAGAACAGGCTGTCAGAGTGTATCACGGCAGCACAACATAAGTATGCTGCCTAGCTTTTCAATGATTGATATCTTGATATCTTCAGGTAAAGAATTGGGCTCTTTCCAATTTGGCTACCACACAGTGGGGGCAGCCCGCTGCTAAACAAAAGCTGAATAATAAAATTATGCCTTTCTTCCCCAAAGTCAAATATGCTCATTCATAAACCAGTTCATTAAAAAATGGCACATATCCCAGTCTGCATATACCTGCTTGATATATAGCTGGGCCAGAGTCTAAAAGCCTACAAACTTGACAGTTAATGAGGGGGAAAAGCACATCACATAAGCCATGAACTAAAGAGCAAGCTACTTTAGTTAATTAAATTTATAACCTCCCCTTCCTTTTCAGAGACCCAGGATAAAATACACAGCATTTCCTCCTAATTCTTTTCCACAACAACTTTGTGAAGTAGGTTGGACTGAAAAAGAACAATTGTTTCTAGGTTACCCAGAGGACCTCAATACACATCTCCTCGATCCTAGCCTAACATCTTCATTACTACACCACACTAGTATAAAGAGAAGAAAGCATGCATAGTGGTATATCTCCCTTATACATAAGATATAAAAAGCCGCCTCTTTCCAAATGCATGCTTTTATTTATGACAGTATAATTTAAAGCACAGCTCCATATTATAGCTCTTTACAACTAATACATGCTAATATATATTGAAACACCTCTCACAATATATCATCAGAAAATTATGTAGACTGGGGATTTTGAGAATTCAAGTTCAGCTCATTTAAATGGCAGAAAAAGAGATTGCACGCAAATAAAAATATGCAACATGAGGATACACCGAACTTTCACATGTGATATGCTGTAAATAACCAAGATACTCTTTGCTGAAGAAAAAGTAAAAGTTATACAAATAATAATAATGGGAATCTTAAACACTCTGCTCAAATCTTGACTTGTACCTGATACTATTTCAAAATTGCATGTTCTAATACTAGTAACCCTCCGCAAATGCTCAACTCAGAACATGATTGTGGCTGTCTATTATGACTAGTCATCATTACCCATCAACTATTTTAAATTTTCACAAGCTGAGTTTTGGGTTCCAAATTCTGCTGTGCAAACCAAAAAAAACCACCCATGCCTGAATTGCTGAGTCCACTTTTAGTTCTTCAAACAGAAAATATCTTCCTTTGTCATCTCACTATCGTCCATGGTAAGGCTACAGCTTGTCCAGTTGAGAGAGGTAAGATGAAGAATTAAGATAAGTGAAGTCACTCCCAATTTTAATGCACAAAATTGCTATAGTATTTCCTTTTCCTCGAAGTGACAGATAAAACACAGTAGCAAACTAAAGTCAGCTGATAATAAAGTATGAAGAATTGCAAGGGAGTTACCATGATGAGTATACATACTTTTATGAGTTATTTTTTTCTTGTGGATCTGAAGTTTCCATATCACAATAATTGAAATTTCTCTACAACCACCCCACCCCACTCACCCTAAAAAACCCCACACATGCAACAAAAACCTTTTTTCTGCACTGAAAGATGCCTATAAAATTACCTGTTGCTTTAAACAAAAAACATTTTTGAAACTACATTTATTCAATATACTGTATTTTAAGCTGCTTCTTATTTCTCAAGGCAGTTGACAAAAATACAGTATATTAAAAAGTATCAAATTAAATAATATTTCAAATGTATTCAAGAAGTTCCAAAAAATCTATTTGACATGTCTAAATATTTAAAGTTTAAACAAGGAGAAAAGTAACTTAGAACTAAGGAGAAATTTCCTGACAGTTAGAACAATTAATCAGTGGAACAGCTTGCCTCCAGAAGTTGTGAATGCTCCAACACTGGAAGTTTTTAAGAAGATGTTGGACAGCCATTTGTCTGAAATAGTGTAGGGTTTCCTGCCTAAGCAGGGGGTTGGACTAGAAGACCTCCAAGGTCCCTTTCAACTCTGTTTTTTTATATTGTTGTTGTTGTTGTTGTTGTTGTTGTTGTTGTTGTTGTTGTAAGGATTTGGAATAATTAAATAGTAATCCAGTTTGCAATAGCAGGCATATTGTTTTGTCTGAAATAACTCTATGGACAGGAATCATATCAACAATATGTCTTCCAGAAAACCATTTTTCATGTTACTGTTTAGAGATATGATAGTGCATCTTTCTCATAATAATCCTTGTATTGTGCAAGTTAGTTCTGACTTACATAAAGGATTGTGGTTACATTGTATGATTAACATCAACGATTGTCCTTGGACTTGATACAAGGCAGAACAATAATAGTACTTCTCTGCTGAGCTTTGCTTACCAACACAGGACTCCCCGGAAAGTGAATAGGTTCCATTGTCATGGAAACCGCTTCTGCACTCACAGTGGTACCACCCTGGGAGGTTAACACAGCGTGAATGGTTGTGACATTCAATGATCCCCTCAGCACATTCATCAATATCTGCCTCAGAGAAAAACACAAGCCAGCCAGGATATTAATTTTCTTTTATACCAACATTTTAGATAGAAAAAAAACACAACACTAAGCCCTTCTGGAATACAATGTAATGCACCTTTTAATGAGCAGGCTACACTCTACACACAAAGGTATCTCACTGCCCCATCTTTATAGCTTATATACATGGAAGAACTTTCTTTAAAATAAACCAGTCTAAGGTATTATTAAGAAGTCTTAAATGATCTTAGGGAAAGATAAATTCCCCATCTCTCTTTTAAATAGGTAGGGGGGAAAGTCTCGATTTCAATTCCCTTGACCTACAAATAATGTAAATTTATCCAGGTCACACGAGACATTTTTTAATCTTTATTTTTTACATTTTATTTATTTAATTATAATTTTGTAATTTGGTATTGTAAATCATCCAGAAGTATTGAGAGTCAGACTGCATACAAGTTATTATTGTTATAATTATCAATGTTTGATAATTCAATTGAATGGGACCTTTTATAAAACATATTATAAAAATAGAGGAAAGTATTAATTTGGGAAGAGGAAATAGGTTAATATGTTATTGTAGTCTGGAGATGTTCAAGTGAAAACCCCCCTCAGCCATACAAACTAAGTGGGATTTTTTTCCTCAGTTTAACCAATCTTACCAATTTATGGTGAGACTAAAATTGGAGCAGAACAGACTACATACAGTAATTTATACTGCCTTGAATCCTGGAATTGAATTATGTGTGCTATATATATTAATTTATTAGACATATATTGACAACTTTAAAGATGAATGTGGAAATGCCTAAGATAAATGTAAACGTTTGTGAGATCTAAGCCATACATTTTCAGATTTGAAAGGTGAAGGAAACCATTTGTCACAAAGTACAAAATAGGTTGTGTGTGAAAGACCTTGGATCACCCTCAGGAAGAAAGTCACTTCCTCTAAAGCAGTGTTCTTCAGTGTCAACAACTGTAAGCTGTACGGACTTCAATTCTTAAGCTTGCTGAGGTGGAGAAACACTGTTCTAAAGGATGTTCCTTTAAATAGCTGCTCAACCAAAAGCTTCAGCCATTTAAAACCCACTGTTCAATTCTTATGATGGGGTCATACAATACATCTTGTAGGGCTATACACTGACAATAGATTACTGAGTGAAAACTTCTGAGGCTTACCCCTCTTAAGAAGAAGGGTCGATATTCTTGTTCTTTTTAAAAATGTACTTTTTATTATTTTATAAGGGAAATTAACAGGCAAAAATATAAAAAGAAATGACCTATGATAATACAATGAAAAACAATAATGATGATCATAAATTGAAAAGTTGAAAAAAGAAAAAGGAAAAAGACTCATAAAACAAATTCTAGTGAAGAATATTAATAAATAGGGAGCCCAATCCTTTAACATGTTGTTAAATTTGGACCATATATAAACTTAATGTTCCATCTTCTTATTTTTACTGTTTAGCAGTAAGATTTATTTGATGTTTCAAAGATTGAAAGAGAATACATATCTTGAAGCCTCCCTTCAACAACTGAAGCCTTACTTATTTTCTTTCAACCGATGTAAATTAATTCTCTTACTAATCCCCAGGCTCAATAAAGCCCAAGTTTTCCACAAAATCTTAAATTCCATATTGTTATTATATTCACTTCTATAACAGCTATGTTCTTTCCCTGAAAAAGAAAACATATATTAATCAAAGAGCCCTCAAACTTCTTAACATAGAGAGGCCAATAGACATAACCCAGAATTTTCTGATGAATTAACTTCATCTTTAAATAATGTTTAATATTTCTTAAAACGTGGGCTCACTAATTTTCCAAAACCTGGATATTCCAAGTCCTTGTTCTATAAAATGTAAACATTACCAAAACCGACCCTTGTTGCATTCTTTAATTTCTTACATAAATGCCAATTTTATTTCAAATACAGCTTCTCTTAAATATTCCACTACTTCAGATGTTTCTAAGACAGGTAAAGATTTTTGGACCATATTGTTCTGACAGTACATCAGTGGTGGGTTGCTCTTGGTTCAGACGGTTCTTAGAACTGGTAGTGCCAGTAACAGAAGGCTCCGCTCACCTGCCCAGGCTGCTTCTGTGCATGCTCAGGAGTGTGTGTGCAAAATCATTTGGAACCCACCACTGCAGTACATGTTGTAATTGCATATGTTAACAAATAGATGGTTCAGATAGATTGATCCCAAATTTCTATAAAAATCCCAGTTGTGTAGACAAAATATCTTACTAAATTTGATAGCCAAATAATAATAATAATAATAATAATAATAATAATAATCATCATCATCGGGACTTCCGGGGGCGGGTCTACGGCGAGCAGGCGTGCGAGAGCAGGCGTGCGAGAGCAGAGCTCCGCTCTCCCAAGCCTGATTTTGCAGTTCGGGGGGTTGAAATTTGGCAGAATTTCGACGCAACCACGTTGGAGAGGTGGCTGAAGTAGCGAGGGTTCCTCCTAGCACGGAGGTGTGAAGCAAGCACCCCGTGTGCAGGAGTGAGAACCTCGCAAACCTCGAAGCAAGAGAGTCACCAAACAACATGGTGACGTTAGTGCTGTGACAGCCCAGCGTAACAGAGGAAGCAAGAGAGTGTAACTACAATCCTATTTACAAAGAAGAAGAACCCAAGTATGATAACAAAAATATATATAGTCAAATTAATGGAAGATTAAGTTAAGAGAGAGCAGCAGCGTGGGACCCACCAAAGTTGGTTAGCGGCTACTCAGCGGTGGGGGAGAAAAGACTAAAAAAAAAAAATTTCTACTGAGAAACCTGGAAGACCCGGAAGACGTTTGGAGTTAAAACCTAAAACAATAGGAGTGGACTAACAAGCACCCCGTGGAGGAGAAACCTGAAAAACAACTTAAATAACTTAACAACTTAACAACTGTTTGTGAGTTTTGTGACTAAAAGAAACGGTGGAGAATACTAACTTTTGAAAAAAAGAGCCAAACGACGGAGACTGCAGGAACTACAGAATTACAGCGGTAGTGACGAGACACGGAGATACGGAGGTTGCTGAGAGATCGGAAAAGGGAGGAAGTGCTCCAGAGTTTAAAGAAGCTTAAAGAACAAATGGTAAAGAGCTGAGGTCCACGACCAGAGGAATAAATAAACAGCAGCGGTGGAGTGTGCTTGGAAGTGAAGAAGGAGCCTGCAGAAGCTGACAAGATAAGCGGAAAGAGCCAAAAGAAGGTGCAGAGAAGAGGAACATCGGGGGAGGAGGAAGTTAGCTTAACTAAGCACTTACTTATATCTCTTTTCTCTCCTCTTTACCTTCCCTAAATCGAAAAAACTGACTAACTGATTTACTAATTAACTTTCTCCCTGATTAACGGATTAACTGATGACTTGCTATTTATAGCGGAAGAAAAAGAAATTTGACCGAACTTTGATTGAACTCTGATTGAACCTTGATTGAACCCTGATTGAACTCTGATATACTGAACCTGAATGTGAACTTAAAAATCTAAGGACGAAGAATTAGGTAAAACCCCACAACAAATAGAAAGGTTGATTATTATTATTTTCTGGATGAATTGAATCCCTATGAAGTGAATGGTATTAACGATACAACGAAATAAGTAATTAATCTGTATTCCTATTTCTATCTCAGCTATAACATATCTACAATATCTATACTTAGAATATATATATTAGCTTAATAATATTAATATTACTATTGAATATATTGAATTACATTGTATGAATTATACTGATCTATTGGAGTAAAGGAAGAGGGGGGAAAAAGGGGGGGAATATAAGAAAAGAACAATAACAATAACAGCTCATCAACAAGTAGCTCAATATTAAAAGTCTAACTGCGCATTATATACCTTAAGTCTAACTATATATTAGACTCATCTGATTCCAAGAAAATATTAGACATTCAAGTTAATAATCAATTAAAAAGATTAAAATGGCAACTTTCCAGAAATATACAAAAAAACCATCTGGCTCCCCCTCAACCCAAAAATCAATAGTTAGCATGTTAGCAACAGAAAAGGCCAGCAGTACTGGTAATATTAGCAACACCCCACAAACAACGCAGGAGGCATTAATGGCAATTCAAGAAACAATGCTCAAACTGGAGGAAAAATTAGATAGGAACCATGAGGCAATGAGGGAAGATATGCAAAAAATGGACAATAAAATTGAAATAATCCATCAAATTTTGGAAAAAAATGAAAGGAGAATAGAACAAATTGAAAAGAAAGTAGAACAAAATGACAAAAAAGTAGTAACAATGGATGATAAATTGATGCAATTAAATAGAGAGTTAGAAGAATCAATAATTAATTTTGAGGTCGATAGAGCAGAATTTTACGTCAGATTCCAAAATGTAGAAGAAGAGAAAGATGAGAATTTAGTAGAGACAATGACAGAAATGATAGCTAATATATTACAAAAAGATAAACAAGAAACAGCTAATGGAATAGATGAGATTTACAGGGTGAACACTAACTACGCCCGAAAACATAAGCTTCCTAGGGAAGTACACGTGAGATGTGTAAAAAAGGAGATTAGAAATGAAATATTGAAAATTACAAAAGACGAAGCAATAATTCATAATGGGAAGGAAATCAGAGTTCTTAAGCAAATCCCAAAAAAATTAAGGGACAATCGAAGGGGATACCGACCATTGGCAGATTTGTTAAATCAAAGTAAAATTACCTTCAGATGGTTAATTCCGGAGGGGATGCTTATCATATGGAAGAGGAAAAAAATAAAAGTAAATAACGAACTAATGGCACAAGAATTTTATGATGAATTAATAGCGGAAGAGAGGGTGGAAACAGGAAGTCAAAAAGAGATAGAAGAACCCCAGGTAGAATCAGATAGCGGGAAAGAAGGAACTTCTAAAGATATAGTACAGGAGGAAGAAAGAATATTGACAAGAGCACAGAAAGAAAACAGGACAAACAGAAGACAAATAAGGAATTAAAGGGGGATGGGAACAGAAATTAAATTAATCTCAATTAATGTAAATGGCTTAAACTCATTTATGAAAAGAAATAGTATATTCAATAAATTACAAAAACAAAATTTAGACATTGTTTGTCTACAGGAAGTACACATTCCACAAAAAAATGAAAAGCAATTAGAAAATGAGAAAATTGGGAAAGTATTTACGTCCTTATCACATAACAAAAAAAGAGGGATTGCAGTTTACGTTAAAAAAGAATTAGATCCAAGGAAAATATATGCAGATAAAAAGGGAAGAACTTTAATCATGACAGTTAAAATTGTTAATGTATTTGTATCATTAGTAGTAATTTATGCACCAAATAAAAATTTAAAAAAATTCTTCTATAACTTGCACCAGAAACTGATTGAATTAGAAGTAGAAGACATCTGCATGATAGGTGACTTTAACGGTATTATCGATCCCATTAAGGATTATAAAAGTGCTAATAAAAATCGATATAAAAAAAGAAAAGTACTGCCAAAAACGTTTGATCAGATGTGTGAAGAATTAAACCTGAGGGATTGTTGGAGAACAAGGAACCAAAATAAAAAAGAATATACATTCTACTCCAATGCGCACCAAAGTTGGTCTAGGATTGATATGGCGTGGGTTAATAATAAGATAGGAAACTTAATAAAACGAATTCAAATTGATAAAAACGATTGGGCTGATCATAACCCAATAAAAATTATATGGAATGAGGAGGAGAAAAAAAATAGGAGTTGGAGATTAGATCTACAATTATTAAAAGAACAAGAATATATAGATTGGATTGAAAGAGAAATGAAATTATTTTTAAAAGAAAATAACAATCCAGATACCTCCCTCCAGAATTTATGGGATACAGCAAAAGCCTATCAAAGAGGCTTAACAATAGCCTATAAATCAAGAAAAAACAAGGAAAAAAGACAAAATCAAAAAGAGTGGATATTTAAATTAGGAAAATTAGAAAAAGAATCCCAAAAAGACCCAGGAAACCCAAATATAAGGCAACAAATTATGCTGATAAAACACAAACTAGAATTAATAGAGATAGAAGAAGTAACTAAGAAACTAAGAGAAGTAAAACAAAATCAATTTGAGCACGCAAATAAACCTGGCAGATGGCTATCGTACAAATTGAGGAAAGAAAGAGAGAAGAAATTAATCCAACAATTAACAGATAAAAAAGAAATAACACATTACCAGTTAAAAAAAAAGAAAGAAATTGCATTAGAATACTATAAAGAATTGTATAGTGAAGAAAATATTAAGGAAGAAGATATATTAAAATATTTAGAGACATGTAAAATCAATTTAATAAGTAAAGAAGATAAAGAAATATTAAACAAAGAAATAACAAAAGAAGAATTGGAAAGAACAATTATGAAACAGAATAATAATAAAACACCAGGCCCAGATGGCTTCCCAATTGAATTCTATAAAGCAACATTCCATGTAACGGGAGAATTATTATTAGAAATTTATAATAAAATGTTAACGAACGGAGAATGCCCGGTATCATGGCAAGAAGCTAACATAACGCTGATACATAAAGAAGACACAGATCCAAAGTATATTAAGAATTATAGACCAATATCTCTGTTAAACGTAGACTACAAAATTTATATGGCAATAATAGCAGACAGATTTAAAAAAATATTAAACAAAATAATACACTCTGATCAGAATGGCTTCTTACCTAACAGACAAATTAGAAATAATATAAGAATTACATTAAATATGCTAGAATATTATGAAAGCCATAATGATAAGGAGTTTGCAATGCTATTTCTAGATGCTGAGAAAGCCTTCGATAACCTCAATTGGAACTTTTTCAAAAAATTAATAAATACTATGGATTTTGGAGAGAACTTTGAAAATACAATAAATAAAATATACTCCAAACAAAAGGCAAGGATAATTATAAATGGAGATTTAACCAATACATTCGATATTAAAAAAGGAGTGAGACAAGGCTGTCCACTATCTCCCTTAATATATATAATGTCTATAGAAATACTATTAAACCAAATTAGAGGGGAATCATCAATACAGGGCACCCAAATTAAACAACAAATTTATAAAACACAGGCCTTCGCTGATGATCTGGTCTTCTTCTTAGAGAATCCAGTTAGCTCAATGATATATTTAGTAAAAGAATTAGAGAACTATGGGAAAGTGGCCGGCTTAAAAATAAATAGGAACAAAACTAAAATATTAACCAAGAATTGTAATCAAGATTTAAACAAATTATTAATAAAAGAAACAGGTTTTCAAATAGAAAAGAAAATTAAATATCTAGGGATTTGGTTTACGACAAGGTATTCTTCACTGAAAGAACTAAATTATACAAAATTATTAACAAAAACAAAAGAAGATTTAGAAAAATGGTCAAAGTTAAATCTATCTTTAATGGGAAGGATCAATACAATAAAGTCTAATATACTTCCAAGGTGGCTCTATCTCTTCCAAACAGCACCAATACAACTAAACAAATCGTTCTTTGCTAAAATAAATAAAATAATTTCTAAATTTATCTGGTGCAATAAAAAACCTAGAATAAACATGAAAGCCCTACAAGATTTAAGAACAAGAGGAGGATTCGGTTTACCCAACTTAGAAATATACTACCAAGCCACTAAATTACTGTGGATTAAAGAATGGGTCAACCTTGAAAATCCTAGAATTCTAACAATAGAAGGCCACGATATAAATGAAGGATGGCACGCACATTTGTGGGAAAAAGAACACTCAAAACATTCTCACTTTAAACAACACCAAATTCGGAATACACTATTGACATACTGGCGGAAAGTCAGGAAAAAATACTATAATGAAATTCCCAGATGGCTATCCACTCTAGAAGCTCAAATTCATCCAAACATAATAAGTCAAGAACAAAAAATAACCTACGAAGCCCTATTAAACACTAAAGGAAGTCTTAAAACTAGAGAAAGACTTAAAGAGGAAGGTATAGTAATAGATTGGCTTCCATATTATCAAATTCAAAGCAGATATAAAAGGGACTTGGTACAATTTGGAATATGTAATAAACAAAATGAAATAGACAAAATATTGACAGGATCTGACAAAAAATTTATAACTAAAATGTATATTTATCTATTAAACTATGAAAACATTGAAGAAATTGTTAAACCTAACATGATATCTTGGATGACCAACTTTGGATATGCAATTCAGCTAGAAGACTGGGAAAAACTATGGTCAGTTAATTATAAGATGACTTTGTCAACACCATATAAAGAAAATCTTTATAAAATGTTCTTCCGATGGCATTATGCGCCAGCACGCCTAGCCAAAATGAATGTAAACATTAGTAACAAATGTTGGAAGTGTAAAAAAGAAGTGGGAACATACTACCACATATGGTGGCAATGTAACGAAGCAAAAAAATTTTGGATTCAAATTAGGGCATGGATGGAAGAAATATTGGGCTATAAAATTGAAATAAAACCGGAAATGTATTTATTGGGCATAATTAGAGGCAAACATAGCAAAGAAAATTACTACTTAATAAATCACTTACTTACTGCTGCAAGATTAGCATATGCACAAGTCTGGAAACAGGATAAGATTCCAAACAAAGAAACGGTAATTAAAAAAATATTAGACTGCGCCAAATTTAGCAAATTAACATACGAAATTCAAAACCAACAAAATAAGGACTATTACAAAGTGTGGGAAAAAATTTACAACTGGGTGGAAATCAAGAAAAAGGTATAGTAAATAGAATTGTTAAAAAATAAATCTTGTAAATATATTAAGTGTAAATGTTTAATGTTGTATTGTTTGATGTCTAAATGTTTGTAAGTCATATAAAATAAAATAAAAATATTTAAAAAAAAAAAATAATCATCATCATCATCATCATCATCATAGGAAGCTTCTCAAGGTGAAGCAAACTAAGGACCAGTACAGAAAAACTCTAACTCAATGTCATATGGACAGTTGGCGGAACAAAGCATTGCATGGCCAGTTCTTGGAGAAGATTGAAGGCAAAGTGGATAAAGAAAAGACCTGGTAATGGCTTACAAGTGGAACACTCAAAAAGGAGACAGAAGGACTAATACTGGCGGCCCAAGAACAGGCCATTAGAATAAATGTTGTCAAAGCCAGAATTGAAAAATCAACAGACGATCCAAAATGCAGACTCTGTAAAGAAACAGATGAAACAATTGATCACATACTCAGCTGCTGCAAAAAGATCACACAGACTGACTACAAGCATAGACATGATGCTGTGGCACAGATGATCCACTGGAACTTGTGCCGGAACTACCATTTACCAGTGGCAAAGAACTGGTGGGATCATAAGCCTGAAAAAGTGGTCGAAAATGAGCAAGCAAAACTACTGTGGGACTTCCGACTTCAGACTGAGCCAATTCTGAAGCATAACACACCAGACATCCTGATTGTGGAGAAAAAGAAAGTATGGATCATCGACATTGCAATCCCAAGGGACAGCAGAATTGAGGAGAAGCAGCTAGAGAAATTAGTGAAATACAAAGATCTAAAAATTGAGCTGCAACGACTCTGGCATAAGCCAGTGAAAGTGGTCCC
Source organism: Erythrolamprus reginae (assembly GCF_031021105.1). Classification (NCBI taxonomy): domain Eukaryota; kingdom Metazoa; phylum Chordata; class Lepidosauria; order Squamata; family Dipsadidae; genus Erythrolamprus; species Erythrolamprus reginae. The sequence continues at coordinate 109,815,377 of NC_091950.1, read as the reverse complement.
AGTGGTACTTGGCACGCTGGGTGCAGTGCCAAAGGATCTCAGTGGACATTTGAAAACCATCAGAATTGACAAAATCTCCACCTGTCAATTGCAAAAGACCGCTTTACTGGGATCGGCAAACATAATTCGCCGCTACATCACGCAGTCCTAGGTGCTTGGGAAGCGCCCGACTGGTGATGAAATACGAAATCCAGCATAGTGATCTCGTTTGCTGTGTTGTATTGACATAATAATAATAATAATAATAATAATAATAATAATAATAATAATAATAATAATAATAACAACAACAACAACAACAACAACAACAATAAACAACTTGGTTTTTAGAGATGGCTTTGTCCACTTCTTCCAAGAAGGACAAAGATACTCCCCTCCATTTTTCACCCTCCTCCTTTTTTGAGGTACAATTTATCTGGGCTCTGCATGCAAGAGCACAGATCAATTCAAAGCATGATTCTGTAATAGAAACAATCAGACAGATTCCTATTTTTAATTCAAGTCAATGCAACAAATTGTTATTCTCATTTATTGCATTCTCATTTATTGGGTCCTTAGTTTCAGTATCCTAAAAACAAAAAAATAATTACACTGTGCCATAGTACACAGTAAAAATGGCAGGGGGAGACAAATTGGTGGTGCTGAAATCTCAAACAACCTTCTGCCTTTCCCTTTCCATTTTGGAATCTTAGCAAATTATTATGTATATTAGATATTCTTATAATTTTTTCATTCAGTCTTAAATCTGTTCTTGCATTTATATCTCTAATTTTTTTTTAAAAAAGATTTTTTTCTGATAAGATCCAAGAAATAATATTTAGCACTTCACTCTTTGGACCACAAAACCTTATGTTAATTAGACAGTGGTCTCCATTTATTCATCTACAAACAAGGTACTGTTGGTAACACTGTTGTGAAATTAGTACAGCAATTTTAAACATTGCACATAAATCATCCATTACTCAAAACCAATCCAGCCACTATAGGTTCTCAGCCTTCAGGACAGAATATGTTGGCTGAACAATATTAGAAAATCAGTTCTCATTTGGCTATTCTGTATATGATTTAGCAGCTTGTAGAAAAATCAGAAGTTCAATATTCATTAGTCAAGCTTTCTCCATCCTTGTCCTTTCCAGATATGGATTATAATTCTTATGTTTGCTGGGGATAAAGTTGCTGAAGATATAGTTATGTCAACACAACATTATGTGGTCCATATCAATTTAATCTCAATTTTAAAAAGTTATGCAAGGTCAACAAGTTTGAGAATTTTTAAAAAATAGATATCTTGATAAGAATCACAAAACTTTTAGGACTGAAAAAGACCTTGGCAGCCATTTAATGTTATTTCTTCCCCAATGCAAGAACTTACTATTAAAGCAGCCCTAACTGATGGCCATTCAACCACTGTTTAAAGTATCTCCAGTGCAGAAGAATCCACAACTTTTAATGAAGAAGATACAGAAGAGACAATGTTAGCAACTTCTAGCGTTAAGAAAATTTTCTTTGTTATCTTGATTGTTCTCCTCTGGATATGTTCCTGTTTACAATGTCCTTCCTAAAATATGCCAACCAGATTGGACAAATATTCCAGGTTTGCATTGAGATAGGAATGCTGACTTTTCTTGATCTTGACATATATGGCTATTGATAAAGTCTCTAACTGCATTTTTTTATTTTTTTGCAGGTGTACTACATTGTTGATTCATGTTCAGTTTTTGATCTATCAAGGCCATTGATGTCTATCACATGTATTGCTGCTCACCATGTATCTCCTATGCTAATGCCTTGATTTTCAGATGTAGACTATTTTTGCCCCCCCCCCCCCCAACATATATCTTGTTCTACCTATTCTTTCCATTTGTGAAGATCCTCCTCAATCTCAAAAAATTATCAAGGCTGAATTGTAAGAATATTTCACAATCAGATGTTCTAAGCCAGGGGTCGGCAACCTGCAACTCCAGAGCCACATGCGGCTCTTTCGCCCCCCTGCTGTGGCTCCCTTTCCATCACTGGCACTCGTCTTCCTCTCCCTCTCCTGGCCTATGAAGGTAAGGGTGACAATAGGAATGGAAAAGCAGTCGGGGCTGATTCTCAAGCATTGGTTGAGGAACACAGCCACCCCTGGCAGAGACTTCCCTTTGGGCAACCCTCCTGCCCCTCTCGCAACTCTCTGTTTGGCTGTGGTGGGGCCAGGAGGGTGCACATGTGTGGTGAGACTCTCAAGTGAATGCCAAAGTGCAGCAAAGGCATACACTGAGGTGGGGGATGCTCGCTTAAGGAAGGTCTTTGGATGTGGCTTCTATCTTACCCTAAGGATCTGGTCATTGCCTTGCCATGTTCCAGCCTGAAGTAGCAGGAAGCGAAGACTGCCTTCATTCAAGTGACTCTCCTCCCCCTCCTTCTCCTCTCATGAGGGTGGGAGGGCATGGCAAGGCAATGGATGGATGCTTAGGACAGGAGAGAAGCAGCCCTGTAGTTGCCTTCATGCCACATTTGCATATAAGGCATCTTCACTTTCTGCCACCTTGGGCTGGAGCTCACACCCTCCCTGGTCAGTCAACAAGGCAATGGCCTGATCCCTAAGCCAGGAGAGAAGCTGCGTCCAATGTCCCTTTTTAAGGGAGCAGCTGCCCACCCTCTGCATGTGCCTTTGCTGTGCTTTGGTGCTCTCTTGAGAAGAATCTCTCCACAGCCAACCATGGAGTTGTGAAAGGGGGAGGAGGGTACCCAAAGAGAAGCCTCTGCTGAGAGTGGCAATCATTCCTCAGCACACAGAGAGGGAAGGGGAGAGAGAGGGAGGAAGAGAGATGGGAGAAAAAGAGAGATGAGGGAGGGAGAGGGAGATGGGGAGGAAGGGAGAGAGAGAGATAGAGAGATGGAAAGAGAGAACAAAAGATGAGAGGGAGGGAGATAAGAGAGTGCGGGAAAGAGGGGAAAGAGAGATACCTCTTTATTACAGAAAATATAACATAAAGCCACAAAAATTGGGTAGGTGTAGCTGGGGTGTGTGTGATTTGACTCAGTGGGAGTGACATCGAGTTGGCTACGCCCAGCCAGATTTTGTGGATCCAGGTGTTTTGTTTTCTCTGGGAAATGGGTCCAAATGGCTCTCTGAGTTTTTAAGGTTGCCGACCCCTCTTACATAATTCATCATAAATTCACTGAACCTTACAACACACCATTCATCACTCTTTCCAGTTTGGTGCAAAGCCACTGACATTGGGTATTATTATTCAATCTGCTTTACTATATTCCATCATACATTTTGCAGATTAAACACTTGTCAAACATTCTGTTAAGTCACCAAGTATCGCTTCGAAGGCAGATGGACCTTAGATAAATAAGTCAACATGTCTGCTGCATTCTCCTGGTCAGCTAAAATGGTCATTTTATCAAAAATAAATAAATAATCAAGCTTGTTTGATATGCCTTGTTTTTTATTAACACCTGCTGGAAAACAGTGTGCTATTTTCCAAATTTTCCAAAGAAACTTTTCAGACTTTGTCTGACAAAGTAAAAGCAGAAAGGTGGCAAGTATCCAAGAGCAGGAATTATATCTGTACTTCCTGCTTGTCCCAGCAGAAGAAGGGGTTACATCACATGTCATTTCACGAGGGCAGGAATGAATGATATTGTGCTCAAACCATACCTGCCCTTTTGAGAAGGTGACCTCTAGCTAAGTTTTCTTATTCTGCTTCAAAATTAATGTCCTCCCACCCCACCTTGACAAACACAAGCAGGGGAATCTGATTCACCGTCTACATTTCACTCAGTTCTTTACAGATTGCTCTTTTCCAACTGGTTGGTGTGTGCTCTGACAGACATTCCCACCATCCATCTCTATCCTCTGCCTTCAATAGTTATTTCATACTAAGTTTCTTGTAATAAAAGGTTGGAGTCTTTTTTTTAAAAAAAAAGCAAGTTTTGTAGCGGAATGGTAAAATGCTTGCAATTGGTTTGCTGTTGTTTTCCTTGAACATGTTCATCAATGCAGCTGTAAAACACTGGTTGTTTCTTTGTTTTGTTTTATTTTCCTTTTAATTGGGTGAAATTGACAAAGTTTGTTCATTCATAATTGCATTTGTTCAGCTGCTCTGTTTTACAAGACCTTGGGTGACTGGAAAATTCTGACAAGTTTTCCCTTCTTGCTCAAATGAAAGTTTGAACGATAAAACTGTTGAACTAATAGGCGACAAGAAAAAGGTCATTAGTATACATTGATGCGCCCTTTTTCAAGGGGTGAAGTTAGCCTCCAAGTATGGGTTAAAACCACCCAATGGCCAAGAAGGACTGAATCTGTAGTTTTTAAAAGTTGTACCACTTCCTGTAATCTCCCTCTTTAGATGAGGGATGTGAACAGATTCTGCATGAAACTTTCCCCTGTGCATTATCAATGATTCCTGTCTTCCTGCAGTGTTCAATCCTCAAGCCGACTAGTAGCTTGGGTGGGCTTTGGAGGTTAGCTCCACCCCTTGAGAAAGGGTGTATCAGTGTATACCAAAGCCCCTTCTCCAAGCTGGGTAGAGCTAGCCTCTAAGTATGGGACATAACAAAGAAGTTGCCACTCATCTGGGAGGGATATGTAAGTCTGCTTGAGACTCCTCTGACTCTACTACTCATTGTAACACCCTTCGTCTGAACACTGCAAAGGCGTCCCTTTTGTAGTGTCTAATGAAGGACATCCGGGATGCCCAAATGGCTGCCCTACAAATGTCATCAATGGGCACTCTAGTCGACCATGCTGCCGTAGTCACTGCATTCTGGGTGGAAGGTGGGAATCCCATCTGCTGATAGGCTATGGTGATAAGCTTTCTGATCCAATCGCCCACTGTGCAGGAGGAAGCTTTTTGTCCTAGTGAGGCAGAGTGCAACGATAAGAACAGGGCTTCCAATTTATGGATTACAGCCATCATTTGGATATTCGTTCCAAGTGCTCTTCTCATGTCTATGGTGTGCCAAGTGGCATCTTGCTCCATAGAGGGATTTTTGTAGAATATGGGTAAAAGTATCTTCTGTGCTCTATAGAAAAGGGAGTAGACATTCGGAGTGAAGGTCTAGTCTAGGCACAAGACCACCCTGTCGGTATCAAAGGTGCAAAGGTCCCTCTTAATAGATAAAGCTGCTACTTCTGAGATCCTGCGGGCCAATGTGATCGCCACCAAAAAGGCCATATTAATTGTTAGGTATGTAAAGGAGTGCACTCTAAGGAGTTTATAATGGCTCCTAAGTGGATTAATCTCATGTAGGGCTGTAATTAACTCTTGTCGCTATTGACTAGAAAATTATTTATTTATTTATTTATTATTTAGATTTGTATGCCGCCCCTCTCCGAAGACTCGGGGCGGCTCACAACAAGATAGAACAAATCATAAATAATCCAAATAACTTTAAAATATTTAAAGATTTAAAAGAACCCCATATACTAACAGACACACACACAAGCATACCATGTATAAATTGAACATGCCCGGGGGAGGTGTTTCAATTCCCCCATGCCTGACGGCAAAGGTGGGTTTTAAGGAGTTTACGGAAGGCAGGAAGAGTAGGGGCAGTTCTAATCTCCGGGGGGAGTTGGTTCCAGAGGGTCGGTGCCGCCACAGAGAAGGCTCTTCTGGGGCCCGCCAACCGACATTGTTTAGTTGACGGGACCCGGAGAAGGCCCACTCTGTGGGACCGAATCAGTTGCTGGGATTCGTGCAGCAGGAGGCGGTCTCGGAGATATTCTGGTCCAGTGCCATGAAGGGCTTTAAAGGTCATAACCAACACTTTGAATTGTGACCGGAAATTGATCGGCAGCCAATGCAGACTGCGGAGTGATGGTGAAACATGGGCATACCTAGGTAAGCCCATGACTGCTCTCGCAGCTACATTCTGCACGATTTGAAGTTTCCGAACACTTTTCAAAGGTAGCCCCATGTAGAGAGCATTACAGTAGTCGAACCTCGAGGTGATGAGGGCATGAGTGACTGTGAGCAATAAGTCCCGGTCCAGATAGGGCCGCAACTGGTGCACCAGGCGAACCTGGGCAAACGCCCCCCTCGCCACAGCTGAAAGATGGTTCTCTAATGTGAGCTGTGGATCGAGGAGGATGCCCAAGTTGCGGACTCTGTCTGAGGGGGTCAATAATTCCCCCCCCCAGGGTAATGGACGGACAGATGGGATTGTCCTTGGGAGGCAAAACCCACAGCCACTCCATCTTATCCGGGATGAGTTTGAAGAGTATCCCACATAAACTAAGCACTTGTTGAGGTATTTCAAATCCAGTATCACCCTCCATCTGCCAGGTGGCTTGGGTACTATGAAAAGGATGGAGTAGAATCCCTTTCCCTGTTCGCCCTCATATACCTTCTGGATGGCTTTTATTTCTATTAGATGTTGGATGGCCTCTTCCAATGAGAACCCTTTGTGTGGGATTGTGAGACTTGGGACAGTGTATGAAGAAGTCCGGGGCAGGTGAAAGGAATTCAAGGGCCAGGGTTGAATAGATAGTCTCCCAAGCCCACTGATCTTTGGTGGTTACCTCCCATCAACTGGCGAAGAATGCCAGTTGACCCCCAATGGGAGGATTCCAGGTTTTAACAGCTACAGTGGAAGGGGCATTACTCCGAGCCCCTCTATGCCCTCTGTTTCCCCCACTGTGACCATTGGAATTATAGTAGCTGGGGAATCACGCATAAGGGGAATCTGGGACCCAGTAAGCTCATCTCAGGAAGGGACTCATTCGGGCAGAGTCCCTGCATGTGTGGGGGGAGGACTTTCTTCTTATTTCTGGATTTGACCACAATGGGATCCAAGGCCACCCGAAACAATAACTGACCTGATTGTGGAGCAGTGACACACCTCCAGTTATGGTGCACATCTGCAGACCAAATGCATAGTCAGTGCATTGCCTAGCCACCATGCAGCACCCCACAAAGTGGGCCAACTAGAGTGTTGCATCTGCTGTAAACCTTGCTTCCACCAGAAGCTTGTTTAGAGCTTGCAGGGAGAACAAAGAGAAAGGCTAGGAAGAGGCCACATGGTCATCCTTAAGGAGCTCTAGTTGAGTTGCGCACTCCAGTGCCTAGGCCTCACACCTGACCCTTAGTAGTCCCTGATTGTGCCACACCCATGCTGTTGCCTGTGAGTGGTCACTGCAGGGGAAAAATGCCCAGATGAACACCCACCTGGTGTCTTTAAATCTGGCAGTGAGTGAGGAGCAATCCACTGTGTTAAAACAGACCATGCAGCCCTGTACTTGTTCAGCCACCATGCTTGCTGCTGCGACTGCTGGCGAATTGAAGTACCTCTGTCTATCAGCCCCACTGCCACACTCCCTTTGAATCCCCCCCATTTGTTGGGTGGAAGAGCAGGGGTGGGCAAGGGTGGGCGGGCATGCTCTGACTGTTCATGGGAGGGTAAAAAAGGCACTATCCATAAGGGAGGGGGTGGGAATTTACCATCTGCTCCGCTCTCCGCACTCGTCTCACCTCTGTTCGGCTGCAAGAAGGTCATGGATGGCTGTTCCGACTCTCAAAACCCTACCTGGTCAGTCTGTTTGCTCCACTGCCGTTGCAGGAATTCCTCCCTCTTGGAACACATCCTCAGCTGGCAGCATTGCACTCTGTCAGTGCTCCTTCTGCTCTTTTCTATTTATATATTTTATTATTGTTGTTGTTTCTCTCTCTCTTTTTAAAGGCCACTAAGCCAGGTGTGCCCTCAGCATAAGGAGAAAAGAGGGTGAGTTGATAAGTTTGCAATTGGAGTAATTTTTAGAGTTCCTGAGGTCCTGATGATAGGAAGGAAAGCACGTGTCGTTTTAGGTCATGGACTGAATCCAAAGAGGGGGATTATAGGAAGTGGTACAACTTCAAAAAACTACAGATTCAGTTCTCATTGGTCATAGGGCAGTCTTAACCCATACTTGGAGGCTATCTCCACCCAGCTTGGAAAACAGTTATGGAACATGGTTTCTGTATTTTATTATTGATTGATTTATTATTTTGATTTCTAGGCACCCTTCTCCGGAGACTTAGTATATGATGAATGCTGCGAGACTAGTACAAACACCCACTACTACAAACACCCAAATGGATGAATAGTTGGTGGAGATGATAGAGTTAGCAGGGTGGGCAAAATTGATTTGTCTGATTAGGGAAAGGAAAATAACCTCATTTGTTAGTGAATGGAAACCCTGATGGACTTTTGGCTGAAGAAATGGAAAAAATGAAGTTGTGATTAATGGGCTTGATGATTCGAAAGAAGGAAAATCTGATGCAAACTTAGAGAGGATAAAATAGAAATGCATTTATGACTGCAGTTATGATTGGAATCCAAAATCATGATACTATGGTCTTTCAAGATTGGAGGATGCCAAAGTATGATTGGAAGCTATGCCTTTATCACCATTTCCTTTTCTTTCTTTCTTCTTCTTCTTTTCTTTCTTACCTGTTAGTTGTGTCTTCTCTAAAACTTGTGTTGTTTGTATCTTGGTAAAAATTTCAGTTAATTTCACATGAATGCACGCACACACAGAGAGACACACTCATCACAGTGTTGTCCTTGCTAATTTTTAATTAGTCCTCAAAAGACAAACCCACAAAGGGAAAAACATTTGACACTTCCTTTCCAAGCACAGAAGGGGGAAAAAAGCATCAGGGGAATCCATTAATTGGAGACACGTTACTAGTTGGGCAGACAAAATACTGATCATGACTGAAACCAAAATAAGAGAAGGAGGTGAAGGAGGTAACGTTGATTTCTTAAATCAACTTTATTTCTAGACAATTCATGCATTGGGAACAAGCCCCTGAAGGAGGTAGCATAGTTAAGGCCTTTATCTGAGTTGGATAACTGTATATTTCAGGGTTAAAATGGGCAATGCCAGTTACAGTACAGTTGTACATTTGCAAATATAACCCAATTCAGCTTTCTGTTTTCTCAATCATTCAGATTTCTTCACTGCATTATAAACAACCCTAACTTAAAAGTGCCTTAATATTTAAAAGAGAGACAAAAAAAGGCAAACATATTTCAATAGTAATTGATAGATTGCAGAAAATGAAAGCATGTTCATGTTGTAATGTTTAAAATATACAAATTGGATTTGCCAAAGAAGCCAAATAAAGTATGATGTTTTAAATATTGTTTTTCCTTTTCATAATATATTGCAATCTCTAATAAGCCTGAATAACAGTTACTGCACCTTAAAGGTTTTCTCCTTTGATATTTGCTACTGCATATTTTGGAAGCTGCGATCAACATGATGAAATTAATACGTTTCAAGTAATTAATTGGCTATAATCTTTTTTCACTCTGTGCCCTGGAAAAATCATTGAATCTTCTGTTTAGACAAAATCATTAAGAATGATAACGTGAATAATTTTAAGCATCACTGAAGGGGATATCACCAGTGACAAATGAATCTCTTTTATAAGAAGGATGAGCTGTTTTCATCCGTTGAGAATTATTTCTAGCCAAGAAGGCAAGAATAAAAGCAATCTGTGACTGTACTTCTACTCTTGGATTTATAGCTAATTTACATTTGAAGTAGTATGAAATTTCCTTTTCATGGTTTGCTTTATCCTAGCAAGGGCCAGAATTATGTCTTATATTGCATTGGGTGGGAAATGTGCTGCTTTTGTGGCATCACCATCAAAAGCTCCAGTTCTCACTGTAGGAAAGGATGCCCGAGGTGAAAACTCATTGTGTGGAAATGTGCAAATGGGCACAGCTGCCTAGAAATGTAGAACAGCGATGTTGTAGCAGAAGATTTAAGATGTCACTGTTACTCCACTGAAGAAAAAGTAACTATTATGTGCAGTAAGAGATAGATAGCTAGAAGTAGGACTGCTCATTTTAAAATTGGGCTCAGCAGTGGGTTGCTCCAGATTTGGCTTTGTTCTGTGAACCTGTAGCGGCGGTGGCAGGAGGCACCACCAGTCTGGGACGCTTCTGTGCATGTTAGCGTGAACCTGTAGCCATGGGTTTTAGAACCCACTACTGATCTGGCTGAGTGTAAATTGGTTGAGAACAATCAACCACTGGAATGCCTTGCCTTCAGAAGTGTGGGTGCACCATCATTGGAGACTTTCAAAAAGAGATTGGGCAACCACTTGTCTGAAATGTTACAGTCTTTCCTGTTTGTGCAGGACTAAATTATCTCCAAAGTCTCTTCCAATTCTGCTATTCCTTATTCAATCTTCTAACTCCCAATTTAAATTGTATGGCAGCTTAGTGCCTATTGATTTATCTCCATCTGAAAACAGTCACAAAACTGTAATAGCGGTGTGAGACTGTACTTCTACACTTGGATTGTATCACAATTTTGCAGCAGAGGCGGAGTAATGACACGGACACAAAGAGCTGGATTTAAAATGGGTCACTTTTATTAATTAAATTTGCATAATTTATTCAAATAAATTAGCATAAATTAACTATAACCCTAAGCAAGGACCAAACAATTGCTTCGGGGGTGGAAAATGACGTCAGAAAAACTTACAGGGCAACTTATGGGCGTAGCGCCATGCTGATCCAGGTGAGGGGCCACGCCCTCACCTGACTCACTGCCATGCACCTGCATGTGGGAGGTCCTGCCGTCTAACCCCTACAAGGGGAAGGAAATGGGCGGGACCCAAAGACAGGTTCCCCCCAATTGCTCAGGTCGTTTCCACCATGAGCCTTTGGAGAGAACCTGTCAATCATCCCCAAAGATGCCCACGCAGTTGCTAACCACCACCCAGTTTTCCGCCCCTAACCTGCCTACCCAAATGACCAGAGGTAAGCCAATTAGCCTAAACAGGGGGCGAAGCACCCCCTAACCGCCTATCCGTCGCCGCAGTGTGGAATAGGCGAAAAAACGGTTGCAGAAAATACCGAGACCGCCAAAAATTCCTATTCAGCCCCCCTAAGGGCGACCCCCATTGGCACACTGAAAGATAGGGAGGGCGGGTTGGTGTTCGCTTCGTCGTCGTCCAGGGCGAAAAGGAGGCCCTGAAGCCTGTCCAGCCCTTTTGTAGGGCTGACAGGCTCCGCCCCTGGATGACGTCATCGGGTAGGCCGAAGCCTCCCGAAGCTGGCCGAGATCTCGCGAAATCTCGTGAGATCTTGGCCTTTCAAGATGGCAACTACGCCGAGGGCCATGTCTCCCTGGCCCTGCAGCAAAACGGGCCGGGGAGTGAAGCACCGGCTGGGTATTATAGGTGTTTTGCAATGAAATAATTAATAAGTGGTTTGGGATAAAGCTTTTGGAAAAAATTGTACTGTTTTTAATCGTGATAGCAAAATATTAATTAGCTTAATTTAAGAAAAACGTGATAAATATTTTGACTGGAAGTTGTTGCAGTTGGATCAAGGTTTTCCTTGATCATTCTTATTGTGTGGATTTATTTCTATGTTACACTGTTCTATATTAGTCCACTGATTTCACTCAAATTACATTTATATCTACGGTTCTGGGGGAAAAAGAGCCAATTGTTTTCTTCAGCTCAACTTCCTTGTTACAATATAACTTTGTTATAGCAACACAATGTAAAATTGGTCATTCAGTATTCATTTTAGAATAAGTTTATTGTATTTATGAAGATTAGACACATATGCAAATTGTCTCATCGTGCAATCATTTCCCTGTTGGTAGATTTATGTTGTTCCTACTTTAAATGCCAGCCTTACTCTTTACTTTTCATACTGCCAACTGACCTTGAAGAAGTCAAACGATGCACAAAACAATCCCTCCATTTATGGTTAGGGTTGTTTACAAAGTTAACCCTTTTTTCAGATAGTAGAACATCAAGTTGATATCATCATGATATTTTCTGTGACTCACAAAAAAAGTTTAATCTCATCTGGTGGATATGTTCCACTATATGTCCTTTATATGCAAATTCTCCTCCAATTGCCTTATTATAATGCTCTAGGATTTAAATATGAAGTTTACTTTCTTGGATCCATCTTTGACCTGTCTAAATTCGGTTTCCTTCTTTTATTAGCCAAGAAGGATAAAAAAAAATAAAAGAAATGTACTGTAGTGCATTTCTAGCTACAGTACAACTGAAAATATATATGTAGATTTGTGGATGCTTGGGAAATCACTGAAAAAACCTGAAAACTATGAACAATTCTGCATATTTCTTGCTTTTTTGAATGAATAGGTCAAGTGGAACAATGTTATATAAATTATATGAAAGTAAAATTGAACAGTGGATTACTGTTAAAGTAGATCACTGCCCAGAACCAAGCTTGTCACATTTATCTATCTTCACAAAGAGTTAAAGATAAAAAGGTAAAACTTTAATGTGCATCTAGAAAATATAATGTGTTAGACAAACAGAAAGATTGCCAATATATCTTGGATGTCAAATTCCAACACTTACACAAAAGTTAAAGAAAAAAAATCAATACAAAAATTGTCAAGCTATGACAATTGTTGTTCTGGCTAAGCCAAAAAACAGACAATATATCACTGCTGAGTTAACACAGAAGAGAACAGTATTAATATATTCTTTGTTATCTCAAATGTAAGACAGTAAAAATGATGTAGGATATCTGCAGAATTGAAACATAAATAAGTAGCACGTTGTTTATTTAAGAAAGGAATAGGGAGGATAAAATATTGAAATAATATTTTAAGAGGGGCACACACTTAACTCTGGCTATGACCTATGGTCTCAAGGGAAGGGATTTTTCCTATTATCTCTCTGTTTAGAATCTCTAAGAAAAAAACCTCTCTTTATAAACTTTATATGAGCACAGTAGTACAGATAGAAAACTCATCTGAGTAAATGTGTAGCTTACATGAAATGTTTCAACTGTAAGTAAAGCCAGCTAGAGATATGATTGTGGTGCATAATGGGACAGTCCAGGTGGTCCTGTGATCACTGCCTCACATGATCTGTCACTGCAGGGAGACAAAACTGGTGTGACTTCCCTTCTATTTTACTTTCACTTGTAAAATAATCTTGTCAAAGAACAATGTACTGTATATGTTTTCTTTATTTCCAAATAAATTTTTTATTGATTTTAAAGGTTTACATAAAATAAACATATAACAGTGCATGTGCCCATCACCTAACAACACACACACCCCATCACCCCCACCACCCATACAAGAGGATTCAAAATTTTTTACTTATTTATCTATTAATCCTTGGCTCTATCTTGATCAAGTATTACTGAAAGAGTGCTTGTAATTTATTTTTCATATTTACATCACAGATTCTACTTAACATATAATCTTTTACCTTATTCCATCGCACCATCAACTTCTCCAATTTATTCTCATCAAAATTATTTAATCTTATTTCCATAATTTCAAAATATATGTGATCCACCATATACCAGTACCAATTTTGTAATGTCCATTTTGTAGAATCTTTCCAACCTAATACCATCACCGCTTGAGCACTTTCCAATGCTGCGGTTTTAATTTCCCTAAATTCTCCTAGTTCCCTATATTTAATTAAAATTGCTATTTCTTTTGTGATAATCCAGTTAATGTTTAACATTTTATTGATTTCATTCTGCACTATATTCCAGAATTTCTGAATTTCTGCACACTCCCAGATCATATGCATAAAAATTCCTTTTTCCTGGCACCCATGCCAACATTTACCCTTCTCTTTCCCCTAGAAGTGTGCAATTTGTACTGGTGTATAATACCATTTATGTAAAATTTTTCTTCTCATCTCTCTAACTCTCGTATTTTTAATCTTGTATATATTTTCTATTATTTCTTTCATTTCCCTTTCATCTATTTGTAAATCATCCTGCCATCATCTTGTTAAACTTTTTGTTACTTCTTCTTCCATCTGCAATAGCATTCTATATATATTACCGGCTTGTGCTTTACTCTCATTTATCTTTTCACTTATTATTTTTTCTAAACTATTTTCTTCCCGTACGAAGGCTTCTTTATTCTCACTTTTATTTAAATATGTACATATTGCATTAATCTGCAACCATTTCTGTTTACCAATCCACCATTCCAATCTGGTTCTACTAACTCTTCCATCTTTCTCGTATAATTGTTCAATTCTCGTTATCCCTTTACTGTTTAGTACTTTAATAATTCTACTTAGATTAACATCATCCCCTATATTCAATACGTATAACGTTGATAACCTGGATACCTTTATTCCGCTTTTCCTCTGCCATTTAAGCCATATTTCTAAACATGCTTTAAAAGGATCACTTAAGTTACTAGTTTCAAGTCTACTCCAATTTTTAAATAATAGTTCTTTATTATTTATGTTATTGATTTCTTTTTCTAATTCTACCCATATATGTTTTCTTTATTGTATACTACTTATAACTAATCTGTGAGAGATAAGGAATTCCATATTCTCTTTGGCATCATGCTTTTCCTGCTTTTTAGTAGTGTCTGTTTATTAGAATTATAAGTAAAATGACTCTAAAAAGAAGGCAAGTAAGAAAACAGATACAGAAAACTTGATCCTACCCTTTAGCAAGTGGGATGTGGATTAGGAGAGAGGGAACATTAACTGAAGACATCTTCTTAGTCCAGGTTCTGTACTTCTCCCATTTCAAAACTGAATGTATTTTAATATTTACACGGTTGGCATAAGTGTTAGCCTGAGACTACTTACAAGCAACGTCCTGGAAGTAAAGGTTATAATTCAGAAACTTCCGAATCTTGAAGGAATATAGAGAGAGTGGGTAAAGAAGAAAATGGACAACCCTTGAAATTTTCTGATGCTGTTAAGAAAAACCTCCCATCTGAAGCATCCAATAATTACTACAGATTTTTCTATTTCCCCACAAGGCTGGAATAGTTTACAATTAATTAAAATATATGGGAAAAATGACTTCCTCTTGAATTCCTTAGTGTTCATATGTTCTGCTTCACATGAGATTTAAACTTCTTTCAATTTAATCCCTGTATTGTTCCTCATGAAGACTATTCCATAAACACAAATAAACACATCAAGTATTTTTTTCATCAAAAGTACTTGAATAAGATCCCCTTTAGGCCGCTCTGCGTTTTTTTCTCCTACTGGTTGCTTCTTCCTTCTCTTTCCGCTTGTTGCTCCATCTTACTATCACCACCCTATTTGTTTTTTTAAATTTATTTATTAGATTTCTATGCCGCCCTTCTCCTTAGACTTACCCCTTTCCTTTCTTCCTGTTTAAAAAATTGAAGTGTGCTGTCAAACAAGGCAGTGGTCATGGCCTCGGTGGCACAGTGGTTAGAGTGCAGTGCTACAAGATACTTCTGCTGATCACCAGCTGCCAGCAGTTTGGCAGATCGAATCTCAGTAGGCTCAAGGTTGACTCAGCCTTCCATCCTTCCAAGGTTGGTACCCAAAGAACCCAGATTGATGCTTACTCTCTGTAAACAGCTTAGAGAGGGTTGTAAAACACAGTGAAACAGTATATAAATCTAAATGCTAATGCTATTCCTATGGCTAGTGTAATGATTCCTTCTTATTTAAAATTGAGAAGTGTTTCCAAGCAGGTTAGTAATCATAACTGGCATCTCAATTCTCAAAACTATCCTTTTGGTCCCTCTGGATTTAGATGTACTGGGAAAACAAAGATGCCAACTGCATTTGCAATTGTTGTTGTAATTGGGTCCCAGTGTATTGTTTCCAGTGGAAAGCAGAATGTTCCCAGTGGAAACCATCACCATCACTCAGAGAAGCAGAAAATAAAAAATGTTTCTGCTAGCAAATTTGTATCTGGCAAAGAGCAACCATAGATCCAGTTCATAGTATGGTCATATCAACACTACAGTTTTTTCTAAGTGTAAGGTGATAAAGAAAGGGCACCAGACAAGCAGGTACATTTATCCCACCTTTTAGAATGCATGCATTATTCAAGCAGCCTAACAATTTAATATAATGCAGCTATCAACAATAACAATTACAGGGAAATGAATATATAATAAAAGCAAGGAGATGCAAAAACTAAAATACAGCATCAAATAAAGCCTACATTTCCTAAGAACCAATGCCTTCCTGAATATGAAATTATTTACCAAGCAAGGAACAACTATTAAAGTGATTTTCAACACAGCTTTTCAACACAGATGAGTTTCATAACATACGTACAATAGTTGTGAACTCCTTTCTTGTGTTTCAATCAACCAAGTCTACATTTCATTTGGGACATAAAAAGAAGTATCTGCATCTAAGCAGGCAGATATGGTAGAAATCCCTAATGTACCATTTTCTTGCTACTGTTTAATTACTTGGGATAATGAAAGGGATTTTAGTATGCAGATTGTAAAGAAGAACAAAAATCAATAAATTTTAAATGAATTAAAGATACTGCAGCCAACATTACAAGTTGTTTTGAACACTTGGGAGGATATGTTCTCTCACTAATTTAAAATTCTTTTAAAATATATACAAATAGTTAATTATAACAATTGTGAGAGAATCTGATGAGTATTTATTCATTTTATATATATATATATACAGTATATAATAGGGATACATAGGTAGGTTGGTTGGTTGGTTGGTAGGTAGGTAGATCTATCTATCTATTTATCTATCTATCTATCTATCTATCATCTATCAATCTATCTATCTATCTATCTATCTATCTATCTATCTATGTGTATCATTGTAATTAACATGCATTTGTATATCATTTTTTTTTAAAAAAATGCATACCTGAATTCTTTATGCATAGTGTTGACTTTGATCATCTGCCTATGTGGAATTGACCTGGAAAGTATTCCTTCATTGCTGATTGAATTCTGCTGTTCTGCTGCTATAAGTGCTAATCTTTTCCCTTTACAATAAAATGACCAGACGTCCCGCTTTTGGCGGGACAGTCCCGGTTTTGCATAATTTGTCCCATGTCCCAGGACGTTTCAAAATGTCCCGATTTTCTTCAGCCACAAAAAGATTCTCTTGCCTCCCGCCTCTTTCCAAGAGTCTCCAACTTCACAGCTGCCGCTGCTCCTTGCTTCCCCTGCCCCTGGAGTGCCCGCCTGCCCACCCTGCAGAGTCTACAATGGAGGTGCCTGGATAAGCTCTCCCTGCAGCTGCTCTGTCTCCTCAGCGGGGAATAGAAACTATGTTCATGACACACACACACTACTCATTTTCCGACAGAAAAGTAACAGTCCCTGGGAAGCTGAGCTTGTTTGTTTGAGGAAAAGGAAAAGGGCGGCAGCTAGGATCCAGGGGGAGCCTGCTAGCCAGTCCAGTCCTGTACATGGGCGGGGTTCTAGGCCCAGAAGAGCCTGCCTGCAGCACTCCTGGAAGTAAGAGGAAGTTACCAGGTAGGCATTTGAACATCTTTTGGGAGGAAGGAAAAGAGAGAAAAAGAGAGAGAAAGAAAGGGAGGGAAAGAGAAATAGAGAGAAAAGGGGGGAGGAAGAGAGAAAGAAAGAGGGAAGGTAGGGAGAGAGAGAGAGAAAGAAAGAGGGGGAGGAAGAGAGAGAGCAAAATTTAATTTGAAACTAGGAGTTTAGTCAACCAAAGCTTCAGTTCTGTGTATTCTGGCGAAATTAAGTGGCAAGATCTGGGTTGCAAAAAATCTGAATGACTGCTGGAAAGTTAAGCCCTTTGCAATGGTCATGTGGATTTTTGCAATCCAGGCAGACTTGTTGGGTTACCTTAAGAGAGTTAGTGTGCAACAGAAATAAAGTAAGATTGGTCCTCTTAGCTTTTAAAAAAAATATGTTTGTAATGTTTGCAATATAAAGCAAAAATCCCCAGTTTGAATTGATACTGCCAAATTAAGTCCACATCTTATCATAGACAAGCTATTACTACATTGGCATCATTCATTCTTGGTTTAATGGCTGCAATTTTTAAACTTCCCAGTATCAAGTCCTAAATTCTGGTTTCTTCTGAATGTTTCTATCCATGCTTCTTTTTAGATTTCCAAGTAATTTTTTATTTCTAATTATTCTGTACCTCTTTCAATTTTTTTTAAAAAATCAAATATTTAATTCAAATGCAAAGATCATCTAGATTTGACTTACATATCAAATTTCTGTACCAACAATCAGTCTTGTATGTCTCTTTTATTTTTTTTGTAAAAGCTTTTACAAAGCTTTTACAATTTAGACCAATTTTTAACCATGAACCTCCCCCCCCCCACACACACCATCAATGGTGTCCCTCTTTATCAGTTTTAAAATCTGGTCACTTTACTTTACAATCAAGTCTGGACTGTTGGTTTGAGCTTGGAAATTTGGTTGCAAACATTTTGTCACCATTCAAGGAGACATCATCAGTGCATTTGGGAGGGGGGGGAATCACATTATAGATACAGGAAGTGTAAAATGAAACTCCTGTCCTGTTCCTGTTCTTACTTTCGGGGGTACGGCTTATATTAGCCGACCCCCCTGAAACCCCCGATACGTCTTACAATCGGGGGTGTCTTACTATCGGGGAAACACGGTAGTTTACCACTGGTTTCTTCTAGGATGTCTATTTCAGCTTTCCAATCACCCTGTGCATTTGGGGTTTCTTGATCTTTCCCATCTGAACCTGATTAGGTTTTTGAAGATCATTCAAAGCGATCTAGAAGCTGCCAACAGCTGTGCAGATAAATCAGCTAATTTATTAAGTTAATTGAAGAAAAAACCATGAGTCTTTGTTATTCTGCCACAATGTTGATTAGATTATGAAATAGGGTTATTTTAAATTGTATGGAGCAAATATTTGCTTGAATCTGTTAGAGATTTTTCTAAGATAATACCTTCATCCTTCACAATATTCAAGACTGAATTATATTAATTCAAATTCATTGCCCTTTTACCCACACTTTAATAATTAATTGAGTAAGGACAAGGAATAACAGCATCAGGCAAAAAAGCTTATCACGAGATCAGCATAGTAAATTTTAACCATTGGTTCTTAGCGGATGAACTTAGCTGGCTATATTGAAAAGCATTTCAATTATACACTGTAAAACTGTATCAACTGCTAATTTGCATAAATAAAATTAGTGATAAGAAATAATATCACAAAAAAATGATATCTAGTTCTTGATTATATGGAGCCCCGTTTGGTTATAATACTGGCTTTGCTTCAGATTCCAGGAGTGGTTATTTTCATTCTCAGATTTTAGGATGTTGTTAATTTTAGCTTAATTGTTTTTTTTTATTGGTTTACTATAATTGTTTTAATATAATAATGGGACAAGAATGGGTAAAGAATTATAGTTTTATATTGCTTTTATTGATTGAATTTTGACCCAGGATCAATGCTGCATGATTGGATAGAAATATTTCAAAATTTTCATTCTGACGGTTGGCTTAAACTAATCACTAACACAGAAGGAAAAAAAGTTTCTGCACACTAATGATTACCTGGCATGTTAGAGCGATCAACAATTAATTCAGGAAAATGCTTGTTGGGAACAACACAGGCAGAATGAAAAACATAGTATCTTCCTTTGCTGGAGCATGACCAACATCCAAAATGTAAGAACAGCTCCAGGTTATAAAAGTGGTGTTCTTTATTCTGCCACCAAGCAGTACATTTTGGAAAGAAGAAACAAATGAATATCTCATAATTTACTCTTCCCCAAGGAGTCTGTAGTTACGATGCTCCTCCTTGTTCTCTTTTTCCTTCCCCTTTTACAAATTTAGGTATATTTTAAAACTCTTCTATGCTGGTTCTTTTTCCAGACTAGTTTTTCAGACATCATTAATTCAGATTAAGTCAGGCTTCCAATGCAGCTGTATCCTTTTTTGCAAGCAATTTTAAAAGATCCACCTACAGTAACTGGAAATGCCTTTAAAAAAACCTAATAGATTTGTCCTATAATAATTATTGATGTTTTCCATTAAATACCTTCTTCATTCAACAAATATAATTACGAAGAAACATATATACTGTAGGTCTAATACAAACAAAATTAAATGATCAGCTAATCTTAATAATTGGCTTCAACTGACAGTTTTTCCCCCAGGTCAACAAAACCATTCAAATGGTAGCTCAATTTCTACATAAATATGCTACATAAATCCAGTTTAATAATTTAAGGCTCTTATTTCCAACTGGACAGCTGAACTGATTCCATTAAAAAGTTTATGTCTGAGCTGAGGGCCATCCCAATTTAGGCTTAGAGGTCTGTGATGTTTAGCTCATATCTGAAAAGTGATACATCTGATGTTTGTGTCACATCTCAGTCATCAAACAAAACAGAAATTAAAAATAAACTTGAAAAAAGAAGTAACATACTATTATTATCTAGAAAATATTTTCTGTTAATAGTTGTATATTCTATTTATAATATGCTATGACCACTGATATATAATCTTTCTACTATGTGGTAAATAGAAAGCATCACTTTCTATGACAGGGGTGCCCAATCTTTTTGGTTCTGTAGACTAGCAGTGGCAACAGCTTTGGCAGTTTTGGCAGTGAGTGGAACGGTTAGACACATACTACCTGAATCCATCACACACACAAATGAAGTTTCATGCATTCACCCACCACTTCAGTGGCTTAATTTCCAAAGGGCCATCGCCTGATATCAGTCCCTGACCTGGGATTTAGACAGCCCTGTTCTAAGATGTATCTTTTGAAATACTCTCTCCCCCGAAGGGGATATTCTAAGATGATTGACACTCATGCTATTTGTTTTGGGACAATATTCTTGTCTTCCTCTTCCTTGATAAAATTCCATCAGTGAGGGCTTCCTCACTGATCCAGTTGGTGGGATTATGCCAAGAAAGAAGAAGGCAGGAATATTGCCCAAAAACAAATAGCACGAGTGTCAATCATCTTACTAAGTGCACCTCACCTTCAGTAGGAATGCAGTAAAGGACACAGAAAGAGCAGGATGTACTTTAAATGTTAGGGATACATGTATCTTTTCTTTTATGTACACTAAGAGCATATGCACCAAGATATGCCATTCCATTCCATTCCATTCTATACTTGTATCAGAATCTGCAAAGAAAACCTTCCCTGAGAGTACACTGTAGCTAACTAAATGGAAATAGGGCTCTGATAAAGTCATTTGTAATCAGGAAGGTTAGCTGCTGACTCATAAGTAATAGGAAACAAATACTGGACCACAAAGAAAAGGAACGAAACACTGCTACAGTTTATTCTTCCCAGATCCTTAAGTATTCAAGGTCAGGAGTTGAAAACAAAACAGTCTCTTTGGAATATCAGCAGGTCAAGCCAAGCATGCAGAATGAGCAGAGCAGGGAGAGAGAAACTTGGAAATAAAATATTCAGATCAAAAGGAGAAAAATTGAACAGGCAACAGTAGTTTGAAGCTTTTTATCCTGCTTCACACCAGCAGACACAATGGGCATCCCAGCCTCACCAAACAGGCAATGCCTTCTTGCAAAGGCTCTGACTCCTTCTTTTCCTCCATTCAAAGAACCTATTTCAGCAACTTACAGAGTATAGTGATTTTTAATTAAGTTTGAAAAGCAGGTGGCAAGCACTATTTCAACATAGATGCTGCTATCTTGGGAATCCGCTTCAATTGTCAGATCATCTTCAATTGTTCATTGCAATATCCAATCTTGAGGATATCACTATATCACTGTCTGTTCATCCTGGGTCTCTTTCTCTCTCTCTCTCTCTCCCAGGTATATATAAAACTGGTTTATCTACAAAACCAAGGAAATCACTCTTTTCCCATATGCTATCCAAACAGGAACAGTTTTAGGAAGGTCCCAGATGTACACTTGTACATTGAGGGTAGCATAGCCCCATCCAAGATAGACTGAATTCTGAATATCACTTGAAATATCATTCTGAAATCCAATTTCTGGTAACAATTTCAAACCCATTCTGTCTGAATTGAGTTTCAGTGTATAATCCCACATTCTGTTCTTTGGGATCAGGAGACACATAGAGACTCTTGATATCTGATTGAGAAGATACAAATAAATATGCCAGTAGCAACCAGTTCCAAATATATCTGTAATTCATCTCACGGTCAGACTATAAATACAAAATGACATGGGATGAACTTTTGTATGATGGCACTGGACATTATACAAAGGATTGAACAGCAATCAGAAAATATCCACAGAACAGAATAATTGCATATTGGTAATTCCAAGTTCCTGTTCCCTTCACTGATTGAAAAGTTCGACTAGTTTATGTGGGATCATTCTTTCCTGCTGTTACACTTGCTTTCCTGTAAAAATTTAAATGGAATATTATCTAGAAAACTTTGTACTTGTCTTCATTACAGAAGATATTGGCCAGATATTAATACCTAACTATTAAAAAATAGAGTCAGGGAGTTCATGAAATAGTGAGGTAAAAGATTAAATTCTAGGCCCAATGTCAAATTAAAAATTACCAGTAATTTTTGCAGTAGGTGCAGGGTAGGTGCAGGGTAGGTGCAGTGTAATGTTTATATAACAGTTTGTTTGTTTGTTTGTTTGTTTGTTTGTTTTGTTTGTTTGTTTGTTTGTTTGTTTGTTTATTTGTTTGTTTATTTATTTATTTATTTATTGGATTTGTATGCCGCCCCTCTCTGCAGACTCGGGGCGGCTAACAACAGTAATATGTAAGATAAAATTGTTTGCCTTCTAATACAGTGGTACCTCGAGATACGAGTTTAATTCGTTCCGGACCTGGGCTCTTAAGTCAAGCAGCTCTTATCTCGAACGACTTTTCCCCACAGGAATTAATGTAAATAATTTTAATTGGTTCCAGCCCTCAAAAAACTCACAAAGTTAGTCTAAATTATGCAGAAAGACATGTTTTTAATGAAGAAATGTACATGTACATATAAATGAATAATGAAGTTTCTTTCACTTAACTTGTAAACTTTCTTAAACTTTTAAATTTACATATGTTCAACTTCTCTGCCACCCAATCCTGTAGGACAGAGGTCCCCAACCCTTTTTGCACCAGGGACCGGCTTTAAGCGATCAAGAGAGGAATGGGTGAATGAATGGACGGAGGGTGGGAAGGAAGGAAGGAAAGAGGGAAGGGACAGGAACAGAGGAAGGAAGCAAGGAAACTTATGAAAGGGGAGAGTAAGAGAGGAATGAGTGAAGGGAGGGAGGGAGGGAAGAAGGTGGGAAGGAGAAAGAAAAGAAGAAATAGAGGAAAGGAAGGTAAAAGAGAGAAAGAAAAAGAGCGAGAAAGAAAGAAAGAAAGAAAGAAAGAAAGAAAGAAAGAAAGGGGGAAGGGACAGGAACAGAGGAAGGAAGCAAGGAAACTTATGAAAGGGGAGAGTAAGAGAGGAATGAGTGAAAGGAGGAAGGGAGGGAAGAAGGTGGGAAGGAGAAAGAAAAGAAGAAATAGAGGAAGGGAAGGTAAAAGAGAGAAAGAAAAAGAGCAAGAAAGAAAGCTGCAAGCACCCCCCCGAGCCCCCCCAGGCCGGCTGCAACCTTTTAAAACACGCGCGCCGCTTCGCAGCTGTCTCCTGAAGCCGAACGCGGAAGTTAGCGTTTGGCTTCAGGAGACGGCTCCTTGGCGCTTGTATCTCGAATTTGGGCTTGTAAGTAGAACAAAAATATCTCTCCCCTCCCAGCTCTTATCTCGAGTTGCTCTTAAGTAGAGCAGCTCTTATGTCGGGGTTCCACTGTATCTTGTTTTCAAAATAGTGCTCTATGCATAGAACTAAAAAACTTTACTAAAAAGACCTTGGTGAAGGTCTATCTGTAAAAGTTACAATCTAATAAATGTTCTTTATGTCCATAGTGTAGCAAACAAAAAAGGTTTCAACCTTCATCAATGGATCAACATTTTCAAGGGGATATTGATTTTGATTGATTATATGCCATCGAGTAGTTTTTGACTCCAAAAGCCATATAGATATATTTTCTCTCTGACAATTCAAGGGGAAAATATTTATTTGGATTTTTTTAAAGAAAAAGACAAATATGTCTACACAAGAAACACTTGGTAATATTAGAGACCACTGGTATTAGTATTAATGGCAGAAGAAAAATATAGATAAATTATAATAAGATCATAAAGCATATTGATAAATTGTTATGAATTCATAAATAAGGATATATCAAATTATTCTACTGAATATTATACAGTTTGTTGGTATAAATGGCCAGCACTAGGCAAGTAATACAAAGAATAACACATAAAGGTGTTTGTTTCTCTTTATGCTAGTTCTGTTGGATAAGATACACAATGTAAAGGTATACAATTCCTAAATGCTGTTATACTTGCTTGTGTGGAATTAAAGGATTCCTTAGTCAATTGATCAGATGGAATAGTTTTCCATTGTTTACCTCTTGGCCAGAATTGATCAGAAAACTTTACAATCAGGAACTAGTCAAAATCCTTTGCTCTATATGTCATTTTATTACTTCATAAAATTAGTTTTACTTCATTTAATGTTCTGCCGGTGTGTCCCAACCGCCCGTAATTACAGGGTAATTGGTCCAAAAAGACACACACCACACGATAGAAGGAAAACCAAAAGTCTTTATCAACAAAAAGGCAGAAAAAAATTCCCTTTTTAAATGTCAAAGGGATTTTCTGGTACACATAAGGCACAGGTTAAATGCAATCCAATTTCTCACCCAGTAACTGGGAAATTGAGTCCAATTCCAAAGTCCAGAAAGTCCACACACAATCTTGAACAGGGAAACAGCAAAACCACGATCTTGATGAAACTATGAATCAGATAAACTTCCATGAGGCTAAATCAGCACGCTGCTCTTTTTATCTGTAGCACTAATTACAGCAGCCCCACCCAACCACATGTGGCCTCACTTATCTCCTGTAATAATCCTTCAGTTGATCTCTCCTATGCATCACTATGCATGCATGGGTCTGTCATAGGTTCTTGTTCAGAATCAAGGGATGATAAGGATGATTGATCTCCTCTTGGGCTGTCTGCCAAACTCCCCTCTTCCCTGCTACTCACGCTTCCTTCGTCAGAGGAGCCTTCATTGGGAGATTCTATCAGGAGCAAAACAGGCCTGTGGCATGTGGATGTTTCCCCCACATCCACCTCCACATTCCTTGGGGCAGAAGCTGGGCCAGAGCCAACCAAAACATCTAATTAGCTAGTTTTACTTCATAAAATTAAATTTACATTTCAGTAAAGCCAACCACTTCTTTTTACCTCCCTGACTTATCTTATTTAAATTATAGAATATAGCAAATAAGCATTTTTCAGAATTCATCACCAACTCAAGTGGCCCCGGTTATTTATTCACAATGGGGTTGCTAAATAATTGCAGAAATCAAATATATAGAACGAAGAATTTTGTCTCTTGGTTATATTTTTCAAAATCTCTGCTTTATGGATCAAAGCTCCACGAATACAAGATCTTAAAAGTAATGGAGCCACTATTATGCTAATTTATAGTGTGCACAAATTTGAAATTAATGTTTTGGGTTACTGATCAAGACGATCAAACCACAGGCAATCATTTCCATCCGATCTATAAAATGAGAAACTGGATATTCCTAACCTCACTATCATATCAGGAAGGAAAGGGTACATAAGGACAATATTTTGTTCAGCAGCTTCTCACCCCCTAGTTAAGCTTGGCTACAGTCTAAGAAGCTCTTCCTTTTGTTTCCTGTATCTGTTCTATCCTCAGGTGTTGTCTACAATTGATTGATTTTGTCCAGGTGGTTGCCTACTCCCTGGCCACTGCTGTATTTTATTTTCACGCTTCCTTTGTTTTCACTTCTGCTTGTTACAGTATAAATGTCGAGTTCATGTGGGAGGCTCAGGCGAGCACTTCAGAGTCACCATGTTGTGAGCTTGTCAGCTGATGGGCTTCCATTGTGCTGGCAGCAATAATAATCTTAATGCACTGCATCAGATATGAAGAAGGATTTGGCAGAGCTTATGTGAGGTTATTTGCTTGGAAAAGCTGGAGATGAATCAGGAGAGCTTATCCTTGGGGAGGCATTGTTTAGCTGACTTAACATATGAGTAAGCTACTGGGGTTGTTTGGGCCTCTTTAATGTGCCAATGGGAGATATTGGATCAAGAAAGCAGTAGGAACAATACGAACAAGTCTGCCTCTAACAATGTTGTAAGGAAGATATATTTGACAATAAACATTTGTCTGGTTTTATTGCTCATTTGCCATTTGATATTCCCCTGTTCTCTCTTCTTTCCTTTCTCCCACTTCATATTATATGCTTGCAAATGTAGATGCCGCTTTAAAAATAATTGATCACTTATAGAAACATAGAAGATTGACGGCAGAAAAAGACCTCATGGTCCATCTAGTTTGCCCTTATACTATTTCCTGTATTTTATCTTATTTTATCTTATGTATTTTGTATGTACTGGAAAAGGGAAATGTCTGTAAAATTAAATCTTTGTTCCTTCATAGTTTTGGTACTTTGAAATCAAACTAGAAGATAAATGGAAATTGCCTCTCCAAAGCAGACTCCATTAGATGCTGTCTTCTATCCAAGTACCTTATTTAGCATTATTCTTTTGCAAATGTCATCTGTCAGTAATAAACAAGCAAAAAATCATAGTCTATTCTTAAAGGAAAAAAGGAAAAGCTAATGCAGAATGCCACCACCTACCTTAAGATTGATCTTTTACTAAAGTGCAAGATCTGTTTTCTAGGAACAGATAACGCTATTGTTCCGAAGAACATTCCATGCTTCTCCCACAATATTTCCTGGATGGTTCATCACAATGTTTCAGTACTAAATATTTCAGATCAGAAGTAGTTTGTGATGTTCTATGTGTAGAGCAGCTAAAAAGAATTATTTTCCTGATATATTGTTCTACTACTTATATAGGTACAACTGTCTTTATAATTCCAGTGTGTGTGTGTGTGTGTGTGTGTGTGTGTGTGTGTGTGTGTTTGTGTGTCTTTGAGTCAGGGTGAATGCCTTGGCATGCCCCTGCAGTTTTTCTGGCAAGATTTTGGACATGGCTTGTCATTGCCTCTTCCTAGGGCTAATAGTGTGTGACTGGCCAAGGTAACCAGGTTAGCTTTATGCCTAAGGTGGGACTTAAACTCAACATTTTCTAGTTTCTATTTTAGTACCTTAATCCCTGAGTCAAACTGGCACTCTAAAGGTTAAGTCACATAAACTAAGGTTACAGCAAATGACTTTCTAAACTGCCTTTAGGAACTGTGTGAAGAAATCATGGAGGAAATCATGAGGGAATATTAGCTGGGATATCTTGTGAGGGAATTGCACTGTCATGCGGAAAAACCACTTTCAGAACACTGAGGTTAGGAAATGCCTGATATAAAAGATCTCAGTCTTTGATGCACTCAACTGGGTGGCTTCTGGTCCAGGCCATATATAGATCTATGCGCTAAAACACAATAGCTTACTCTTGTACCAAGGTCTTACCCTGTAGTAGACAGTGGGTCATAAAGGACTCAATAGAATTTGCTCAACAAAATTTGTCCAAATCCTGGCTGTCTTAAACTGCAACTTTAATCATTAGGTTAACCACAAATCCTACACCAGCACATTCAGAAGGAAACTTGTTTGCTCTGTAGGTTATACAGAGTTGTGTACAATTTATTCCAAACAAAGCAAGCAGTAGTACATTTGCTCAGATTGTCTACCAAGAAAACAGACATACAGCTGTGACTACAGAACCAATTTGTCTTGGCACAAACTGGGAGGGAGTGCACCTGTAACAGTTTTACCTGTTCTGATAATTGGTTCATAATCTAACCTAGGAGATCCATCTCTGTAGATACTTGGTTTTGAAACTGGAGGATATTGTTGATGCTGGGTTCCCAGAGAGTTGCTAGACATCATTCAGATCCTGGAATTGTATGTAATGGCAGTGTAAGCAGTAAAAAGGCAATAAATTTCTTGGGTTCCTTGAAAATCTTCACAGCAATTGCCAATCAGTAGACTTACCATAGTTTAATGGGGCTGAAGGGCTAAAATTCAATGGAGATTTTCAGATATACGGCAAAGGAAACTAGAAAATAATCTACTGCAAAATTAGAATGAAGTCATATAAAACAGTTGGTTGCACTCTCATGTGAAGATGAAAATTTCTTCCTATACTCATGGCTCTTTAAACTCATGGCTGCTTTTACTCGCCATTTTTCAACAGAGCTTTTGCTAGTTTTGCTATGGCTCTGAAATCAGAGACTTGGCTTAACACACATACTACCTACAGACTCACAATCCTCATATTTATTGGGACTGCAATTCCGTAACTGTTGATTTCACATGATGCAAGATTCCACCTGCAAGAATTCGGTCCTAGATCAGTCAGTTTTTCATGGGAAGTAAACTTTGACTTCCAAATATATGGACCACAGAGATCTGTAAAAAGGCATAAATTGTATTATTGTTGTTTGTCCTATTACGTATTGTATTCCTCTACTGTATTAGCTTTATTTCTGCAGCCCAAATTTCTATAAAATGTCATTATCCAATATCAAATAAAGAACAGAAAGTCTTTCTCTGGCCACTCGGTGGGGAAAAAAATCTACCCCATTTTGTAATGGTAATCCAGGTAACTGCCTCAAAAATTTCCTAATTAGTAAAAATCCATGTCAGGCCTGCCCCAGCCAGATTGTCCCCTTAGGAAAGAAAGACCCTTGATTTCATTTGGCTTGAAGTGATATTACAATAGCAATAGCATTTAGACTTATACAGTGATTCCTCGTCTTACGAACCCCTCATCATACAAACTTTTCGAGATACAAACCCAGGGTTTAAGATTTTTTTTGCCTCTTCTTCTGAACTATTTTCACCTTACAAACCCACCGCCGCCACTGGGATGCCCCACCTCCAGACTCCTGTTGCCAGCCGAAGCGCCCATTTTCGAGCTGGTGGGATTCCCCTGAGCCTCCCCTCTATGGGAAACCCCACCTCCATATTTTGCGATGCTGCAGGGGAATCCCAGCAGGGGAATCCCACCAGCGCAAAAATGGGCGCTTCAGCTGGCAACAGAAGTCCGGAGGTGGGGTTTCCCAGCAAGGGAAGCCTCAGCAAAATCACAGCATCACAAAATCCAGAGGTGGGATTCCCCTGCAGCATCGCAAAATCCAGAGGTGGGATTCCCCTGCTGGGATTCCCCTGCTGGGATTCCCCTGTAGCATCGCAAAATCCGGAAGTGGGGTTTTCCATGGAGGGGAGGCTCAGGGGAATCCCACCAGCGCAAAAACGGGCGTTTCAGCTGGCAAAAGGGGTGAATTTTGGGCTTGCACACATTAATCGCTTTTCCATTGATTCCTATGGGAAACATTGTTTCATCTTACAAACTTTTCACCTTACGAACCTCATCCTGGAACCAATTAAGTTCGTAAGACAAGGTATCACTGTATATTGCTTCACAGCCATCTCTAACAATTTACAGAATCAGCATATTTCCTCCAAAAATCCTGGGTCCTCATTTTACCAACTTGAGAAATAAGACTGAATTAACCTTGAGCTATTAAGATTCAAACTGCCAGATTCCTGGCAGCTGGCAGTCAACAGAATTAGCTGCAGTACTGCATTCTAACCACTGCACCACCATGGGTCATGGATTCTTTTATTACAGGGTGCTGGATGCAATGAAGTCAGGCTAGAACTGAAGCTCTCATGTGAAAGCATACATATTCCCTTCACCCCAGTTCAATGTCCCCCACCCCCTTGACCAGTCCATCTCTAACCAATGGGTGGCTGTCTAGGTGTTTTGGGAATGTGCAGTGTTTGGAGTAATCAACATTCCATTCCCAAACATTTATGTCTTCTCGGTATCCTTGAAGACTGGCGCGATCTGGTGCAAAGCCTCCCTGGACTTCCTAAACTGTCATTCCCCCTCCCAGTTTTCCAGGGCTAAACTAACACAAGTATTGGAATTTTGTATATCTATGTATGAATAAAATATACATTGCACTGGTCTCCTGTGTCAAACACTTGGGAGTAGTACTTCATTCTATGGGCAGTAGGAAAGTCCTTGGGGCTATGTGAAACATAGAAATATAGAAGATTGATGGCAGAAAAAGACCTCATGGTCCATCTAGTCTGCCCTTATACTATTTCTTGTATTTTATCTTAGGATGGATATATGTTTATTTCAGGCATGTTTAAATTCAGTTACTGTGGATTTGTCAACCACATCTGTGTTGTGGTTGGCTCTGGCCCAGCTCCTGCCCCAAGGAATGTGGAGGTGGATGCAGGGGAAACATCAACATGTCATAGGCCTGTTTTATTGCCAACAGAGTAAGGTAGTGCAGTTTCCTCGGACGAAGAAGAAGGTGGGGGTGACTTGGAAGAGGGGGGCTTGGCACACAGCCCAGGAAGTTAATCTGCATTATCTTCGGTCAATTCAGATGAGGAAGTGTTAGACCCACTCATGCACAGAATTATGCACCGAAGAGACCAATTGAATAAATATTACAGGAGATAAGAGAGCCCACCTATGTTTGGGTGGGGCTCCTGTAATTAGAGCTGCTGATATAAATAGCAGCGTGCTGGCTTGGCTGTTGTGGAAGATTATCTGATTGCTGTTTCTTCAGGACTGTGCCTTGCTGTTTCCGGACTTTCTTTGTTGATTTTTCACGACTTTGAAACCAAAGCAGAGCAAAGTGTATGTTTTTCACTTCATGAAAGGAGGGCTCTGACGTTCCTTCACAGCTGCTAGCTAAGTACTTAAGGACTGATTAAGGGGATTGTACAGACTACCAGGTTGTTTTGGGACGAGTGCTCTTTGCAATACAAAAAGGGTGCTTTGTTTCTTTTGAATTTTTGTGATAAAGAACATTGTTTTTGAATTTTCAAGTGTGTGTGTGTCTGAAATTTGTATCCTTGAATTTTCGGGAGACTCATACCATAGAGCCAGGCAGAACAGTCTGCTGGGAGTTTGTTCCAAGCATCTACTACTCTTTCAATAAAATAACATTTTCCCATGTTACTTCTAGTCTTTCCCCCAACTAACCTCAGATTGTGCCCCCTTGTTCTTGTGTTCACTTTCCTATTAAAAACACTTCTCTCCTGAACCTTATTTAACCCTTTCATATATTTAAATATTTCGATCATGTCCCCTCTTTCCCTTCTGGACTCCAGACTATCCAGATTGAGTTCATTAGGTTTTTCCTGATAAGTTTTATGCTTAAGACCTTCCACCATTTTTGTAGCCTGTGTTTGGACCTCTTCAATTTTATCAATATCTTTTTGTAGGTATCCAGAACTGAGCACAGTATTCCAAATGTAGGTTCACCAGCGCTCTATACAGTGGGATCACACTGCTTGTTATACCTCTAGCTATGCAGCCAAGCATTCTACTTGCTTTCCCTACTGCCTGACTGCACTGTTCACCCATTTTGAGACTCTCAGAAATAACTACCCCTAAATCCTTCTCTTCTGAAGCTTTTGCTAGCACATAACTGCCAATACAATACTCAGATTGAGGATTTATTTTGCCCAAGTGCATTATTTCAACATTAAACTGCAGCTTCCATTGCTTTGGCCACTTATCTAGTACAGCTAAATCATTTTCCATATTACAGACACCTCCAGGAATATCAACCCTATTGCACACTTTAGAGTCATCAGCAAATAGGCAAACCTTCCCTACCAAACGTTTCCCTATGTCACTCACAAATATATTAAAAAGAATAGGACCCACAACAGACCCTTGTGGCACACCGCTTGTAACCAGGCTCTGCTCAGAATACTCGCCATTAACAATAACTCTCTGATGTCTATGCTTCAGCCAGCTGCAAATCCACTGAACTATCCAGGGATTAAGTCCAATCTTCACTAACTAACTATCAGCTCTTTATGTGGAACTGTATCAAAGGCTTTGCTGAAATCCAGATAGGCAATATCCACAGCACCACCTTCATCCTACACATTTGTGAAATAATCAAAGAAATAAATGAGATTAGTCTAACATGATTTGCCCTCAGTAAAGCCATGCTGGTTTGGGTCCAATACATTATTGGTTTCTAGGTGCTGATTTATCCTCTTTTTGAGTAGAGTCTCCATTGTTTTAACTATAACTGATGTCACACTAACTGACCTGTAGTTACTAGCTTCTTCTCTACTGCCCTTTTTGTGGATAGGCACAACACTGGCCATTCTCCAATCATCAGGAACATCTCCTGTTAAAAGGGATTGGTTAAACAAATCAGTCAGGGGGGTAGTAATCACATATACAAGTTCTTTAAGAACTCTGGGGTGGATGCCATCTGGACCACTGCCTTATTTGTCTTTAATCATTCAAGTTCTTGTAAGACATCAGCCTCTGAAATCACTGGATCTGAATCCCTACAGCTGGAAGCTATGCTATATCCACCCATAGTATTATATTGTAAGCTCATTTATTAATTTTAAAAGCTCATCCACACAAACACACCCTATATACGCATACATTAAATACATTTAAAAATTGTGAATATATAGCTATGTAAAGTTATCATATATCCATAATGTATGCATCAATAAAAGATGCATAGAAAGTTATAAAACAGCAGTTAACAACTTTAAATCATTTACCCACATTTGCAGACATTAGCAGTTGTATATGGATCTTGATATCTGAAGAAATAAGATATAACGGTTTAAAAAATATTGTACTTTTTGTTTCTTTCAAATTGAGAGGCTGATATAATGCATGGTGTTTAACTGTTATACACCTTTTAATTGTAGGTGGGTTTTTTTTCCTATTGTACTTAAATAGTCAGCACAGATTTTTACATAATTAGGATTTTAAATTAAAGTTGATTTTTTTAATGGCAGAAAAAGTATCTTAAAGTTGAAAAAACCCTGAATTTTAAGATTTAAAAAAATGCTGCCAAAATATTGATTGATTTTATTCTCAAAATGTGTATAACTAGGATTACTTTTTATTGGGAGAAAAAGAAAACTATCAAATGGAAAAAAAATAGAAGTAACTTAATTCCAGATGTATATTATAACATGTTGTAAGTTAAAATTGTGATTATTAGAAGTTCCATAAATTTTATAAATAAAAAATGAATATCCAGTATTGTTGATTGAAAAGTTTGAAAGATTCTGAGATGAATGTCACAAATGAAAATGGAAAGGAAAAAAGAAAAGAAAATGCCTCAGATCTTTAAAATACTTTTTAGTTTTGGATAAAATTGCTAAACCAGAGCATACGTGTATATGAAATTAATGTCATATCCTGATAAGACAAATGATGGGGTAAAACAAGAGATGATATGCTGGCATTCATTTTTGTTTAATAATCTAACCAAACAATTGAGCTCTTTATTTAGGCTGAAAAACACACCAGAGGTTCAATTTCTAAATAAGAGTTTTTCATTAAGCAATAAAAATCCACATAAAGCAATTTATCACATGGCCGTTGGAACTGCCAAAATGCCAGTTGGAACATTAATAAGAGAGACTTGACATGGGTATTAAAATCTCTGTCTTTTGAAAATCCTTCATTAAGTGTTCTTGGCTGCTTATGTAAACATACAACAATAAACAAAGATTTATTTGGCAAATCAAGTGCCTTATTTAAAAGAACACCATATGCTAAACAGTTTTGTGTATCTATCTACACAGAACAAAGCTCCATTTTGGATATCTGCTCTCCCCCCTCCCTTTTTTGCTTCATTAGACAAAACAAAAGAAAGCAGAGGTGCTAATTCAAAAACTATCAAATTATGCAATCCAAACTAGCAAAATATCAACAACAAACACATAAAAGATCTTTCAAAAAAGAAATTTGGTGGAAATAGATCAACCGATTCAAGGACATTTGACCAAATGCCCGGAAAATCTTTTTATTTGCTCCGCTTGAGAAAAAAGAAACATTTACAATAACAGTAACTAATAATTCCTTTGAAGTTCATTCAGTAGAAATCAAGTTGATGCACAAAACTAGTATGCTGGTGTTGAAGATCTAACACATTGACTTATAATAATAGTAGTGATAGGGACTGAGTTATATATGATTCCGTCAGTCTCATATCCTATAATACATATAATAGTTTGCAGGAGGGAAGACCACATTGTTTAAACAAGGCATATTCCTATACCCCTAAAGTGTAGGTATTACATTTTACAAATATAGTTTATCGTCATGAAAAAATGGCTTTTTGAAATGTTGTCAGGGTAACCGAAAGGCATTTGTTCAGAGCACTGGGATAAGGACAGAAGACATTGCTTTTCTGTTCATTTATTGCAGAGATTCAAATGCATGATATAAAAAGGCCTTTCCATAAAGTATAAAGTCAACAGGTCTTATTTTGTAATCTCAGCACCAGTGAAAGCAATTTTGAAATGCAAAGCCTTGCAGATATTAGTACTCCTACTATATTGTTTATTTATTTCATTGTATGGGGAAACGTTCCTTGTGTCACTGATGGCTATGTCTGTAGGGCTTAAAGATATCTACTTTAAAAAAAAAACACTGTTTAAAAGTAAACCCATTACTCCAAAATTAAAAAGTGGAAGCAAAGAGAAGAGGAAAAGATAGGAGAATTAACAGATTATTTAAGAACTGGAGTCTGGAAAAACCTGTCATTTCCATGATCAATTTTGGCCAATGACCAAGTGACAAAATTACACTAGGTTATCAGAATGAAAAAAAGTGCTAGGATCAGTATGTCATCATCAAGCAAGACAGTTATGTAAAATATTTAATATTAAGCTTAATGAACTGGAATTTTATATTTTTATGCAACAAATCAATACATCGCTAAGAAGGCCTCAAGAGTTGTTAATCTAATCCTACGTAGCTTCTGCTCTGGAAATCTTACACTACTTACCAGAGCTTACAAAACTTTCACCAGACCCATCCTAGAATACAGCTCATCTGTTTGTAACCCATACAGTATCTCAGGCATTAACACCCTTGAAAATGTTCAAAGATACTTCACAAGAAGAGCCCTTCACTCCTCCACTCAAAACAGTATACCGTATGAAACTAGACTTACAATCCTGGATCTTGAAAGATTAGAACTACGACGCCTTAAACATGGTCTAAGTATTGCCCACAAGATTGTATGCTGCAATGTCCTGCCTGTCAGCTTGAACTACAACAACACAAGAGCACACAACAGATCCAAGCTTAATATTAACTTGACTGTAAAAAATATGACTTTAGTAATCGGGTTGTCGAAGCGTGGAACTCATTATCAGACTCTGTAGTATCATCCCCTAACCCCCAACATTTTACCCTTAGACTATTCACGGTTGACCTCTCCAAATTCCTAAGAGGTCAGTAAGGGGCATAATGAGCACACTAGAGTGCCTTCCGTCCCCTATCCTATATCTCGTATTTCGTCTCTACTATATCCTCTATAACCTTCATTGTGTATTATTGTGTATTGGGAAAACTAAATAAATAAATAAATAAAAACAAAAACATTAGCTTACGAGATTTATTACCTTAAAGTCAATGATATTTCAATAGTTAACACATGGGAAAAATCACAGCCAGCAATTTGTTAGAAATTCAAAATTGTGGGCCAGTCTGTCAGTGCAGTAATGATAGATCTTTAAACTACTATGCTATAGAATAAGGACTGCATCATCCATCCATCCATCAGTCCATCCATCCATCCATCCATCCATCCATCCATCCATCCATCCATTGGATTTATATGCCAACCCTCTCTGATGACTCATATAGAAGACATACCCAGAAATAAGGAGTAACATGTAAGGAATGAATATTTTACTGATTTTACATCTCTGTATCATGCATAAAATCAACAATAGGTCTAGAAAATAACCTCAATCTCCAATCTTAAAAAATTGCATGGTTTCAAAAATGTGTCCCATTAAAAATAGCCTTCTAGGTAACTTACATAGGGCAATTGTAATTTATGAAGTGCATATTGGAGATAGTTTCCCTTTGAGAGCTGTATGCAATGAAATGTATGCTGATTAGTGTACATTAAAGTTATTCTAAGTCTAAGCCTAAGTTAAATAAGATGTACAAATGACCTGTATTAAAACAGTAAAACAGATATCATCAGTTGTTATTTAATGTATTCTGTTGAAGTTTTCATTTATGTATCAGTCTGTCTGCTTTACAGTATAATTTTCATTCAGTGTTATGGAAGAAAAATGTTTGATTCCCGCCCCTTAAAAAGATGACAGCGTTACTCATTGAAACCAAGATATTATGTGACTTTCCTGTCACTGTCTCTTCAGCAGTATAAGAATAATATACTGTGTAGTGTAGTTTCTTACATCTCAATTAAACACCAGGTGAAGAGTTTGGAAAATAATTCCTTTTTTATTGGGCTTTTTCAGATCTACAAATATGGTCAGCTAGGAAAGCTACAAAATGTTGGGGAAACATAAAGCAGAAAACAGCACTAGTAATATTTCCCATCACCAATAAAGCAGTTAAAAAGGAAAAGAAACACAAAAACATCTTGGGAATGAGGTAATAAAAGAGAAGGGTCTTTTGCAGGATAAAACTTTCTGAAATTTGGACCACCTTCAGAGCTTAGAATGAAATAAAAGCTACCCTGCTGTTCTGTTCGGGTCGTATGTGACCCGAAGCCAAGTTTGAGTCCCTGTAAAAAATTTTCCCTGCATATCTGAAACTTGAAATTTCATGACTATTCATCATTTCAGGGGTTCTCTCTAGGAGAATTTTTTTGGGGGGGTGGGGGGCTTAGTTTTTGCTGGGCAAAAAAAGTTACAAATCTTATGTTCCTGGGTCACCCTGACCCGGACCGAAAACTCTTCATTTGCAGTGCTTATGTTTGGTCTTTTTGAAAGCTTTTTTCACTTGGAAAGTAGTCTGAACATTTCTGCACACAATGATATGAAAATTGAAATGAAAAAAGTAAATCTTATTGGTTTATTTTGCGGATATAATGCACGCCCCCCCCGTTTTTGTGAATTTTTTTTCAATTTATGGATAGTTTTGCTTGCAAAATGCATTCTATTTTACTAAAGTTGGTGTGGGATTGGTAGCTTGAACATTTCTGAATATAAGAAAAATATAAAGGAACTGAAAAAAATGATTCTTATTGGTTTTTTAACATCAGAAATAAGGCCTCCCCCCCCCCTTGGCTGCTTGCAACCATTTTCACTTTTTATTTTTTTATGCTCCAAATCCGAAATATTCTTTAAAATCTTAGGCATTCATTTACTCAATTTAACAATGCTGATCATCAAAAAATATTTTTGGGGTGGTGGCTAATTGTTTTCTGGGCAAAAAAAAATCATAACTTTGAATCTGTTTCTGTTCGTATGTGACCGGACCAAAAATAATTTTTTTAGGTACTTGAATTTGATCTTTTTGAAAACTTTTTCAACTGGAAAACTAGTTTGAACATTTATGAACATAATGATATGAAAATTGAACTGGAAAAATTGAGACTTATATTTTTATTTTGATCAAAAAGCCCCTCCCCCCATCCTTTTTAAATTTCGTGTCAATTTCTATTTTTTAAGGCTACAAATCCCTAAGGAATTTCCCCCCAAAAGGTTTGATATACTAAATTGAACATTTCTGAATATAAGAAAAATATAAATGAACTGAAAAAAATGGTTCTTATTGGTTTATTTTTGCCACAAAAGGGCCACCCCCCCTCGGCCTTGCTGTGTGCCATTATTGTCACTGTTTATACATATTTGTCTAGAAATATTTGGAATATCCTTTTGAAAATCAACCACATTGTAGCCAGAGAACTAATTTTATGAAACAAATCCATTTTACTAAAAAAAAGTATGTAAGTTTGAAATTAACAGCATAATTTTTATATAAATTGAAATAATTGAGGCATACTTTATGTGCAAAATAAACCAATATGCATCAATTTTTCCAGTTCAATTTTCATATCATTATGTTCAGAAATGTTCAAGCTACCAATCCCACACCAACTTTAGTAAAATAGAATGTATTTTGCTAGCAAAACTATCCATAAAGTGAAGACTATTTAAAAAAAACGGGGGGGGGGCGTGCATTTCATCAACAAAATAAACCAATATGCATCAATTTTTCCAGTTCAATTTTCATATCATTATGTTCAGAAATGTTCAAGCTACCAATCCCATACCAACTTTAGTAAAATAGAATGCATTTTGCAAGCAAAACTATCCATAAATTGAAAAAAAATTCACAAAAACAGGGGGGGCGTGCATTATATCCGCAAAATAAACCAATAAGATTTACTTTTTTCATTTCAATTTTCATATCATTGTGTGCAGAAATGTTCAGACTACTTTCCAAGTGAAAAAAGCTTTCAAAAAGACCAAACATAAGCACTGCAAATGAAGAGTTTTCGGTCCGGGTCAGGGTGACCCGGGAACATAAGATTTGTTACTTTTCTTAAACAGAACAGGAGGGTTAAAACCTGACTGCTATAGTTTGTTTAGTTCAAGGAATCTTCCAGAAAAAAATACTACTATTACTACTACTACTACTACTACCGTGTTTCCCCGATAGTAAGATACCCCCGATTGTAAGACGTATGGGGGGTTTCAGGGGGGTCGGCTAATATAAGCCGTACCCCGAAAGTAAGACATGTCTTACTTTCGGGGAAACACGGGGGTATTGCCGGGGGGAGCCCGATGACGTCACTTCCAAGCTCCCTGCGCGCCCCTTGCCTTCGCCTCGCCGTGGCGCCACCGCCTCTTCCCCTGCCGAGGCTCGACTGCAAGCGGCCGGCGAGGCCGACCGGCTCCGAGGCGAGCGTCCGGAGCTGCGCCCTCCTTCGCCCGCCTCCTTTCCGGCGGGCGAAGGAGGGCGCAGCTCCGGCCGCTCGCCTCGGAGCCGGTCGGCCTCGCTGGCTGCTTGCAGCCGAGCCTCGGCAGGGGAAGAGGTGGTGGTGCCACGGCGAGGCGAGGGGCGCGCGGGGAGCTGCTGGAAAGGAGGCGGGCGATGGAGGGTGCAGCTCCAGCCGCTTGCCTCGGAGCTGGTCGGCCTCGCTGGCCGCTTGCAGCCGAGCCTCGGCAGGTGAAGAGGCGGTGGTGCCACGGCGAGGCGAAGGCGAGGGGCATGCGGGGAGCTGCCGGAAAGGAGGCGGGCGACGGCGCCTCAGAGCCGGTCGGCCGCGCGCCCCTCGCCTTCACTTTGCCGCGGCGCCACCGCCTCTTCCCCTGCCGAGGCTTGGCTGCAAGCGGCCGGCGAGGCCGACCGGCTCCGAGGCGAGCGGCCGGAGCTGCGCCCTCCTTCGCCCGCCTCCTTTCCGGCAGCTCCCCGCACGCCCCTCGCCTCCAATGTAAGACATACCCCGAAAGTAAGACATAGTGGGGCTTTTGGGGGTAAAAAGAAAGTAAGACACTGTCTTACTTTTGGGGAAACACGGTACTACTACTACTACTATTACTGCTTATCTTTCTCCTCTTCCTCCTTCTATCTAGATAAAACTTTAAGTTGCCAGAATGAAGCCACCTCCTTGGCTTTCTTGTTGGCCAAAAATAAGTCATTAATGGCGCATATTTCTGATACTATTTCTGATAACAGCTAATATACCAACAGATGTGCAGGAGTCTGTCTCTCTCCACATTCACATAACCCACTCGAGCCTTTTACTAAGCATTCTCCGTACTGAAGGAGCGGGTCCAGCAGTCACATGGGTTGCTCATGTCCAATCCGGTGGAACTGAGCCTAGTGTTAAAAAAGCTTGCCGGATCCGCCCCTTCCCCAGAATTCGCTCAGTTCGCATATCCTGCGGTTGTATTGTGATAGCTCGTTCAACATTCTAACACCTTCCCTTCGATCTTTTCCTTCAAGAGTAGTAAGAATTGTTTTATCTTTATTATTTACTTGCACTAATAGCGCCAGCCGTTTGTGGCTCGGCTTTTTTCCTTGGAGAAGTTGCGGTTTCGTTTTCCCCCGGCGGTTTTGCCGGTTACGATTCCTGCTGCCGCTTGTGGATTCTTTTAATCCTTTGGCCTGGAGGTTTTGGTGCAAGTATTGATTTATTGATTCCTTATTGTATTACTATTAAAGGGCTTAAAATAATACCTCCTGCGGAGTGAGACGCTTTCTAGTCTCCTGGACTTAGTCGATCGCTTCCCCTTTAAGAATTCTATTACGGAGCGATTTTTTTCGGCGCGAAGGCCTTCGCGCCCTTTTTAAATTTAGGCCTCTCGTGTTGGCCTCCTGCCAGCCGCGTAGGCCTCAGTCCACCGCGTGGATCCCGGAGTGGGCTTTGGGACGCTCAGGCTTAATTCTCCACCGGCTAAGCCTCCAACCAGAGTGCCTTGGTTTACTTTAATTTAATTTAAAAGTTTAGGGAGGCTGGCCCCGCTGGATTTGGGGACACGAACTCTGGGTTTGCCCAGATTGACCTCAAGTCTCAGCAGCTCCGAGGCCTCGGAGCAGGATCCATTCCTCTTGGGAAGTCCTTGAAATTCTTCTCCCTAATTATTCAGTTATTGGCTCAGCCTTGTCTTCTGTTAATTGTCAGACTATGGCTACTTTTCCCAAGAGAGGCACAACTAAAGGTCCCAGAGAGGCCAGGCCTACAGGCGATGAGATTACTAGTATTCCCCAGGCCTCCTCCTCCTCTTCTCCAGGGGCCCGCCCCTCGACCAAGGTCACCAGGGCTGAGAAGAGAAGGGACCTAGCCCTACAAAGAATCCATGACAAATCAGCAAAACGTTTGAAAGTACAGGCCCAAGTTCTCAGTAGTCAAGACCCCCCAGAGGCTTCTAGTCTGCCTCCTTCTGGGGTCCCTGTGTTATCTCTGGATGAGCCAAACCTAGACAGACCCCAGCCTAACCTATGGGGAATAGGTCCAGAGGAACCAGATATTATTGAAGATTCCCCCCAGCCAGGATCCTCCCAGGCCTTCAGGGATTCTTCTGCCATTCCTGCTGATATTTCTAGTTTACCTCCTGAATTCCAATCTATTTTTTCTGTGTTGTCCAAGGCCATTGATGCCAAACTCTCTACCATCAATGAGCTTTCCCTACCTCCTCCTCCTCCTCGTCCCTCCCGCCCCTTGGGTTCTTCCCCAGCGGTTAGAGCTCCTATTCAGGATGATTCAGATTCCTCTCAGGACGAATATGAGGATATGGAGGAGGATGAGGATCCTTTTCAAGGCCTCTCAGATGACGAGGAATCCCAAATAAAGGTTCCTTCTCCAATTACTATTTTTCCTTCTCAATTGTTCAAATCTCTCCTCCTCAAAGCTAGAATTTCTACGGGATTAGCGGCCCAGGAGAAACAGGCCTCCACATCCACTGATCCCCCGGAGGAAAATTTACCTTACTTCACAGAGGAACAGGAGGATAATGAGGTAATTCCTATGCCTAAATTGTTTAAAGATGCTTTACTTAAACAGTGGGATTTCCCAGCCTCTGGCCTTAATCCCTCTACCAAGGATAGAAAATTGTACAAACTTTCCTCTTCCTATGAGGAGCTCCTATCTTTTCCTAAACCGGATGAACCTGTCAAGATCCTTCACTCGGCGGCGGCTGTGCCAGGCGAAGCAGAGGAAGTCCTTCGCCCAGAGGACAAGCGGATTGAACAAATGCTCAAAAGAGGATTCACCGCAGATTCCTGGGCCATTAAAAGTTCTGCAGCGGCTTCCTTTTTCTCCAGAGCCATGCTTCTGTGGCTTCGCCAACTTCAACAGCATATTCCCCCCGATGACTTGAGAGGTCAACAAGACTTCAACAAGGTCTTTGCAGCTGCCCAGTACGTGGCCGATGCCACCTTGCAATCTACTAGATTTTCTGCTAAGTCTATTGCAGCTTCTACAGCGGCAAGAAGACTCCTATGGATTCGCCCTTGGCAAGCGGGAGTACGCCAGAAGTGGCAGTTATCCCAGGGACCCTTAAAGCGCGACCTTCTTTTCGGTGATCTTCTGGATCCACTCCTCACGGAAACCACGGACAAGAAGAAAGTTTTGGGTCCAACCACCAAAAAGGCTACCAAAACGCAGTCCTTTCGTCGCCCAGGGCGCCAGCAAGACCAAACGGCTTCCTATCAGAGATCTCCAGGTCAGTATTCCCCCCGCTTTCGTTCCCAAAGTAGGAACCCCAGGGGCAGAGGTTTTCGCTTCCAAAGGGGAGCGTCCTCTAACAGGGCTTCAAAGAAACCTAGATGGTAATTTTTCTTCTATTCCCATAGGGGGTCGCCTAGCCCATTTCGCCTCTAATTGGCATCTCACTTCCAAGGACCCTTGGGTCATTGACACGGTTCAAACTGGCCTTCTTTTAGAGTTTATTTCTCCCCCCCCAAAACGTTTTATTTCTTGCCCTTCTCCCAGGTCCTCCTCAGATTGTAACCGTATGGAGGAGGCCATTTCTCACTTATTGTCCATCAGAGCCATTCAACCGGTTCCTGCCGGTCAGAAGGGCCTAGGTTTTTATTCCATTCTATTTATGGTTCCAAAGTCCTCCGGAGGTTGGAGAGCTATTTTGGATTTAAAGAAGCTGAACCTATTCATCAAATATAGAAAGTTTAAGATGCACTCCTTATCTTCTATTTTGGCCGCCATCCACACGGGAGATTTCATGGCCTCTTTAGACCTTACTGAGGCCTACCTTCACATTCCTATAGCCAAATGCCACAGAAAATTTTTACGTTTTTCCTTTCAAGGCAGGCATTTCCAGTATAGGGCGATGCCATTTGGCCTTTCCTCGGCCCCTCGGGTCTTTACAAAGCTCTTGGGATCCCTGGCGGCCTATATCCGGGCGTCTCCCATCCACATTTTATGTTATCTTGATGATATTTTGATTCATGGGAACCCCCTAGAGAAAGTGAAAACAGACCTTTCTATCACCATGTCAGTCCTTCAGGACCATGGATTTTCCATCAACTTTGATAAAAGTCATCTCCTACCTTCCACATCCATTTTACACCTGGGATCCATTATTAATTCAGAATCCTCCCAGGTTTTTCTCTGTCCCGAGAGAAAATTCAGCATAGGGGAGTTAATTTCTGGCATTTTATCTAAACCTTCAGTATCCATAGTAACTTGTCTTCCCTTTTGGGGAAGATGGTGTCATGCATAGGCATCATTCCCTGGGCTCGCCTTCATGCTAGGGAACTTCAGTGGCTCCTATTACCCTTTCAGAGATCGGGGCACAGCAACTCAAATCGTCGCATTGTCATCCCACCAATGGTTCGCAGATCCTTCAAGTGGTGGAAGTCTCCGGCCATGGACAAAGGATCCCCGTTCAGGTGCCCGGATCAATTTGTCATCACCACAGATGCCAGTCTATCGGGATGGGGAGCCCACGCCCAGGGGATGATAGCCCAGGGCACGTGGTCCCCGGAGGAAGCTTCCAAGCCAATCAATTGGCTAGAGTTAAGAGCCGTTTCTCTGGCTCTGAAGCAATTTTCTCCTCGCATTCCCAACCGGCACGTTCTCATTCTCACCGACAACATTGCCACGAAAAGCCATATCTGCAGACAGGGGGGCACGAGATCCAAGGCTCTCATGAGGGAGGCCCTCAAGTTAGGCCTTTGGGCGGAAAAACATCTTCGGTCGCTCCTAGCCGACCACATCTCGGGGAGCCTCAACGTCCAGGCGGATTGGCTATCTCGAGCAACGATAGACCCAGGAGAGTGGAACCTCCATCAAGACCTGTTCCATCAAATCAGCCTCAGATTCGGTCTACCAATCCTGGATCTCTTCGCGACCAACGCGAACGCCCAACTCCCTCGCTTCTTTTCCAGATTTCCATCCCCGGGAGCGGAAGCAATCAATGCCCTCCGGAGCCCCTGGCCTCCAGGCCTACTTTACGCATTCCCTCCAATTCCAATTCTCCCGGACGTGATTCACAAGGTCCTCACCGAGAGGGCCCGGGTAATCTTAATTGCCCCTCATTGGCCCCGCCGGCCCTGGTTCGCGGATCTCCAACAGTTGTCCGTCCAGGACCCTTGGCGACTCCCCGTTTCGGCGGATATGCTGCGGCAGGGGGCCTCATTCCATCCAGACCCGGAGTGGTTCCACCTCACCGCCTGGCTGTTATCAGGAGAGACTTAGAACTGCGTGGTCACGACCCCGATACAGTGGAGGTCATTTTGAAGGCCAGGAGGGCCTCGACCAATCGAATCTACGACCACACGTGGTCCAAGTTTCACCAGTGGTGTCTACAGGAAGGCCTCTCTCCCCTGTGCATTCCCATACACAGAATCATTTCCTTCCTTATGCAAGGTTTCCATAAAGGACTTTCCACCAGCACCCTCCGGCGTCATCTGGCAGCCATTTCATCTGTCCTAGGGGGCCCCCGCAGACAGCCTCTCCGATCCTTCCCAGCAGTTCAGGAATTCCTCAAGGGCATAGCCAACCTCAGACCTTCCAAGGTCCACAGGTATCCATCCTGGGATTTGCCACGGGTTCTCCATTCCCTCACGCAGGCACCATACGAACCCTTAAAATCGGCGTCCCTCAGGTACCTATCCTTTAAAGTAGCATTCCTGGTGGCTATTACCTCTGCCCGACGCATTTCGGAGCTGGCTGCCCTCTCAATCAGGCAGGACCTTTGTCAATTCCATCAAGACAAGGTAGTCTTGCGACTGGACCCCACCTTCTTACCCAAGGTCAGTTCCATGTTCCACAGAACTCAGGATATTGTTCTACCTTCTTTCTCCCTCCAACGAGACCATCCTTTGGCAATTAGATGGCACACCCTGGATCTCATTAGAGCGCTGAGAATCTATATCCAACGCACAGGACCCTTTCGGAGGTCAGAAGCACTTTTTATAGCCTATCACCCCAGAGTCATGGGTGCCAAAGTGTCTTCAACA
This sequence comes from Erythrolamprus reginae, assembly GCF_031021105.1. Classification (NCBI taxonomy): domain Eukaryota; kingdom Metazoa; phylum Chordata; class Lepidosauria; order Squamata; family Dipsadidae; genus Erythrolamprus; species Erythrolamprus reginae. Next base: position 109,770,887 of record NC_091950.1, on the reverse strand, counting down.
GTAATAGGCCGTTGGATCAGAGGGACTATATCTAAGGCTTATGAGTCGGCCTCCCTCTCAGTTCCAAGGAACATCACAGCGCATTCCACCAGGAGCGCAGCCACCTCGGCCACTTGGGCGACTCAAGCCCCGTTGGAGGAGGTCTGCAAAGCAGCCACTTGGGCCTCGCCAAACTCCTTCATCAGGCACTACAAGATTGATTCTTACGCTTCAGCGGACGCTGCCTTCGGCAGAAGGGTACTCCAATCCGTTATCTCACACGATAGCAATCTAATCCCACCCTAGGGACCATCTATTGGGTATGTCCCATGTGACTGCTGGACCCGCTCCTTCAGTACGGAGAATAGGCGTTGATTGCTTACCTGAACGCCTCTTCTCGTACGGTGAGCGGGTACAGCAGTCACTTCCCGCCCTTGTATGTGTCTTCTTTACCTTCCTATAACCTTTCTTCCTTTAACTATAAGAGTTGAACACTACAGAGCTTCACAGCTGAGCCTAGTCTATGGATTCGCGAATTCTGGGGAAGGGGCGGATCCGGCAAGCTTTTTTAACACTAGGCTCAGTTCCACCGGATTGGACATGAGCAACCCATGTGACTGCTGTACCCGCTCACCGTACGAGAAGAGGCGTTCAGGTAAGCAATCAACGCCTATTTTACTGTTTTTACTAAGAAGCTTCTTTCCTCTGGAAGCATCAGCCTCACTTCCTAGAATGTAGTCATTCACGAAACTGCTTCAGGTAATAACTGTCGCGATAGTGAAAATGATTAAAGTTCGTTTGAACTTTAATTATCGCGGAGGTGATGATGGAAGCTGTTTAGTCATTTGTTCAAAACAAGATTTCTTTTATTATAAAAATAGAAAATAAAACATGCCCCGGTGGACAAAATAACAAATACGTCTTACATGATGGTAGATAGGAATAAGAATGGAGATTTTAGAATGAATGAAGGAGGAAGTAATGCTAGATGTGGCAGGATATTGCATCATAATAGGAGGATCTTAATAAAGCATACACAGTTAACTATTTAATTACTAAATGTCTCTGGGGCTGGCAATATTCAGCGTGACAATCACTGATAACAATTATTATTTTTTCTATACATTTTATTACCATATTTTTGGAGTATAAGATGCACCTTTCCCCCACCCCAAAGAGGCTGAGAATGTGAGTGCATCTTGTACTCTAAATGTACTTTTACTAAGCTTTTTTTTTCAGCCCTAATGAGATGCTAACAAGTGAAGCAATCTTCCTTGCTTTGGTAGTTAAGCAATCTTTCCTTTGCCTGCTTTTTTCACTGCTGCTCCCTCCAACAGTCAGCTGTGCTTCTGTGCTTTGGAAGCCTTTTTTCAGCCTGAACGAGGTAACGAGTGAAGCTATCGTCCATGCTTTGCTAGTGAAGCCATCTTCTCTTTGCCTGCTTTTCTCATTGTTTCTCTGAAGAGAGAGAAGTGTTTTAGAAACTGTTTTTTATCCCCAATTAGGGGATAAAAACAAGCACATGGACTCAAAACCAGCAAACTAATTTGCTGAAGCTAAGAAGACTAAGGACTAGCCAGGTGAATACATGGTAGGTAGATTATTTACCCCCTATTTTTCTCCCCAATACTAAGGTGCATCTTATACTCTGGTATGTCTTATACACCAAAAAATACAAATAAGAGAAACAAACATTTTAAAAAACAAGAGAAAGAAAAAGTATAGAGACAGAAAAAAAGTGATGACTTCTGACTTTTTTCAATGCAGCAGAATGCAAAAACAATGCAGCCTCAACCTTTTGCTTTACATTTCACAACATGTTGTGCCATTTCCATAGAATTCTAGAGAATGATTATTGTTTGGATGTGCTGGATTAATTTAAACCTCTAGCTCCTGTGACATTTTGCCTTATAATACCAAGCCATGCAAAAGACCTAGCATTTTTGTAAAAAAAAAAAAAAAAAAGCAAAGCAAAGCAAAACAAAACAAAACAATGAAAGCAGTTTTATGCTATTGTGACACAACATTCACTCCTTTTGTATATGTGAGTGATGTCACAACAAACGGATCAAAAGGTTTGAGTTTGCATCACATTGCTATGGTGCTGCATTCAAAATTTTGACCCAGTTACAAAAATAGCCCTGTTTACATGAAAGCTAGAAGAATTGTTTCCTTCATTTTTAATTGACTCCCTCTCTTTTAATGAACATTGAAACTCCCCTTTTATAATCTAACCAATTAGATTATTATAGAAAAGAAATGGTGATAAGTGCTTTGCCACAAAAGGACAAATGCTTTGCCACACTTATTTCCTTTAAATTAAAAACCAGGATCCAAAAACACTGCCTAGTAGTCAAACACCACAATCTCAAATCCCAAATTTCTATCTACCTGATACTGAACAACACCAATTTGAATACAAGAATCATTAGCCATGCTATCACCCGCCATGCTCACAAATTTATTAAAGCCTTGTACTATCAATAGACACATCGACATATACAACAAGCCTACACACCCTTCAGAATTAAAATCAACCCACTGCCAACCACCATTTGATTCTCAACCAACCCATGCAACCCCACCAAACCATAATTATCTCCCAATGAATCAGGGGTGGGTTCCACCTACCTTTGCCACTGGTTTGCGTCATGACATTTTGCATGTGCACACATGCTCTGTTTGTATGTATTCGTGTGTTATCTCATGCAATTTGGCTTCTAGCCATGCTCAATAGCTGGAATCGGCCTGAAATACAGCTGAGGAGCTGATCATAGAATAGAATAGAATTTTTTATTGGCCAAGTGTGATTGGACACAATTTGTCTTGGTGCATATGCTCTCAGCATACATAAAAGAAAAAGATACATTTGTCAAGAATCATTTGGTACAATACTTAATGATTGTCATAGGAGTCAACTAAGCAATGAAGAAACAATCAATATTAATAAAAATCTTAGGATACAAGCAACAAGTTACAGTCATACAGTCCTAAGTGGGAGGAAAAGGATGATAGGAATGATGAGAAAAACTAGTAGAAATAGAAGTGCAGATTTAGTAAAAAGTCTGACAGTGTTGAGGAAATTATTTGTTTAGTAGAGTGATGGTGTTCAGGAAAAAACTGCTCTTGTGTCTAGTTGTCTTGGTGTGCAGTGCTCTATAGCGACGTCTTGAGGGTAGGAGTTGAAACAGTTTGTGTCCAGGATGGGAGGGGGTCAGTAAATATTTTCCCCGCCCTCTTTTTCACTCGTGCAGTATACAGGTCCTCACTGGAAGGCAGGTTGGCAGCAATTGTTTTTTCTGCAGTTCTGATTATCATCTGGGCTTCGGACAAAGGCATAAAGGTCAGTTTAAACCTGGGGGTGGGTGGGAGGGCCCTTTTTCAAGTAGCAGCAGAGGAAACAATGTCCAAATGGTAAAAAAAGGATGGTGGCGCCCACGGACTGGCACTGACTGAACTGGATCCATTATGCCATCCTGGCATTGCCAACAGGTCGCTAGCAGTTCGGGCAATCTGGCCTGAACCAGGAGTAACCCATTTCTGCAATGAACCTCACCTGATGTGACCTCTCCACCACAAGACCCTCACCTTATGTGATGCACACTTGACCCATCACAAGACCCTTATCTGATGTGATCCTATCATTACAGGACCTACTAACCACACAAAGCCCTTAAAAGCAGAACAACATATACCTAAATTCTGCTGAAGATTTTACCTAGCCTGTTAACAAAACATGGTTAACAGATGAACAAATCTGCACTCTCAATATTATAATTGTTTCTTCTATTTCTTCCTTTAGATAGGTGTTGTTACCTCAAAGTATCACAGAGACACTACATTGTGTTTTATTATGAAAATTACAGATTTCCCTTACTTGATGCAAATTTATTGTTATGTAATTGATCATTTTCATACATAAATATATATACAAAAACAAACATTATTATTTCATTTTGTCAGCATAATCCAGAGCCATCTAGAAATGATAAAATACCTTTTGAACATTTTCTAGCTAAAAATACTTCTGCCCTCACTTATACATTTGCCATCATGTTGTGCAGTTTTAGTCATGTACTATGTCTCCCACTTACTTCTGTATTTAGAAGGCTAAAATTATGTCACTATGGGGTCAAAATAACTATCAAAATCTTGTCCAACCATCTTCCATAAAATGAAAAGGATAGCTCTAACAAATGTTGCACCAAAACTAGTAAAGGAACCTCAGGCCTAGGATTAACGTTTAATCTCAGCAAATCTACTGTGCACAATTTAATAAAATTCTAATAAAATATGTAGTGTCATGATTTATTCTACCTCTTTTTTTTTTGCCAAGCATTAAATGCATTAGAAATCCAACTGTAGGAAACAAGAAGAAAATATTTTCAATGGATCCATAAGAGAGACAAGATAGAAAACATGGTTGAGTCATGTGGCATTTAAGAATAAATCTCTAAAAATGTATTAGCATTGTTTATACTAATTGACACCATAATCTTACTCCCTCTCCCCACTGGTTCAATGCCTCATTTTATGTGGATTCATTATATGTGAAGTTTTCTGGGAATGCAGCCCTAGCATAAAATAAGAGAAGCCTCATAAAGGCTCATTTAATTAATATGAATGACCCTAAATTTTATTAGTTATATGATTCCAGGATAACAAATAAAAATTATTATTTTTAATTAAGAAATAGCAAACTCTTTCTTAGATTCTTAGAATCAATGCAAATGTTCCATATATAGTGGCATCTCTACTAAGAACGCCTCTACTCACGAACTTTTCTAGATAAGAACCGGGTGTTCAAGATTTTTTTGCTTCTTCTCAAGAACCATTTTCCACTTACAAACCCGAGCCTCCGAAACTGTAACCGGAAAAGGCAGGGAGAAGCCTCCATGGGGCCTCTAAAGGAATCTCCTGTGAGGAAACAGGGCCTCCACCCTCCCTGTGGTTTCCCCAATCACACACATTATTTGCTTTTACATTGATTCCTATGGGAAAAATTGCTGCTTCTTACAAACTTTTCTACTTAAGAACCTGGTCATGTAACGAATTAAGTTCGTAAGTAGAGGTAGCACTGTATTCCAAATACAGAAGCTTTCTAAAGCAATATACATGAGATTATCCATACAAATGCAAAACAGTTATCCCAACTAGCCACCCCGAGTCTGCGGAGAGGGGCGGCATACAAATCCAATAAATAATAATAATAATAATAATAATAATAATAATAATAATAATAACAACAACAACTTCAGATTCCTCTTTTGGCGAGGTGAGAAGCTGGGACTAAAACCTCCTTGGCCAGCTCCAAACAATTATTATTATTATTATTATTATTATTATTATTATTATTATTATTAATTAGATTTGTATGCCACCCCCTCTGTAGACTGCCTGAGGGTCTGAATTCGGACCTAGAATAGAGGGGGTAAAGGGTAAGTGAGGGTAGAGGGGAGATGCATCTCTCCTTTACTGCATCTCCACACTAGCAAACCCCTAGATGATGGTGCAAAGCTGTGGCAGAAAACATGACTGTCATGAAGCTGAAGGAGGACCAGAATCCACAAGACTGAGCAAGAAGAAAAGTGAGTGATTTGTGATCTGCGACAAAAAAGATTGTTTGCTTTTGACAACTCCCCCCCCCAAAAAAAAATCAGGGGAGAAATAGGAAAACTAAGGATTAGCGGTGGGTCAAGCATATTAAAATTGTGGGGGTAGGGGAACCATTTGGGAACTAAGAAGAACAAAAGTTTTTCTTGGAAGATTTTTAAAAATGATGGTTAGGGAATAATACCCTATTTTTTAAAAATTGGAAGATGTCTTTGATTTACTATAAATTGATTATCATATATTTTGGATTTACAAATATAAAATAATGAACTGAGAGCACAAAACAAGCAAGAGGAATTCCTAATTTTAAGTAGGAGTGCCATTTTGTGGGGAAAGAGATGGTGTAACACTCGGATTTTTCTTTTTTGTTGGACAAATAACATGGATTAAACTTTGTAGCAAAAATGATATAAGTGGAAATAAAGATGTTGAAAGCATACCCCAGGATACTAAGACTATTGTTAAACAAGCAGTGTATGAGGATGAAAGAAATATTTCAAGTTGTGGAACCACATAGAACTGAAACTGGAAAATATATTACAAAAAATAACAAATGTAGTTCAGACAAATGGAAGAGGGAAAGAAACAAAATAACCAAGAAATAAGCAAAAACAAAGAAAATATAACAAAATACAGATGGTGAGAAAGGTAGCAAAGCAGAAGGGGAAGATCTTTAGTATGGGAAAGATAAGGAAGGAAAATAAAGCTAGAAAGGGAAAGAAAGAAAAAACTAGGAAGAAAATGAAAGCAATATTAGGAAACAAAAAAGGAGAAAGAGAAGAGAGAATGAAAGAGACCCTAGTAAAAAAAAACAAGTTAAGGATAGAAAACAAGAGAATTAAAAGAAATATGAGGGAGGCAATTAAAAAAGAAAAAGAGCAGGGTAAAAGAGAAGGGATAAAAGAAAAAAGAAAAGGTGTAAATTAGTAGTAATATTTTTGAAGACTTATAATAGAAAATATGAAGGATATTTTTGAATATAAGTTTGATGATAGATGTTTAATTAATTTAGCATTACATAAATATGAAAAAATGTTCATTGAAATAAGGAAAATATTTGTATGTATAATATGTAGTGGGGAAACAAAAAAGTTATTTTTCTTCTTCAAATATTTTCTCTTTTATTCTTTTCACTCCCTTTTATTTTATGCACTCCAGATCTCAGCAACTGCTGTTTCAATCTTTCACATTTTTAGAATCCATTTCTTAAGTTTCTTTTTCTCATAAACTGGCCAATCTCTCTCCAGCTCCAACATTTTCTTCAAACACTGCTCCTACACAATATTTTAGTCTGGTTGTCCCAGCTTTCAAAGTAGACATTAAAAATGGCTATCGTTCCTGCTGCGAGTTTTTGACAAGTTTGTTTCTGACCTTCTTGGGAGCTTGCCTTGCTTCCCGCAATCTCTGAAATATCTCTTCTTCTTTCCTTGTCCCTCCAGGATGCTTTTGGTCCACAGACCTCCCAACAGCAGTTTGTCTGGTTGGATTTTCATGAAGCTCATTGGAGCTTCACTATTTTCCAGACAGTATTACCAGGATACTTCTGGTTCCCTAGAACATTATTGTTGCATTCTTTAATCTTTGTAGGTGTAGCGAAAACAGAATGTTCAAATTTATGTGGAGATTCTTAGTAATCCACGTCATATTTGGGCAAATCATATTCCAAAAACAAACTTCCCAAGTGGCCTCAAAAGCTCTTATGAAGGGTGCTAATGACCAGATTACTGCAATTAAATACAATCTTTCCATTCACAAACACTCCTCACCATCTGGTCTGAACCCAACTAACATTATACAGTCTCATCATTATGTCAGTATCATCTCTTATTAGCAGACAATTCTGCCAAAATTTGGTACTAGCTACTGAGTTCAGTGAGATTTATTCCTTTGTAAATATGCCTATGAACTACTCAGTTCCATAAAGATAATAAAGCAGCCATCAAACTGAGTTCAACTCTTGATAAGTGCATCCATGCAGTTTTCTTGGCAGTGTTCTTGAAGGAGTGGTTTGCAATTGCCTTCTTCTAATCTACATGGGATTTTCCCCTCTTTCCTGTTAAAACAGGGGGGGAAATGCCCAAATCATTAATAGGTAATTTGTAGCACAGTACTCTCACCTCTCAATTGATAATAAAAAATATCAACAGAAAAATCAACTACATGTATATTTTTTACAAGAAGTTTTGAGCAGGAAAAATAAAAAGCAATAAATTCAGTCATTGTATTATTCTAATTGAGCAAAATGCTATTTCTGATCCCTCCCCCTAACTATCTCTCTAATGTAGTAAATAACTGCAGCGGAACAATTCTTCTGATCCAAATTTCCATCATTTTTTAAGTGACTTTGGACAACTATTTGTACTAAGAGGGCATTTCTAGTGGCAATCTAGTAACTAAATGTCCACCCATGGCAAACCAATAACTTTATCATTATTAGTGTCTTTATTTAAAAACAAAACAAAACTGGGAGATTCAAAGGAGGAATAGAAGAGGTAAATTCAAAATTAAATTTCTGAGGTTATGCTTCTCTGCCAATCTATCCTACTAATGAATCCTATGGATACTATGATATGACTTAATTTTAAAAGGCAGGTATCTGTTTATAAGGAGGTTTGATGAAAAAAAGGTGTCATTTATACCATCAGGTCAAGAATAGACTAGAGCAGAACAGAACAGAACATAATTCTTTATTGGCCAATCTGCTTAGTATATCCAAATTAAAATATCTCCCAAACGCTGATATCTAGCCTCCATTTGAACATATCCAGGAACAAAGAGTTCACAATCTAGCTTGATACTGGTTCCACTATTATTATTTTTTTCTAACATTCAATAAGAGTTTGCCTTCATGTAAATACATTGATTGGTGTCCTATAATCTGAAATGATGGAAAGCGGGGAAAGACTTTGAGGTATTTGATCAATATTACCATACTAATTCTTAGCATTCTTAGAGCTAAACACCCCTAGTTCCATGAATATGAATATTGCCTTCCACCAACTTAGCTGTCTGATTCCAAGTGAATCACAGAGTAAAATTAAAAGTAGAATTCTTTACAAACCCAATTCTGGCACTTCTGACTTTTCACAGTTTGCCTTTTAGGTTGCAATACACAAGTGTGGAACTCAACTGTGTATTGACACAATTCTCTTTCTATAACGCTTTGACTGGAATGGGAAATTGTTTTTAATTGTTAAAGATCCCCAGATACATTGTTACCAAGACTGTCTGAACAGCATAATATCTATGCAAGAGCAGAACAATACCTCATGTCCAGAGCATTAGACTGCAATCCCAAATCACAATTTCTGGAAAATATGCACACAATCTTTGTTTGATATGCTAAGATCAGAAAGCATTAGAAACAGTCAGATCTCTCTCTCTCTCCCCCCTCCCTCCCTCTCTCTCTCTCTCATAAACACACACACACACACACACAAACTGTTACCTAGAGAATGAAAATTCTTAAGATAGTCTATAATATTGGTAGACAGAACCAATTTTTTATTTTTTATTTGCACCTTACTTTTGTATTTTGAGTTTTTTTCAGTCTTCTGCCAAATATAATATAGAAAAAAAAATATAAAGAAATTTTGGTTGGCTTTTTATTTACAATATGGCATTACAGTAATACCTCGTCTTACGAACCTAATTGGTTCCAGGGGGAGGTTCGTAAAATGAAAAGTTCATAAGAGAAAACATTGTTTCCCATAGGAAACAATGTAAAATCAATTAATCCGTGCAACGCAAAAAATAACCAGCAAAAAAATGCCGCCGCCCGGCTGTCACCTTTTGAAACAGGCGGCGGGGCTTCCCAGCAGCTTCCCGAACCCGAACTTTTGCCGAACTTCCGGGTTTGGCATTCGGGAGACCGCTGGGAAGCCCCGCCGCCCAGCTGTCACCTTTTAAAACATCCGGGGGGCTTCTCGGCAGCCTCCCGAACGCCGAACCCGGAAGTTTGGGTTTGGCGTTTGGGTTTGGGAGGCCGCTGGGAAGCCCCCCGGCTGTTTTAAAAGGTAACAGCCGGGCGGCGGGGATTCCCAGCGGCCTCCCGAACCCGAACTTTTGCCGAACTTCCGGGTTCGGCTTTCAGGAGGCTTCTGGGAAGCCCCACCGCCTGGCTGTCACCTTTTAAAACAGCTGGGGGGCTTCTCGGCAGCCTCCCGAACGCTGAACCCGGAAGTTTGGGTTTGGTGTTCGGGTTCGGGAGGACGTTGAGAAGCCCCCTGGCTGTTTCAAAAAGCGACAGCCGGGCGGCGGGGCTTCTCAGCGGCAGCGGCGGTGGGTTCATAAGAAGAAAAAAGTTCGTAAGAAGAGGCAAAAATTTTCTGAACCCCAGGTTCGTATCTCGGGTTGTTCGTAAGACGAGGGGTTCGTATCATGAGGTACCACTGTACATCCACCAGCAACAGGGGGGAAAAGGAGAGAGAGATCTTGTCTTTTTTGATGTGCAATTGGCAATTAATTCTGCCTGGTAAGCTGTATCCTAGTAGCTAACTGATATCTAATGTTTTTTTCTTTATTTACATCTATTCATACTGCCACAATATTAAGTATTACTCGCCCTCCTCCCATCTGTGTATGTGTATATATATATATTATTCTAAAAGCGTTTTTACCCTATCATTTTGTGTGTATAAAATGCAGTTACTCAGTCTACTATTTTATGTAATTTTTACATTAGAGTAGCTGGGTAATATCCCTTCGAAAAAACTTCTCTCCATTAACATCAGAAGTATTCTGAAAGCAATTATTTTCCAGTTCCTTTTTTTTCTTCCCGGATTTCACATTTCTACTTCTGAAGCCTTCTTCATACCATTATCTGCTGAACACTTAAGCAAAGCCTTTATCTCACGTGGAAAACAGAAAATGGAACACTCTCTCAGGAAAAATCTATCTGATTCCTTCCCAGCCAGTATTGGATTGTAGTAGACATTTTCACTCTAAAGTAAAGTGAATTTAATTTGCCATTCTCTGATTGCCAGTAAGTTCATGTTACATTAACCCAATTATTTTTCTTTTTATTATTGCTTTTTAATGCTGCAACCCATCTGAATAATAAAAGTAGGGGCAAAAATATATAAAGTTGATTATATTGCTGCATGTATTACCAACAAATGCAACATGAAAAGAGTAATAGCAGAAAATAAATTAAGCATGTTGTTTTGAAAAAAAAAATAGGGCCAGGGAGACAATATTTCATATAGTTTAGCAGACTAACTCTCCTATCAAATTACCATAAGTAGATATGAGCTATTTTTTTTTTCACCAATGGCTAAAATGCAGATACCCCCAGGGTAAAATTGTTTCAATCACTATGTGTGCCAGTAGCAATATGCAACACTTTAAGTCAAGAAGCGAACACTGAAACTGTAAGGAAAGTCAGACAAAGTAATTACCAAAGCTGGAATTGGATCTAAGATCCATTGAAGCACAAGTGTTTAGGACCTTCATTTTATGTCTCATTCAAAAGACAGATGAGTATCATTCCTAAAGACCAGACTGATGGAGATAAAAGACGAGCAATTCAGAAACACCAAATAAAAAAGAAAATGTCACTCTTTCACATGAAAGCTCTTTTATCTATCCTATATTCTGTGATACGCAATTTATTTAATAGATAATTTACATTGAAAGGAATAATTGCTGCACTTAAGTAATAATAAACATTAAAGATACATTCAATTTCCTGGAATAAGACCACTGAGCTCTATTGGATTAAATTCGAAATGGATAAAAGGAGAACTGTTGTATTAATGAGCTGGCTAGGCAAGGAATCAATATGAACAACTTTCCTTATTGCATAAGAATAATATCAAATTAATATTTGATTTCTCTTTTTTTCTTGGACTGTTATTTGTTGCATTTTGCCTCTGAGGGATTTTAGTAGGCTTTAATTTTGTTCAAACGTCAGAGACGCAAATAAGGATTTATATTTATTTCCAAATAATAATAATAATAATAATAATAATAATAGTAGTAGTAATAATAATAATAATAATAATAATTTATTAGATTTGTATGCGCCCCTCTCTGACTATAAGCTTTATAGTCCCACTATAAAGTGATGGTCAACTCACAACTGTCTCCATTATGACTTATAAAACAGTTCTGGTGCATATAAATAATTTTCTCAGCTCTAAAAGGCCATTTGATTATCCTTTAATACAGTATATTTTTTCTCTCTTAAAGACAGTGAATTGTTGACTTGTGAACAACAGTAGCTCTTTACTCAGTAAACTATGCAATGTGGCAGAAAGACATAATAGCTAAGAGAATTATCAAGTGAAATATTTCTCTTTAAAATCCAATATGCCTTATTTGTTTTGAACTCTTTTTGTTTTACAAAGTCTCAACTTTGGAATAACAATTATAAATAAGTAAATAAACAGAGTAGGAGATTACCTTAATTTTTTCAGAGTTTGCGGCTTTAAAAAAATTGGAGGGAGATGTTTATTTTTTATACATTTTATTTGTGTATTAATTCAATAAAGAATGCAGTTTTCAGTGTATCGATGACTCATATTTCCTCATCGTTTCTATCACCCATCTCAGTTATGACTGTACGACTGTAACTTGTTGCTTGTATCCTTAAGATTTGTATTAATATTGATTATAGCACCCTATGATTATCATTGTGTTGTACCTCATGATTCTTGACATATGTATCTTTTCTTCTATGTATACTAAGAACATATGCACCAAAGACAAATTCCTTGTGTGTTCAACCACACTTGGTCAATAAAGTATTCTATTCTATTTCTGTTCTATTCTATTCTATTCTATTCTATTAGAATGGCCTAAAAGGAAGTATACTAAAGAACTATCAATTATTCTAATCCAAGTCAAATATCTCCATGGGAATGTCTGTTGGAGTAATGTTTTGCAGAAGCTAGCCTACCCAGATAACCAAAGCAACTAACCAGCATGCCTCAGACCAGGATATCAGGATCCTTTGTCTTGCATTTAATTGAAGACACATACTGCAGAGTTTCTTAGAAAAATATTTACTTCTTTCATAGCAAACCTACACTATTTACACTGTAGCTATATCTCTAGCAGCTACTATACAAAGTATCTACTATTCTGAGTAGATAAGCATAATTTTTGAAAAATCCTTCAGTACCGGCACACTTCCTAAGATATGGTCAAAAGCAATGGTCATCCCCATCTTCAAAAAAGGAAACCCCTCTCTTGTTGATAACTACAGACCAATATCACTATGCTGCGTCCCATGTAAAGTTATGGAATCAATTATAAACCAATCAATTACTCTCCACCTAGAAACTAATAATCTGCTCTCTAACAAACAATTTGGATTCAGAAAAAAACTATCCTGAAATCTACAGCTCCTTCACTGCAAAAACATATGGACAACTCATCTTGATGAAGGAAAATCTATAGATGCAATTTATATTGACTTCTCCAAAGCCTTTGATTCAGTGGTCCATGACAAACTACTTCAAAAACTCAAATCCTATGGCATCTCAGGATCCCTCCACAGCTGGATTACTGCATTTCTGTCTAACAGGCAACAAGTGGTCAAAATAGGAAGCTCCATATCCACACCAGTCCCTGTTAAAAGCGGTGTCCTCCAAGGTAGCGTACTGGGACCTACACTCTTCATTCTCTACATCAACTACCTTTGCGATCTCATCACAAGCAACTGTGTTCTTTTTGCAGACAATGTAAAACTCTTCAACACCACTGATAACACAACTACTCTACAAAAAGACCTAGACTCAGTTTCTGACTGGTCCAACACATGGCAACTCCAAATCTCAACCAGCAAATACTCTGTCCTACACATCGGCAAAAAGAAACAGAACTTCAAATACAAACTTAATAAACAAATTATCACAGATAATCCCCACTCGGTCAAGGACCTTAGGATACTAATATATAAAGATCTAAGTGCCAAAGCCCACTGCAACAACATCACTAAGAAGGCCTCAAGAGTTGTTAATCTAATCCTACGTAGCTTCTGCTCTGGAAATCTCACACTACTTACCACAGCTTACAAAACTTTCACCAGACCCATCCTTGAATACAGCTCATCTGTTTGGAACCCATATCGCATCTCAGACATTAACACCCTTGAAAATGTTCAAAGATACTTCACAAGAAGAGCCCTTCATTCCTCCCCTCGAAACAGAATACCCTACGAAATTAGACTTACATTCCTGGGTCTTGAAAGCTTAGAACTACGATGCCTTAAACATGATCTAAGTATTGCCCACAAGATCATATGCTGCTATGTCCTGCCTGTCAAAAACTATTTCAGCTTCAACCACAACAACACAAAAGCACACAACAGATCCAAGCTTAATATTAACTTGACTGTAAAAAATATGACTTTAGTAATCGTGTTGTCGAAGCGTGGAACTCATTACCGGACTCTATAGTATCATAACCTAACCCCCAACATTTTACACTTAAACTATCCATGGTTGACCTCTCCAGATTCCAAAGAGGTCAGTAAAGGGCGTACATAAGCGCACTAGAGTGCCTTCCCTCCCCTGTACTATAATCTCTCCTATATCGCGTATTTCTTCTCTACTATATCCTCTATATAACCTTCATTGTGTATTATTGTGTATTGAGGGACGGCATACAAATTTGATTAATAAATAAAATAAAATAAAATAAAATAAAATAACTAACTAACTAACTAACTAACTAACTAACTAACTAACTAACTAACTAACTAACTAAATATTCAGCTACAAGTCTTCAGCCAAAGCCACTTTAAATCATACTAAACCATAATGCCTTCAAGCCAAGCCACAAGCCACACCTATGCAAAGGTGCATTATGCATATATACTTCTGTCATCTAATCAGATTACATTACAATCTTCATATTCACATTTACTAATCAGTTTTACATTGTTAAAGTTACTACAATTCTTCTCTCTGCAGTTTGGAATATTGCATCAGGCAGGCCCCGATCCTGACTAGGTCTTCATTTTTTTCCTTAAAGTGAGTACAATATGGATCAGAATAGCATTTGAATGTGGAAAGGATTGTGTGAGACATAGACAGAGAAACGGCAAACTCGAAGGAAAGGCCAACATTTCTTTTTGCTGTGTTAAAACCATAACTACACTATATATCAAAATGTCAACCCTGCCACATGCATTCAGAACAAATGTGGAAAAAAGTAATAGCATACTTTGCCTTCAGTGATGTTGTCGCATAATAAAAGCTAGTTACCTATTAGATGCCTTGACATTTTAAATTTTGTCACTTAATTTTTAATTGGCTAGAAATAGATTGAGCCACTGTAGCTATAATAAAACCTAAAGAATATAGGATGCCAAAAGGGATGTTGGGAAATAATAATAATAATAATAATAATAATAATAATTATTATTATTATTATTATTATTATTATTATTATTATTATTATTATTATTATTATTATTATTAATATTATTAATACGGAAGCCAACCTACTTAAAGGATTATGTATGTTCCAGAGTAAGGGGGGAGGAGTGTTATGTCTGGGAGTACCAACGACAGGAGATGCCTAGAAAGGCTCCATACAGGAAGTGTTATGAGAACAGGAAAGGGCACCGGGAGAGGGGCGGTAACCTAGCGACCGGGGAAAATAAGGGACAATCATTGGTTCGTTCCTCAGCCAGCTGGTAGTTAAATAGGGAAACCCCGAGGAGGTTTGACAGTTGAATACTGACTGTTATATTAACGTTATGTTTATGTTGGAATAAAGCAGTTCAAGCAAAGCCGCAATTACATGTCCGAATCTGTACAAAGCCACTTCATTGGCGATGAGGATTTCCACGCAAGTACACAATCTAAGAAATTAAATAAAATAAAAGGAATGATGTCTACACAACTTAATTTTCCGCCTTTCAACCCTAAGAGTGAAACATGGGATTCATACGTGGCCAGATTTGACTGTTTCCTTATTGCTAATGGGTTCACAGAAATCTCAGACAGGAAACGTGCATATGTTCTAGGGTTCTGTGGAGCCGAAATGTTCGAAACAGCAAGAGCCCTATTTGCCCCCACCCCAATACATGACATTCCATGGCAGCAGTTCTTAAATACTCTCCAGGAACATTATGCCCCAGCACCTTCCCGTTGTGCCAGGAGATATAAATTCTACCATCGTAATCAAATAGAAGGAGAATCAATAAATGATTTTGTAGCGGCTCTCCGATGCGCAGCATTATACTGCGAGTTTGACAACCTAGAAGATTATTTACATCTCTGCTAATGACTGAATTGAGAGCTCGAAAGCCCTAGCCTCCGCTAAAGCTGTCTTGAACGTTAAGTCTCTGGTTGACAATAAACGGCGTTTTAAATGGCCGTCTCTTACACCAAAAACAAGTCGGTCTAGTAAATAATCTTCTAGGTTGTCAAACTCGCAGTATAATGCTGCGCATCGGAGAGCCGCTACAAAATCATTTATTGATTCTCCTTCTATTTGATTACGATGGTAGAATTTATATCTCCTGGCACAACGGGAAGGTGCTGGGGCATAATGTTCCTGGGGGGTATTTAAGAACTGCTGCCATGGAATGTCATGTATTGGGGTGGGGGCAAATAGGGCTCTTGCTGTTTCGAACATTTCGGCTCCACAGAACCCTAGAAAATATGCACGTTTCCTGTCGTCTGAGATTTCTGTGAACCCATTAGCAATAAGGAAACAGTCAAATCTGGCCACGTATGAATCCCATGTTTCACTCTTAGGGTTGAAAGGCGGAAAATTAAGTTGCGTAGACATCATTCCTTTTATTTAACTTAATTTCTTAGATTGTGTACTTGCATGGAAATCCTCGTCGCCAATGAAGTGGCTTTGTACAGATTCGGACACGTAAGTGCGGCTTTGCTTGAACTGCTTTATTCCAACATAAACATAACGTTAATACAACAGTCAGTATTCAACTGTCAAACAACCTCAGGGTTTCCCTATTTAACTACCAGCTGGCTGAAGAACGAACCAATGATTGTCCCTTATTTTCCCCAGTTGCTAGGTTACCGCCCCTCTCCCGGTGCCCTTTCCTGTTCTCATAACACTTCCTGTATGGGGCCTTTCTAGGCATCTCCTGTCGTTGGTACTCCCGGACATAACATTATTAATATTATTAATATTATTAATATTATTAATATTATTATTATTAATAATAATAATTAGATTTGTATGCCGCCCCTCTCCATAGAAATGTATTTCCTGTTGAAAAACATGACAACAACAAAGGGGAGGCCTTAAAAATAACCATGGATTTTGGAATTGGATGGTTCTGTTTTTTTGTGTTCATTATCAAGGAGTAAGATTACAGTCCTCCAATCCACCACAAAAGTTGAACTTGCTATGTTTATATAAAATACCCAATGATATCTCATTTTAGAGAATGTCATAAGAAAGTAAATATACCTTTATTTTATGACACAATTTTTTTTCCACAATCCCCTTACATTAGTAAACTTTCCTTGGCACTGTACCAAACACAAGCTTAAGTTAAACTTTAGTGTTCTATTAATTCCACTAAATTAAAAAGGCCACCATCTCTGGCAAAGTTTTCTCCTAAGAGCATGGCACAATTTGACTTTTAAGTCCAATACCATTTCAGTTTATATCACGCTCATAACAAAAAATAAATAAAGCATAATCATTCAGTGCCTACTAAATTCCCATTGAACCTAATTTTCTGTTTATCCCACACTTTTTCTGAAGAGTAAAACACCTTCAGGTAATTAGTAGCAAAACCCATAGGTCACGGGTGTCAAAGTCGATCACATAATGTGATGTATCGTGATGTATCACAATGTTTTTTGCATTTGTGGAGTTGGGATGGGCCTGAGTTACTGGAAAGGACATATTTAAAACATAGTATAGCAAAATAGGTGGTACTGAAAACAGATAATTTTCCCATACCTATTCAGCCACCCTGTCTAGCCACAATTTGGAGTAGTGGAGAAAACAAAATATTATCTTTGGATCATTTTACTAAAGCTTGTCATTTAAAAAAGACAATTTTTATAGCTTAATATGAAGCTGGCTAATTTGGTCAAAGATGTACAACTTTGCTACAACTGAGAGTGGTAATAAAGGACCGCATAATTAATTTAAGCCTTATCCTTCAATCATCTGAGTCAAAAGTACCTGTCTAAATAACACATACCAAGAAAGACAGAACTGTAAGCCAAAGCTCCCAATTGCCTCCTGACATATTCCAGAAAAGGGCTGCAGAGTAAAAACTGATACAATAATTAATGATTTATAATAGATTCCATGATGATGAAATGGGAAGCTAATGTAAAAGCACCTGTCTAAACTATGCATCCAATTGAATCACCTTGATTAGGAAGCTCATCCCTAAATTTGCATTATATAACACCCATTCAATAATGCAGCTCTTGTTTGATTGACTTCATATGTCAGGTAAACAACTTGCACTGACATTGGATAGAAAATGAAATATATATATATATATACACACACACACACACACACACACAGAGAGAGAGAGAGAGAGAGAGAGAGAGATTAAATTAGAATGAGTGAAAGAGAAAAAAATGGAGGATAAATGGCGGTAGATCCAGGTGACAAAATTAGATTTTGAGGAGGCAGCATTAGATTAATAGTATATACATAAAATAAAGAGTTACATGTATAGATACAGTATGATATGAAAAACAATGAGTTGAGATGGACACTAATAATTTAAAAATATACGAGAATATGTTATCAGTCTGTTAAATATAAAATGAATTAGGATTAGAAGCACTCAGGGAAAGGTTAAGAGGGGAAAAGAGGAAGTAGAAAGGGATGGGAGAAAAGAAGGAGAGAAGGGAAGTAAGGAGAAGGAGAGAAGGAGTAAGAAGGTAGAGGGAGGAGATGGAGATAGAGATAGAGGGAGGGGAGTGTAAAGAAAATAAAAACAATTGATAAATAATAACATAAAATAAGTGTAAAAAGGATATTGATTCATGAGTGATTGGATAAAAATGAAGAATTATGTATGTTATTGATACCTTTTATATACATTGATGAAAATATGGAAACTGAAGAAAAAATATATATACAAAAAATGCAATATCATTTGCTTCTGCATGGACATAATATATTGTTGTTATTTCCACAGCTGTTTCTGAATTTCTGTATTTTCTTCATAGAAATTCATTAAGCATTTTTCCATATATCTCATCCTTTGAAACTTCCCACATCTCTCCCTTTCTAACATATAAAAATAGGAATGAATTTTCCACTCATGGCACATCCAAACTATGGTATTAATCAGTCAGTAAAGTAATGATAGTTTATAGGCCTTACTATTATGCAATGTATGTTTCCTTCATTGTTTCATCTAATTAGAAAAATATTTTGTCAACCTTTAAAATTCTCTATATTACCATAATTGTTATTTACATCAAGAAATTCAGAGCCACGTTTGTTTTTTTTGCAATCCCTCTACTTCAAAACCCTCAGTTGAGCCACTACGTGCTATTTCATCATTTCTGAGTTAACCAGGGCAAAACGAGCAGCTTTATCTTCTAGTAGTATTTATGTGTAAACTATTTTAAATGTATCTTCCTTCCCTATTGATTTAGAAAAGCACTACCACAAATGTCATTTGATGAAGCCCCCCTCGTCATCTTCAGGCTAGTATTTTCGGCTTTGTGCTCATGTGAACAAAGCGTGATCTGAGCTGCCCTCCCTCTACAAATACTAGTGGGTGGCTGTGGAGTGCTGCCTCAGCTGCTGCAAGCTGTGCTGAAACTTCCTGGGTGGTTGGTGGGTTAACACCTTGAGTAATTGATGCAACTGATGTATGCAGATTAATGATGCTTGCGGATTAGGGTTGACCAGGATGTCACCCTAATGCACAAACATCAACTAATCTGCATAGCGTGAAACTCCAGAGGGAGTTGGTTCCATAGGATTGGAGCTCTGCCAATTCCTGCTCTTTCCCTAGGGCCCACCAGCCAGGTTCAAATCCCGGTAAGGTTATAGCTAGCCGATGAGAACATAATAAGCTTGAAATAGATGTATAGTAGTCTTCCTTCCTTTTCATAATCAGCAAAAATATATTACACGAACATACACACACACACACATACACTTATATATATATAGACTCCTGGCAATGTTTCAACGAGATCCCACCCATTATCTTCAGACTGTTGTCTTCGGCTTTGTTCTCGGGTGAACAAAGCTTTATTCACCTGGGCACAAAGCCGAAGACAAGAGTCTGAAGATGACAAGTAGGACCCCATCAAAACGTTACCAGGTTTCTATCAACCTTACATGGGAAAAGATCCGAATATGCCAAGACCTATATACCTATAACCATGAAAATCTATGAAAACAAATACACACGTGTGCACGCACACACACATACATATATACATATATACATATATACATATATACATATATACATATATACATATATACATATATACATATATACATATATACATATATACATATATATATATATATATATATATATATATATATATATATATATATATACTGCTCAAAAAAATAAAGGGAACACTCAAATAACACATCCTAGATCTGAATGAATGAAATATTCTCATTGAATATTTCATTTGCACAACTATTCCATTTGCACAACAGGATGTGAAATTGATTGTCAATCAGTGTTGCTTCCTAAGTGGACAGTTTGATTTCATAGAAGTTTGATTTACTTGAAGTTATATTCTGTTTTTTAAGTCTTCCCTTTATTTTTTTTTTGAGCTGTGTATATATATATACAGTGATCCCCCGGTTATTGCGTTCCCGACCATTGCGAACAGGCTAATTTGCGATTTTTCAACCCGGAAGTCAAAACACCATCTGCGCATGCGTGCCCTTTTTTCTATGGGCACGCATGCGTAGATGGCGCCGGGCAGATCAGCTGCTGGGCGGCTTCTCTGGGTCTTCCCCCTCTTGCTGGCGGGAGGGCGAAGCCCCCCCAGCACCCGCTCACCCGCCGTTCGCCCGGCCACCCGCCATTCGCCGCTCGCCCGCCCTTCGCCCGGCCACCCGCCGTTCGCCTGCCCTTCGCAGCTCGCCCGCCCTTCGCCCTTCGCCTGGGAAGTTCACCAGGAGTCAGGGGAGAAGCCGCGCGCCTGTTTTAAAACGATCGGAGCTGGCCTGGGGGGGCTTTCCAGCAACCCCCGAGCCCCCAACCCGGGCTCGGGGGTTGCTGGAAAGCCCCCCCAGGCCGGCTCCGATCGTTTTAAAACAGGTGCGCCGCTTCGCCGCTGACTCCTAAAGCGGGGAAGTTCGCCAGGAGTCAGCGGAGAAGCCTCGCTGCTGCGGCAGAAGTAAAAACACCATCTGCACATGTGCAGATGGTGTTTTTACTTCCGCAGCGCTACTTCGCGAAAACCCGCTCATTGCGGGGGGGTCCTGGAACGGAACCCTCGCAATGATCGGGGGATCACTGTATACATACACATATGTGGTTTTTTTCTGCTGAATTTTCATTATCAGAAAAAATGTTACACACATACACAAACACCCAACTTGAAAACTTTTGAAAGACTGGCTGTATGGAAACCGAAAAACCAAAATAAACTGAAAAACATTTGGCAACAGGAAATGGATGGTGGAAGTGACATTGCCTAGTTGGTGGGATCAGAACATGCTAACACTGTCTAATCTTACAGGACAGGTTGAAACAATGGCAGAGAGACAATCTCTCATATAGTACATCCATCACTGTATAGCATTACATGATGTATCATGACTTTTTCCCCCTTTGCCAAATCAGGGGTAGGCATTGTCAGCATGTGAAGCATCCGGCCCACAGGCCACAAGTTTTACATCCCTGCAATATAGTGTTTTATAGGGATAAACCAAGACTTTTAATTGTATCTGAAGGTTTACTGATAGCTACAGGCAGCATTTATCATTAATTGCAGTTTGCTGGGGTCACATGGTTACAATTTTAAATCTTTTTTTCTGATTTCTGATTTTCCCATTGAGGCAGGTGCATTGCTTAAACACTGTGGTTTGCTTGCTAACTATAGTGAATCACTTAACTGCTGTAAAAATTGTAATAAAACCAGGTCCCACTTAACTTACAATTGCAGTGACTTATGATACACATTCCAGTCCCAATTGTGGTTGTAAGTTAACGACTATCTACAATGCAATGTTATCTAAATAGGCTGCATTTTGGACCCAAAATAGTAATGGACCGTGTCATGTGGTCTCTATTCAAGCATGTTGATATTTTATAACGGTAATGGACTGCTTTGCCCAATTGGTTTAATTCTTTTTTATAGCAGATTATAGTTAGTTAATTTGTGGGGAGGAGTCTCTGAATGGTTGATATATTTTGCTGCAAACTCTAGATTTGCAGAATCATAGATTTGGATGATTTGAATATGTCCCTCCTCCCTAAACACATAACAGGAAACAGTCCATCTATAAAGTTAATAGCTGCTTAAATCAATGATTTATTCTTCCTTTAATGTTCGGAAACTTTATCAAAGATGGCTAAACTGATTGCTTTGATTAAAAAAAAACACAACTACTTTTGTTTCTACATGGACACTGCTTCTGGACCATATCCTTGAGGTGGAAAAAAAATAAAAGTATGATTTTAGGTTTTTCAAATTAGATAGCTTTGTTGTTATAGAAAGGGCTAGTTTATACTATTATGCAAAAGTAAAACTTGATGTTTGATATTATTATCTTATTCTACTGCACCAAAGGGAGTCGGCCTTTTCATTCTTTCTCCTTTTTCTCCCTACACTTTTTCCTTCCTTTTCTCTCCCCTATTTTTTCTACTTTTTTACTTTTGTATTTTGGTATAATATAAACTAATAAAAAATAGTATTCTGAACGAGCTTGAGATAAGAGGCCTGTAGTGGCTTGTGATGTCTTGGGAAATCTTTATCTGGTATCATTGGTTTTGTTTTATTTTTAATTGCTAAGAAATTATGCCTCAATCTTATCCCTATGTGGCTTTGGAAAATGCAAGACAATATTTGAATCATTGTCACTGCACCTAATTTTCTATTTTAACTTGATTTACCTTTATTATTCATATGTGACTATCAGGTGTTTTATTTACTATTTATTAGGTACATCAAGAGTAATAGCATTAAAATACTAAGTAATTGGGAGTGGGTACTGATGTCAAGCAGTTAGTTATGAATTATTAAATGAAGTTTGATTAAGTATGTTCTGTTATTGGTAATTTATACAACATCGATTGACAGATATTTCAGTTTTATTCTTTTATATATTTTTCCAATGAGTTTGTTGCCTAACTGTAATTAGAAGCTAATTAGAATTATTTAATTTTTACTGAAGGCCTGTGCATGGTTCTATAATTATTGCACAAGTGTTGGTCCTTGAAATGCATTATCATTCAAATGTACGTACAAGTTTCTGAATATTGGGCTTATAGAAAGGCAATGTACAAACACACTTCATGATGAAGATGAATTTGCATTCTAAAACAGGTAGACCTTTGATTGTCCAGGATTTGACTAGCTATTATTCCATTTTTCTTTGCTGTCCTGGTACACTATTACCCTGTGCAGAATACTATCCAACTGCTTCTAATTAAATTTAGGTTGTTATCATTGAATTACTTTCAATAAAGAATGAGAAGTACAGTAATATGCATCTATCTATTTAATTCCCCGATTTGCAGCACCAGATATTTTGATGTTATAATTTCCAGTATTTCTACCTCACAGTATTCCTCCCTCACTTCTGCAAATTAGGAAACATGTTACATATGGGAAATTACTGCTTTATTTTAAATTTGGGCAATCAATTTCCTTGAATCAAGTATAATCAGAGAAAAACTGAAATAGTATAAATATACTGTATAATTGCAATTTTAAGTCAGAGAAAATTCTTTGCAGAAAATTAGAGTATTACCTTTTTCACAATGACTTCCTGTGAATCCAGTAGGACAGGCGCATGTATTAGGGGCAACACATGTTCCACCATATCTGCATCCTTCTTCACAGAAAGCTGAAAAGGAAAACATCATTTAATTGTTGCACTATACAATAAAAAAGGAACATATATTTGTAACTCACAAAGAGAAGTGCAATTTATTAAAAGACAGTGTTCAAATAACAGCCATGGGGAAAAAGACAGAAAGCCATACAGAAAATTAACAAAAGCAAAAAGTTAATGATTATTTGGCAAGGATATTTTGGGGATAAAACAAAACATTTTGGAAATAAGCCTAGTTACAGTCATTACAAAGACAGAATTGCATTTGAATGCTTTCAATAAACTACTGAAGATATGAAGAAAATTTGCGAGAGGAATAATAGTAGTATTAGTACTGTAATGATGACATATTCCACTTTTTTTCTAGGAACTAAGCTGGTCTAATTAAGGATTACCCTTTGTTTTATCTCCACAGTAAGCTCTCTATAATATAGGTTGGGCTCAGAGAGTTACATAAAGTATTGATTAAAATAAATCCCTCTGTATCTTATGAATCAATTGTTTTAATGGAACAAGTACTGAAGGCAGAAAGGTAATAACATAACATGGAAAAGGACATATGTGAGCTTTTGAATGTATGTAAAGAGACTGAACAGACAATGACTAGATATTTTAAGTCTTCCAAAATGTGACAGTAAAAGGATGATGCCAATGTATTGGCCCTTCTTCTATACTGATCATCTCAGCTTCATTTTGAACAGAATTATAAATATATTTGTCTGACTGACTATGCATCAACAAGTTGTTCTGAACTCCTACCAACCAAATAGATTTTATCCATGATAAACCTACATTTAACTGGACACATTCATGCTTAGACATCTATACAAAGTAGGATCTTTAGACCTATTTTTAGTAAACGAGGATTGATTGAATGTAGTTAAAACGTCTGAATAAATATACTGTAGGGGAAGACTCTTTTCAGAACTGACACCTCAACATTGGAAGATGGTTAGAGGAGATTAAGCCAAAAGCCAAAAGTTTATTTTAGTTGCATAGTTAGAATTATGAATACCTGCAGAATGCTTTTTACACACATTTGCGACAAATAAATGTAAGGCCATTTAATGTTTCTTGTCATAATATATCCACTCTTTTGCCATGGTTCAATTGTACACAGCTCTAGTAACATTCCAATAATCTTAGACTTAGAATAACTTTATTGTCATTTTAAATGTTCAGTAATCGGCATATATTAAAATGAAATGTCATTGCTTATAGCTCTCAAAGGGTCGCCACCTCCAATGCACACTATATAAACCATGAAAAAATATAAAGAAGTAAGGGAGACCCACACAATTCTCCTATTACTATGGTAGCATGAAATCCAAGCAGGACCAAAAAAAAATTACTTTTAACATCTTGTTTGAAATTTGGTTTGTTGTATAGACAGCTTTATTATAAGGGAAAGAAGGCCATGAATTTATATCAAACATCTTTCTTTCTGGATATCACTGGAAATGCTATGAATAACTTGTCAAAGAACCAACTAGGATGCCACATACTTATAAGCAATGTAAATCATATTCTGTATGCTACATTTTATAAGACACCCTGTGGGCTACATAAGAGAAACTATAATGAATATTTAAAGAATGGCTTTTGCATCAGAATTGACAACATAATCTCCCACCCATCCTACAATCACAGGAGCACTGCCAAAGAAAAGCTACAAAGAATATGAAAGTGCTACAAAAGAGAAAAATTCCTTCAGCAAAAGTAAGTAAAAATGAAAATTGTTTGGGTCTTCAATTTTAATTTGTAATTGCTTATAGGTGAGCAGAACAAATAGTATGGGGTGGCACAGCAGGTAGAGTACTGTACTGCAGACCACTGAAGCTGACTGTAGGTCAGTGGTTCAAATCTCATCACCGGCTCAAGGTTCACTCAGCCTTCCATCCTTCCGAAGTGGGTAAAATGAGGACCCGGATTGTGGGGGCAATATGCTGGTTCTGTTAAAAAGTGCTATTGCTAACATGTTGTAAGCCGCCCTGAGTCTAAGGAGAAGGGCGGAATAAAAATAAAATAAATAAATAAAATAAATAAATAAATTTCCTTCCTTCATTCATTCATTTATTGGTATTAAACATGTTTTATGCTTACTTTTTTCTATGTGAGCTGACTAGAGTTTTTTTGATTGCGGTGGCACAAAATATGTTTAACAGATAAAATAAATAATTCCTCATTCTAAAATCATAATAATTGCCATCCCCCATCTTCATTTTAATTTTTTTAAAAGATAGTTACATAAATTCATAGCAGATTTTGAATGTACTGTATATGACAAACCTAATCCTCACCCTTTTTTTAATGTACCAAGGTCCCAAACGTCTGACCAGTCATTTTAACAAGTTAACATTGACATTTTATACAAATCACTTGCAATTGTATAATATCTATATTTTTATATTTTTAACTCAAAATATTTTTTTGCCTTTCGAATGAACTAGTTAAGATTTTACTATAAAACGAATCTTTTAATTTAATCCACGATAGTTATCAGATTAATTTCTAAATAGTAACTGTTTGGACCAGTTTTTAATCTTTAATCTGTTCTGGAACTTATATGACCTGTTCTGTAACTGTCAACGATTCAGATATGTCTCGGTTGACTTCTTGATTTGCTTAATATGCACCAACTTCACTCACTTTAGGCCTATTTTGAGAAAATGATATATTGTACATAATAAGAAATCAAAATAAAGAAAGATGGTAGAGTCAAACTATTACAAAGTGAAGCTGGAGGGGATTGCTTGGTTAAGAAACTTTTCTTTTTTTACAAAGTCAATCTTATATCTCTAAAAAGAAATCAGAGAAGACACGCTGATTAAATTTGCCTTGATTCAGAATAGTGTCCCAGAAGTTGAAGCCTCAGGTAGTCAGAGAAAGTGCAGCTTTAAAATCAAAGCCAAAAAAAAATATTGCTTGTTAAGCAAAAAGATACATTTAGCTGATGGGAATACATGTTTCACTGTAATTGGAATAAGCGAAATAAGTGCTATATGGAACATGAGTTATGCTACACAAACTTCCCTCAATAGCACAGCTAATTCAGTTCAAATGTCTTCCTTTCTCAGTAAAATTAAATTGCTTAGCACTTGAAAAAAATGCAAGTTGAAACAACTAAGTCTTTATTAACCTCAGAGAGATCACTAAGTAGAAAATGATATTGAATTAACATTCCAGTGCATTGCAATATGGAGAAAATTAGTATTCTCAGCACAACAGTAAATGCAACAACAGAAAGAAAAGCTTTAGCAATCTTTTTATCAACTCATAACAAATATAGTGCTGGTGCATGCTGTATTATTTAAAGAAAATAGAGTTAGATGTAATTGTTGTGAAAAGGAGAGAGGTGTTAACTTTGCTCTTGTAGCAGACCCATGGCAACATTCTTTTCCTTAGAAAACTGATGTTGCAGTGTTAATATTTTGAATTGCTATCTTACATCCAACATATAATCAAGAGAAAACAAAAATATATAGCACTGAAATGCCATTTGTTAAGGATATTAGTTAAGGATATCAGTTAATAAAAATGAGTGTCTTCTTGACCTCAGCATCTCAGTCAACTGAAGTGTGGTGAGGCATAATATTATTTCGTTAAGCTAAACAAGACATTATTATAGAGGCCAATCAAACACAAATCTGTCTTCATATATATGATCATAACTCTTTATTAGAAACAAAAAGAAGTTATTTTTGTTTAAATGAAGTTTTTAATCCACGGTTATTGTTAATGGTATTAAAAGCATGATATAATATAAAGTTGAATTCAAAGAGCAGCAGAGATTTCAACGAAGAGAAGAAAATGGCACTTTTCCTGGTTTTCTGAAACACTTTACTCTGAAAAAAAATAGAGAGGATAGTAACAAATATATATATAATTTATTCTCCAGGAATAAAACTGGTAAACAATCAGAGGTGGGTTCCTCCCAGTTCAGTGGCCTGGGTCACTAGAACTGACAGCGACCCAGGCCCACCAAGCCCCTGAGCCAGATCTCCCATAGGCAATACTATCTTGTTTTTTTGCTTCTGCACATGCGCAGAAGCATCCCTAAGTGAACTGGCAGTGGTAAAATCCAGAAACCACTCCTGTAAACAATGGATATAAATTAATCAAGGTGAGAAGCAACTTGGAATTAAGGACAAAAATCCTAACATGAGGACAATAAACCAGTATGACTGGCCTTTAGACGTTGTGGGTGCTTCAGCACTGGAGGTTTTTAAGAAGAGGCTGGTCAGTCACTTATCTGAAATGGTATAGGGCACTGATGGGAAGCCTTTTTTTCCTTGGGTGCCAAAAGACCGTGTGTGCAAGTGCCCATACCCATAACTCAATGTCTGGGGAGGGCAAAAAAGCTTCCCCCACACCCTAGAGGAACTCAGGAGCCCAAAATGGCCTGTTTCCCAATTTCTGGAGGGTCTAGTAGGCTTATGTTTTGCCCTCCCTAGGCTCCAAAGCCTTCCCTGGAGCCAGGGGAGGGTAAAAACGCCCTCCCCCATCTCCGCAGAAGCTCTCCGGAAGCAAAAAACACCCTCCCAGAGCCTCTGTGTGAGCCACAAATCAGCTGTCTGGCACACACATGCACGTTGGAGCTGAGTTAGGGCAACAGCTAATATGCCAGCAGATATGGCTCTGTGTGCCACCTGTGGCACCTGTGCCATAGGTTCACCATCACTGGCATAGGGTCTTCTGCTTGGTGAGAAGTTTGGACTAGATGACTTACTTCCAACTTTGTTAATCGGAGGTTGGTCTAGATGATCCCCAAAGTACCTTCCAGTTCTTTTCTAATTGGAATTTGAGATTAAAAATTCTCTGTAAGTAATATTATCTAAGTGCAACATCATTCTCAGCGATAGTAAAAGATAATTGGTTTAAGATGCAATAATGCAATAATTTTATTTTTTTATTAAATGTGATACCACTGTTTTGGGACTATGCAGTATGTCATTAACATAATGATGTTTTTGTATTTTTGCATTTTAGTTTGAGGAAATCTGAATTTAATGAAAAGCAGCTGTTTTGATGCATGATGTTCTCAATTATATTGCAGTGTACCATACAGACTTACTACTCTCTCCCTACTGAAAATACTGTCTTCTGGTAGCAAGTGTGGAGGGTGCTCACCAGCTGTTGTGGTTGGCTCTGGCCCAGCTCCTGCCCCGAGGAATGTGGAGGTGGATGCAGGGGAAACATCAACATGTCATAGGCCTGTTTTATTGCCGACAGAGTCAGATAGTGCAGTTTCCTCGGATGAAGAAGAAGGTGGGGGTGACTTGGAAGAGGGGGGCTTGGCACACAGCCCAGGAAGCCAATCTCCATTATCTTCAGTTGATTCGGATGAGGAAGACTTATGATAGAAGAGACCAATTGAGGAAATATTACAGGAGATAAGAGAGGCCACCTGTGTTTGGGTGGGGCTCCAGTAATTAGAGCTGCTGATATAAATAGCAGCATGCTGGCTTGGGCCATTGTAGAAGATTATCTGATTGTTGTTCTTTAGGACTGTGCCTTGCTGTTTGTTGATTTTTCACGACTTTGAAACCAAAGCAGAGCAAAGTGTGTGTGTTTCACTTCGTGGAAGAAGGAGGGCTGTGACGTTTCTTCACAGCTGCTTAGCTAAGTACTTAAGGACTGATTAAGGGGATTGTACAGACTACCAGGTTGTTTGGGACGAGTGCTCTTTGCAATTCAAAAAGGGTGCTTTGTTTCTTTTGAATTTTTGTGATAAAGAACATTGTTTTTGAACTTTCAAGTG
The DNA here is from genome assembly GCF_031021105.1 of Erythrolamprus reginae. Lineage (NCBI taxonomy): Eukaryota > Metazoa > Chordata > Lepidosauria > Squamata > Dipsadidae > Erythrolamprus > Erythrolamprus reginae. The sequence continues at coordinate 109,741,561 of NC_091950.1, read as the reverse complement.
TGTGTGTGTCTGAAATTTATACCCTTGAATTTTCAGGAGACTCATACCATAGAGCCCTGCGGAACACCAGCTATACAATTAATTTGTGGAAATGTGCTCAGATCAATGAAAGCTGTAAGTCTCTTGTGCAAAAGTCTTTGTGCTTATAGTTCTTAATAAGTCTCATAGTCACTTGTGTCAAAAGATTTCTGCTGTGTTCTAAACCCATTAGCATTACAGTATGGATAGAGAACAACATAATAATTCAGCACAACTTAGAGGACTTCCAGTCTTGCTTAGCAGGTTCCTGAGAAAGCTAAGCATAAATTTGACAAATCCCACTAGAAAACTTCTGATATGATACCATTAATGTATTGTAGACCATGCATGTTTACAAGACGTCCTGTCTTGTTAGAAGAGCACTTCTGATTTTGCAATAAAATACCTTATTAGGCAAAAAAAGTAACAACCCTGAAATGGGAAAGCAACTTGAACAAAATTCATAGAGATGTCAACCCTTTCAAAGTCAAATCTAATTCTAACAGTAATTTTCAAGTAATCTAATTTAAAAAAAAAAGCCCCCCATCACTGCTGCTTGCCAAAGGAACTGAACATAATTTGCCAAACAAATGCACTACCATTCTTAAAGTTGAGTCGAGGGAGATCGTTTCAGGCAGTGCAGGAGAATTATCCAAGACAGTCCCTTGGTCATTGTTTGCTGCTGCTAAACAAAGGGATCTGTCAGCCAAAACTGTTTTTGGACCAAGATAAACTATTGTTTTCAGGAAGATGGAGATTCTGCTCCTATGTTGGTGTTGAAATAACGTTCTGGTAGTCCATAGTTTAGCCAACTAATTTTGCTAAAATCTAAATAGGCTAGGCTAATTCAAATTCTGGGAGAAGAGTACTAATTAGTATGATGCGATGAATTAATCTTTTTTTATATATGTTTTTAATTTTTCCCCAAACTTACACAAACATCCATGCATATACCATATTCTCAAAACATCCAGAGTTACCCAAAATATCATAAACATATATCCTTAGTTTGCTACTTTTATACTTTTTTCTCCTTTCCTTCTATATGTCATACCACTCCCCTCCCTCTTTCTTTTCTTCCCTTCTACCTTCTTTCTCCCTCTCTTACTTTTTCCTACTTCCCTCCTCTCTCTCACTCCTTCCTTTATACTTCCTCTTCCTCCCTCTTATCCTTCCCTGAGTACATCCAATCTTGATCCATTTTATGGTTAGCAGATGAGCAGTTCAAAAACCCCGATCCAACATCGGAGCTACTCTTAAACTTATATCTTTTCTTTTATACATACATACATACATACATACATACATACATACATACATACATACATACATACTCTCTCTCTCTCTCTCTCTCTCTCTCTCTCTCTCTCACACACACACACACACACACACACACACTTTTTCTAGATGTATCTACTATTATTTTAAATGCTGCCTCCTTCCTCCTATTTTTGTCGCCTGGGTCTACCACCTTTAATTTTCAAATTTCTTCCAAATCAATCGCTATAGTTTAACTTCCAGACATATTTATTATCTCTTATACCCAGGGGTGGGCTGCTGCCTGGATGGGAAGGAATGCAATGGAGTGGTGTAAATAAAGCTCCACCCCAGAGCACCCAATTTGCACTGAAAGATGAAAGAAAATGCAGGGCATCCTGCATAAGCCATGCCCACAGTGCTTATACCTCTTAATTTTAGGCCTAATACCCCCTCCCCTCAATTTATATCTTTACTCATCATTCTTTTTAAAAATTTCTATCATTTTTAAATGCCCCACTTTTCTAATTTTTCTACTTATGATGCACAAGTAATCAACTGTCACCTAGCATAGTATGTCTGTTTGTATGTTTGGTTTTATAATAAGGGTTTTTGGTTGTTTTATTATTGGGTTGTCACATGCTGTTTTTATCATTGTTGTTAGCTGCCCCGAGTCTACGGAGAGGGGTGGCATACAAATCCAATAAATTATTAATTATTATTATTTTTATAGAACACAGAAATGGGGGGACTGCAAAAAAGGTGGGAGCAAAATGTACTGAATTTATCTCAAGAGAGAGAAGAAAGGGTTAGGAGCCTTAGCTGTCAGAAGGCAACTATCAGTTTAAGCAGGCTTCAGTCCTTTTAAGCCATAAAGATTCTTTACTAATCAAGCCATGTTGAGCATCTGGGGAAGTTCAACTATGTTTGAGGCTACTGAAGTCTGACATAGAAAGCAATAACAAGGCTTTGTTGCTCTTATTGTTAATTTTGCACCAGAGCTAGAAAACCAATCTGCTATTTGACCTTACCTGATCTTGAAAAAGCTCAAGAGATTTGGACTCTTAGCATCTAGATGATAAACAACTAATGAATCCCACAGCTGTTGCCCCATCTCTATTTTCAGCCCTCTCTTGCTTTCTGCTATATTTATAATACTTAGTATATAAAGATACTACCTTTACAGCACATACAATTTCTAAAAACTAAATAATGCTAGCCTTGGTTATATATAAGAGCTACCCAGAAATCTCAGGGCTTTGGAGTAGATTATTGCATATGAATTTGAATTAAACATGCTGAGAGAGTTGATATTTTGGATAGAGAGGATCATTTGTTTGAAAGAGAGGTAAAATAATTTATCTATGTTAGAATTGAACCCCTTCCCTCAACAGAGACACAGGAATAAGACATCATCCATTTGCAGAGGACACCAAGCTGGTGGTAGTAGGCAACGCTCCAGAGGACAGGCTTAGGATCTAGATGGATCTTGGCAGACTTGTACACTGGGCCCAAACAAATAAAATGAAATTCAGTGCAGAGAAAAGTAAAATCTTACACCCAGGTAAAAAAACCCCAAAGGCATAGATATAAGCTGGGTGGAATCACACTTAATAGTGGCATCTGTGAGAGGAAACAAATAAATATACATACAGTGGTACCTCAAGATACGAACCCCTCGTCTTACGAACAACTCGAGATGCGAACCCGGGGTTCAGAAAAAAATTGCCTCTTCTTACGAACTTTTTTCGTGTTACGAACGCCAAACCCGAACTTCCGGGTTCGGCATTCGGGAGGCTGCTGGGAAGCCCCCGGCTGTTTTAAAAGGTCACAGCCGGGCTGGGGGGCTTCCCAGCAACCTCCCAAACCCCAAACTTTTGCCGAACGCCGGGTTCGGGGTTCAGGAGGTTGCTGGGATGCCTCCCAGCCCGGCTGTCACCTTTTAAAACAGCCTGGGGGCTTCTCGGGGGCCTCCCGAACGCCGAACCCGGAAGTTAGGGTTTGGCGTTCGGGAGGTCGCTGAGAAGCCCCCAGGCTGTTTTAAAAGGTGACAGCCGGGCGGCAGCATTTTTTTGCGGGGTTTTTTTTTGGGTTGCACGGATTAATTGACTTTACATTGTTTCCTATGGGAAACAATGTTTCGTCTTACGAACCTTTCGTCTTACGAACCTCCTCCTGGAACCAATTAGGTTCGTAAGACAAGGTATGACTGTATATGGTACCCTGTAAATGAGTCACACATAATCATTTTCACTTATTAAGTGCACAGTCGTATGTTCATCAATGAAATAAGTAATTATTGAGTTATAATCCACAGTTAATGCACTCTTTCAAATATCAAAGTCATGCATAGGTCATTTATTATTTATTGCCTAGATTTTATAACCATATAAGCGGATAAAATATTTATAATATCCACAATTTCACCAAGATTTTGTTCCTAGACAAGATATACAAATGAAATTATGCTTTTTAACATCTCTGCTGTTTTATATTTCTTATAAATGGCATATTACATCAGCTTAGTGAAATGTATATAAGCATAAATAAAATTAATTGAAACAATAAAGGACTAAAATGGTGCAATAAACTATGAATTACAGTATGATAAATTTCACTTTTTGAAAATGCTTTTCTCTTTTTCTCTTTTACATATTCCAATAAATGCCTTCTTAAATGATGCTGAATTTAATTTATTGTGATGCTTTTCACAGTGTTTTAGGAATTGGACTAATATATAATATGATTTATTTATTTATTTATTTATTATTTGGATTTGTATGCCGCCCCTCTCCGAAGACTCGGAGATAATGAGTTTATGTATAATTCCCACAATTTTTCTCCTTTGTTCACATTTTTTAAAGGTTACAACTGAGCTATCCTATATAGATACATTTTAATTGTACCATTAATTATATCTGTATGTACTATATGCCTTATTATGTGCAGTTATGCATTTTCTACAATTTCTATATCATATCCATTTGTCTATAATGATTCAGTGAATAAATGGGAATTGCCTTTTATTTATATATACATACATATTATTTAATGTGGGACATTCATGCAAGATTAATAGAAACATAATTATGATAAAATAATATTTTCTATTAAATACTGCATAATATAAGGCCCATACACACACAAAATGCATGCTTCTAAATATTTATGGTATTACTCCCATGAAGGAGTCATGGCATCTCCAAATAATATTTTATTAAACAGTATTATTATTAATAAGCAAGAGCTTAAGTGATATGTTATCAAAAGATTGTTAAATGCCTCTAGAGTATTGCTATCTTAAAATCAAAAGTGGAAGTGAACCAATATTTGTAAAATGTCTGGAATGGTACATGCATAATTTAGATAAGAGAGTATGACAGTAAAATTATTTCAGAATTTGTGTGACAGACCATTTCCAAGCTGAAACAAGTAGACACAGAAAAATAATTTCTTATACTGATGTACTAATAGTTGAGTTTGTACTGGAATTTTAAGCTACTCAATTCTACCTCTGGAAGGGAAAAAAAGCAGAAAGTATCTAGTAATGATAAACTTAATTTTTTTATCTGATTTCAGATTCACACACACACACACTTTGTATTACACACTACAGTCTAGATGGACAAAAATGCAATCAAGAAGATAAACATAGCATATAAATGAGCTAATAAATGAGGGAATTAGGAAAGAACAATTATTTTATTTTTGTATATGACAATGCTTCACATGGCTTATCAGCAGCAAAAGTACAGCAGTGATAAAAAAAACCCAATATCTTAAATTTGCAATATTGACTTGAACTCAGACTTGTGTTATCAGGTTTGTGAGCTCAGTTTTGTTGTATGAGAGATAGGAATCTATTGTGACAAATAGATTTGTAAGTTTCACAATGAGACAAAGAGCATATGGATAGAATTTCCACAGACAAAAAGTAAGAAGTTTCTAATAATAGGTAAAAATTATAATTTGGCTAACAAAGTAAAAGTATTTGTTCTGTATAACCGGGGTGGGCTACTGCCCGGATGGGGGGGAACGCAGTGGGGCAGCGAAAATTGAACTCCTCCCCAGAGCACCCAATTTGCACTGAAAGATGTTGAAAAAAAATACAGGGTGTCCTGCATAAGCCACGCCCACAGTGTGTTAGTAAAAAATTTGGTAGCCCTGCACTGTGTATAACACATGCAGAAGTCATATTTTCTCCAGTCAAGTTTGGAGTGGTTTCCTTTTAGTTTGAATCTACTACATGCTCGTATATTGCTGCGGTTGAAGGTGAAATAGTCATTAACAGGAAGGACATTTTGGTATATGATATTATGAACTACATTTAGATCAGAGGCAACGTAGTTGTAAATTGTCTAATCCCAGTATTTCTGCCAGTATACCTGTTGGTAGAAGGTATTTTGTTGCGAGTGGAGGAGTGAAGGACTCTTCTTGTGAAATATTTCTGGACTTTCTTGATTTTATTAATGTCTGATTTGCAGACAGGTGAGCTGTATTCTAGAATTGATCTAACAAATGTTTTGTAAGCTCTGGTTAGTAGTATAATATTGTCAGAGAAGAAACTATGTAAGATTAGATTAACAACTTTCAGTGCCTTAGTACTCAGATCGAAAGCCTTAGCTCAGCTTTCCATCTGATGTGGGAGGGGCAGAAAGTCCAAACACCATGGTAGAGCAGTACCTGAGATGCTATGCCAACTCCCCACAATCCAATTGGGCAGGTCTTCTACCTTTTCCTGAGTTTGTGTACAACAATGCTGTTCACAGTAGCACAGGACTCACCCCATTCAAAGTAGTGAGTGGCATGGACTTTATTCAAATGCTGGAATACCCAAGGGAGCCCACCCCCACCCCCCCGCCGCCTCAGTCAGCTTGACCAATTGGATGTCAATGCTGAAATCAGCTTGGCAAAATGTCAAGAAGGCGCTAGCAAGAGGGGCATGTCCACACGCCATGGTGACACGGAGTTCCCCATGCTCCACTGGGGAACCCCAGTATCTATGTTGCTTGGGAAACGGGTTCAATCAGAACTGGATTGGAAGTCACTTGGAATGAAACTTAAGAAAATTGCTGGAGAGACGAGTTGGAGAGCGTAAATTGAGCTGCTGAGTTATTCTGCTGATGAGAAGATTTGAGACATTTTTAAAATATTAAAATAGAAATAAAAGGACTACCCCAAAAAATGGAAGCAGCTATTTAGCACAAAAGGCTATAGAAGACAAAATGCTAAAGAAAACAGAAATTAAAGCCCGCCCTTTGAGAACTCTTGAAAAAATTGTTATACTAAATCAATTTAAAATTATGAAACCAAGAAATTTCTAAATTAATATGAACTGATTTGAAATACTTTAGTATATTAACTAACAGGAAGAATGAACTTGGGGAGCCATTGAGGAGTGCCACCTGTTGGCTGGAGGAATTATTATTCTGGAAAATTTTGGTGGATGTTTAGATTGCTGCTGACCTTGAATTGGGAACACCAGGACTATTTTAGGCTCTGAGACAGATAATTGCTGACAGCTGGATTCATAGTGAATACTGGCGAACGGTAAATTTTTGGAGTATAGATGTTTCTGAAGAAGAGAAACATAAAACCTTTTAAAGGGCTATCTTGAAAATTTAAAGAGATGCTTCGTGGAGTGTGAAGATGGATTTAAGGCAGCAATTGAGGAAGCTTTGGAGTGCAGTAATGACTTTGATAACTTGATTGTAAGAAGTAAAAAACAAAGCAGCAATGTGGAGAAGAAACCAGCAAGGGAAGAAGACACAGTCAACGATGGAGATAAAAGTGAAGGGAACTATGAGAATGGACAGATTAATGATTACATTGAACTTTTTAAATCAAAAGAAGAAGAGCAGAAGGATGAAGAATCAGAGAAAGATAAAGACAAAGGGGAAATTTTTTTGAGAACAAACAGGCTAAACGTTATAATGATTACACTGGGATTACACCATGTAACAATTTTCAAAAGATTTTTTGTTCCCAGTTGTTAAGTGTGTTTTCCTGATTGTTTGTACCTTAAATGAATAGAAAAAAGTTATTATTCCCTGTAAACTTTGCTTTTGTGGTCAGCACAATGATATTTTAAAATTGATCTATTTTTAAGGATATTCGCAATGTTTCAAGATACTTAAGAAGATTCTGGAATTGTGAGAACTATCAAGAAGTTTCTAGAACTGTCCAGAATTATCTAGAACTTTCTGGGACTGTACAGAATTGTAGGTAGCTATATAACTACAGTTATATAGGGCCACTATAGCCCTTCCTGAGAGACAGGATCTAATTGATTGGGATTGCATAGTAAGTGGGCAATGGCCATCACAGACCTAGACAGACAGGTGTGAATTCAATATCTATTCAGATTCTGATAACGACAGTATTCACACTTCACCCCACACCCATTACAGGAGGAGCTTAGGAATGTAAATGTATATATTGTGCGTTACTCTGGTACCGGGTGATCAATCTTGCTCTGCTGAATCCTCAGTACACTCTTGTACTTTAATACTGCATGGAATAAAGACCATTTTTATCAAGTTTGGAGAGACATCCTTTTTCCTTACAGTACCCAGCAACTTAGTCAATTTAGATGGCATCAAGAGGTTGCATACATCCAGGAGACACATTTTGCTACGTATGTGGCCAGTTTATAAAGAGAAGAGCGAAAAAGTACTCTGTGGAAGCATCTGCTAAGACGTGTGAGGCCTACAAAGCATACTTCGGCATGCCTGTTGGTGACCAAGACAAACCATGGGCTCCTCATTTCACATGTGAGCACTGCAAGAGAACTCTTGAAGGTAAGTGGATAAATGCTACTCTCTTAAATAGCAGATTAATTGCTACTTCTGCATGGTGGACTCTTCCAAATGTCGCACTGCCAAAAATGCACCGCCTGTAATGTATCTTGACATTCCTTCATCTGTTGCTCCAGTACCACACTGCCCTGAACTTCCTGTACCAACACCTCCAGACAGAGCTACACCACCTTCAAAAGAAAGCAGCAGGTCAGACAACCTCCTAAAACCCATAATCAGATCAACTCTGAGGCCACTACCCCATGAGCACCCAGGCCCTGTGATCATAGGGGGCAAAACCTACTATGAAGTGCAATGAATCCTCAATTTGAGGTGGCACCAGAGACAGCTCCAATACTTAATCAAGTAGAAGTGTTACACCTTATCAGAGGCAATGTGAATAAGAAGAGGGACATCCAGGCTGATCTTTTATAGTCAAATTTCATGAAGAAAACCCAAATAAGCCAGAGGGGGGGTGAGGTTGAGTCCCTAGATTCTGTACCTGTACTCATTTTTTTTTTTGCTTTATGCACGTCACCTTCAGGAAGTGAGGGGAGACAATTGTCAAATTTTAAAATTGCCATGAAAAGAAGAGGGGTAAGGCTGGAGTAAGGCTGCTTCCCTAACTGAAAATGCATTCCACAAATGTTTCTTTTAGTGATTGTGTCCTAGGCTACTAGACTCAGAAAGAGGGTGTATAGTTATAACCCACCAAGGTGACTAATTGGATAATGTAATTTAAGACATGGCCAATCAGGGGGGGGGAAACAGGGTCAAGATGGGGTGCAACCAGGTCGAATTCAATTTTGACTGCATCAGAGTCTTGCCAAGATGTTACTTTTAATAAATATTTGTATTGATTGATTGATTTCATTTATATGCTGCTCACTCCAAAGGGACTCTGAGCGGCTAACAACAGGTATAAATACAATATAAGTTAAAAACCAATGAAAAGCATCACTAAAATCACATGTATTATAAAAACATACTTGTAACAATCAGTTTTAATTCCAGGCCTACCGGAAAAGTCAGGTGTTAACAGCTTTCTTGAAAACTGGTAGGGAGGAGATAATGCGAATCTCTTGGGGCAGTTGATCCCATAGGGTTGGAGCGGCCACAGAGAAGGCTCTTCCCCGAGGTCCTGCCAACCGACATTGTTTGGTGGACAGGACCTGGAGAAGGCTGATTCTGTGGGCCCTTACTGGCCGCAAAGAGGTAAGATTCATGAACTTTGTCTTATGGCTACTGAATTAACTAGATCGTCTTTTGGAATCTTCACAATAGGAAATTAATAATTCCAGTGAGTTTCATGTTATTTATTATAATTTTTTTTACAATATTTTCTAGAAAGTACCATCAGCTAGTAAATCAAAATTTATATCAGTGTTAGAAATGATACATAATTAAACAGTGGTACTAGCATACTTTTAAACATCTGCAATCCCATGTCTTATTCATATTTTAAAATACCTTCCTATGTTTACTTCTATATATTATTTCATTTTTTTTCTATAGTCACTCACCAAAAGTTAAATTGCCCAAAGGAAAAGGGATTTAACTTCCTGAACTTTTAAATGTATCATTGTGCAGTTATACTGTATTTTCAAATATTAGGTGGAAACAGGTAAAATTCAGTTTCTATTCAGGTTCATCTTGGAATTACTATTTAAATCCACTGAATCTTTCAAGAATTATACTTGAATTTTTCAAAGATTATTCTTCAGTGATACTACTTCAAATGAATGTATATGTCCCTCTAAGTGTGTGTGTGCTTATGTGTAGGGGGTAATTGTCAAAGAAAGCTATTAAGATTAAAGAAAATTGCAGTTTCTTCTTCCTTCTGTTCTTTAAAACAGTTCTACACAAATAAACTCATTTTTACAAATTGATATTTAGTATTTGCCTGTCCATAAGCTTATTAAACAAACAAAGTCCACTGCATTCACAGTATCCCACAGAGTTTCAGTTTCCATGAAAACCTACATTTTTGCAAATGGTATTCACAACAAACAATCACTCATGGAGACTATAGTACAATTTATGAAGAGAAGGTATGCATTAACATAGTGAGTTGTAAGCTTTTTTGCAACTTCTCAGTTGGGGCTAGTTAACTCTTAATTTTTAAAACAGTTCTAAGTAGCGTTATTGCTGTACTGAATATTTCAGCGTCAATTTGAACTTCCTATAGTATTTCTGTTTTTACATAACATGCAACACAGGTTTTTTTTAATAAGAAAAAGCAAGACAAAAATATAAGGTGATATAAAAAAATATTCAAGTTCAAGTTCAAGAAACAGCTCTGATGCCAGTTCTGACAAATAGTTTCTATTACTTCGTGGAAATCGGGGCAAAGGGATATTTGGATTGATTTGTTTCTTTTAGGAAGTTCTGCATACTTTAACTTCTTGAAAGGAGCTATCCACATCTTTTATAAAGGCATAACATGATCAATAACAGTAGAAAGTGATACCTCTACTTAAGAACTTAATTCGTTCTGTGACCAGGTTCTTAAGTAGAAACAATTTTACCCATGGGAATCAATGTAAAAGCAAATAATGCGTGCAAACCCATTAGGAAAGAAATAAAAGCTCGGAATTTGGGTGGGAGGAGTAGGAGGAAGAAGAGGAGGAGGAGAGTCGCTGCCGAAGGAAGAAGGTGAAGTGAGGGGAAACAAAAAAATCCAAAATTTTAAGGCTTAAAAATAAAGAGAGAGAGAGAGAGACCCGGCTGGAGGCTACCTCCCATGCACTGGCTGCTACTGCTGCTACCTGCTGCCTCTTCCTTCCTATGCTGAAGGGCTCCCCTCTCCTCTCGCTTGCTTTGTAGCTGGCGCCTTTCCTTCACTGTGGTGACTCTTCGGCTGTGAAGGGAGTGTTTGTTTTCTCTATATACTGGCAGAGGTTTATTTTCTCTCCAAGCCTCCAGAGAAAGGAAAACACTTTGTTCACTTTGGACTGCTAAAGCATCCTTAAGTGCCACCAAAAGGCTCCTCTGGCAGCCCAGAATAGCCCGAGATGGCCGGGATTATAGGGGGAAAGGCAGGAATTATTCCTGGTACTAAGCTTTGTGATGCTGCAGTTTTTCTTCTTCCTATCACTAATATATCTGAAGAAGGTTTTATCCCCCTTCTTTACAGATTTGGCAATTTCTTCCTCTTTTGAGACTTTAGCAGCATATATTATCTGTTTTGCCTCCTTCTGTCTCATTTTATATACCTCTCTATCAGCTATATTTCCAGACTCTTGATATAGGCAGCCTTTTTTTTCATTGACTATAGCCCTTACATCATTGCTAAACCATAGTGGTTTCTTCTTCGTTTTACCTTTAGTTATTTGCCTTACATACAGTCCAATGGCTTTTAAGATGGCCTTTTTAATACAGTCCACTGGGTGCTCATTCCTGCCATTTTATCCCTCCCCTTTAATTCATTATTTAAATATTCCCCCATTGCATTAAATTTTGTTTTTCTGAAATCCAATACTTTGGTTGCAGTATAGGATTGCTCACAATCAGTTTTGACATCAAACCACAAACATAGATGGTCACTGCAAGCTAAATTTTCTCCCACCTTAACCTCTGAAACCCAATTCCCATTTGTAAAGACTAAATCTAGAATATTCTCCCCTCTAGTCGGTGTCTTAACCAGCTGTGCCAGAGCTGCTCCGTAAAAGCCTCTACTATATTCTTACTTTTACATGTAAGGGCACTGGGGATATTCCAGTCAACATCAGGCATGTTGAAACCACCCATAAACATAATGTCTCAATTTACTGCCATTTGCATAATTTCATCTACCATCTAGTTGTCATATTCCTCAGTTTGCCCTGGAGGCCTATAGATCACCCCAATTCTAATGACAGAACCTTCTTTATTTTGCATGCAAGCCCAGAGAGTCTCCAGATCTTTACATGTACAGTGATCCCCCGGGTATTGCAATCCCGATCATTGCGAAACGGCTATATGGCGATTTTTCAACCCGGAAGTCAAAACACCATCTGCGCATGCGTGCCCTTTTTTTCTATGGCCACGCATGCGTAGATGGTGCCGGGCAGATCAGCTGCTGGGCGGCTTCCCTGGGTCTTCCCCCTCTTGCTGGCGGGAGGGCGAGCGGCGGGCATCAGCGAGGAGTTTCCCCACTGCCCACGCAAACTCCTCACTGCTGCCGCGCCCGCCACTTGTCTTGTCCGCCGCCTGCCTGCCCGCGCGCCCGCCGCTCGCCCACCCTTCGCCCGCCCACGCCGTTCGCTCGCGCCGCTTCCCAGCTGAGTCCTGAAGCGAATTGGCTTCAGGACTCAGCTGGGAAGTGGCGCGAGCGAGCGGCGCGAGCGAACGGCTTGTCTGCCGCCTGCCTGCTCGCGCGCCCGCCCGCCGCTCACCCGCCCTTCGCCCGCCCACGCCGTTCGCTCGCGCCGCTTCCCAGCTGAGTCCTGAAGCAAATTGGCTTCAGGACTCAGCTGGGAAGCGGCGCGAGCGAGCGGCGCGAGAGAACGGCTTGTCCGCCGCCTGCCTGCCTGCTCGCCCACCGCTCGCCCGCCCTTCGCCCGCCCACGCTGTTCGCTCGCACCGCTTCCCAGCTGAGTCCTGAAGCGAATTGGCTTCAGGACTTAGCTGGGAAGCGGCGCGAGCAAACGGCGTGGGCGGGTGAAGGGCGGGCGAGCGGCAGTGAGGAGTTTGCGTGGGCGGTGGGGAAACCCCAATCTTCGGCTCCTCGCTGCTGCGGCGGAAGTAAAAACACCATCTGCGCATGCGCAGATGGTGTTTTTACTTCCGCAGCGCTACTTTGCGAAAAACCGGTCATTGCGAGGGGTCCTGGAACGGAACCCTCGCAATGATCGGGGGACCACTGTATTTTGAATTAGTGTTGTTTTTAAACTTTCCTTAACATAAATGGCTACTCCACCTCCCCTTCTCTCTATTCTATCCTTCCTATACAGTGTATATCCTGGTATGGATATTTCCCATTCAATAGAATCCTTAAACCATGTCTCGGTTATGGCAACCAGATCCTAATTATCTCTAGATATTATGGCCATTAAACTCACAGAGCTTGTTGCTCAAGCTTCGAGCATGCGTGCACATTACCCGAAGAACATTATTTTCATTATTAGTTTGCCCCTTACGTGTGACATTCTAAATAAAGAACATACTAGATTGCTCAGAAATGAATAGATTGACAATGAAGATTGAAGATAAAGAAGGTTCTGAATATTACAAAATATGGGTGAAATTTTATATGTGGTTGGATAAGAAATTTAATTAGAAAAAGAGATTGAGTAAAGACTAAAAGAAAAAAGGGGGGATCAGAAATATTATTATTAACCCAGGTGAGGAGAATGGCAGGGAGGCAGTGCTGATAAAGGTTATATATTCAAGATTAATTCTAATGTAAGATTGAAAATAATAACATAATAATAAAAGCTTTGGAAAGACTATAGGAATATAGAAGGAAACTGCCTGTTTCAATAAATGATTGTTAGAACTAGAGATAGTTCACTCAGGGAAGGGTAAAGAAAGGTTAGGAAGTAGGAAGAAGGAGAAGATAGAGGGTGGGGAAGGAAGGGGGAGAGAAAATTAAAGGAAGTAGATAGGAGAGGACAAGAGGAAAGGATGGTTGAGTGAAAAGATGATGGAAGTTCAGACTGGCAGATACTGATAGTAATGATTTAGATTGAAGTCAAAACAAGGTACTTTTGGTGATTTTTACTATGTTTTGTTTATGGGGATGCAACTATTTGATGTATGGAAGAAAAATAAATAATTTTTTTAACATTGAATTAACTTCCTGAAGTCAAGAATTAAATCCCAGGACAAAAAAAGGTTGATTCAATCAAGCATTTTCATCTTGTTTTACAACTGAATAAAAATACGCAAAACTCTGCATATAATTTTATAATATTACATATACTTTTCTCCCAGCGTTTTTCTAATATAATCTAGTTTTATGCATATTTTTTTCCAAATTTCCCTATTTTCACTTTTACCCAGTATGTACATATTGTATGCTTTTGTACACAAACATACAATTGCATCACAAAGGCAAAGGGGGATATCTATATATAATATTTTATCTATCTATCTATCTATCTATCTATCTATCTATCTATCTATCTATCTATCTATCTATTAGCACACAGCTTATAGTCTGATAGGATGCTATTTTAAAAACTTAAATATAAATCACCAAGGCAAATGAAACAGAGGTGTGCAAATCTCTGATGTAAAGCTTCTATTCAACTGTATTTCTTAACTGAATTGATTTTCTGAATTGGATCCTTGATTTAATTCAGAGTGGTGAATCACATTTTATGACCCTGAGTCATTTCAGTATTATTTGAATCAATTTTACCTTTGACTTTTCCATTGATTCTAGTTTGACAGAGCCTAAAATATTACTGCAGCCTTTCTTCCCTAACTGACAAAATTGAGAATACTTGTGTGTGGCAATGCATTGAGTGTCAGGTTTACTGTTTCCCCCCCAACAAGAATGTTTAGAAAAAGGAAGCACTCCTGTGACATTATTTTTGCTGCATTTCAATTTCTGGATAGAATCTGTTAAAAAAAAGGTATTTGGAAAGACAAAGCTCATTTTGTTGTTTCTGCTACTGTTGCAGCTCACTTTTGCTCTTGTGAATTAATTTTTAAAATCTTTTCCAAACCCGTAGGCTGTTATCCTAAATCTGAATCTATTTGTCCATAATCTGTGTACAGTTCTTCAGCTTTTTCATATAATTGCACATCAGTGCAAAAGTATATCTCAATTTGCTTCATTAAAAATCCTTAAATTTCTCCAGCTAAACCTTTGGAGGGTGAACACCCTGTATTTATCATTTCTACTATTTTAATGCCATTCTGCCAAATGATGAAAGAACATCACCATTATATATTATTGTTGAAGATTTTTCATTATCAAATGTCACTTCTTGAAATAGGTTTGAATTGAATTGTACTGCCTTGAAACTTAAAATGCAAAATCCAATCAAAGAATAGTAATTCTGAATTTGAAATATCATTGAGGCTAATTTGCACATCTGTAAAATTTGAGTCATATACAAGAGCTCAACAAGAAATCAATGAAAATTATTCTATTATTAGAAATAATATAAAGTTTAGACCACAATACAAGATATCAGGTGTATTTATTTAATAAATCATGCAGGTAAAATTAAAAGTATCTTATTTATTCATTTATTTATTTATTTATTTATTTATTTATTTATTTATTTGTTTGTTTATTTATTTATTATTTTGAATTTTTTTTCTGAGCATTATTGGATTTGTATGCTGCCCCTCTCCAGAGACTCGGGATGGCTAACAGCAATAACAGGACAGCATACAATAATAATCCAATACTAAAAACAATAAAAAACCCATTACAGTAATACCTCGTCTTACGAACCTAATTGGTTCCCGGGGGAGGTTCATAAGACGAAAAGTTCGTAAGACGAAACATTGTTTCCCATAGGAAACAATGTAAGATCAACTAATCCGTGCAACAACCCCCCCCCCGCAAAAAACCGCTGCCGCCCGACTGTCACTTTTTGAAACAGCCGGGGGGCTTCTCAGCGTCCTCCTGAACCCGAACGCCAAACCCAAACTTCCAGGTTCGGCATTCGAGAGGCCGCCGAGAAGCCCCCTGGCTGTTTTAAAAGGTGACAGCCAGGCAGTGGGGCTTCTCAGCGGCCTCCCGAACCCAAACTTTTGCCGAACTTCCGGGTTCAGTGTTCAGGAGGCTGCCAAGAAGCCCCACCACCCGGCTGTCACCTTTTAAAACAGCTGGTGGGCTTCTCGGCGGCCTCCTGAATGCCGAACCCGGAAGTTCGGGTTTGGCGTTCGGGTTCAGGAGGATGCTGAGAAGCCCCCCGGCTGTTTTAAAAAGTGACAGCCGGGTGGCAGGGCTTCTCGGCAGTGGCGGGTTTGTAAGAAGGAAAAAGTTCATAAGAAGAGGCAAAAAATTTCTGAACCCCGGGTTCGTATCTTGGGTTGTTCGTAAGATGAGGGGTTCGTATCATGAGGTATCACTGTATTATAAAAACCAAACATACATACAGACATACCATGCATAAAATTGTAAAGGCCTAGGGGGAAAGAGTATTTCAATTCCCCCATGCCTGGCGGAAGAGTATGAGTATGTTTATAACTTCACTCTTTCTCCTTGCCCCGCTTTCCTTTCTTCCCTTGCTAATTCCTTATACCACACACATACACAAAAGCACAAATATAAACCCCAGAATACTTTCTCTTCAAAAAACAGAAGCAAACATTTCTATGGTTTTCACTTCACAAATTCTGACCACATCTCAATGTGTGTCAGAGGTTGCTACTGAAATCTAATATAATACTTCCACTGCAAATTCTTATTAATATTTAATTTGCAGCTTAAATCAGAGGGAAAAAATAGATCCACTGAAGAAATAAAAAAGAGAATGTACTTTCTTAAGTACATTTGAGAATAGCAGCAGGGCACAGATATAATTATCATTTATAGAAACATGAAAATTTGAACCATTGCTTTCCTCAAGGTTTTTTTTAATGTTCGTTATTCAAGGCACATAATATGTTAACTGCTGTATTGCTAGAAAATAAAAAAAATGGGCATTCCTGAGAAGGAAGAGTTGTTTGCTTTTATCACCAGTGCACTTATGTACGCCCCTTACTGGTCTCTTAGGAACCTGGAGAGGTCAATCGTGGAGAGTATAAGGGAGAAATGTTGGGGGTTAGGGGTTGACACAATTGAGTCCGGCAATGAGTTCCACACTTCAATAACTCGATTCTTGAAATCATATTTTTTACAGTCAAGTTTGGAGCGGTTTGTATTAAGTTTGAATCTGTTGCATGCTCTTGTGTTGTTGCGGTTTAAGCTGAAGTAGTCATTGACCGGTAGGACGATTGAATAAGATTGAATAAGATTGCTTCGCTTTCAGTAAATCTTGCTCCACTCATCCTCACATTCTCAATCCAGTATTCCTTCTACAATGCAGATATCAAGCACTTCATGATATATCGGTAAAAAGGCTAGTGTACAATGTAATAGCAATAGCAATTAGATTTATATACTGCTTCACAGTGGTTTACATCCTTCTCTAAGTGGTTTACAGAGTCAGCATATTGCCCCCAACAATATGGGTCCTCATTTTACCCATAGAAGGCTGAGTCAACCTTGAGCCGCTGAGACTCAAAATGTCAAACTACACAATCACTCCCAATATTATTATAAGGAGAGAAACGTGCCTCTCATTTTATGAAGGAACTCCAAGTCAATCTCTAAGGATAAATTCCAGGCAACTCTGTAAACCAAACCACATGGTTCCAGAAACAAATATGTATATTCTGTTTTCCATTTTTAAAGTTTTCTAAGTCTCGGACAAGATTTTCTGATTAGTACTATATTAAGTTATCATGTTAATCTTAGTAGCTCTAAAGCACTATGGGGTAAATCACAATCTTGAGCTAACAGCTTCTCAGAAAAGTACGTACAAGTTCTTAATTTTTGAAGTCTATCTTAAATTGGATTAATTCTATCTTGATTAGTTTTTCTGTTCCAGCTTAGTGTTGCTTAAACATCAAGATCTTTTAAAATGTATTTCTGGGTTTATCCCAAGGCTCAAATTTACGACTGAAGTTTCTTATCATTCTTTGTTCACATTTTCCACTTTTCCAAATATCACATTTCAAATGATGGCTTGTGTTTTCTATTGAAAATTAAAAACAAACAAACAAATCACCACAGTGTGATTATCGCTATCTTCACTTCTTCCCAATCACACACAAAGAAATGCCCACTAACAATTTCACAATGCTTCAAAATTTAAATGCAGGAACTCTTATGATATTTTCACATGGATACTTTTAATGATTTTGCCTTATTTAACTAGATGTTTACCTTGGACTTTGGGGGGGGGAAACAAGACAGAAACCGTATTGATGATTTTGAACTCTGGTGCTAGAGGAGGCTCCTGGGAATACCATGAACAATCAAGAAAACAAACAAATGAATTATCAACCAAATCAACCTAGAGTTCTCATTTGAGGCAAAATGACTTAAATTATACTTTATGTAAATTATACTTATACACATTGTGCCAAGACAATTAGACAAAGACCTAGCTCTCTAATGCTGGGAAAGGTGGATGGAAAGAGAGGAGTAGCAAGAACTCATTTACAATGATGATGGGTACACTATTCGACAATTGGAAAGACCAGCTAGGAACAGATCATCATGGAGAAAATCTTTTAATGTGGTTGCTAAGAGTCAAGATAGCACATAACCAATCAATCAATCAACCAATCAATCAGGCATCAGATGTTTATTTAAAATGTCATAAAAATGAGTGTGAATTTGGTCTAGTGGTTAAAGCACCAGTTTAGAAAGTGGGAAGCTCTATGTTCTACTGCCACTTTAACATTAAAAAAATAGGTGGTTAACCTTGTCCCAACACTCTTTCCCAGTCCAATTCATCTCACAGGGTTCTTGTTGTTGACAAAATAGGAGGAGGAAGGTATGTTGGATATGTTCACCAAGTTTTTTTAAAAAATTCTTAAAGCAGGGCATAAATAAATAAAATAATAAAATAAGATGAAGTGTACAATAGTGATGGCTAAGAATAATTTAACTACACTTTATTCTTTAACTCAAGGGAAGAAGAGACTAGAAAAAAATAGTTAGATATGTTTGGACAGAAGGCAATGAATACCACCAAGGGGGAAAAATGAATGACTTAAAAGCCAGCCAGCAACATGTTCAAGTTCACGTTTTTAGTTCAAGAACTAAAAACTGCAAAGAACCAAGACCAAATTGATACTACTAGCACATTAATACTGGTCTAATAGTCCAGTGCACACATCCTGGAGATTGAGAAGTTCTCTGGGAATGGGTTCCAGAGCGAATGTGAAAGCCTGGAAGAACAAACCCCTCAACCTGATGCAGTGGTGGGTTGTTACCAGTTCACCCTGATTCAGAAGGTTCTGAGCATGTGCAGAAGCGCTGCACACATGTTCACATTTCTGAATCAGAAGCAAAGGTAAGTGAAACCCACTACTGTCCTGGTGACCCACTCAGATTAGATCTTCTAATATTATCTTGAGTTTATATTATATTATAATTATATCCTTTTTACCAAATATTTGCCTTCATTCACAATACCATCTCTCTACTTTATCATGGCACCAAAGTAAAGTATTAGTATCTACAACTGCCCATAACTAGGAAGGTTATCCATAAAGCATGTACTCCTACGGGGATTGTTCGCAGGGAAAGTTGGTATTACTATCGTGTAGCAGGAAGCCAGCAGAAGTGAACAAGCAGTGCTAGTGGTCAGTAGATCATCGACTGGCATTGTGGTGAAGGTTAGAGATGAGCATCCTCATTCTGTTTCCTTCCAAGTGTAAAGAGCATGCTGTAATAGGGTATCCGAATGCTAAGGGCATGAACGCTGCTGAGTTGGGTGCCCAAGATTCTTACTGAAGCTCACAAAATCGACAGAGTCCGTGCTGCCCAAGAATTTCGTGACCATTTCAAGATTGAAGGTGAGGCTTTTCTTAACTGTATAGTGATAGGAGATGAAACTTGGGGTTATTACCATACTCCAAAGATCAATGCAGTGGCACTATATCCATTCTCCTTTGGCCAAAAAATTCAAAACTCAGCAATCATTGAGAAAAATCTTGGGCAACCATCACACACAAATCTTGGGCACCTATCGCAGCAGCATTCAGGCTCTTAGCCTTCAGGTAGTGTAATACAGCATGCACTTCGCACTTGGTGGAAATGTGACACTCATCTCTAACCTTCACCACAACACCAGTCGATGATGTACTGACCACTGGCACTGCTCATTCACGTCCTCTGGCTTCCCGCTGATAGTAATACCAACCTCCCCCGTAAACATTCTCCATGAGAACTACGTGCCTTATAATCTTTCCGGATAACCCTCATATATATTCTCAAAAACCTGTATATTCCTAATCAGTATGAATTATTTCAAAGGATAAAACAATTTTGGAAAAGGCAATTCACAAAAGTATAATCTTACTGAAAAATTATATAAGTCTATTGGCTGCATGAGAGCAGAAGATTGATACTCTGAAGCATAATATTGGAATTAGCCTGACCATGTTATAAATCATCTAAAATACTGTTGGTGCCAATGAAAAGGCATCACTAGATGTTCAATCATTCTCAGACACTGAGAAATGAGAAGGAGTTTGAATAAAGGTATGTAAGACTGAGTAGAATGAGACAGTGAAAAGGAATTGATTGTTGAACCTGTGAAATTAAACCTATTTTTATTACTGACATTTTATGTCATAAAATAGGTTTATTTAAACAGGTTCAACAATTTTCACGTTTCATATTTTCTGCTTTGTAAAATCCGAAACTTTTAATCTTGGTCCCCGAATCTAGCTTCATTTTGTAAGAGAAGCAAGGACATTCTGATTAAACTCCAGAAATTATATAACGTATGACCAGTAACTACTTGGACAAGCTATATTATTCTTTGTATAACAATAATATGGTTTTCCATTGCCTTCTCTTACTTCTTTTTAATTTCTCAAACAAGTTTACACTTGTAGGATTTTCGGTTTTTTTCCTACCAAATAGTAATTATAGTCTTCTTTAGCTCTTCTGATTGCAGGCAAGGTTGGTGAAGTCAGGCTTTGTCAAGTTTAAAATGGGAAAAAAAATGGGGGCGGTGTGGGTGGAGATAAATCACATTAGTTCATTTATAACTTAAGTGACCAGATTTTAATATGGGTAAAGAGGGACACCATTGACGGGTGGGAGGGGAGGAGAGGATCTTGATTAAAAATCTGGTCTACATGGAGCAAAAAAAAAAATCTTTCTTTTTCTCTATCTCTCTTTTCTCCCCCCTCCCTTTCTATTTCTCTCTGTTGCTCTCTCACTCTCGCTTTCCTTCTTTCTCTTCCTTCCTTCCTCTTTCTTTCTATCTCTTATCCCTCTCTCTTTCTATCTCTTCCTTCCTCTCTTTCTCTCCCTTGCTCCCTCTCTTTCTTTCTCTGTCCCTCCTTCCTTCTCTTTCTATCTCTCTTCCCCCTTCTTTTCTATTTCTCTCTTTCTTTCTCTCTCTCCCCTTCTTTCTCTTTATCTCTCTCTTCCTTCCTCTATTTTTTCTTTCTCTCTTCCTCTCTCCCTTTACCTCTATTTCTCTCTCTTTCTTTTCCTCTCTTCCTCTCTTCCTTCCTTCCTTCCTTCCTTCCTTCTTTTCCTCCCTCCCTTCCTCTCTCTTCTCTCTTTCTCCCTTCCTCTCCATTTCTCCTTCTTTCTCTCTCTCCCCCTCCTTCCCTTCCTCTCACTTTCTCTCCCTTCCTTCTTCTCCTTTTCTATCCCTCTCTTTATCTCTCTCTTCCTTCCTCCCTTTTTCTTTCTTTCTGTCTCTCTCCCTCCTTCCTTCCTTTCCTCTCTCCCTCTCTTTCCTTCCCTTTCTATTTCTCTCTCTTTCTCTCTCTCTTTCTATTTCTCTCTCTGTCTCTTTCCTTCCTTTCTATTCCTCCCTCCTCCTCCTTCCTTCCTTTCTTTCTCTCTCTCTCTGCAACTTTTCCACTCCTTCCCCTTCTAGCTACTATGAAGTTGCCGGCCCTGAAATTGCTACCTTTTGGCTTAGTTTCTGCCTCCTTGCAAAAGAAAAGTCCCGTGCCACCCCTCACCCCCGTGTGCCTTCAGCCTCAGCAAAATTGGTGGCCTTCACCCTCGTGCTCCCACAGACCCCCCCATGCTGCCATTTCTAATGAAGAGAAGGAGGAGTAGGGGCAGAATTGAAACATGCCCCTCCCCTCCTGCTCTCCTCCCACCACTGGCCATCTCTCTCTTCCGTTCCAAAATCTGGACATTTTGGAAACCTGGCGGGATGCAGGACTTCTGGTCACCTTTTTTATAACACCTTTAAACTACTGCTTTATAAGATACATATGTTCCTCAAGTATGTAAGGTTTTACTATAAATGTAAGAGACATGATTGTTACCCATGTAGAGCCTATATTATTGAATCATAATAATTTGATCTCATAAAATCTATGAGTAATATTTTTAAAAATCCAGCTTATCATTTAGGATGAAACTTTCAGAAAGAAGTACTTTCTAAAATGTAGTGTATAATTCTTCCTTTAATTCCAAATTGAATAGTTTTTGACTTTGTGCAATAAACTGAACATAATTAAGATACTTGCACCTCTAGCTATATTATTTTCTCATCCAAGCATCCAATAACAAGGACAGTAAAACACTGTATTTCTAGAGCTTGCAAAAGAATGGGTACAAATTGACCTCATAAAATAGGAAATTAATCCTTTTAGGGAAATCCAAACTTTATAAGCATCTCAGTTGTCTTTCCATTATCATAAAAAACCTCTTAAAAATATATAGCACAGTTACAGAACCATACAAAACTCAATTGAAACCTTCTTATGAAATCTGGTTTATATACACAGAGAGAGAGAGAGAGAGAGAGAGAGAGAGAGAAAGACAGACCGACATAAACACGGACACAGACACACAAAGCATAATTGGCTGATTCATTTCTGGGAACTTCTGTACATGTTTTTTTGTTGTTATTGTTTTGGGGTAGTTATGTTGTTGTTGTTTTTTGGTGGGGAGTTACATTTGGTCGGCAATAGTGATGTGCAGGTTTTCCCACTGTGGGAATGAAAAGCTCTGTTTTCATTTCTAATTTGGAAGAGTTCCAGAAATTTGAAAATCCCCTGGAATGGCATTGGCCTATTTTAAACTTAGTACAAATATGTCAGGTTAGTTTACAAAGGGTTTATGAATCAGTAGAAAGTAGTCAAATATAAAGCGTATAGAGAGTCAGTTGAGTAAATAGCAATAGCACTCAGGCTTATATCATGCTCCATAGAGCTTTACAGCCTCTTTAGATGGTTTACGGTGTCAGCACATTGCCCCCAACAATCTGGGTCCTCATTTTACAGCCTTACATGAAGGGAAGGCTCAGTCAACCTTGAGCCTGGTGAGGTTCAAACTGCCAAATTATAAGCAGCAGGTAGGCAGCAGAAGTAGCCTGCAGTACTGCAGTCTAACCACTTGCACGACCGTAACATCCCAGGAATGTTTCTCTGGACATTCATGCATTAGACAAAGTACAGCAATGTCTTGCCTAAAAATTTAGTCCAGAGCTTGATGGTATATGGCAGTGATAGTGTATCTATGGCATGGGTGGCACAGGTGGCACGCAGAGCCATATCTGTTGGCACGTGAGCCATTGCCCTAGCTCAGCTTCAACATGTATGTGTGTGCCAGCCAGTTGATTTTTGGCTCACACAGAGGCTCTGGGAGGGCATTTTTGGCTTCCAGATAGCCTCCAGGGAGAATGGGGGTGGGCATTTTTACCCCAGTTCCAGGGATCTCTTTGAAACCTGAGGAGGGTGAAACATGAGCCTACTTGGCCCACCAGAAGTTGGGAAACAGGCAGTTTTCAGCCTCAAGAGGGCCTCCGGATGGGGTAGGGGAAGGTGTTTTCACATACACCCAGGCATTGACACATATCACATATCACATCTCAGACATCAACACTCTTGAAAATGTCCAAAGATATTTCACCAGAAGAGCCCTTCATTCTTCCACTCGAAACAGCATATCCTACGAAAATAGACTAACAATCCTGGGCCTTGAAAGCCTAGAACTACGGCGCCTAAAACACAATTTGAGTATTACCCACAAGATCATATGCTGCAACGTCCTACCAGTCAATGACTACTTCAGCTTCAACCGCAACAGCACAAGAGCACGCAACAGAACTGCTCCAAACTTGACTGTAAAAAATATGATTTCAACAATCGAGTTATCGAAGTGTGGAATTCATTACCGGACTCAATTGTGTCAACCCCTAAGCCCCAACACTTCTCCCTTAGACTCTCCACGATTGACCTCTCCAGGTTCCAGTAAGGGGCGTAAATAAGTGCACTGGAGTGCCTTTCGTCCCGTCCAATTATCTTTCCTTTCTTTCACCTATCTTATATATTCTCTTCCTTTCATATATCCTCTCCTCTAAGTTCACTTCACCCTCTTTTATAATATCACATGTCTATTTTTCTTCCTATGTATTTGTGTATTGGACAAATGAATAAATAAAATAAAAAATAAATTGAATTATGGATGTAGGCATTCGTGTGTGCATACTCTTTCAGCACGCACAAATGCCTACATCCATACCTGAGAAAAAAAAGGTCCACCATCACTGGTACATGGATTCAGAGAAGTACAGACAGTCCAAGACTCAAGTACCACAGACATTAATCAGCTGAGCCTTGACAAAGAATCAAGATCAGGAAGCAAGCACACGGCAATGCAGTTCTGAAGTCTTCAAAACTGCTGAAGCTTTATGAAATTGGATCCTCTCTCAGGATCCTTGTCAGCAAGTCCTTCTGCATCTGCTTCTATTGATATTGCCCTATCAAAGCCCGAGGTGACTATTCTTAAAGCTGTCACGCTACCCATGTTACTTTTCTCTGGAATTCCCTCCCTTTTGTCTTTGTCCTTCTTAAAGTGCAATGTCCAGACTTAAACACACTTCTCATGATACCCAATCATGACATAATAAAAAGCCACTGCAAGAAGAAGAGACAGGTGGATGCATAGATATCTTCCTATGCAAAAAAGGCCATTATATGGGACAGAAAAGAGAAATTCATAAAAGAGTTTTAATATTGTTTCTATATATTGGACTTGCTTTCAAAATGCAGCAATCAGTAGGTTTTTTTCACGATTAGTTCAACACTTTTCTTTAAAAAAGATTGTTTCTCAGAGGGAGAATTTCTGTGAGCTTACTCCATTGTCAGAGTTCAACCTGCTTGTTTAATGTAACAATGGAACCTGATCAGTGCAGAATAAATTAGAACTATTACTTAACAGGATCGGAAAACTACAATTTTGTAGATGCAGCTTAAATTACATTTGTTTCTTTCCTTTTTCAGATTATTCACACTGATTGTTCATTCAGTTTGTAATCAAGTACTATTCCAAAACTATTTCACAAATACTATTACTAAAGCAGGTACTGAGTAAATAAATTAGAATTTGTCCTATGAAATTTCATTTTATTATTTCTAGCTACTTTCTCTAAAATCTAACGATTATTTTGAATTTTATTTCTCTTCTCTAGGATATTAACTATTCCACTCAAATTTGTATCTTCTTGAAATATAATAAGTATTACCTGCAGTCTTCCTTCAAGTCTTTAATAAAATATCCAAGAGAACAAAGTCTAGGAGTAAATCTTCCTATGCCCTGCTCAATATCTCATTCCAATTTAATGAAGAAATATTGAAAAACCATATTTATGATTTTCAAACAAGAGATATGTTACTTCACAATTGTCATGGCATAGACTACATTTATCATTCTAAACAATCTAAACAAATACACATAAGGAACTGAAACAAGCATCCATAGATTTTGGATTGAAACTATTCAATCTTTTAAAAAATGTGATATTAGATTGACATTTCTTCTTGAAAAAAAATCCATGACTAGGTAGACAGAGAAACAGACAAAGATATGTTTGTTACCTTTTGCATTCCACTGTGTTTGTGAAACAGCTAGTATACTGATTTCCCATAAATATATTATTTTTAAAAATATTCCCCTTGTTTTAAAAATCTCTAAAGAAATTATTTTTGTTCTTAGCATATTTTGACATTTAACTAGTGGGATTCAATTTTTTTTTAAAAAAAACTGGTTCTGTGGGTGTGGCTGGCTGGGCATGTAAATAGGTGGTTATGGCCAACTTGACATCATTTATTTATTTATTTATTTATTTATTTTGTCCAATACACAATGAGGGTTTTAGTGGGTATATATCTATATACACATAATAAAATACATGATGAAGGTTATAGAGGAGATACTCATAATAAAATATATCTAACAAATAATAGAAAAGAAGGTATAGTAATAGAACATATCAATGAAAGAATAGAAACGAGATATAGGAATAGAAGAAAGGTATAGGAGATATAGGAGAGCAATAGGACAGGGGACGGACGGCACTCTAGTGCATTCACATTGAGGGGTGCCTTGCTTTGTCCTGCTTGCCTGGCCTCCTGAGCTTTTTTGGTCTTTGTTTATTAATTTATCTAATTAATACAATGTCTGTTGATTATCTATTGCCTGCTTGTCCTTCTGGATCTGGAACTCCGACCGATTCTTAGCTCTATTATTCTCCACAATCTTCTGTGGAAATTCCTTGATGGCTGGCTGGAGAATTCTGGGAGTTAAAATCCATTCATCTTTCAGCTGAGAGACATTGATCTATCCCTTGGGTTCTATCTAGTGTGATAAATCCCTGCTTCTATGGATCTGATGCTTCGTGCTTGTTCTTGTGCTGTTAAGATCAGTGATCAGTGCTGCCTTTTACACACACGCCACTTCAGGAATAATTATAAAAATGATGATTTCTCACTCATTTCTTTAGCAGTAGTAGAAACAAAATAAGCAGCCATAAATGTCACCTAATGTTAACACCCTATATTTGGATTCTGGTGTATATTTGTTGCTGTGAATGCTTTTGCAAAACAGTGATTAGGAAGACTTGTCACAGATAGGTTTACAAAGCACCTATTTCAAACAACATTTCTTAATTGTGTATCCTTAATTGCCCTCTTGTATTGTACCATTGCATTTTGGATTCAAATGCATATGTGTGTGTGTGTGTGTGTGTGTGTGTGTGTGTGTGTGTGTAGATAGATAGATAGATAGATAGATAGATAGATAGATAGATAGATAGATGATAGATAGATAGATAGATAGATAGATAGATAGATAGATAGATAGATAGATAGATAGATAGATAGGAGATACACACACACACACACACACACCTATACACTACTGCATTTCCCTCCCTGGAATTATGCAGCTTCCTGGGATTATGCAACTGCCTTTCTTCCCCCCCAAAAGACCATATTTTGTTTAAAGAACTGCAGACAAATGCATCCCTGTCCACCATGACAATACACAGTCCTACACTAATTATTTGTCTGCTTTTTCAAGACAAGTGGATGCACTTCTAAACAAAACAATGGCTGTAGATAGTTCTCTTTTTCACTGTTCTGCCGGCGTGTCCCAACTGCCCGTAATTACAGGGTAATTAGTCCAGAAAGACACACACCACACGATAGAAAGAAAACCAAAAGTCTTTATCAACAGAAAAGCAGAAAAAAAAACCCTTTTTAAATGTCAAAGGGATTTTCTGGTACACACAAGGCACAGGTTAAATGCAATCCAATTTCTCACCCAGTAACTGGGAAAATTGAGTCCAATTCCAAAATCCAGAAAGTCCACACACAGTCTTGAACAGGGAAACAGCAAAAACCACGATCTTGATGAAATTATGAATCAGATAAACCTACACAAGGCTAAACCAGCACGCTGCTCTTTTTATCTGTAGCACTAATTACAGCAGCCCCACCCAACCACAGGTGGCCTCACTTATCTCCTGTAATAATCCTTCAGTTGTTCTCTCCTATGCATCACTCTACGTATGTGTGGGTCTGTCATAAGTTCTTGTCCAGAATCCAGGGATAAGGACGATTGATCTCCTCCTGGGCTGTCTGCCAAACTCCCCCCTTCCCTGCTACTCACGCTTCCTTCGTCAGAGGAGCCTTCGTCAGGAGATTCTATTGAGAGCAAAACAGGCCTGTGTCATGTGGATGTTTTCCCCACATCCACCTCCACATTCCTTGGGGCAGGAGCTGGGCCAGAGCCAACCACAACATTCACATTGCAGGAAAGTTCAGAAATGGCTCAGTGAGTTAACAAGTGACTGGCTTATTTTGGGCCAGTCATTTCTTCTCTCAGCCCAGCCTACCTCACATGACTGTGGTGGGGGAAATAGGAGGACGAGGGATATTTGGAATGTTTGCCACTTTAAATTACTTATCCAAATAATGATGAAATATACTGTAAATAAAGAAATAAATGATTTTTCTGGAGGATGGTGTTTTGCTTTGTGACAAGTCAGCTTCCCATTTTTAAAAGAGTTTAAACATATTTTGAAGAATATATAAATATAGGTGGAGTAGATAAATTACAAAGCAACTAGCAAGGTATGTACAGGCATATATTGGCCTTCTGGGTCAGTGGTAAAAATCCTTTTTTTACTACTGGTTTTGTGGACATGGTTTTATGGGCGTGGTGTGGCTTGGTAGGCATGTCAGAGAAAGGATACTGCAAAATCTCCATTCCCATCTCACTCCTGGGGGAAAGATATTATAAAATTCCCATTCCCATCCTACACTGGGGCCAGCCAGATGTTGTATTTGCAGGCTCTCCAAACTACACAAAATTTCTGCTACCGGTTCTACAGAACCTGTCAGAACCTCCTGGGTTTCACTCCACTCTGGGTGGTGCAAATGGGGACCCTAGACCTCAATTGGTAGAGCATATAGATCAGTCATTAAATCACCATTCTCTGTCTTCTTTTTTGATACTGCAAATTCAATATTCTCAGAAGACCCTTTCTGCAAATTCAGAGACCTATCAAAATAGTCAACATGAATAGTTTTTGGAAAAGTTATCATATTAGCTTATTTAAACAATTTGAAAATACAGTGCAAAGTACCGTATTTTTGGTGTATAACACGCACCTTTTGACTTCAAAAAAGTGCGCCAAAACCTGGGTGCATCTTATAAATCGAATGCTATTGGGTGGTGGTCAGTGGTGGCAGCATCCGCCTTCCCCTAGTCCCAGCTTTTCACACAGTTTGGCGGCTGGCGCCGACCACCGCTACCAAACTGCCTGAGAAGCCGGTATCGCCAGACTACAGGAAGGCTGCTGCTGCTGCAACTGACCGCCCCCGCCAGACTATGGGACTATGCCCCAATTTTAATGGCTTGGGGGGAAACCAGGGATTCTGTCCTCCGTCATGTGGGTGCCTCTCTCCCTTGGTATGTTCATCTCACTTCCTCCTCTGTAAACTAACTCGGCTTGCATACTGTCTTACATCATTTTATTTCTAATATATGTCTCTTTTTTCTCCAGACCTTAATTAAAATATTTTGCAGGCACATTGGCTTATTCTGTTATCTAATCCACTTTTCAGCTCTTGATGATTCTCCTGCCATATAAATTGTTGTTATTAAATGTCGTCCATTGTAATATCCTAATATCCCTTTAAAAATGCCCTGCATTTTCTTTCAACATCTTCCAGTGCAAAATGGGTGCTCGGGGGTGGGGCTCCATTTTCACTACCCCACTGATGTCCCATCCCCTCCTGTCCAGGCAGTAGCCCACCCCTGGGCGTACCCCAAGTGTCTGTCCTATATTATCAGTGAAAATTGTGGGGATGCTTATCAATGGGCACAAAGCAAGGCAGGATTGTAGTACATTAGAGAAAGGAGAAGAGACTCAAAAAGAACTAAATGGACTTGAATAAAGAACTGAAATTTATCAGAGAGGAATGTAAAGTTCTGAAAACAAATGAACAAGCTCAGAGAGCACCAAGGACTCTTCAGTAAATTAGCCTTTCTTCAAAGTACAAAAATTCTGCATATAAACTAGCAGGAAAATATAAGTGTTAAGGAATTATTACGTTTTGAAAGTTGTTTTGTTACATTTTGCTCAGGACAGACAGTATATTTAAGAGATAAAAGCTCCAGCTACATTGGTTCATATGGCAGTGAGTCTCCAAGTACCATGACTCTTCCCTTTAATATCATGCAGTGCAACTCCTTGGTCCCTATTCTTGTTCTGTATGCTTGTTCTGCGGTGAATTTTTATTTCAATGAAAACTCAGGGCCTTTTTTTTTTCTTTTGGCAGCCCGTAGAACAGTTTCTGAATTCTAACAGTGCACAATGTCTTCTGATTCTTTTACTTTTGACTTCCCTTTCATCCTTTAGGCTGATTCCTTTATTTGTCTTTCTTATGGAAAGCCACATTCTCTGCCAGCTCCTATTGTGGCACCTTCTTTGTTTGATTTGATAATCCACTTTCTCTTCTCAGCTGAAGTGTGCCCACTTGCTGCTCTAATCCTCTGACTTTTGTTCCTCAAGCACTGTTAGGAGCTTGCAATTGTGAGCAAATATATATTGGCTTGTTTTCAGGCAGTCACGCAAGCATGGCACACCTATCAAAGATCATGCCAAGTCCTCTCAATTCATCCTCATTTTAATCTTTAAAACCCTATCCACAAACAAGTTTTATTCCTTGTCATTCTTTTCTCAAGCTGTAGTATATGCTGTTGGCAAAGATGAAGAATTACCAATAAAGGAGAATATTTGTAGTTCAGGGTTAAAATGTAGCATTTTTGATGCTCTCTGAGCTTGGTTGTTTTCTTGCAGACATTTCATTGCCCGAGTCTATGGAGAGGGGTGGCATACAAATCTAATAAATTGAATTGAATTGAATTGCCCAAACTGGGCAATATCATCAGCACTCTAAAAGCAGGGGTGAAATCCAGCAGATTCTAACAGGTTCTGGAGAACTGGTAGCGGAAATTTTGAGTAGTTTGGAGAGCCAGCTAATACCACTTCAGGCTGGCCACAGAGTGGGATAGGAATGGACATTTTTTCCCCTGGAATGGGGATTTTGCAGTATCCTTTCCCTGGGGTGGGGAGGGAATGTGGATTTTGCAGTATCTTTTCCCCAGGGAAGGGAATGGGGATTTTGCAGTATCTTGTCCCCTGAGGAGGGAATGGGGATTTTGCAGTATCTTTTCCCCAGGGGAGGGAATGGGGATTTTGCAGTATCCTTTCCCCAGGGGAGGGAATGGGGATTTTGCAGTATCTTTTCCCCAGGGGAGGGAATGGGGATTTTGCTGTATCCTTTCCCTGGGGTAGAGAGGGAATGGGGATTTTGCAGTATCTTGTCCCCTGGGGAGGGAATGGGGATTTTGCAGTACCTTTCCCCAGGGGAGGGAATGGGGATTTTACAGTATCTTTTCCCCAGGGGAGGGAATGGGGATTTTGCAGTATCTTGTCCCCAGGGGAGGGAATGGGGATTTTGCAGTATCTTTTCCCCAGGGGAGGGAATGGGAATTTTGCAGTATCTTGTCCTCAGGGGAGGGAATGGGGATTTTGCAGTATCCTTTCCCCAAGGGAGGGAATGGGAATTTTGCAGTATCCTGTCCCCAAGGGAGGGAATGGGAATTTTGCAGTATCTTTTCCCCAGGGGAAGGAATGGGAATTTTGCAGTATCTTGTCCCCAGGGGAGGGAATGGGAATTTTGCAGAATCTTGTCCCCAGGGGAGGGAATGGGGATTTTGCAGTATCCTTTCCCTGGGGTGGGGAGGGAATGGGTTTTTTGCAGTATCTTTTCCCCAGGGGAGAGAATGGGGATTTTGCAGCATCCTTACCCTGCCAAGCACACCAGGCCATGCACACCAAGCCACGCCACACCCAAAAAACCACACACAGAGAGCAGGTAGTAAAAATATTGGATTTCACCACTAATAGCATTAATGATGTTACCTAGTTTGGTTAATGAAACATCAGCTCAGAAAGCAACAAAGATCTCTCAAAAGAAAAATTATTAGACTTTCTTCCTGGGACTCATTTCTTGGTCCAACTCCATTGGAGAAATTTTATTTGGCTTCCCTGTCTGCTGTCTGTGGTGATTGTTTTTTTTCTCACGCTTAGTCCTCATTTCATGTTGACATAATAATGGTGATTAAATTTAAAATGTGTTATTAGACTAAGCCCTGTGTTCACATGATCTTTCTTTTTTTCTTTACTGATATCATTTTCTTAACCACAGTCTCCTGTTGCTGCTTTTTATTTTTTAAAACATAACTATTATTAAAAATAATATTACAAAGATAATAAATGAATACAAATTAAGAAAAACATTAAAAATAAAAACAGCAGAGAGAGAAATGAAAAGGGAAAAATATATAGAACAATATATATATATGTGTGTGTGTGTGTGTGTGTGTATATATATATATATATATATATATATATATATTGGCTTCCCATCCTCAAGACAAATACAAATAATTTCAATAACTTATCACATTTTCTAATATTTCAGCTGAGCTTTTATCTATTAAGAAATAATGAATCCTCCCCGTTCAATCTTATTCAGCAAAAATCCATCTAAAATGACCAGAAATAACTAGTATAAATAAAGCAGTTTCATATTCCTTTCTTTGCCTTATCATTTACTTTAAAATACAACAAAAATACTTCCATATTTTATCTCACATCTATAAATAAATCTTGAAAGCGTCATCATTCAAACTTAATCAGGACAATTTTTATTAGTACAAGAAACAAAAACATATTGAAAATCTTATTCTTTAATCCCTACAAAGAGTTAAAGTTAATTTCTTATCCTTTTCTCTTCCTCTTCTCTTAGAAACTCTTAAATTTAATACCTTTCTTCCAACATCATAACTTATCACTTTCTCTAAAAATACAACAACAAAAAATCTCTTCAACCCTGACTTTATCTATAAACAAATCTTTAAAGCCTTGTCATTCAGTCCTGATCAAGAAAAATCCTTTAAACCTTCTTTAAAAAAACACCATATATTTTAACCTTGGTGGAATAAACCAACTTTATAGTTCTTCTTTTTGCTTTTAAATATCTTGATGTTCATGCTTTTTAAATAGTGTCTCAAAAGCTGGTGTTTTTTAAAAAAATCATTTTATCTTTTCTCAGGAATTATTTTATAACTATAACACATATTTTTGTAAGCTAAAAATAAAAAAGCTGTCTAAATCACTTTTCTGAGTGAAAATCTGCACCTCCAAGGTCATATTTAGTATTTGTGTATCCTGTTTATCTATTTAAAATCTTCTAGTTTGTAAATCCTGTATAATATCTTTGTCCAGATCATTCTTGCAGCCTATCATTCTTAAATCCAGAACAGCCTGGTTCTCAGTTGCACCCTCTTCTATTTCCTTTTTGAAATCCATCTTCATAGCAACAGGCAAGCTTAAGAGAAAGGTTTGAATACACTGCCATCAAATAGCCTTGAATTCTTCCAGGGTTAAAATACTTTTCTCTTTAGGTATCAGTAGCTTTTTCTTCATTAATTATAATGTTGAGTTCTTTCTGGTTGCCTCTAGTAACCAGACTTCAAAGTCTATCCTTATCACGTTTCCTTTTTCAAATCCACACTTTCGCAGTGAAAGGTTTCTTACACTTAGATTCAATATATTCTCTCCTATCATAGTATAAGATTTCCTTCACGTTGAGGAAAATTCTTTTGAAACTTTTTGCAGATTCCCCATCACAATTTGATCTTTCTTCTTGTGCTATCAAGAGTTCCTGTATCTGTATACTTCAAAGATTTCCTGACTGCCCAGGAGAGAACACCACTGCGGAAAAGAGAGTCACATTTTCTTAATATCCTTTGAGGCTATTAAGGTCTAGTCTTGATTGTTGGAATGCTCCTATTATTCTCTACAATGTACTAATTAACACCTAAATCTTATATAACGCACAATGTGTTTCAGGGGTGGGTTCCACCTACCTTCCCTACCGCATCATGACAAAAGTGTGTGTCATGTCCACATCATCCCCATCATGTCACACAAATGACCCTCTTAGGGTGTTTTGCCGGCTGCAGCAACCAGAGAACCGGTTTGGGGGTGTGGGCAGCCAGTCATTGCTGCCAGTTCTGTGAGCAGGTGGAAATTTCCTTCACCGTTATGTGAAAACCAGTCCAAACTGGCAGCAACCTACCACAATAATAATCAAAAGCATTCTCTTGAATTTAATCTATGTTAAACACAAGCAAGGCAAGCAAGATGGTTCCCTATTTAAATTTGCATTCTCTTTCAGTTTCAATATAGTTTTGCAACATTTAGTTTGCTAAAATTGACTAAAAACATACTTGGTATATTGCTTTGAGATGCTACATTTACTTTTATGGCACAGATAATGTATTTCTATTAACAAATGTATCAGTACCCTGATAACATCAATAAAGTACTTTAGAGCCATTAAACACTACATGGGTAACAAACAAAGTTATGGCATTTGTTTTTTGTTATTGAACTATGCAAATTAATTTACAGCTTGTAAGGAAATACATCCCACAAAGTGATAGATCACATATCACTCTTTATTCTCTGAAACAGAATTATTACCCATGTGATTAAACTAAAAACAGACATACTGAACTGCATATAAATATATATGGCAATATTTTATTTTACCAGGTTTGCCTTTGAAATCCACAGAATGGGTATAGGTATTAGGTGTACACATAGAATGGGTATAGGTATCAGGCACTAGAAATCAGGAAGAAGTGCTAACACTCTTTTTAAAAAAATCTACTAATGGACAAAACAAATTGGTGGTAAAAAAAAGAGTCAAATAAATTCAAGTTGGGCTGGACTGATTTCTGAAAAAAAGTAAGTAAGTACATTTAAGCAAGAAAAACAAAATGCAGAATATGTGGTACCTTGTTCAATAGTAATAACTATGAGAGGGATCTTGAAGTCTTAGTGGACAACTATTTAAATATGAGCCAGCAGTGTGCAGCAGCCGCCAAAAAAGACAACACAATTCTAGACTGTATAAACAGAGGGATAGAATCAAGATCACATGAAGTGTTGATGCCACTTTATAATGGCTTGGTAAGGCCACACTTGCATTCAGTTTTGGTCATCTCATCATGACATAGAAAAGAGTGCAGAGAAGAACAACAAAGATGATTAGGGAACTGGAGGTTAAAAATATGAAGAATGGTTGAAGGAACTGGGTATGTCTAGTTTAATGAAAAGAAAACTAGGGAACACATTACAGCAGTGTTCCAATATCTCTGGGGCTGCCACAAAGAAGAAGCTGTCAAACTATTCTCCAAAGCAACTTAGGGTAGGACAAGAAATAATGGGTGGAAATAAATCAAGGAGAGAAGCAACTTAGAACTAAGTGTAATTTCCCGACAGTTAGAACACTTAATTAGTGGAAAACGTGCCTCCCGAAGTTGTGAATGCTCCAACACTGGAAGTTTTTAAGATATTGGATAACCATTTGCCAGCTACTTTCTAAAACTCCCTTCTCTTTAATTAACAAATCCTCAGATATTTTTTACTATTTAAACTCCAAGTGGAATTAAGCATGGACCATAAATGGCTGCACTATATTGGCATTTTATTCTTCCAACAGTTGTAAAGGCAAACTTGGAAAATTCCCAACATAAATTGAATTAAAAGCCAGGATTAGTCAACTAACCATGAATTTGCCATTCAGTTTGGCAAAAATGTTGCAAAACAAATTCAATGGTTCTGACTCTAATGGGGCAAACTTTCAGCACTGAGTTTTAGAGAGAGAAAAATAGACAGTTGCGGCAACAATCCACGAATTAACATTACTCTCTGGATGGTTCATTGTAATGTGAGTTCAAATATTTGTAAAACTAGAGCTTCAGTGATTTTTACAGCAATTGAAATATTCTTCTTATCAAACTTTGCTGTTCTCCAACTATTTGACACCTTCTCTGAAATTTCTGAAAGATAGCAACATAAGGTTCTGCCAGATTAT
The DNA here is from genome assembly GCF_031021105.1 of Erythrolamprus reginae. Classification (NCBI taxonomy): domain Eukaryota; kingdom Metazoa; phylum Chordata; class Lepidosauria; order Squamata; family Dipsadidae; genus Erythrolamprus; species Erythrolamprus reginae. The sequence goes on along the minus strand of NC_091950.1, from coordinate 109,706,024 downwards.
CAATTAGTTCTTTCTTAACCATAATGTTGTATTTACCCAGTTCCTAGAGATTATATATCTTAACCATATTTCTGTCCCATTAAAGAATCAGTTCTTTTTGTTTATTCTGAAAATAATATCTCCTTTTTGTTACGAAAACTAATAACAATTATTAGTTCTATAGTTTGGAGATACGTCTTATTTTTTCCGTGTGAGTGCATCCTCTTTCTATTATGTGACTCCCATCCTCTTTCTATTATTTCTCTGTATCCTCTCCATTCCCATGTACAATCACAAAGAATATATAACCCTTCAACAGAAGTCATCAATACTTGTGACTAATAGCTCTCTATACTGTAACCCAATCTTAAACTCAGTTAAATGGGTTGAGATAATCTTCTGGAACTGAAGCCCAACCAACGTTGGAAGCTCTATGGAACTTGTATACAATTGTTGGGTTTAGTGATGGCCTTTTATGGAGGGGGTGGGAAGGTCTCTTCAAGATAAACCTTCAAATAAGCAGTTGTGTCAGGTCCAGCTGAAGAAAAACATAGACTAATCCAATTAAAGTTCACTCATACCAAATAGATAGAATACCAGGGTAATCTTGTGCTACTCTCACCTACCATATATAGTGACATGGTTCCTAGTGAGTGACTATCCTTATTCTCTTCCTCTATTCCAATCCCACTCCAGGCTGCATTATCTTGTTCCATTCCTTGGAATATGCCCCCTCTGTTATGGAAAATGGCTGCTTCACTGCACTTCACACACCACCTCCCACTTTGTAGGCACAATCCATCATACCTATAACCACATGGACTTAGTGACAGATCACTTCTTGAATGGCCTTGACCAAAGGATCCAACAAACAGGTGATTTGAGCTCACAGTTACAATGCTGAGGTCCCTGTGCATTTTCTCAGGAATCACATATTAAAATTCCATATTGTTTCTTTGTCTAAAAGATGTTTTAAGTTAATTTTCCCCATCCCTCTTTACACAGACATCATTAAATTTCAGCAGGTTTGTAAAAAGTAGCTGTTAGCTCATGTCAAAATTGGAACTGTGGAAAAAATGATGCTAACATCTTAAATTCATGAGCAGTATGTTCCAAATTTCATTTAAAATCTTCTGCATGAAAGAAATGAAATATTTACTGTCTCCAGATTGTATATTACTAGACACAAAAGGAATGCCCGAAGAATCGATCCTTATTGCAGAGTTTTCCCATCACAAAGCAACATGAGAGTCCTTGGCTGAAAAAGTATAGAGATTATATCTTCCTCCTTTGTCAATGAAAACAGCCAATCGTTATCTGTAGATAACACAGTAAAAGCTATTCAATAGATCTCTTCCCAACAGGTATCTTCTAAATAGTTGCAAAGAGAAGGACAAAGCAGAAATGACTGCTGGTCCTGTGTGAAAAAATTTGAAACGTAACCTTCTTAGGTCATTTTGGTAAAACTAGAATTAAAAGCAATCTACCAATGTACTTAGAAACCATTAGTATATAAATTGCACATGGACATGCATGCACATTAACAAAGGGGTTAGATATATACAAACCATGTTATTTTTCTTGTAGTTTTATGAATGAGCAAATCGATTGGATTCACAAAACCTGCTTTGCCAAGTTGGAACCAAGTTTGTGTTTATAACCACAATGGACTAACATAAATTGCTAATCCAAATCTAAATAAACACTCCATAGTTTTGTCAAATGTATACTTTTACAGTGAATCCTAAACAATCTATCAGAACATAAATAATAATAATAATGGGAGTGGCTGCTGTCTTGGGGGGGGGCGCCCAGCAGAAGCTTTGAGGGCGTGCTGGAGGGAGCCTGCTGGTGTCAGCTGCAAAGCCAAAAGACTCCTGAAACGCCTGAAACGCCTGAAAACACCGAGGCACTTGGGGCGGTGGCCAGTGGGAGTGGCTGCTGTCTTGGGGGGAGCGCCCAGCAGAAGCTTTAAGAACATGGAGCTACGAAGGGGCGATGGAGATAGAGATGTTATCAAGTGGGACTGAGGACTACTGGAGATTGCCCAGGGCACCTGATGGAAACTGGAGCCCCCAGAGAGGAAGAATTTGGGACATTCTCAATCGAGGCAAAGAGACAGAATTTTTACAGTACTGGTCACCGATCTTGACCAGTCCTAGAAAAACCAAACTGTATTTAGACCCTGTGTCCCAGATACTGATATCCGAGGCTTTCAGAACTTTTACAACTTTGAGAACTAATCAGCCAAACCAACTTGGAGTCTGGTGCCCTCTTGCTGCTGCCTTTTGCCCTTTATTTTTGCTGCTTCCCCCTTTTAAGAACTATTAGCAAATTACTTTTATACTATTCCTGTCTATGTGTTATATGTTTTTATATTTACTGTTTTTTAATTAACTGATTTTAAGGGATGAATTATTGATGCTATTAGTGTTTTTAAGTAATCTATTTTTTAAATTAATTATTAGGATTTTTAGCAATGGATTTTTATGGGAATGAAACTAATGGGGGTGGGTGGGAGGGGGATACTGAATGGAATGGGTTTGGTGGGTGGGATTACAGTATGTATGAATTGAATGGTTATGATTTAAATGATACCCTTGGCAAACCTGACGCTGGAAAGGCAGGAGGGGAGGGGGCACCTATCTCTGGGGTGGCGGAGGGTCAAAATATTCCGGTCTTGCTGGGGAGAGGCAGATATGGTGGGAGCCTTGGAGCTAGCTGTTCCAGGGGAAGAAGAGATCGCTGCTTAGTAGCAATCCCTTCTTCCGGCTCCTTGAGCTCAACCCAAGATACTGGTGACGAGTGTAATTCTGGCCTTGGGCTCAAGCTGCTGCTGCTCAATGCCAGGTCGGTGGTAAATAAAGCTCTCCTCATCCGGGATTTGATCCTGGATGAGGAGGCCGACCTGGCTTGTGTGACCGAAACCTGGCTGGGCCCGGAGGGAGGAGTTCCTCTCTTGGAAATCTGTCCAGCTGGGTTTCGGGTATGGCACCAACCTCGACCCTAGGGAAGGGGAGGAGGAGTGGCTATTATAGCCAGGGAGAGTCTTTGCCTGCGTAGGCTCATTGCTCCAGAGGTTGCGGGTTGCGAGTCCATTCTGGTGAAGTTGGACTTAGGGGTTCAGGTGGGCTTGTTACTCACGTACCTGCCTCCCAGCTGCGTGTCAACAGCCCTGCCTGTGCTGCTCGAGGAGGTGTCCGGGTTGGGGGTGGAGTTCCCCGGACTTATTGTCCTGGGGGACTTCAATCTGCTGTCACTCGGCGGTTCCTCTGGACTGGCACAGGAGTTCATGGCCACCATGACAGCCATGGACCTGACTCAAATAGTTCAGGGTCCGACTCACGAGGGTGGCACGCGCCCGATATGATATTCCTCTCTGAGCAATTGAGTAATGGTCTGAGACTAAGGGGCTTAGAAGTGTTGCCTTTGTCATGGTCAGATCATTTCCTACTGCGGCTTAACTTCCTGGCTCCAATCCTTCCCCGCAGGGAGGCGGAACTGATTAAGTTGTTCCGCCCCAGATGCCTGATGGATCCAGAAGGTTTTCAGAGGGTGCTTGGGGTTATTCCAGATACACTCGTTCACAGTTCGGCAGAGTCTATTGCTGAGGCCTGGAACAAGGCTGCAGTAGGGGCTCTTGACCGGATTGCGCCGTTGCGACCTCTCCGCGGCACTAGGCCCCATAGAGCCCCATGGTACAACGAGGAGCTCTGGGAGTTGAAGCGCCAGAAGAGACGTCTGGAGAAGCGATGGAGGAAGAGTAAGTCTGAATCCGATCGAACACTTGTAAGAGCTCATATTAAGACTTACAAAGTGGCACTCAAGGCGGCAAGATGCGCGTACCATGCCGCTTTGATTGCATCAGCGGAATCCTGCCCGGCCGCTCTGTTCAGGGTGACCCGCTCCCTTCTTAATCAGGGGGGAGTTGGGGAGCCCTTGCAGAGCAGCGCTGAGGATTTTAACACGTTTTTCGCTGATAAAATCACTCGGATCCGAGCGGACCTCGACTCCAATTGTAAAACAGAGTCGACTGACAATGAGTCAGTCAAGGTGACTGGGGCTAAACGTCTTTGTCCACCTCTCTGGGCGGAGTTTGACTTGGTGTCACCTGATGAAGTGGACAAGGCCATTGGAGCTGTGAGTTCCACCTCCTGTTTACTGGATCCGTGTCCCTCTTGGCTGGTTTCGGCCAGTCGGGAGGTGACACGGAGCTGGGTCCAGGAGATTGTCAATGCCTCCTTGGGGAGGGGGTCCTTCCCGGCCCTTTATAAGGAGGCACTTGTGCACCCCCTCCTCAAGAAGCCTTCCCTGGACCCAGCTGTGCTTAATAATTACCGTCCAGTCTCCAACCTTCCCTTTATGGGGAAGGTTGTCGAGAAGGTGGTGGCACTTCAACTCCAGCGGTCCTTGGAAGAAGCCGATTATCTTGGTCCTCAACAGTCTGGATTCAGGCCTGGCTACAGCACGGAAACTGCTTCGGTCGCGTTGATGGATGATCTCTGGCGGGCCCGGGACAGGGGCTTGTCCTCTGTCCTGGTGCTCCTTGACCTCTCAGCGGCTTTCGATACCATCGACCATGATATCCTTCTGCGCTGGCTGGAGGGGTTGGGAGTGGGAGGCACTGTTCTCCAGTGGTTCTCCTCCTACCTCTCCGGTCGGTCGCAGTCGGTGTTAGTGGGGGGGGTCAGAGGTCGACCTTGAGGTCTCTCCCTTGTGGGGTGCCTCAGGGGTCGGTCCTCTCCCCCCTACTATTTAATATCTACATGAAACCGCTGGGCGAGATCATCCAAGGACATGGGGTGAGGTATCATCAATACGCCGATGATACCCAGTTATACATCTCCACCCCATGCCCAGTCAACGAAGCAGTGGAAGTGATGTGCCGGTGCCTGGAGGCTGTTGGGGCCTGGATGGGTGTCAACAGACTCAAACTCAACCCGGATAAGACGGAGTGTCTGTGGGTCTTGCCTCCCAAGGACAATTTGATCTGTCCATCCATTACCCTGGGGGGGATTATTGACCCCCTCAGAGAGGGTCCGCAACTTGGGCGTCCTCCTCGATCCACAGCTCACATTAGAGAAACATCTTTCAGCTGTGGCGAGGGGGGCGTTTTCCCAGGTTCGCCTGGTGCGCCAGTTGCGGCCCTACTTGGACCGGGAGTCATTGCTCACAGTCACTCATGCCCTCATCACCTCCTGGCTCGACTACTGTAACGCTCTCTACATGGGGCTATCTTTGAAAAGTGTTCGGAAACTTCAGATCGTGCAGAATGCAGCTGCGAGAGCAATTATGGGCTTCTCTAAGTATGCCCATATCACTCCAACACTCCGCAGTCTGCATTGGTTGCCGATCAGTTTCCGGTCACAATTCAAAGTGTTGGTTATGACCTATAAAGCCCTTCATGGCACCGGACCAGAATACCTCCGGGACCGCCTTCTGCCGCACGAATCCCAGCGACCGGTTCGGTCCCACAGAGTTGGCCTTCTCCGGGTCCCGTCGACTAAACAATGTCGTCTGGCGGGACCCAGGGGAAGAGCCTTCTCTGTGGTGGCTCCGACCCTCTGGAACCAGCTCCCCCCTGAGATTAGGATTGCCCCCACCCTCCTTGCCTTTCGCAAACTCCTTAAAACCCACCTCTGCCGTCAGGCATGGGAGAACTGAAACATCTCCCCCTTGCCCATGTTGTTTTGGTATTAGATTGATTGTATGCGTGTTTCTTAATATTCTGGGGTTGTTTTTTATGAATTTTTAGCTTAAAATTGTAATTGGATTGGTGGGTATTGGATTTGTTATTATGTATTGTTTTTATCTTGTTGTGAGCCGCCCCGAGTTTTCGGAGAGGGGCGGCATATAAATCTAATCTAATCTAATCTAATAATTTATTAGACTTGTATGCCGCCCCTCTCCGAAGACTCCGAACCTAAAGTAGTGATAGGAAAAGCAGCATTGGTAAAATCTAGTAATCACCCTTTTTCTGCTCCAACCACTGACATCTTGAAATTGAAAAGGTGATGTAGTATCTTTGAAAAAGGGAATAAAGAAAAACAAATAAAGAAGGTGACTACATCACCTGAACTGAAAAGTTATGGGATGTGCTAGGCAAAATTTTCAGAGCTCCATCTTTTTAAATAAGATTTGTAGCATAAATTATATTGCAAGGAGAAAATATTATATGAGAAAGTGGCAAATTAGAAAAGAATTATGGCCTTCATTCAATTCTTGATTAGTATCCAAGTGAAAGTAATACATTTAATAGAATTTTCTTCTTTTTTAAAGAATAGAATTTAATTATTTCTGTAAAATATAGATGTTTGCTAAAACCTTAAAAAAAAATTCAATCTAGATACAATTACATTGTTTATATATAGTATATATTCAGTTATGTACTTGCAATAGCTGGTCTGCCAGATAAAATGTTCCTTTCCCTACAACCATCAATTGGCTCCCAGAACTGCTCAGATTTAGGGTTTCTTCTATGCAGATTTGAGGTAGAAATCTCAAAAGAACAAAGAGAATTCCTGCATCTTTAACAGAAGGATGCTTCCATAATCTTAGATGTACTTCTTGGGGCTTAAACCTCTGTTCTATGTTATAAAATGTATTATTTATTGTGAGGTGTAATGTTAGCATGTTATTCTTACTTTAAGGATGGTTATTTAAACCATATCTAGTGGCATTCTTTTACAGTTTCTTCTTTTAGCAACAGAGACATGTTTGTCGTCTTCTAAATACAGCATATTTCATTTGTTTAATTTCCAATTGAAAAGTATGTCTGTTGTAATATGCAATAATCAGGGGTGGGTTCTAACTTACCCCCCCACCCCCACCCAACCAAAATGGTGAATACATTCACAGTGCTGGAAACTCGGCTGCTGTGCATGCTCAGAAAAAAATTCAAATAAATAAATAAATAAATAAATGAATAAATAAATAAATAAATAAATAAGATGGTGGTGTCCATGGACAGCACTGACCAAACCAGTTCCATGACATCATTGTGATGTCAACAGTGAGTCGCTATCAGTTCGGACAAACCAGTCTGAACCGAGATGAACCCACCTCTGGTATTGATTTTGCTACAAAGTCACTTCTTTTGAGATGGGCAGCCATATAAATGTGATAAATAAATAAAAATTGTTTCAAAGATTTCAATTTTTATTTATTTAACATATATATTTTCCTATTCAGCATATTCTCATACATTTTCTGGCAAAACATATTTTTGTTCATGTTTCCCCCTCATACATGCCATAGTTAATATCAGTCAGCCTGATCTTAATCTACCCAAACAGTTGCTACCCAGTTTAACAATCCCTGCAGCAACTCTCACTTGGTTTTCAGTGCTTATTTAAATAGCTTTCACTAAATTCTTGCTTGCAAAACATCTGGTAGCTAAATTTTAATATCATGCCACCATTATTTCATTCAAATGGATAGAAGACTCAATAGGCAGAGAGTTTTCCTGTGTGAGATTTTTAGAGGTGGATGGGAAGATTTTGGTGATGTAGTAGAAAGAAAGTATTGCCCTGTTTTTAAAAAAGGTAAATGGATAGGTTGTCCTCTACAAATTAAGGTATGCCTGTGATTATATGTTGACTGAATTATGATTATCCAAATGCAGCACTGATGGAATCATATTATTTTCTGTCTGTTTTCAGCCAATTCCAAAATTCTTTGAAGAAATTGGGAAATGAAAAGGTACCATTCAGATGCAACTCCAGAATCAAGAGATTAAATCATTTATGTGTATCTAATTGGCAGCATAGTTTAAATCATAGAAAATGTCTGCAAACTGAAATGTATGTCTATTTATTTTTTAAAAGAATGAGATTTAGTTTCCCCACAGATAATGCTCATCTTTTTCCTAACTCTGGAAATCCAGGTAGCCTCTCTTCCTCCACCTTCAGTTTTGAATATATTTTTAATTAACTTGCATTTCTCTTGGGTAGCATGGTGGGGAGGGGAGTAACAACCTGGATTATTTTCACTTAGATGGACCTGCTGGATAGAAAATGAAAACAATTTTTTTTGTCAATTACAACTCTACACTTTTGCATTTCCTAATTATGCTATTCTTTTTCACACATGCACAACATGCATAACATTTTATAATTTAAACCTCTTTAGAATACTGTTGTTCTTGGTCTTTGCAGTTTTTTAGAAGTGGTTTTACAATACTGGTTTTCCATAATTTTCTCCCCCAGATTTTCAGGTGCATATTGTTCTGCCGGCGTGTCTCAACTGCCCGTAATTACAGGGTAATTAGTCCAGGAAGACACACACCACATGATAAAAGGAAAACCCAAACGTTTTTATAAACAGAAAACCAGCAACAGCTCCCCTTTTAAATGTCAAAGGGATTTTCTGGTACACACAAGGCACAGGTTAAATGCAGTCCAATTGCTCACCCAATAACTGGGAAATTGAATCCAATTCTAAAGTCCAGAGAGTCCACACACACAATCCTGAATAGCAAAAACCACGATCTTGATGAAACAATGAATCAGATAAACTGCCATGAGGCTAAAACACCAGGCTGCACTTTTATCTGTAGCACTAATTACAGCAGCCCCACCCAACCACAGGTGGCGTCATTTTCTATTGTAATAATCCTTCAGTTGTTGTCTCCTATGCATCACTCTACGCATACGTGGATGTGTCATTAATTCTTGTTCAGAATCCAGGGATGATACAGATGACTGATCTCCTCCTGGACTGTCTGCCAAACTCCCCTCTTCCCTGTTATTCATGCTTCCTTGGTCAGAGGAGACTTTGTCAGCAGATTCTACTGCGAGCAAAACAGGCCTGTGGCATGTGGATGTCTCCCCCACATCCACCTCCACATACCTTGGGCCAGGGGCCACAACACATGTAATCAGGGGTGGGTTCACTTCCTATTGCACCTCATGGGCATGCCTTGTGAGCACGCACATACTTTGCGCACACACATTTGCACAGTGCAAAACCCCCAAAATTATTTTTTTAATGCCAAAATAAAAATGGTGATGCATGTGCAGTGCCAGAAACTTGGCTTCTGTACATGCACAAAAGAAAAAAAAAATCAAAAGAAAATTCAAAAAAAGATACCACCATCCACGGATCAGCACCAACCGATCTGGTTCGGTGACATCTTTGTGACATCACCAGCAGGCCTCTACCAGTTCAGTACAAACTGGTAGGAACCCCCCATTCATATAACATATTTTTCAGAGTAAACCTAAAAGAGGTTGAAAATTTGGGTGCGTCTTCAACTTCGAATGTAGCTTTTTTTCCCCTAGCCCTAACTGGGTGCTAACGATCTTCCTGGCTTCCTATTCCCTCCAAAGATTTTTTCCATCCCTAAGTCTTTGTTTTCATTCCTACTCCCTCTGAAAAAGGCTTTTTCAGTCCCAACTAGGGGATAAAATAATGTGCAGAAACTGAACAGAATAAGCAAACTAGCCAGATGAATATCTGGTAGGTAGATTTCTCCCCCTATCTTTCTCCCCCAAAACTAAGGTGCATCTTATATTCTGGTGCATTTTATACTCCAAAAAATACAGCAATAATATCATAATTCTTTACAATAGCCAATTGCATTATTTTACTAAAATCACTTTTGCTTTTTGTCTTAATTTTGTCTTGACAGTAAACAAAGTCTCTGGGTTTGAGAAAGCTAACTAAGAATTATCAATGCAATTCTCTACAAGTTTAAGAAGAAGGATTTACTCCCAATAAAGTACGCTTAGTACTATAGCTTTAATTCTCTTGAAATTTTGCAAAACCAAATTAAAAATAGTAAATCTCTCATTTTCCACAAATCACTATTCCAAATGCATCTATCTTTCTGTTGCATTCATTATGTTTTATTCATTATTCATTGTTCATATATGAACTCATCAAGAGCTGTTTGTAGTTCTGGATACTGGAGATTTAGAGAGAAGAGACATATCACTGTCTATTGGAAGAGGTACTTTTACTATAAAAGGGGATACAACTGCAAAGACATTCTTTTTCTGTTATTTCCATAGATAATTTCATATTTTATAAATTATTCTTATTTTTCCTTTTATCTTATTTTTACATTCTTACAGTTCTACTTTTTTTCTTATTTTTACATATAAGCTTTCTCTTTCAATAATCTTATTTTATCACTCATTTTGATAGCTTTGTTTCCTATATTCTTTTTGCTGTATATATTTTAGATTTCAGAGCCCTGCATACTTATAGGTAGTCCTTGAATTACGACCACAATAGAGCTCGGAATTTTTCTCATAAATTACTCTGATCATGAGTCAAGATGCCATATCACTTGAGGAAATTATATGACAGCTTTTATGATGGTCATAAATCACCATGGTTATAAAATGAATCGTGTAGTTATTAAACAAATCATGCTTCCAAATGGGTGGGATTTTTTCCCCAGAATACAGCAAAAAAAAAAATGTTGCAAATTGCAATTATATGGCAACAGGACACTGCAACTGGTTGTAAATGCAACACAGTCACTAAGCTCTTGAAATGCAACCGCTATAGTCTATAGTCCTTATCTTTCTTCCAGCCTAGAACCTCTCCAGCTTTTATCCTTGCTGCCTTTTGACTCAACTTCAGCTCTTCTATTTCCATTTTTCCCTATGTTTATATTTGTTCTTTTCTGCTGATTGAAGTTCAAGACATTTCTAACTATTTGTCCCCTCCTGGATGCTTGGACTATTGGTGATATTACTTGAATCAACTCTTTATTGACAAAGTGTGATTGGACACATAAGGAATTTGTCTCTGGTGCATAGGCTCTCAGTGTATATAACAAGTAACAAATGATAAATCATGATAATAATCTTAAAATACAACCATTATAAATCATAAGATATAACACTGAGTGACAGTCATAGGATTTTTAAATAAGCAATCAACATAAATCATAATAGGATATTAATAAAAGCAATCAACATAAATTATAAGATACAAAAAACAAAGTTACAGTCATAATAGAAGCTTAGCAAATAGATAATAGGAAACCTGAGATGGATAATACCGGTAAAACCTCTAAGTGGTTTGACATCCCAAGGTATAAGACATTATGAGGCTTCCTCTTCTTCAATCTGTCTACTCAAACCACTCTACCTGCTTTTGGGCTTTCTGACAGCTCACTGCCTCAGTTGTGCCTTCTGGCTCTTTATTTGGCATTACTCCTTCTACCTTGAATTCTTTGGTTGCCCTGGATCTCTTCACTGCTAAGTCGCTGTTCACTGTCACTAACCTAAAACCTTTCCTATGAGCCACAGTGGTACAGTGGTTAGAGTGCAGTACTGTAGGCTACTTCTGCTGATTGTCAACTGACTACAATTTGGCAGTTGAAATCTCACCAGGCTCAAGTTTGATTCAGCCTTACATTTATTTATTTATTTATTTATTTATTAGAGATGAAAGGGACCATACAGTTCATCAAGTCCAATCCCCTGCTCAAACAGAAAACCCTACACATCCCTAGCCAGATGGCAGTCTAATCTCCTTTTGAATATGTCGAGAGTTGGGGCATTCACAACCTCCACTGGCAGGCCATTCCATTGGTTGATTGCTCTCAACATCAGGAAGTTCTTCCTTATTTCCAGGTTGAATCTCTCCTTCGTCAGCTTCCATCCATTGTTCCTCGTCTGGCCCACTGGTGCCATGGAAAATAGTGTGACCCCCTCCTCTCTGTAGCAACCCCTCAAGTACCTGTATATTGCTATCATGTTCCCCCTGACCCATCTTTTCACTAGGCTATCCATGCCCAGTTTCTGCAACCTCTCTTCGTATGTCTTGTTTCTAGTCCCCTTATCATTTTGGTTGCTCTTTTCTGTACCTTTTCCAGAGTTTCTATGTCTCTTTTGAAGTGTGGTGACCAAAATTGAATGCAATACTCCAGGTGAGGTCTGACTGGGGCATTATAAAGTGGTATTAATACCTCCCTAGTCTTGGAGTGTATCACCCTGTTGATGCAGTTTAGGATTGTGTTGGCTTTTTAGCTGCTGCTGCACATTGCTGGCTCATATTTAGTTGGTTATCCACCAAGCCTCCAAGATCTCTTGGTCACAATTACTACTGCTAAGTGAGGTTCCTCCCAGTCTGTATGCGTTCCTAACATTCAGGGACATAACATTCAGGTAGAGGAAGGAAATGGTCATTATCAGTGGTCTGCATCGGTTCTTTCTTAATATGTTTTAGAAAAATTGCTATCTGGTGTTAATTGTAGAAGACTAAATAGTTAAATATTCTAATCCTAATCTAGTGCTCCTTTTATACTATTATTCTATTATGTAATAGTATCCTATTATAATACCATTATAATTTACACTGCATTAATATTTTCATTTCCTAAAATGATCATTCAGTATTTACTCTAGTATAATTGATGTGGTTAGGATTGCCTTTTAATTAGAACATAGAAGCAATATTTGGCAGAAATTAGTATTTTCATGGAAAATGTAGTCCTTCTAAATTGGACCAATATATCTACAAGAATAGTTAGATTCTTTGTTCGGTTTTATTATTGCTCTAAAATTTCAACTGCACTGGTTGCATCATATACATAAATATGTAAAATGAACATTTTACAGAAAACCAATACAAAACTTTAGATACCTTGAGATGAAAGAGCTGTTTGAGAGCTCTGATTTTCTTTTATGCTGAGATATTTCTTATATTACCAAACTGAGGTGAGAATGACAAGACAGATGCCTGATCCAAAGTGCCTAAAGTTTTCTGATATCAAATGAGATTATCTATCTAGTCCAGCATTGATGATTGAAACTGCCAGCATCCCGTCCTTAGTGCTTTCTGAGTTTAGTTGTTTGTTTGCAAACATTTCATTACCCAACTAGGTAACATTATCAGTGCAAGTGAGTGTGGGGTTTGCTCCCTGTTTAGATACAGTACTTTGCTCTGCCAGTCTTGGTTTCCTTGGTCGATCTTTGATTAGGATATTGTCTCCTATTGCAAATCTCTGTCAAAAAAATATAGTTTCCAGGCAACTTCAGTCTTTTTTTCTGTTGCCTTTGGTTGCAATTGATTACTGTTTTTCATGCTGGAAAATTATTATACTGCTCTGTTTAATAAATTAAACAATTACGAAACAATCCAGTTTGCTCACTAACTCTAATCCTCATGGCAATTATGTTATAGGCATATTATTTAATCTTTCAAACAAAATTGTATGCTGAAGTGGGAGCCAAAATAAATGTAAATCATAATAAGAAATAATTATCTAATTTCATTTTCTGATCTTTCAAACTAAGCATACCATGGAGTAAATAGGTGAGGATTTACAGAAGACCTGGGCATTTTATAGACACCAGGGCCCAGGCCATATCGAATTATTTGACTGTCCTTGCTAAGACATATGAGGTAAATCAGAAGTTAGAAGTCATATATAAATATGTGTATACCACGATGCAACATAACTGCATTGTTTTTATTTTGAAAGCAACTGCTATTTTGTTTTCAACTTACTTATGTATATGCCTATGCACCTATTCCCAGTCCTATTGGTTCAACCCTCCACAACAGTCCCTGCTTATCACATGGTCCCTTGGGAAAATTAATGGCCCATCTTGACCTATAGTAATACTTTACTGGAATGTCCAGACTTCTGTATTACGTTTACTTATTCCCCTCTCTGCTTTTCATTAATATATGGGAACAATCCTTTTATTATTTAACAAATTTCGAGTGTAGGGCATGCTCAGGGCACACATTTTCAACAATAAAAAAAAATCCATAAATATCACATCCCTGTGTACTACAACTTACTTAAGTGTATTTTTTCAATTGAAAATGGTTGAAGTACAGCAGCAACTCCACTGAGATTATTTAAATGTATGAATAGATGATTGATCAATCATCATTGTTACATCTCTGTTTTATTTAAATCCTCCTGCGACTGATTATGAATTAAATTGGAGTAATGCATAATACTCATGCAATTAATTTTAAAGGAATGAAGAAGAAATTGTGTGGCATAAGAAGCCAGACCAAGTATTACATGATGCTATTGCTTGATTTCAATAATAAAAAAGAAAACTAAAGAATATATATTTTATGTAGTAAAATAAATATCTCAGGGACCGCCTTCTGCTGCACGAATCCCAGCGACCAGTTAGGTCCCACAGAGTGGGTGTTCTCCAGGTCCCATCAACTAAACAATGTTGTTTGGCGGGACCCAGGGCAAGAGCCTTCTCTGTGGTGGCCCCAGTCCTTTGGAACCAACTCCCCCCAGAGATTAGAATTGCCCCCACCCTCCTTGCCTTTCATAAGCTTCTTAAAAACCACCTCTGCCATCAGGCATGGGGGAACTGAGATATTTTTTCCCCCTAGGCCTTACAATTTACGCATGATATGTTTGTATGTATGTTTGGTTTTATAATAAGGTTTTTTTTTAGTTGTTTAGTATTGGATTGTTACATGCTGTTTTTTGCCACTGTTGTTAGCCACCCCGAGTCTGCAGAGAGGGGAGGCATACAAATCCAATGAATGAATGAATGAATGAATGAATGAATGAATGAATGAATGAATGAATGAATGAATGAATAAATAAATAAATAAATAAATAAATAAAAGCTTATCAAATAACACTTTTATAAAAATATGTTTGGGAATTAATAATTAAAACTATACTTAACTCTATAAAATTTCATAGAGTGTCATATAATAGTTTATGTTGCAGCAAAAAACATGTAGGTATGATGCCTAAATATTAACTTAGTGATATAATGATTGGAAATATTCACTTGTCGTTGATTTCTTCTCTAATTATTCTAATGGATAGAATGAATTACGAAAATGTAAAGTATGATCCCACTAGTTCCAAAGCAGATCTCTTTGAATCATTAAAGCAGCTTCATCTTGCAAAAGATGTGGCTGCTTTAATGTGCCAAATACATTTTTTTTTATTCCAATGTTTTGCAGAGCTCCAGTATAGAATTTATTTGATTTCTTACCTATCCTCCCTCAATTTGACTGGCTGACAAACCATACTCAATGACGGGTCTGTAATGGGTCTATATGTACATGAAGGGAAGTAAGCAGTGGTGTACCACCAGAGGTCAGTTCCTACTGGTTCAGACTAGTTCTACAGAACTGATAGTAACTTGGTGGTCTGTGTTGCTGGAACTGACAGCAACACACGCCTGCCGCACCCTAAGCTGGTTCTTTTGGTGGTGCCATAAGTGGCGCCATCTTGTGTTTTGCTTCTGCACATCCATTCTGCGAATCCCTGAGTGAACCAGCAGTGAAGAAAACCAGAACCCATCCCTGGGTACCACAAGGTTCCATCTTAGATTCAGTACTTTTCCATAAATGACTTAGATGAGGGAATAGGAGGGGAATGTATCAAATTTGCAGATGATACTAAGCTTGCAGAAATAGCCAACAGCCTAGAAGATAGGCTCAAGATCCATAGAGATCTTGACAGACTTGAATACTGGATCCTCTCTAACAAAATGAAATTCAATGTAGAGAAAAGTAACGTCTTACACTTAGGCAAAAAAACCCCAAAGTACACATCTAGAGTGTGCGACACCAGGATCTTGGACTCTTAGTGGACAACCAGTTAAATGTTAGTCAGCAGTGTATGGCGGCACCCAAAAAAGTCAACACAATACTAAGTTGCATTAACAGAGAGATAACTCAAGATCAAGTAAGGTACTAATACCACTTTATAAAGCCTTACTACAGTGATGGTGAACCGTTTTTGGTTTGTGTGACAAAAGGGATATGTGTGGATTTGCTAGAATGCATGCACACCACCCCATGCTGCCCCCTGCGCATATACATAGGCCTTTCTGAAGCCTGGTAGGCAGTGATGGGTTCATACCAATGTGGTCTGTAGTGCCCCACTGGTAGGAACCCACTGATGCAATTTTTGGTTATTTTTTCCTGGCTTCTCCATGTCAGTAGAAACCCTCTAGCCCACCCTCATCTTAATGTCTTTCTCTGAAGCACAGCTGAGAAGTTCCTCCTCAGGACATATCGGGAAAAAATTGCCAAAAATTGCATCAGTGGGTTCCTATTTGTGCGGCTCTTCGGACCATGTCGGTATAAACCCACCATGCTGATAGGTGGAAAAAATGTGCATTTTTCCAAACTTCCAATCTGTCCATTGAAGGTTTTTTTTTGTTTCTGGGGTTTCAGAGAAGCTTTCCTGAAGTGTCTAAAGGACGAAACAGCCTTTCCCAAGGCCACACATCAGCTGGCCAGGCGTGCATGCAAGCTGGAGCTGAAATATAGAAAAGTCTTTCGTGCCCTCCCATGTGGCTCTATGCGCCACCTGTGGCACACGTGACATAGGTTCGCCATCATGACCTTAGTAAGACCAGATCTGGAATACTAATAGACCACCTCTAATAGACCACATCTAGATTCCTAAGAGGTCAGTAAGGGGCATGCATAAGTGCACCAGAGTGCCTTCCATCCCCTCTCCTAATGTTTTTCTTTTACTAGTATCATGTATATTAATATTATATCTTTGTATACCACCGATATGTTCTTGACAAAACAAACAGCAAACAAGCAAACATTTTTTTTAAAAAAAATACTGCATCCACTTTTAATCACCACACTATGAAAAAGATGTTGAGAGATTCTAGAAAAAGTGCAGAGGAGAGCAACCCGGATGTTTAGGGGACTGGTGACTAAAACATATGAGAACTGGGTGTAGTTAGTCCAGTGAAGAGAGGGACCAGGGGAGATATGATAGCAGTGTTCCAATATTTGAGGGACAGCACAGAGAGGAAGGGGTCAAGGCACTTGGAGGAATAATAGATAGAAAGACAAGGAATTGATCAAGTAGAGATTCAACTTAGAAAGAAAGAACAATTTTCTGACAGTGGGAATAATGAATGAGTAGAACAGCTTGTCTTCGGAAATTGAGTTAGCTTCATCACTGGAGACTTACCAGAAGAAATAGGACTGCCATTTTTCAGAAATGGAATAGGGTCTCCTGCTTGGGCAGGTTGTTGGACTAGATGAACTACAAGGTCCCTTCCAAACCTGTTAATCTGTAAAGTTAGCTTGTTTGTTTCAGTAAGGATGAAATAATTAATTTTAACTTAATGTTTGTACTGTTAACCCAAAATATCCAGTCATGTTTAGGAAAAATATTTCATGCACTCTTCATTAATGAACTGCATCCCCAGCCCTCTACCCTCATAAAATGCAAAGCTATTGCTGTTATTTCAGTTGGCACCAGAAGGATAATTCTCTTCAAACATTCATTTGATTATATTTAACATACTAGGAGAATGTTAATATGTTAAGTGAATATTTTCTCTGCTTATTCGGCTTTTATTTATTTATTTATTAGATTTGTATGCCGCCCCTCTCCGTAGACTTGGGGTGGCTAACAGCAATAATAAAAAACAGCATATAACAAATCTAATATTTAAAATAACTAAAAACCCTTATTAAAAACCAAACATACCATGCATAAATTGTATGGGCCTACGGGGAAGGAATATCTCAATTCCCCTATACCTGACGACAGAGGTGGTTTTAAGGAGCTTACGAAAGGCAAGTAGGGTGGGGGCAATTCTGATCTCTGGGGGGAACTGGTTCCAGAGGGCCAAGGCTGCCACAGAGAAGGCTCTTCCCCTGGGTCCCACCAAACAACATTGTTTAGTCGACGGGACCCGGAGAAATCCCACTCTGTAGGACCTAACTGGTCGCTGGGATTCGTGCGGCAGAAGGCGGTCCCGGAGATATTCTCATCCGATGCCATGAAGGGCTTTATAGGTCATAACCAACATTTTGAATTGTGACTGGAAACTGATCGGCAACCAATGCAGACTGCGGAGTGTTGGTGTAACATGGGCATATTTAGGGAAGCCCATGATTGCTCTTGCAGCTGCATTCTGCACAATCTGAAGTTTCTGAACACTTTTCAAAGGTAGCCCCATGTAGAGAGTGTTACAGTAGTCGAGCCTCGAGGTGATGAGGGCCTGAGTGACTGTGAGCAGTGACTCCCGGTCCAGAGAGGGCTGCAACTGGTGCACCAGGCGAACCTGGGCAAACGCCCCCCTCGCCACAGATGAAAGATGTTTCTCTAATGTGAGCTGTGGATTGAGGAGGATGCCCAAGTTGCGGACCCTCTCTGAGGGGGTTAATGATTCCCCCCCCAGGGTGATGGATGGACAGAAGGGATTGTCTCTGGGAGGCAAAACCCATAGCCACTCCGTCTTATCAGGGTTGAGGTTGAGTGTGTTGACACCCATCCAGACCCTAACAGCCTCCAGGCACTGGCACATCACATCCACTGCTTTTGCAAATTTTGAGCAAATTTTGAGGAATTTGTTTGCTTTACACATAATCTAACATATGATAGCATACTCTGATGTGTACTATCAATACCATCACATTATTTTACATTCCTAATAACAAATTACGGAATCCTGTCACTTGTTCCTTAATAGTAGAACGGTACATATGTAGACTTCTGACTTTGATAACTGAGATATAAATATAAGGGTAAGTCGGTAAGTGTTGTATTGCCTCTATACAAATCGATGGTGAGACCACACTTGGAATACTGTGTACAGTTCTGGTCACTGTACCTCAAGAAGGATATAATGGAACTTGAAAAGGTGGGAAAAAAGGGCAACAAGAATGATAAAGGAAATGGAGCACCTCCCTTATGATACCAGGTTGCAATGCCTTGGTCTCTTCAGCCTTGAAAGACGGCGTTTAAGGGGTGACTTGATCGAAATGTATAAAATCATGCATGGGATAGAAAAGGTGGAAAAATATTTTCTCTATCACACAATACTAGGACAAGGGGGTACTCCCTAAAGCTCATAGGTAAGAAAGTAAGTACAAATCAAGGGAAATATTTCTTCACCCAGAGGGTCATTGGTTTATGGAATTCACTTCCAGAAGAGGTTGTGACAGCTGTCAGCCTTGATAGCTTCAAGGCAGTATTAGACAGATTCATGGATGACAAGTTTATCGGTGGTTATTGAAACAGATGTCCATGTGCCGCCTCTATGTTGGTTGAGGCAGGTGGGATTCCCTTGAGTACCATTTGTTGGGGGTCAGGGGAAAGGGAGGGTCTTGCCTTCTCTTTCTGCTGAAGATCCCCATGGGCAATTGGTGGGCCACTGTGTGACACAAAATACTGTACTTGATGGGCTTTGGCCTGATTCAGCATGGCTCTTCTTATGTTCTTATGGTAATGGTGTATAATGAATGAAAAAAATCAGCTGAGAGTACAATATTCTTTATGCTAGACATAGTAGGAGAAATAAAACATTGAAAATAAATCTGTCAGAATCATAAAAAAATGTTATATGCAAATATGACACAGAGTTACAAGAGTTGTAAAATATGCATCATTTGAAAAAGGGCAAAACATAGCTTGTAAAAATATTAAGGACAACAACATAACTGAACAAAATTTTAGTATTTTTTTCTGCAATGACAAGATAAATCATCAGGACTTTTACAACAGAAAGTCATTATATGGTCAATGTGTAGGTTACAGTGATGAGAATATGTAGCATATTTTTAGGATAAGCACTCTGGGGAAGGTAGATTTGCATAAAAAGATGACTAAGGGGATATCATGGGGAACACAGAAAATTATAATAATGCACTTGTAAGAAGGAAATATAGAAAAAAAAAATCCTTTCTTGACTCTAGAACATGATGTCACCCAATTAAATTGCCTAACCATTTAATAGCTTGAAAAAGAGGGAGATAACTGAGTTTTCACATAGCATACAAAAGAATTTGCTGCAAGTAACTTAGGAATCTTTTACAGTCCTAAAAGATTGTCATTGCTTATTGTACATAAACAATATTTAGCATTACCAGTAATATGTCCATGAAGACTATTTGCTACAGGAGAGTGATTAAAAAAGACAAATTCTTTAAACCTTGCTTTTTGGAAGCTGCAGTTTGGGGTACAATCAAAAATATTGGATCTGAAAAACATTTAAAAAAACATAAGAGCTTTAGACTGACTTCTACCAGCATAGGTAGTGGTTTATCATATTCTGCTGCCGCAATCCTTCCTCAATTCTGTCTGTCTGTCTGTCTGTCCGCCCACCCGCCCGCCCATCCATCCGTCCAATTTATATGGCTTCCCAACTAACATATAGCTGATTCTGGGTGGTTTATAACAGGGGTCCACCACTACTGGACTGTGGCTTAATCATCAATGGGCAAAGGTGAAATCCAGCAGGTTCTGACAGGTTCTGAGAACCTGTAGCTGACATTTTCAGAGAACCAGCAAATGCCACCTCTGGCTGGCTCCAGAGTGGAGTGAGAATGCACATTTTGCAGTATCCTTCCCCTATCATGCCCACCAAGCCACATCCACCAAGCCACACCACACCCAAGCCATTCCCATAGAACTGGTAGTAAAAAAATGGATTTCACCACTGCCACATGTGAGTAGTTGGCCGGTGCACATGCTCCCATGTGTGTGTATATCCCCACTTGCGCAAGAGTCGTTGTAGGCAATCACAGTTTACTCGTGCAATCCTTATCGTGAACACTTACAGTCCCACCAGCATGAGCATCATCACAGGCTTTTATGGATCCACTCACACGTGTCATTGTGGGTGCTTGTGGTCCCACTTGTGCAAGCCTCAATGCAGCCACTTAGAGCCCCACTCCAGCAAGCATCATCAGTGCTCACATGCATATGCGCGCACCTGCATCTCCCAATAATTCCCTCTCCCCACACTCAGGCTGTTAATCTGGAAATGTTGGGGAACTCTGGCTTATAATATTAAAAATGTAATAATTAAATTAAAATAATTCGTTTCTTGAAAGTCTCCAGTGATAAAATTCCCACAACTTTCGAAGGCAAGCTGTTCCATTGGTTGATTGTTTTCACTGTCAAAAAGTTCCTCCTTATTTCTAGGCTGAATCTCTCCTTGATCAATTTCCATCCATTATTCCTTGCTGTCATTTGGATGCTTTGGAGAATAGCTTGATTCCCTCCTCTCTGCGACAGCCCCTCAAATATTGGAACACTGCTCTCATGTCTCCCCTGGTCCTTCCCTGTGCTAGACTATCCATGCCAAATTCCTGCAACCGCTCTTCATATGTTTATTTTCATTTATTTTCCTCTCGGTTACTACGTATACCCCTGCTGTTATTATATCTTTCTTTCATTTCAAAGCAATTTTCCCTTTTCCATAACCTTAATCCAAATATAATATCCATATAGATTTTATCAGCAATACTAACCTGTTCATATTTTTCCAGAGTTTGCACGCTATGGCTCCATTGTATCTACTCTACAAATCAATTTGGCTTTTCGTCCCATTTACTGTGGATTTCCCACAATTTTCTTGTCACTATGTACCATATTTTTTGGAGTATAAGATGCACCTTTTTACTCCCTAAAAGAGGCTGAAAATTCAGGTGCCTCTTATACTCTGAATGTAGCCTTTTCCCCAGCTCTAACTAGCTGCTAACGAGCTTCCCAACTCTTACCTTGCAGGCTCTTTCATTGTTTCTCTCTGAGAAGAATATTTTCCAAGCCCTAAGTCTTTGCAGGGTTTTTTTCATTGCTCTACATGCTCTGAATAAGTTTCTTTCTAGCCCTAACCAGATGCTAACGATGTTCCCAACTCTTAGCAGTTTGCAAGCTCTTTCATTGGAAAGAATGCTTTCCAAGCCCTAGGTCTGTGCAGGTTTTTTTCATTGCTTTACTTACTCAGAATGTTTCTTTCCAGCCATAACCAGGAGTTAATGATGTTTCCAGCTCTTAGCAGCTTGCAATCTCTTTCGTTGTTACTCTGTCCAGATAAGGTTTTTTTTTTAAGCCCTAACCAGGGGATAAAATAATGTGCTGAATCTGACCAGAGTAAGGATGCTAGCCAGATGAATATCTGGCAGGCAGATTTTCTCCCCTATTTTCCTCCCCCAAAACTAAGCTGGACTGACTAATGTCTATCTTGTTTTACAACTTCCATATAATACAATTAGTAAAATTCATTGGAAGCTGCCTGAACACAATGGTTTACAATGCAATGGTTTACATATTTGCAAGAGTTATGTCAACGTATTTTTAAATTAGATTTTTTTAGGTTAGATATTATACAATTATTATAGGAGAAACTGCATTCTCAATCCCAACAAACTAAAATAATAATAATAATAATAATAACAACAACAACAACAATAACAATTATTATTATTATTATCATCATCATCATCACTATTATCATTATCATTATCATCATCATCCTTATTATTATTATTATTATTATTATTATTTCATTTTCTTTGGTTTTTCTTTTTCTTAAATAATATCTTGATTAGGTGCAGTTCTTAAAAATGTTTCTTTTTTCTTTAGTGTATTAATTGGATAACATGCAATAGCTATTGTAATTAATTAATTACATCAATATTGCACCAATATCAATCAATCTTCAGTGTTCTGATAACAGGAAAAGTGTAGCAACCCCCTTGTAATTTGGAAAATTGAATTCAGAGATAGGCCTCCACCTTGGACTTCGACCATGTAATTGTACGTGATGACAGGATATAAATAACTACCGTATTTTTCGCTCTATAAGACGCACCTGCTGATAAGACGCACCTAGATTTTAGAGGAGGAAAATAGAAAAAAAATATTTTGAGCCAAAAAGTGGGCTAAAATATTTATTACAATAACAGCGCATTTGAAAAAACGCTTTCCCAGGCAGCCGGCTGGGAAAAATCTTGTGGCATGAGAGTCCCCTCATGAAATTTTGCTTCTGTACATGCGCAGAAAGCAAAAAAATCAAGAAAAAATATGGCACCCCCTTGACAGACAGGCACTGGAACGTTGTGTGCAAATTGCACAATCTGGCAACTGCTACTGGTACATAGTTGCCTACCAGACTGGCAGCAACCCCCACTGCTCAGAATTAACTAATGACTTGGTTCTCTACCATTGTAGATTCCTGCTACTCCTGCTTTCCTTCTCAAACTTATTATACAATGTGCAAAAGGTAGAAGTTATTTTCAAAGATGGACAAAGTCTCACTCTTCCACTCACAAATATTCCCACAGTTAGTGGAAGAATTATGTTTCTGGTCAGGGGTGCGTTCTACTTACCTTCACCACCAGTTTGCATTGCGACATTTTGCGCACATGGGCATGCTCTGCTCTCACACACATGTATGCTCAGTAGCTGGAATCGTCCAGAAATATATCTGAGAAACTAATCAGCTGTGCTCCACGTGAAGAACTAAAGGTCAGTAAACCGGGGGTGGGAGGGAGGGCCATTTTTCAAGCAGCAAAAGAGAAAACACCATCCAAACAAGGAAATATTTGCAAAAAAAAATGCAAAAAAAGAGATGGCAGTGCACATGGATCAGCACCAACTGAATCGGATCTGTGACCTCACTAGCGAGTCACTACCAGTTCTGGAGATCCAATTCAAACTGAGAGGAACCCACCCCGCCCCTGGTTCAATTTCCAACATTTTGTGGTAGGATAAGGAGGGGAAAAGGAAAACAAAAGAATGGAAAAGAATGGAGAAGTGATAAGCTTTCAAATGCTGCTATGTTGCATCTCCTAGCACTTTACATGGTAGGTAATGCTAGCCAAGGTTGCAGAGTGATGTGATTCTACATCTGGGAGTTTACAAATTTTCATCCCAGCAGCAGCACAGTGCTAAGTGAAATAAATCGGCCTTACATAAAGTAATATAATATTGGCATTAAAGAGAAAACTTTGGAGCCATAATAAAGTACAATTGCTAGTTATCCTGTGCCTCATCTGGTTATATTACTTAGTTTCTGTCTGAACAGAGATAAAAAATATCATTCATAGAAAGTATTACAATCAAAAGTATCATCAAGATAAAAGTATCAATCATGCAAGGAACAAAATTGGTTCAATACTCAGTTTGAAAATGTTTAGATGGGTTTAAACTACATAAAGATGGAATTACAGGTGTATTTTACAACCTTTTAAATCTCGCTCCAAAATGCATTTTCTATTTCCTTTTTGACTGGCAATTTTAAACTCAGAACAAAGTGTTTTTCTTCATAATACTTTCATACTATTCTTGTTTATTGAAAAATTGCTTCTGAGAATTTGAATTAAAAAATGAAACATTTTTCAGATAGCATTAATAGTAATATACAGCATCACACTGAAAGCTATAATTAACTTCACAGTACCTCCTGCTACTAATAATCACCCACTCAGTAAGTGTAACCAGTAAGTTCCCCTGCAAACTTCTCCTTCCTTGTTCCTTAATTGGAAATCAAATATTTCCATAAAGTAAACTAACCATGCATCTCGTATTTAAACTCACTAAAGCTTTTCATGTTGAGAATGACATTAATTATCAAAAAGGAATATGATTTGTTTTCAGTGTACAAAGCTGACATTTTAGAGATGTCAGAGAAAGCGTTCATTTAAAGATTAATTTCCTGTTTAATTTGTTCGACACATAACACTCATATATGGCAGGAAGTCATCAGGAAGATGTCGAAGTAGGAGAGAAATTTGCAAAAGGTCATGAGGATCTCAATTATAAAAGCAATTGTACAATGCAAATTGCCTTTCCTCTCTTTAAAAAATACCCACAGGTTTGACAAAAAGGCACGTATTAGAATAGTTTATTATAGCCAATAGAAACTAAGTTTTAGCCAGGGCAAATTAGAATTGATTCACATATGAACTTGTGATCTATGTCAACTCCTATAATTGCATATGGAATAGGGCACTGTGAAACTTTGAAGAAATGATCTGAATAGCCCTCTTGAATCAAAATTGAAGCAAATTTCATTGGGATAATTAAGAGGTGACTCAACCACACAACGGGCTTTCTGGATTTACAGTGTTTCAAATGCTGCTGTTGTTTTCCTTCTGATACTAATTGAAATTGAGGAGAAGTTGAACCGAATGGTAGGTTATTTTCCAAAAACTGAAAATTCTGCCAATTTGAGAGCGCAGCTTTGCTGTCTATGCCTCACTTTTCAGCTAGAATTTGTTTATGGATAGAGAATGAAAAAAAAAATCTGGAGAACGAAAATAATAATGTTTATTATATTCTCTCAAAATGTTGTAATGCTTCCCATTAGTTCGTAATATTTTCTTGAACCAAATCTCAAATTGGATCAAATTAATTCTTTGTTGATGTTGAACCTCAGATCTCCACCTGGGTCAAACTTCAGGAATTTGGACTATTTCTTTCCCTTGTACAAGGCACAGAACATGCTGTTTTAGTCTCTGGTTCCCTCAACCTCCAGCATTTGTCCATGATGGGTTTTATTAAAATCTGATAATTTAGGGAACACCAGCTTCAGTCGTGGGATTCCAATTTTTTTACTGCCATTTCTATGGCATGGCATGGCTTAGTGGGCGTGGTTTGGTGGGCATGGCAAGGGATGCATACTGTAAAATCTCCATTCCCTCCCCATTCCAGGGGATGGTTACTGTAAAATCCTCACTTCCTCCCAATCAGATGTGACTCGGGAGGCAGAGAATAGATGGGGGTGGGGACAGTCAGAGATGGTATTTACCAGTTCTCTGAATTACGGTACTCAAACTTTCTGCTACTGGTTCTCCGAACTTCTCAAAATTTCCGCTACTAGTTCTCCAGAACTGGTCAGAACTAGTGATGGGCGAACCCAACGGTGTTCGGGTTCAGTAAGTTCGGATGAACTTTACATGAAATTCGGCCGAACCCAAACCGAAACCGAACTCAAACGGGGAATCCCTCCCACGAAGAGATTCCGGGGGTGGAACTTTGACGTCACCGGCAGGTTGCTAAGGATGCCAAGGTGATCACTTCCTGGATGCCATGGAATCCAGGAAGTGATCACCTTGGCATCCTTAGCAACCTGCCGGTAACGTCAAAGCTCTGAACACCGAACACGACCCCGAACTTTGCCCAAAGTTTGAAAAAATTTCGGGTTCGTGTTCGGCATACCAAACACTGCAAAATTCGGTACGGCCCCGAATTATGTGGGTTCGGTTTGCCCATCACTAGTCAGAAACCACCTCTGACCAGCTTGTCTATGTGAAGTATATCCTAACAGTAAATGTAGAGGACCCTAACATCATTGTCCCATATTGCTGTGATAGAAGCAGCAAGAGATAAATAGGATGAAGCTATTTATACCTGATGTGAGATTTGATTAAGAAAAAAGTATTCTACTTTACCAGGTATCATCTAAACTTGAGCTTGTAAAGAACAGGCACAGTGGCCTAATTCTGGGTGCAGCGGCTACACTACACAATTAGTATCAAGCAGTATATTGCACAGTAATTTCAAGTAGTTTTGGCTACAACTCTCCAGAGTGCCTATAAACTGGTCTTCTGTGTTTGCATGATAAGCAGTTTGAGAAAAAGTTCCCTTCTAGCTCTATTTGCTGAACTGATTTTATTGTACACTTAACACATGCTAACTTAGCATAATAAGGTAACATTCACAAGTAATATATTGCAACTAGAATGCTGCAAAATGTGAACTGTTAAAACCTTCCTGATGATGACTGCTAAGTCAGGAGATCCTCTGGGACATCTGTTAACTGTTCACATAATATTTGGTTAGCCACCACATTTTAAAAAATCAATAATCTTAAAAAGCTGAAGGTGTTTCTCAACCGGCAAGGTGGGGAGAGGAGAAAATAGTATCTTTACTTTCAGGATCACATTACAGGGCAATGAAAGCTGCCATGGAGATAAAGCAGTAGCAGTTTATCTATTGTCATCTGGAGACTAGGGACAGAAGTGACCTTAACATGCCCTCATAACTGCAGCTCTAGAAAATAAATTCATCCACACAGATAATTTGCTTTCTCTTCTGAGACAGTGAAAGCAGTATCCTAAGTCTCCAATCTAATTAACTGGCTGCTCTATGAAGCAGGACTGATAACACTCCTGGGAAGCGGTACCCAACCCTGTCCTTTCAATGAAGCACCTGGATCATGACAGCAGCAATGGAAGTGATAGAGAAAAAGAAAAAGAAAAAGGAAGCCTTTGTGATTCCAGTGAAAAGAACACAGAGAGTTCAAAATTGCAACACATGCACATGGGTATTGTTTAAACACAATGTTTTTTTTTAAAAAAAAAATGGACATAACTTTAAGAATATTACTTCCTTTCTTCAGGCAATCTGAGCTACTGTGTTTTCAGCTGGTTGGAACAAGAAAGAGTGACACAATTTTTTTCGTCCTGTTCTAGTCCCATTTTTCTTAAATCAATTTAGATTAAATCTACGATAGGTACTGCCTTAAACAGACCCAGTCTGGGGTAGAGATAGTAAACATCAAGATTGAAACTGGGTGAGTGTGACTTTCTAGTCCTTTCTTTACGCATAAAGACAACTGAGTGACCTTGAGCCAGTCACTGTCTTTGAGGCCTGGAAAGCAGACAATGGCAAGTCATTTGCAGCAGAGGCGGTGTAACGACACGGACACAAAGAGCTGGATTTAAAAATGGGTAATTTTTATTCAAATAAATTAGCATAAATTAACTATAACCCTAAACAAGGACCCGCAGGGTCAAACAATTACTTCCGGGGCGAAAAATGACGTCAGAAAAACTTCCGGGGCAACTTATGGGCATAGCTCCATGCTGATCCAGGTGAGGGGCCATGCCCTCACCTGAATCACTGCCATGCACCTGCATGTGGGAGGTCCTGCTGTCTAACCCCTACAAGGGGAAGGAAATGGGCAGGACCCAAAGACAAGTTCCCCCCAATTGCTCAGGTCGTTTCCACCATGAGCCTTTGGAGAGAACCTGTCAATCATCCCCAAAGATGCCCAATGGAGAACACGCAGTTGCTAAACACCACCCAGTTTTCCGCCCCTAACCTGCCTACCCAAATGACCAGAGGTAAGCCAATTAGCCTAAACAGGGGGGCGAAGCACCCCCTAACCGCATATCCATCACCGCAGTGTGGAATAGGCAAAAAAAACGGTTGCAGGAAATACCTGAGACTGCCAAAAATTCCTATTTGGCCCCCTAAGGGCGAACCACAATGGCACACTGAAAGATAGGGAGGGCGGGTGGGTGTTCGCTTCATCGTCCAGGGCTGGCAGGCTCCGCCCCGGATGACGTCATCGGCTAGGCCGAAGCCTGCCGAGGCTGGCTGAGATCTCACAAAATCTCGCGAGAACTTGCCCTTCAAAATGGCGGCTACGCCGAGGGCCGTGTCTCCCTGGCCCTGCAGCAAAACGGGCCGGGGAGTGAAGCACCGGCCGGGTATTCTAGAAAGACTTTGCCAAGAAAATATCAAGCACAGGTCCAGGCAGTTACAAGGAGTCAACAATGATTCAAAAGCATGCATGAATACACACACATATTTGTACACAGCCTTAAAACTACTATTTGTTTGGGCGGTTTCTATTTAATCTATGGTGCAAAGTGAGCAAGGCATATCATATCTGTTAATGGAATTGGGATTTTCTTTTCTCCACCTCTTAGTTTTAAAGTAAGTTTCACTAAAAATGATGGATACTTGATATTATTCCTTCTGCATTGAAATGGTGCAATATCAATTTCAGCATAAAGCATTCTAAAGCATTCCCAACATTATTTTAAAATAACAACAAACAGAAATCTAAAGTTTTAGGACAGAGTTAGAATTAAGTAGTGTGGACTTCTCAACAGCAGGCATGTTAAGAGCATCAAAATGGCAGGTATGGTTGGGTGGCTCAAAGCCACATTCCTTTTTGTGTTGCACGAATCATGCTTGTCATTTTGATGCAATTGATTGCCCCATAGCCATCCCTGAGAGTGCATATGCAAGACATCTTTTTCAACTTTTTCAAGTGTTTCCAATCTCATGTCTTCTAATGTGGGGATGGCAAACTAGTGGCCCGTGGGCTGGATAAATCACACACAAGTCATGCCCTTCCCAGCTCCACAAAGGCCAAAAAACCATTGTGATACATTATGTGATGTCATGTATTGTGATCAAGTTTGACACTCATGTTCTTTTAAAAAAAAAATATCGTTATTAATTATTTACATTAAAATAGATACAGGGGGTAAAAAGAAACCACAAAAAGGGCATAATCACTCATGTTCTAATGTATTAGAAATTGCCACCTAGCATTTCAGATTCAAGGAAGCTGGATTTTGTGTTCTGGAATTCTAAGGCCATCACCAAGGCATATTGAAAAGTATTGGAGAGTAATGTCCCACCCCAGCAACTGATTAAAATTCCAAAATATAAATCTGATTAATACATAAGGTGGGGAAAGTGATAAGAGAAGCACATTGGGTTGACAGGGAGCTCAGAAATCCAAGGAACAAACTAGGCAAAAATCAGCTTACCTACACATTTCTACAGCAATAGTTGATTTCTGTGGAATTTTTTAAAATCAATTTTCTTTCTTGCTAGAGTGCTCCCACCAATCAAACAGGCACTCAGCAAAAAACACAAAAAGCAGAAGGACTAGGATAAAAAAGCCACTTCCTTCATGCACAGATTAATTCATATAATACAAGTATACTTTGTTACAGGACATGATCTTGTGTCCTGGATGTAACAAGGAGCATTTCTGAAATTATTCTTCTCCCTAAAATTACTCTGTGCTTGGTACATACAGTTTTTGGTCTTTGAACTTGAACTGTTCATTTATCAAAAGTGTTTTAAAGGTTATTCAGCATAATATCGCCGGCTGACTTACCGGCCCCACGGCGCTGTTGCGGAAGGGCCGGGCAGACTCGGACCCTTCCGATGGCGGCCGCCATCTTGTTTTCGGCCGAAATCTCGCGAGGCGAGATTTCGGCCGAGAATGCCCTGCCCACGTGGCTGGGCATGACGTCGGGTCCGGGCGGGGCCTGCTGGCCCTATTTAAGGGACAGCAGGCCGGGAAGACAGCCTTTTCGCCCGGACCTGGTGCCTGAGCAGACACTTGCTTGGTGCTGCTCGGCCGCCATTTTGGTTCCCCTCGTGTCGCGGCCGCCATTTTGTGGCCTACCGAGGGGGCGAAAAGTGCTGCTGCTTCAAGACGACGTTGAGGCCTTAATCCTCTCCACTTAGGAGCTGTTTTCAGCGATCCCCCTCGGGCCCGAGGGGGACTGGTAACCTCCTCCCGGCTGGGAGGAGGGCGCGGTGGGGGGTGTTCGGTCTTGGCCCCCGGTCTTGGGCGGTTTTTTGTTTTGGGAGGCCGGATTGCAGGCCTTTAAGGCCTACCTGTGCAGGGAGGCTTGCTAATAGCCCTGAGGGGAATAAGGAAAAGCATAAAATAAATAATAACATAAAGGGGCCTAGGGGGTAGCAGGGGCTTCCCCCCTTTTTTCCGGTACCAGGCCCTAGGTAGGGCCCTGCGGTGTTGGACCTGTGCCTGCCACTCGGTCAGGGGGTTTGGTCCTAGGTTGTTTTGGTGGCTCATTGCATACTAGGGAAAAGTGATGGCTCCAAAAAAGAGGCCTGCCACTGCCCCTATGGCTCCGCCAGCGGCGCGCCCCAGGAGGGCCCTTAGGCCTTCTGCCCGGGCTCGGGCCAGTAGGGAGGGGGCTGCGGGGGTGGTCCCTGAACAAGGGGGGGTGGTCTCGTTGCCTCCGGCCCCTCAACCTGATCTTTCTCCTGCCATGTCTTGGGCCAGGGTGTTGGAGAGGCTCGACGAGCTCGAGCAGTGGAGGAGCGGTGCGGTCCCCGGAGCGTCCAGCGATCAAGTGCCCGCGGCGTTGGGGAGAGATCCGGCGGCGGCCCAGGCTGGGCAGATGGCTCCGTTTGGACGACAGGCCCCGGCAGGGCCGATGGCGGCTTTCCCGGGCCCTGCAACATTGGGCCCCCCGTGGATGTCATCGACCCCGTACGGGGCAGGTGAGGCTGCACCACACACTACATCACTGTCCTTTCTTCCTCCCCCCGCCCCGGGTTTTCCCCCGGCGGGGGTCGGGAGTGGGTCCAGCTTTTTGGGGTCCTCCGCGGGCACCTGCGGGCAGGTATGGGCTCCGCCGGTTCCTCCTCCGGGGCCGCCGGCGGCCGGCGCTGCTCCGCTGTCCGGGACGGGCCCTGCGGGGACACCTGCGGTGCCAGGTGCAGGGGGGTGGGTTCCCCCGGCCCCTCCTGTCATGCCCCCGCTCCCGGTTTTCCCTTACCCCCACGGGGCGGGAGTTTTTGGTGTGGCGGCCAACTCGGTATGGGACCCGTTCGCTTGTATCAAAGCGGGGGCCATACCGTGCGGGCTGCCGTCCACCCCTCTAGGATGCCACCTTCACCCGTCGGTCAAGGAGGCTATTTGGCGGGGTGAATACGTGGATCTTTTTTCGCTTTTGAACCGAGAGGTTCCCAAGCAGGAGAAAGAGATTGTCCCGGGGGAGAAAACGAAGAAGACCAAGGTAACGAAATGCTTCAGCTCCTGGCTGTATGCTTTTCTTACCTATGGGTCTGTGGTGATACAACGGCAGCCGGCTATGGCCTCTGCCATGTTTAAGTATATAGACTTGATTGCCAGGGCCCACTTCGAATATAAGGGCACCATATGGCGCCATTATGATAAGGGTTTCCGTATGAGGATGTCGGTGGAGCCTAACTTGCCATGGGATATGGTGGTCCCGGACCTGTGGTTCCGGGCCACGCATATGTCTGGAAAGGAAGGGTGTGAGCGTACAGATAGTGGGCACTTCATGGAGGAGGAGCCTGGCGCGGCTTCACCGGCCAAGGCGACTCCTGGTGTGGCTGGCAAGGGGGCCTCGCCCGCTTGTCATGAGTTTGCTGCAAAAGGGGCGTGTTTTCGTCCCTTTTGTAAGTACAAGCATGCCTGCGGGAATTGTGGGGGGTCCCATGCAGCTTCAGTCTGTCCCCGCCCCAAGAAAGGAGCGGAGAAGAAGGGCGGGGGTCCAGGAAAACCTCCCCCACCAGCTGGGGGAAAAGGGGCCCAGCCCAATTAATGTATCTGTGCTCGAGGGTTGGTTGTTCGACTACCACCCTCGCCCGAGAGCCGAGTTGCTCTTGAGGGGCTTCTCCGAGGGATTTAGGATCCCTTATGTGGGTGTTAGGAGGGCCTTCATGTCCGACAACCTCAGGTCGGTTGTCGGACATGAGGACATTGTACGGGCTAAGATTCGAAAGGAGGTTTAGGTTTAGGTTTAGGTTTATTGGATTTATATGCCGCCCCTCTCCGCAAACTCGGGGCGGCTCACAACAATAATAAAAAACAGTACAGTACACAATACCAAATCCAATGCCCACCCATCCAGATTCCAATTGAAATTAATAATCTCATAAAAAAAACAGTATATATAAAAAACAGGCACACAGTCAGTCAATCAACAAAACAACATGGGCAAGGGGGAGGTGTTTTAGTTCCCCCATGCTTGACGGCAAAGGTGGGTCTTAAGGAGTTTACGAAAGGCAGGGAGGGTGGGGGCAATCCTAATCTCAGGGGGGAGCTGGTTCCAGAGGGTCGGGGCCCCCACAGAGAAGGCTCTTCCCCTGGGTCCCGCCAGACGACATTGTTTAGTCGACGGGACCCGGAGAAGGCCAACTCTGTGGGACCTAACCGGTCGCTGGGATTCGTGCGGCAGGAGGCGGTCCCGAAGATATTCTGGTCCGGTGCCATGAAGGGCTTTATAGGTCATAACCAACACTTTGAATTGTGACCGGAAACTGATCGGCAGCCAATGCAGACTGCGGAGTGTTGGAGTGATATGGGCATACTTGGAGAAGCCCATAATTGCTCTCGCAGCTGCATTCTGCACGATCTGAAGTTTCCGAACACTTTTCAAAGGTAGCCCCATGTAGAGAGCGTTACAGTAGTCGAGCCTCGAGGTGATGAGGGCATGAGTGACTGTGAGCAATGACTCCCGGTCCAAATAGGGCCGCAACTGGCGCACCAGGCGAACCTGGGCAAACGCCCCCCTCGCCACAGCTGAAAGGTGTTTTTCTAATGTGAGCTGTGGATCGAGGAGGACGCCCAAGTTGCGGACCCTCTCTGAGGGGGTCAATAATTCCCCCCCCAGGGTAATGGACGGACAGATAGAATTGTCCTTGGGAGGCAAGACCCACAGCCACTCCGTCTTGTCTGGGTTGAGTTTGAGTTTGTTGACACCCATCCAGGCCCCAACAGCCTCCAGGCACCGGCACATCACTTCCACTGCTTCGTTGACTGGACATGGGGTGGAGATGTACAACTGGGTATCATCGGCATATTGATGATACCTCACCCCATGCCCTTGGATGATCTCACCCAGCGGTTTCATGTAGATATTAAATAGCAGGGGGGAGAGGACCGACCCCTGAGGCACCCCACAAGGGAGAAACCTCGGGGTCGACCTCTGACCCCCCACTAACACCGACTGTGACCGACCGGAGAGGTAGGAGGAGAACCACTGAAGAACAGTGCCTCCCACTCCCAACCCCTCCAGCCGGCGCAGAAGGATACCATGGTCGATGGTATCGAAAGCCGCTGAGAGGTCAAGGAGCACCAGGACAGAGGACAAGCCCCTGTCCCGGGCCCGCCAGAGATCATCCATCAACGCGACCAAAGCAGTTTCCGTGCTGTAGCCGGGCCTGAATCCAGACTGCTGAGGACCTAGATAATCGGCTTCATCCAAGGACCGCTGGAGTTGAAGTGCCACCACCTTCTCGACAACCTTCCCCATGAAGGGAAGGTTGGAGACTGGACGGTAGTTATTAAGCACGGCTGGGTCCAGGGAAGGCTTCTTGAGGAGGGGGCGCACAACCGCCTCCTTATAAAGTGGCGGAAAGGACCCCCCCCCCCCTGAGGGCAGGGTCCTCGGGCCCTTCCCGGAGCCGCCCTTTCCGAATCTTCGTGTGTCCCCCTTAGGTGTGGTCCCCAAAAAGGCGAGTGGTGAATTTAGGTTGATTCACCATTTGTCTTTTCCAAAAGGGGAGTCAGTGAATGACTTCATTCCTGACGAGCTTTGTTCTGTCCGGTACGCATCCTTTGATGCGGCCGTGGCCATGGTTAGGGAGTGTGGGGTGGGAGCCCTTATGGGTAAATGCGACATTAAGTCGGCATTTCGGCTCCTCCCCATTCACCCAGGCGACTTCGAGCTGCTGGGCTTCCATTTCGAAGGTGGGTTTTACGTGGATAGGGCATTGCCTATGGGCTGCTCTGTTTCCTGCTCCCTTTTTGAGAGCTTTAGTACCTTCCTGGAGTGGGTGCTCAGGAGGCGTAGTGGCCTGGGTTCCGTCGTTCATTACCTTGATGATTTCTTGATGGCCGGGCCTGCGCAATCGGAGCAATGCTTTGCTTTGATGCGGGACTTCGAAGCCCTTTGTGCTCAATTGGGGGTGCCTTTAGCCTCCGAGAAGACCGAAGGCCCTGCCACCAGGATTACCTTCCTTGGTATTGAATTGGATTCAGTGGAGCAATCTTCCAGATTGCCCCTGGATAAGTTGATTAAAATCAGGTCCAAGCTTGAGGCGGTCTTGGGCTGCAGGAAGGTTACTCTTCGGCAGCTCCAGGAGTTGGCTGGGATTCTTAATTTTGCCTGTCGGGTAGTGGTGCCTGGTAGGGCCTTCTCTCGCCGGTTGTATGATGCGATGAAGGGGCTAAGTTTGCCCCACCATCGTACCCGCTTATGTGCAGGGGTCAGGGCTGACCTCTGCGTGTGGCGGGAGTTTTTGGAACGTTTTAACGGGTTGTCTTTCTGGCAGCAGGAGCTTCTTTTGGAAGCGGAGCTGCAGCTGTGTTCCGACGCCGCAGGGACTTGCGGTTTTGGGGTAGTTTTAGGTGACCAGTGGTGCTGGTCGGCATGGCCTCCGGAATGGAGTGCCTGTTCATTGGTTAAGGACTTGACCTTTTTGGAGCTTTTCCCCTTACTAGTGGCCTTAGAGCTCTGGGGAGAGCAGTTCAGGGATAAGACTGTGCATTTTTGGTGTGACAATCTAGCGGTTGTCCATGTTGTGAACGCCCTGTCCTCTAAGAGTGACAGGGTGATGCGGCTTGTCCGCCATTTTGTGCACAGGTCCTTGTCTTTGAACGCCTTGTTTTTGGCTAGGCACGTCCCTGGTTTAGATAACGGGGTGGCTGACGCCTTGTCCCGTGGTCAGTTGTCCAGGTTTCGGACCCTGGCCCCGTGGGCCCGAGAGTCGCCAGAGGTGTTTCCAGCCCACCTGTGGAGCCTGGGCGGGCTCTCGAGAGCTGGAGAGACGAGGCCTCCAGGGCGATCGCCTTATCGGTAGCTCCTAGCACCCTGCCAGCTTATCAGCGTGCAGGTAAGGAGTTTGGGGATTTCAGGCTGGGTAAGGGTTACCCCCATTGCTGGCCTGCCCCGGTTGAGCACCTAGCTGAATTCTGTGTCCTGCTGAAGGGGCGTGGCCTTTCAGTGAGGACTATCAGGGCTAGGTTAGCCGGCCTCGCCTTTCTGTCCAAGGCGGGGGGGTTTGGTGATTTTTCGGGTGATTTTCGCATCCGGAGGATGCTGGAAGGTTGGGTGAGGGAGCGACAGGGGTTCCCCTCCGACACTCGTCGGGCCCTGACGGTTCAGCAGCTGTCTCTGATTAATCAGACATTTGGCAGTCTGTGTGCCTCTCTTTACGAGGCTCGGCTGTTCAGGGCAGCGACTTGTGTTATGTTTTTTGGGGCCCTCAGGGTCAGCGAGGCATTGGCCTCCTCGCAGTCTGACTTGTCGCTCCGCGCCTTCCAGCTCGCTGATCTGACCTTTAGACAGGGGGGTGTCTCTCTTTTGGTGAGACACTCCAAGACAGATCAGTTACACAGAGGGGTTAGACTTGAACTCAGCGCAGCCACCGATAAGTCTGTTTGCCCGGTGGCTGCTTTGCAGCAATTTTGTGTTTTACGTGGGTCAGGGCGTGGGTACCTTTTTTTACACCAGGACGGCTCCCCCCTGACCCGGTATCAATTCTGGGCGATAGTGTCTAAGGCAATGGCTCAGGTAGGCATGGATCCCGCCGGCTATGGAACGCATTCGTTCCGTATCGGCGCCGCCACTAGCGCGGCACTTTCTGGTTTCCCGGCCCAACGGATTCAGGAGATCGGCCGCTGGCGGTCAGCGGCATATTTGGGTTATGTTAGGCCCGCTGAGGATTCTGGGCAGGGTTTAGGCTAGGTAACCTCTCTGTGTGTGTCCTCTTCCAGGTTCCCAGTCCAGGCAGAAACCGACGGCGCTGCTGTGTGGCCACAGCATGGTCTTCTGGGCCGGCCGCTCCGCAGCCAGAAGCGCCATCGGGACCCAGCTGTCGTTGGGACGGTGGGTCAATGTTGTTTGGATGGGCCGGAGGGGTATGCGGTGGGAGGGGCTCCTACCGACGTTGCTGGGTACTCAGCATCTCAGGGCGGTACCCGGCGCTGCTGGGCGGGCGGCTACCCAGGGTCGCGCCCAGATGGGACTGGGTGGTCGGCAGCCCATAGCCGCACCCAGATGGCTGGTCTTGCACCTCGGTGGCAATGACCTATGCCTGCTTGGCGGTCTACCGTTGATCGTCCAGGCGCGCGAAGACCTGCGGCGGCTTCGCACGGTATGGCCCACCACGCAAGTGGTGTGGTCAGAGATCCTTCCAAGGATCGTTTGGAGGGACGCCATTTCCCTTAGGGCCATCCACCGGGTTAGACGCAGGGTGAATAAGGCCGTGGGAAAAACTGTCAAAGAATTAGGTGGGGTTGTAGTGGCCCATCCCCTCATCACTGTAGATCGGCCGTGGCTTTACCGGGCCGATGGCGTTCACCTGTCAGAACAGGGGAACGCCATTTTCTTACAGGACCTGCAGCGGTCTCTGCGTGAGCTGGCGCAGATAGAGGGGGGAGTCGGGGGGCCAAGATAGAGATCTGACCCCCGCTCCGTGGCAGGTTAGGGGCGGAAATCTGGGTGGTTTCAGCAACTGCGCGTTCTCCCTTGGGCATCTTTGGGGATGATTGACAGGTTCTCTCCAAGCCCATGGTGGGTGCTACCTGCGCACTTGGGGGGAACCTGTCTTTGGGTCCCGCTATTGAAGTGCCAGGGTAGGGGTGAGCCGGCGGGACCCCCCTCATGCGAGTGTATGGCAGGGTCTCAGGTGAGGGAGAGGTCCCTCACCTGGACCAGCATCGACTACGCCCATAGTTGCCCAGGAATGTTGACCTTTTACGTCATTTCCGCCCCGGAAGTGTTTGTTTGACCCTGCAGGTCCACTGTTTCCGGGTCATAGTTGAGTATGTTGATTTATGCAAATTTATGCTAATTCATGCTAATTTAATTAATAAATTATGCAAATTTATTATAATAAAAATGACCCAAGTTTAAATCCAGCTCTTGTGTCCGAGTCGTTACTCCGTCTCTTCTGCAATATCGCCGGCTGACTTACCGGCCCCACGGCGCTGTTGCAGAAGGGCCGGGCAGACTCGGACCCTTCCGATGGCGGCCGCCATCTTGTTTTCGGCCGAAATCTCGCGAGGCGAGATTTCGGCCGAGAATGCCCTGCCCACGTGGCTGGGCATGACGTCGGGTCCGGGCGGGGCCTGCTGGCCCTATTTAAGGGACAGCAGGCCGGGAAGACAGCCTTTTCGCCCGGACCTGGTGCCTGAGCAGACACCCACCCGCCCTTCCCTATTTTGCAGTGTGCCTAGGGGGTCGCCTGCGGGGGCCGAATGGGAATTTTTTGCAGCCTCGCCCATTAGGCCAGGCTGTTTTTTCGCCCATTCCACACTGGGGAGATGGATGTGCGGTTAGGGGGTGTTTGCATTTAATTAGGTTAATTGGCTTACCTCTGGTCATTGGGTAGGCAGGTTAGGGGCGGAAATCTGGGTGGTTTCAGCAACTGCGCGTTCTCCCTTGGGCATCTTTGGGGATGATTGACAGGTTCTCTCCAAGCCCATGGTGGGTGCTACCTGCGCACTTGGGGGGAACCTGTCTTTGGGTCCCGCTATTGAAGTGCCAGGGTAGGGGTGAGCCGGCGGGACCCCCCTCATGCGAGTGTATGGCAGGGTCTCAGGTGAGGGAGAGGTCCCTCACCTGGACCAGCATCGACTACGCCCATAGTTGCCCAGGAATGTTGACCTTTTACGTCATTTCCGCCCCGGAAGTGTTTGTTTGACCCTGCAGGTCCACTGTTTCCGGGTCATAGTTGAGTATGTTGATTTATGCAAATTTATGCTAATTCATGCTAATTTAATTAATAAATTATGCAAATTTATTATAATAAAAATGACCCAAGTTTAAATCCAGCTCTTGTGTCCGAGTCGTTACTCCGTCTCTTCTGCAACATACTTTGCTCTCGCTTTCCCTTTATATCATCAGTACTTTATAACAGAATCATACCAGTGAATAACTAAGCATTTATCTCAGCCCAACTTTCTACTTTATGAAAACTTCAGGCAGTGCTTGAACAATGGTGTCATACAAGAATCCCCTCACTTTTCCATTCTGTAAAGTCTCCCAGAGCCTGTTATATTTCCTGGAGGTCAAGATTTTGGCAATTAATCATGTTCAGTTGCTCACGGCCTGACCTTGGGTTCTCAGCCCTAAACTTCTATAAACTTGAATATTCCCAAACTTGATCCCAGTGTGGATTACGCTTCTAGCAGAACGCACAACACCCACTAATACAGTATTGTGTCAGTTTGCATACAGCAGTTAGATGCATAGCACATGAAGTTTTTCTTTGATTTGCAACTTTACAGTTGGCAAAATAGCACCTGTCTCCTATACATTTAGGGGCAAGTGGCACTGCATTTTCCGCTCTTACATTTTATACAGAGTCATTGTCAAGTTTATGTTTATTT
Organism: Erythrolamprus reginae; assembly: GCF_031021105.1. Taxonomy (NCBI): domain Eukaryota; kingdom Metazoa; phylum Chordata; class Lepidosauria; order Squamata; family Dipsadidae; genus Erythrolamprus; species Erythrolamprus reginae. The sequence continues at coordinate 109,667,418 of NC_091950.1, read as the reverse complement.
AGATTTGTATGCTGCCCCTCTCCGCAGACTCGGGGCGGCTCACAAGAAGTGAAAAACAATTTACAACAAATCTAAATTTCTACTAAAAACATTTAAAAAAACCCATTTTCTAAACACACATACATACATACATATCATTTATAAATTGTATATGCCCGGGGGAGATGTCTTAGTTCCCCCCTGCCTGACGACACAGGTGGGTCTTGAGAAGCTTACGAAAGGCAAGGAGAGTAGGGGCAGTTCTAATCTCTGGGGGGAGTAGGTTCCAGAGGGCCGGGGCTGCCACAGAGAAGGCTCTTCCCCTGGGGCCCGCCAACCGACATTGTTTAGTTGACGGGACCCGGAGAAGGCCCACTCTGTGGGACCTAATCGGTCGCTGGGATTCGTGCGGCAGCAGGCGGTCTCGGAGATATTCTGGTCCGATGCCATGAAGGGCTTTAAAGGACATAACCAACACTTTGAATTGTGACCGGAAGTTGATCGGCAACCAATGCAGGCTGCGGAGTGTTGGTGAAACATGGGCATACCTAGGTAGGCCCATGATTGCTCTCGCAGCTGCATTCTGCACGATCTGAAGTTTCCGAACACTTTTCAAAAGTAGCCCCATGTAGAGAGCATTACAGTAGTCGAACCTCGAGGTGATGAGGGCATGAGTGACTGTGAGCAGTGAGTCCCGGTACAGATAGGGCCACAACTGGTGCACCAGGCGAACCTGGGCAAACGCCCCCCTCGCCACAGCTGAAAGATGGTTCTCTAATGTGAGCTGTGGATCGAGGAGGACGCCCAAGTTGGGGACCCTCTCCAAGGGGGTCAATAGTTTCCCCCCCAGGGTAATGGAAGGACAGATGGAATTGTCCTTGGGAGGCAAAACCCACAGCCACTCCGTCTTATCCGGGTTGAGTTTGAGTCTCTTGACACCCATCCAGGCCCCAACAGCCTCCAGACACCGGCACATCACTTCCACTGCTTTGTTGACTGGACATGGGGTGGAGATGTAGAGCTGGGTATCATCAGCATACTGATGATACCTCACCCCATGCCCTTGGATGATCTCACCCAGCGGTTTCATGTAGATATTAAATAGCAGGGGGGAGAGGACTGACCCCTGAGGCACCCCACAAGGGAGAGACCTAGGAGTCGACCTCTGACCCCCCACTAACATCGACTGCGACCGACCGGAGAGGTAGGAGGAGAACCACTGGAGAACAGTGCCTCCCACCCCCAACGCCTCCAGCCGGTGCAGAAGGATACCATGGTCGATGGTATTGAAAGCCGCTGAGAGGTCAAGAAGCACCAGGACAGAGGATAAACCCCTGTCCCAGGCCCACCAGAGATCATCCATCAACGCGATCAAAGGAGTTTCCGTGCTGTAACCGGGCCTGAAACCCGACTGCTGGGGACCTAGATAATCGGCTTCTTCCAAGGATCGCTGGAGCTGGAGTGCCACCACCTTCTCGACAACCTTCCCCATAAAGGGAAGGTTGGAGACTGGCCGGTAGTTATTAAGTACGGCTGGGTCCAGGGAAGGCTTCTTGAGGAGGGGGCGCATGAGCGCCTCTTTATAGGATAATGGGAAGGATCCCCTCCCCAAGGAAGCATTGATAATCTCCTGGACCCAGCTCCGTGTCACCTCCCTGCTGGCTGAAACCAGCCAGGAGGGACACGGATCCAGTAAACAGGTGGCGGAACTCACAGCTCCAATGGCCTTGTCCACTTCATCAGGTGTCACCAGATCAAACTCTTCCCAGACAGATGGACAAGTACGGGCCCCAGTCACCTCAACTGACTCGTTGTCAGCCGACTCTGTTTTCCAATTGGAGTCGAGGTCCGGCCGGATCTGAGCGATTTTATCAGCGAAAAATGTGTTAAAATCCTCGGCACTACTCTGTAAGGGCTCCCCAACTCCCCTCTGATTAAGAAGGGAGCTGGTCACCCTAAACAGAGCGGCCGGGCAGGATTCCGCTGATGCAATCAAGGCGGCATGATACGCGCATCTTGCCGCCTTAAGCGCCACTTTGTAAGTCTTAATAAAAGCTCTTACAAGTGTTCGATCGGATTCAGACTTGCTCTTCCTCCATCGCTTCTCTAGATGTCTCTTCTGGCGTTTCAACTCCCGGAGCTCCTCGTTGAACCATGGAGCTCTACGGGGTCTAGTGCCACAGAGAGGTCGCAAAGGCGCAATCCAATCGAGAGCCTCCGCTGCAGCCTTGTTCCAGGCTTCCGCAAGAGACTCCGCTGAACTGTGGACGAGTGCATCTGGAATAACCCCAAGCGCCGTCTGAAAGCCCTCTGGGTCCATCAGACGTCTGGGGCGGAACATCTTAGTTGGTTCCGCCTCCCTGTGGGGAAGGATTGGAGCCAGGAAGTCAAGCCGTAGTAGAAAATGGTCTGACCATGACAAAGGCAATATTTCTAAGCCCCTTAGTCTCAGACCATTACTCAATTGCTCAGAGAGGAATACTATGTCGGGTGCGTGCCCTCCCTCGTGAGTCGGACCCTGTATTACTTGAGTCAGGTCCATGGCTGTCATGGTGGCCATGAACTCCTGTGCCAGTCCAGAGGCTTCGCCAAGTGACAGCAGGTTGAAGTCCCCCAAGACAATAAGTCTGGGGAACTCCACCGCCAACCCGGCTACCTCCTCGAGCAGCACAGGCAAGGCTTTTGACACGCAGCTGGGAGGCAGGTACATGAGAAACAAGCCCACCTGAACCCCTAAGTCCAGGGATCTCCTTCATACCAAAGAAATACTGGGTGGGTAAGGATTGAATTGGGGAGTCTATTCTTCGAAGATGTTTGACATGACCTGGAACTCTGCAAAATCCCAGTTTGGAATTGTGGAGCTAAATTAGTCAGGAAGACTGGTGAAGATATAATAGACTAGCAGGTTATTTGAACCTTAATCCCATTTGATAGAAACCAGTTTTCTAGAAGCACTAAAATATAAGCAAATACAGAGTTACTTGAAATTAATTTATAAACAAAGGTAGCAATTTTATTTATTGAATATTTTATTATATCACATCTTTCTTGCATTGTTGATGAGGTGAATGAAAATATAAAACAGGATGATATTTCTAATATATTAGCCTTAAGAATGAGACACTGATCTTTGCAAGTTGTCAAAGCTTTATGACCGCAATAAAATGGTGGTTGATACATTGATGAGAATCAAGTCATACCTACAGGTTTCTGTGATTCATTTAAATATGAGATTGATCTAAAGAAATTGAATATCATATCAAACGCTGAAAAAAATAATGGGGGTATTTATTACTTGAATTCTTAATATGCAGCTGCAAAAAAGGAAAAATAAAGAAACCTGAACACCCCTGCTATATCATAGCAGCCAATAAATGACATATCCAACATAATTACCTTTGATGTAGAAGGATTTCTCAGTAAAAACACTGACAGATGTTCTAAAACATGTAATTACCAAAGTTTAATGAGCGGCATCCACATGACTGAATGAGACTGATTAGCAAAATATGGATTGCAATGAAAAGACAGTAATGTAAGATTTCAATAACTTCTCTGATTATGTAACATTTATAGCCTCTAACTCTGATTACTCTCTCTCTCTCTCTTTCACACACACACACACACAAATGATTCTGGCAATCATAAAAAAATTATTACAGTCTAGCTAGTAAAAGGGATATTACACAACCAATGCATATTTATAAGACCTAGTTTTAGTTTATAAATCATGCTAGAAGATGTGACTATTCTCTACCACCCCTATACAATTTTCTAGTGGGGAGAAATGTCCATGTACTTCATTACATATGCCAAAGAAGAATCATCAGAAAATGCAAAATAGAATTTCAGTCACTTTGTAGAACAAATGTCTTCTTTACAAGACAAGTTCATCATTTTCAAATGCCCGGTTAAAACACAAAAGCAAAGGGAAACTGCTCTACTGTCCTTTATGGACTGCATGTAATTTCATTTAAATTAGATACTATCCCACAACATCATACTGTCATCACAAATCACATAAATGGATGGAATGAAGTGCTTAAATAGCCCAGCTAAGTGAAGACAATGCCGCCGGCGACTTACCAGCCGGCGCGGGGTTGCGGCGTGGGTCGGGGAAGGAGGCCGCCATTGTGGGAGGCGGAGCCTGCGGCCCCTCGTCATCCCCAGGGGCCGCAGTGACGTGTATGGTGGTGCGGGCCACCCTTTGGCTGGGCGAGGGTGAGGCAGCCCTATAAAAGGGGCTGCCTCGTGGCACAGTTTCCCTCACCCGGCAGTCGGAGACACCCGCCCACCCTCCCTCTGCTACAGGGTACATATGATGGGTCGCCCTCGGTGGGGCCGAGTAGGAATTTTTTGCAACCACAGCAAATTGGCCGAGCTCTGGTTGTTTTTTCGCCTGCTCTACTCTGTACGTGGGAGTGCGGTTAGGGGGTGGTCTCACCAACTAGTGCCCCCCCCTCAAGGTCACTGGGGGGGGGGGGTTGGCCGATAGGGGGCGGAATTGGGCGTAAGCAGCAACGTGTGATCTCCTTTAGGGGCACCTCTACTGAGGTGAGGGGTGATCTCCCTCTCGGATTACAGGGCTCGACCGGCCTGGGTTCGGTGAGGGGGGTTGCTCCTGTGGCTCGCTGCATGGAGATTATCAGAGACCAGTGGCGAGCCATCCCACGCGCCGTGGGGGGCGTGGCATGGGGCAGGGCGCAGGTGTAATTTTACCATGACCCTGCACCCAGGCAAGGAGCTTTCGCCCAGAAGTTGCTCAGTTGAGTTTGGTTGGAAAGTTAACTCCGCCCCCATTTTATTTATGCACCACTGCAGGTCACGTGGGCTTATTTGGTTAAATAGTTAATCCAAGTTGAGTTAATAAAAGTGACCCTATTTATACCCATACCTTGTGTCCGACTGTTACTCCGCCTGCGCCGCAAATAATGCAATAGGAAGAGCCTTTTGAAGTCCACAGAATAAATGTAATGAATTTAGGGGCACTTTGTTTGTTTGTTTGTTTTTTTGTTTGTTCGTTCGTTCATTCATTCATTCATTCATTCATTCATTCATTCATTCCTGAAGGACTCTGGGCGGCTTAAGGTATACTAGGAAACACCCCAGTTACAGAATAGGTATTGATCCCAGTGTTTCAGATATTTTAACACACCCAAAAAAAATAGTGTAATTTACTTCTGGTAAGCAATACATACATACACACACACACACACACACACACACACACACACACACACACAAGAATGTATATGCATTAGTATAAGTTGATGTTGAGGTTATTGTTTTTGGATTGTGTTACAATTTTTGAAGCATTAAATGTTGTGAACGTTCATGATGATAAATAAAGAAACTGAATGTCAGAGACTAGACACCTTGTTCCATACATTCTATAGTATTTGAGTATAATTATAGCAACAAATCATGTGTCCAGAAATGAAATAATTATATTATTAGTATTGGGTATAAAACCCTGTGTTTTTAGCTCAATTTGTTTGTTTTTTTAAACATAAGTCAAAATATTGTTGCGTATCATAAAATATTCACACTAAAGTTTCTACATTTTCATGCACTATTTCATTTTTATGTTGTAAGCAGTAAATATGAATAAATGCCGCTCACACCCTTGCAGAATCTAAAGTGATCAGTGATCAGTCGCTGATTTCAATTGGAACATTTATAAGCCTTACACCACCAATGATAAATACTATTACTTTTTCCGATGTTAAGTGAGATTATTTACAAATCAGCATTGGGTAATCTGGACATTTCTAAGAAGGCTCCTGCAGCACCCTGAACTTCCATGCTATCTGCAATAAAGACTTCATACACAAATAAAAGACACATTGACATTTTCTTTAGTCAGTTAAGGTTCCAGCAATTTGCTATAACAAATAATTTTGATACCAACTAGCACTGTTCACTAGAAGCTATGAAATGAAAGAAAACATTTGGGGAAATGACAGCTGCTTTTAACATTTGGCAAAGCTGGAAGACATATAGATTGGACCATTTCTCCAAAATTAAGGCAAGGATTTCCAGAATTGGTATTTCTTTTTTTCTTTTCTTTTTTGTATAGGAAGTTGCATTGTTTTAATGTTTTAAATTTTTTTAATTGATTTTCCTATTTTTCACATCTTAATATTTCTAAGCAGATCCACATCCATATATATACACATTAATAATACATTTATAGTTTATACATTATAAATTGATTTTCCTTATTGTCCATTCTTACGTTCCCATCCCACATTGTCTCGTTGTCTTTATTTTCTTTATGCATTCATACCATTTGATCCATATACTATGGTATTCAGAGTCTTTTTGTCCATTTAGCTCTATTGTTAATCTGTCCATCTAATCACAGTCATATATTTTTTTAAAAAATAATTTTCTTCTCCAAAGGTGTCTGAGAGTCTTTCCATCATTATGCATATGTGATCCTTGCCACTGTCCCAATGTGTAAAATTAAATATTTAATGTTTTGGGGATATTGTTTCCTAATCATTCCTAGTTAAAAAAAACCTTCAGGTGTACACTCATTATTCCTGTTATTTCCTGCATTCATTTACATATTTTCCTCCAATACCGTTTAGCTTCGGGACACATCCACCAGATGTGAAAGATGGTGCCTTGCTCTACCATTGTTTTAATTTATGTCCTCTGTTCTAGGACTTAGAGCATTGGTTTTTTGTGTTTCTTACTTTAAAGAGTAGAACACCACACTATATCCTTTGAAAATAATGATCAAACTCAAAGATGATTTTTAAAGTTTTTTCTTCCATCAGAATATCAAGAATGTCTTGAAATGTATGTCTTGAAATATTTTGAACTATAGATTCTACTTTCTATTTTCATTGGTAATGATGTCTGGGAACAGCTGAAATTTTTAATGTGTCAACAGTTGAAAGATTGTAAGTTTCCTCCATTTAATTAAGGTTCTTCGATTTAGAAATCAGAATAGTTTATCAGTTCTTCTTGGAGGCTTACTATTATCAGATTGTCTTGAAAATTGAATGTTTTGCTGGAGAGGTTATTTTCAGATATCATTTTTTCAGATCATAAAATGAAAATCAACATTTACAGAATTTACCTCTCTACATTGTAGCAGACTCTCCAGCAGTTTTCAACTATTTGGTAGGGAGAAACATAAATAATATTGATGTCCCTTTTTTCTATGATTAAAAAATAGTAAAGAAAATCATTTCAGGGATAATAGGTGGTTTGCAACTTAGAACGGGACAATATAAGAACAATATTGCCTTTCTAAAAGTCTTCCCAGTAAATAGGGACATTTATCATTTTAAAGCAAAGCAACAAAGAGTGATAAAGTTTAAAATCAATTTAAAAACCAAACAAAGCAAAAATGTGGCGGGGGAGAGACCAATGTCTTGGGTTCTAAAGAAAAAAATAGAGTACAGTGTTCCCTTGACTTTCGCGGGGATGCATTCCAAGACCACCTGCTAAAGTAGAGATGCGGAAGTAATTATACTATTTTTGGCTACGAACAGTATCGCAGGACATCCCCTAATGCTTTAAACCCCTAAATTACCCATTCCCTTAACAGCCTTTATATTATTACTCATCATTATTACTGGTACTCACCATTGAAGAAGATACTTAATGATCCTGATATTTATTAACAATTATTTATTAACAATGATTATTTATTAGCAATAATTATTAACATAATTAATGATCTTCTTCAATCACCACTTCATTAGGTGGTGATGGACACTGAAGGCGATGGCGTGACAGACCTCTTGGTTTTCGTGATGAACATAGTTATGGGTAGTTGTTGACACATTTTCTTTTTCTGGGCTAACATGGCTCTGTACGGTGCAACAATGTTGTCAAGGGAGGCCTTAAATTGTATCGAACGAGTCATGTTGGGATCCCAACGTTCGACAATCTGTTGGAGATGTGCAGCACTTCTGTGCACTTCCGCAAGCCATTCAAGCGTTAGGCCAACCTCTTCTTCTTCCTCAGTTCATTCAGCTTCCTCTTCTTCACTCGCTGACTTGGTCAGCTCCTCCAGATCTTTGTCTGTCAGCGGTAGGCCATGCTTGTCAGGCAAACCATTGACTTCATCGGGTGTCATGTCACTGAAGCTTTCTCCACCCAGTAACTGTGCCAGCTTCACAGATTTAAGGGCTGCAGCATGTTGAATTTCTTCGGGAGCGAATCCCTTGTAATCATGCACCACTTCTGGCCCTAATTTCTTCCAGCAGTCATTCATTGTCTGTTTCTTCATATCCATTAAGGCATTCTGAATTTTCTTCCAACACGATGCAATCGTGTACTCATCCCAGTACCCCTTCAATGTGAAGTTTTGATCCATGAGACTGCCAAGGGAATTGCTCATGTACAGCACCTTAAATGTGCGGATAACACCTTGATCCATCGGCTGAATAAGCAATGTGGTGTTTGGTGGCAAGAATTCAACTTGGACCCCATCATGCTCATGCGCCAGGTCATCATGGCCTCCAGCATTGTCCATTAAGAGAAGCACTTTGAAATGAAGCCATTTGTCAGCCAGATAATCCTTCACCTCCGGGATAAAGCACTGATGAAACCAGTCCCACATGAGGGCTTTTGTAATCCATGCCTTAGGACTATGCATCCAGTACACTGGCAACCCATTCTTATTTCTGTTCTTTAGGGCTCTGGGATTTTGGGACTTATAAATGAGACCTGGCTTGATCATGGAGCCGGCCGCATTTCCACACATAATCAAAGTTATCCAGAGGCTTTGGCTTCGTCTTTCATTAAGAAAGTGCGTGATTGCATCCACTTCCAGAATAGGCCCGTTTCATCCATGTTAAAGACCTGTTCTGGAAGGTAGGCCCCTTCTTTGATTATCTCCTTAAACGTGCCATTGATGTACTCCTCAGCTGCACGTGTACCAAGGCAGCTTCTCCGTGCAATGACACGCTCCTCAAACCATAGCGCCTTTGAAAATTATCAAACCAGCCCTTACTTGCCGTGAATGTGGATGTGGTCAGAGAAGCAGTTGATATTGATGGCTGGGGGTAATTTAAGTCATTGGCACCATCATCAATGTCTTCTTCTTCAGCTGTATCACCTCCTTCTTTATTCGCCAGACGGATGTAGAGTTGTTTTGCCTTTGTCCATATTGTATTGGTATCCAATGCAATGCTCTTCTTACAGCAGTCTTGTACTCATATCGACAAAGCAGCTTCCACTTTAATAAGGTATTTATTTCTAGGCATCGCCATTCTTTTTGCTTCCTTGTTGAATGTGATCACAGCTGTTTGTCTTATCTTCTTTTCATCCTTTTGAATGTATTTCACATTCGATTCATTTATTCCATAATGCTGGCCAACTTCCGCATATGAGCAACCCTCTTTTAACATATCTAACAGTTCAATCTTCTGTTTAATCGTCAGCATCTTCCTACTCTTTTTACTGTCGCTACCTACACTCCAGGCAGAACATTTAGGAGGCATCTTGATAATAGTTTTAATAGTTGTAAAACTATTCACAAATAGTGCACGCTGGGATTGGGTGAGATTTCTGGAAATCCGCAATGGCAGATGAAAGTTTGATGATGACGCATGATGTCATGGGTGGGAAAAACCATGGTGTAGAAAAAAACCTGCGAAGTATTTTTTTATTAATATTTTTTGAAAAACTGTGGTATAGACTTTTCGCAAATGTCGGATCCATGAAAGTCAAGGGAACACTGTATACAACATATATCCTTCTGATATTAACTAAAGTTGAGATAGCATTCCCACCTTAGTCCAAAAGAATCAGAGTTATTGAGAAAAAAAACCTTTAGAAACATGTTTGGCTTTTTTGTTTCCCAAGAAATGAAAAAAAAACCCTCTCTAACTTCAGCATTGGTGTGATTAACCATAAATATTGCAATATTTTTAAAGAGGCATTTTTAAAAAATTAATATTTTGTACTGAAATATAAAGTTAGAACTTTGAAAACTAGATTGAAGCAATATCAAATGCCTAATTGATAAAAGAAATATTGAATGTTAATCTGAAATATTTTCTAAAATCTGAAACTCATTGAGTTTATTCATTCCTTTTTTAAAAAATTATCTTGAAAAATTATTATATGAAATGCTACTTCTTTCCATTTTCTGATAATATGTATTTTAACTTGAATATAAAGTTATATTTTCACACAGTATATTATTGATTGATTGATTGATTGATTGGATTAATTGGATTTGTATGCCGCCCCTCTCCGAGGACAATGACTATTTTTTTTTCATCTTGAATCAAAGGGATGCATATTTAAACCTTGAAATGTCAATCTCATTGTAATATAAGCACTAAAGAGTGAAATACTAGCCTTTTGTATATGCTATTTACAAAACTATTGATAAAATTCTTCAGTTAAATTCTATACTGAATAAAGGCTGAAAGATATATCAAATCTTAAAATTGTTTCAAGTGAGAAACTTTAAGAAAGTAATAGGATTACAAATCCTACAAGTTGATAGAGATGTAAAGTGACTGCAAATGGTTGGTTTAATATGCCTCTTGTAAATGAAGTTTTGAAGCTAGTAGAGTTCAGGATCAGGTGATTTGTGGTTCAAATTCCTAGTTGAAAGTTTGTTTATTAGAAAAACTACTCATAGAGAATATATTATAAAAATGCTTACCAATAGGAATGTACCAAAAAAAAAAGATGAACATACAGTATAACAACAATAAGATATGTACAGTATAGTAATTATAAAACTGAATCCACAATCTTTTCTTCTAGGTTTGATGCATAAAGAGCTTGAAAGAAAATTTGAAACTTTTGTTACTATATATTTTGATGGATGAGAATTTTATTTACATGAAGATGGAAATATACAGTGATTCTCACAATGAAAGAATGGATAGAAAAACATGAAATGTTGATTTTAGATGTTGATGCCTTTGCTATTACCGAAATAGCTTAAAATATTTAGAAATGTAAAGAAAAAGATTGATGTTGCATTTTTTTTTGTATTCTACTGCACTGAAAAACGTTAGATGTCACTACTCTTTTTTTCTTTTCCTCTGCATTTCACTTCTTCCTTCTTTCACTTTTTTTCTATTGATATTTTATCTTATACTAAACTTAAATAAAATCAACAAAAGAACTCATCAAGAAAGAATAATGTGTACAAGATAGTACATATGGTATAAACATAAACAAAAGCAAAGTAGGTATAGATAAATTTGGACAACAAAGTAGGTACAGATAAATTTGGGCAACAGGAGATGGATGGTAGGCACGATGGTGCGCTTATGCATGTCCCTTACAGAGCTTAGGAATGGGGTGAGGTCAACTGTACACAGTCTAAGATTAAAATTTTGGGGGATTGGGGAAGAAACCACACAGTCAGATAGTGGATTCCATGCATTGATGACTCTGTTGCTGAAGCTGTATTTTCTGCAGTCAAGTTCTGAGCGGCTTACACTGAGTTTGAATCTATTTTGTGCATGTGTGTTGTTGCAGTTGAAGCTGAAGTATTCTTTAATAGGTAGGACATTGTGGTAGATGATTTTATGAACTACATTTAGATCAGTTCTCAGGGAGTGGAGAGAATATAAATTCAATTAGTTAAATTAAATTAAATCAGATCGAAGGCAATGTAACTCTAGGTTATCTAAGCTCAAAATTTCAAGTCTGGTGGAATAAGATATTCTATTGCCAGTAGAGGAGTGGAGGGCTCTTCTTGTGAAACATCTTTGGATTCTCTCAATTATATAAATGTCCGATATGCAGTGCAGGTTCCAGACAGGTGAGCTGTATTTGAGGATTGATCTGGCAATTTTTTTATACACTCGGTTAGCAGTGTATTATTGCCAGAGAAGAAGCTATGCAACATTAGGTTAACAACTCTTAGTGCCTTTTTGGCAATGTTGTTACAATGGGTTCTGGCACTTAGGTCATTAGATATGAATATTCCAAGGTCCTCAACAGAATGAGAGTTGTTTACAAAGTTATGTCCTCCAAGTTTGTATTTTGTGTTCTGATTCTTTTTGCCAATGTGCAAGACAGAGCATTGATTGATTGAGATTTGAAGTTGCCAGTTATCAGACCATTGTGATACATGGTATAGGTGTTTTTGAAGGATAGAAGTATTGTTGTTGGTGTTGAATAGTTTAACATCATCAGCAAAGAAAACGGAGTTACTTATAATATGATCAGAAAGGTTGCTTATGTAAAGATTGAATAATGTTGGTTCTTGAATGCTACCTTGAGGGATACCACTGTTGATAGGTGCAGGATTTGATAGGGCACTCCCTATTTTAACCACTTGTTTTCTGCTTAACAAGAACGCAGTTATCCAATCTTGAAGGGGACTAGTGATAGTAAATGTGATAGTCTCTTACTGTAATAATGAGTCAGGGAGGGAAGCATTCACCCATGTTTCACAGACATATATAATGTCTACTTTAGCAGTTTTTAGTAAGATATATATGTATATGTGTATGTATGTATGTGTATGTACTGCATATGTATGTGTATGTTTGTATGTATGTATATATATGTGTGTGTGTGTGTGTGTAATATATGTGTGTGTGTTTCTACATTGAGAGGGTTTTTCTAATCCAATCCTTGTCCAAGAAGACATCATGCCATCCCAATCAAATAGCTATGCAATCTTCAGTGGAATTCTCCAGTGAGAGAAAACTGGAGGTAGACTATTCCAGTGTTTAACAGCAGTCATGATTTGGACCTTTCTTCTTATTTCAAGTTTGCATCTCCTGCTATAAAACCTCCACCCATTTGTTCCAGAAATTGATTGAGTCAAAAAAATCCTGATAAGATCATACTTAATAGAGTTTGCTTTCCAACGCATGTCAATGAAAACTCCTTCCACTAATAACTTCAGTTTTCTCTAAAAGATACAATATACAAATTGCTTGGAAAAAGTTTGGAAGAAAAGTTTGTAATATATGTAAAAGTGCGTATAAATCTTCTAATTTTTGTGTGAATGTTTACAAATCAAGAAAACATATTTATGTTTGAAAAAAGAAATTAGCATTCCAGAAAACTGAACACTTAGATTTTTTTTGCTTTCCTATAAATACGACTCTAAGCATTATAATGAACACTATCCTGGTTTCTAATTTCAGTAGCAGATTAAACAGCAACATAGGTGGCTATCCCTGCAATTCAGTACATGGTAATCTTCTATGTTGTCTAGAATTCTGATGGGTATTATTTATATCTAAAATTTCCAATCAAATAAGAGCATTTTCTTTCCTCTCCTCCACCTGCAGTCCCTTCCCATCATTCTGTTGAAAAAGAATCACCCACTATTTAGGAACAGATGGGGTGGGGCTGAAGGAGGAGAGATACATTCTATTTATGGATGTCAATCTGTCAGAAGAAAGCATTATTTTCATACCGTCCAATGTTCTTGAATTTCTACCACCAAAACAATTTGTGAATATAATTTGCTATGAAGGATTTTCAGACAGTGAATATTCACCTGAACCATCTTGCCTCTGAAACATTAATATGACATTAATTGACTCTTCTGCCTTCGTTCTAACAGCATAAAATTCTTCATACCATCTGTTGTTTCAGAAAACAAAATCCCTTTGAAGCAGTACGATATAACTTGTTTTATAATCCAGTCATAAATCCTCCATACATTTTTTTATCTATTACCTAGGAAAAAAAAGACTCTGATCCCATAATACTTGGTGATTAACAAAGCTTATTTTAGGATAATTCCCCAATGCTGAAAGCAGATGTCTCAAACCCATTTGCACGTGTAATAAAAAGATTATGCTGTCCACATAAAGAAGGCAGGACAGTTTCCTTGGAATCATTCGTGGGACATCAGGGAGCTAGGATTTCTTAAGCTTTAATTTAGTGATAACATATGGTATAATTACAAAAGGCTTGAAAGCATTGCTTTTTGATGCACTTATATTTTTGGCTCTAAACATTTTTATGAGTTCATTTAGGGGGGTGTACAACATTTTATCTATCATACAATTGCATAACACCCCGATTAGCTACAAAAAAAAAATCCATATTAAAAAGATGTAATGTAAATCCTAAAATAGAATTGATTTAATAGAGCAAAGAAAACTTCAATCCCTCAAAGGAACAACATGGCATCAAAAGGTTACGCAGCACTGATGTTAATGTAATGCAATGGAAATCAGTTAAATGGAACAAAGAGATTTCTTTTTATATCTCTATGTAGGGATTTTCAATAGGCCTTGGTTTTTATTTTAATTTAAACCATTATTATTAAATTTGAAAGGAGGCGGGGGGGGGGAGATGGATGAAGTAGAAAATGTAAGTCAGTTTTCAACTTTCTTATTTGGGTTATTAATATGGTTCAATGTAAAAGGTTAAGTTAATATTATCCTAAGTATTTCACTATTTTAATTAATGTTTTTAAAGTGTATATTTGTTTCATTTCCAAGTTTCATGTAAAATTATTAGTCATAATTTAGAACATATTTAATTGTGTTCCATCCATTTGTAGTCTTATTTGATTTGATGCTGTAGTTCCTCCAGTTGCTAATCAGAATTTAAAAGTGATTCCTAATGTTTTCTTTGAAAATGGTGGTTATGTGCTAAGGATCTATTGTGGAACCTGATTGTTTTTCTTTTTCTATTGTAGCTTAACTTAGAACTTACACCTAGGCAATCTGTCATCTGTTCCACAGTCATCCCTGGTCACAATTTTGCTACAATATTCAAACAATTAGATGATGCCTTTCACCAGATGTAGCAAAAGCAAATTAGGTTGACTATATTATTGGTAGAAGGAGTTCTACCAATAATATAGTCAACTTAATTTGTTGTTGCTACATCTGGTGAAAGGCATCATCTAATTGTTTGAAGATTGTATTACCAATGAACAATTCATTGCTACAGTGGCGCAGTGGTTAGAGTGTAGTACTACAGGCTATTGCTGCAGATCACCAGCTGCCAGCAGTTTGGCAGATCGAATCTCACCAGGCTCAGGCTTCCATCCTTTCAAGGTGAGTAAAATGAGGACCCAGATTGTTGGGGGCAATATATCCTGACTCTGTAAACTCTATAAATTAAAATTGTAATGTCTGAGGTCATTCAAATAAAAAAACCTTTTCCCTAATTAAAAAAAAAATCCCCAGAAGAGTGGGCTGAGAAAAAGTAGGCTGAGAGAGTAGAGATGTCCCTCTCCAGATCACGAGAGATTTTACCCCCTCCCCCCAAAAAAGTAAAAAGCAGTTATAAATGCTGAAGTCAAATAGATAAAAAAGAACCCACTCTCTTGAAGTACACATAGCAGACAAACAAACAGGGAACAAGCTTGTAAAAATTCCTGAAATCAAGTAAACATCTGATTATGGGCCTCCAGCTATTAATCTACCTGCACTTGTTATCCATCTATGAATGTCTGAAGGCTGGAGATATAAGCCTATAATTGTATTAATAGATACCATACAAAGGATCAGGATTATGATGCATAAGCTAATATCAGAGGAAAAAAATGGATGCACAACTATTTTGGGTGTGTAAAGAAAAAAGGTTTTTTTTAAAAAAAAAAAAGAAGATAGCCTCTATTATCATATCAAAATATGAAATAGCTTTAATGAGAAACACTTAAAAAATTTAAAGATTTTAAGATATAAATAATTTTGAATATATAACAGGGAGGCTATACATTCCCTAAGTGCAAAGAAGAATTACTGCATGTTTAAGGTAAACAGAAATCAAGTTGATAAAATAACAGAAATTTACACAAGTTTTATGTCACCCATAGTTGTTAATTCCGCATTATCCAGTTGTAGGATAGAAAAGAACAAAAAACAACAGGCAAAATCATTATGCTACAAATATAATTATGATAACAAATAATTTAGTGAAATAATAGTAGCAAACTCAATTTAGTTTCTGTACAGTTAGAAAAAAGTAATTTGGTTACTGGCCGAGATAGGCAAGAATAACTTCTCAAAATGGAATTGCAATTAAGTAATTTTGAGCATAAGCTCTTTTAAAAAATATATCATATATAAACCATTCAGAGACTTTTAAAATTGCTAAAATATTTGTTAGCATTTAATTTATGCCTGGATTGGTTGTATTGTCTAAAATCTCCCTCTGGTTGCTACATTATCAGCAAAAGTTTTTGTTTTCATTTTTTATCTACTGAAACAAGAATAGAAAACTATAAGAACTGGTCCCCTTCACCATGCATTAGCAGTGGGTTGCTTCTGGTTCAGCCCGATTCTGTGAACCAGTAACACCGGTGGCAGGAGGCTCCAGCCACCTGCCTGGGATAATAATAATTAATAATAATAATTTATTCAATTAGTATGCCGCCTCTCTCCGAAGATTCGGAGCGGCTCACAACAACAATACATAATGTACAAATCTAATGTTAAAAGAACAATTTAAAACCCTTATTATAAAAAACAAACACACCACCTAACAAACCATACATAAAAAACCATTGTAGCTAAGGGGCATATAGGGGATGCTTTTGTGCATGTGCAGAAACTTCTGTGTATGTGCAGAAGTGTTGTGCATGTACCCATGAGCACACAAACTGGTAGTAAAGGGGTTTAGAACTCACTACTGCCATGCATGTAATTAAAGTTCTATGTGGCACACATAATCAGATTATCTACATTATTTTCTTCAAATAAATCGGTATTATTAAAAATAAAATAAAATACAGTTCTTTGACACCATATTAATCTACCAACCCAACACATGAGAAGTTCAGATATGAAAAGTTAAGAAAAAAGAATAAAGAAAAACTTAGCCAAGAAATATAGGCTATTCCAGCTATATGATTAAAAACAGCAGGCTGAACATTTGCTGCAATAAAATCAGAAAATAATATTAAAAGCCTGAAAGAACCAGTCTCAACTGTCTCTGTAAAACATAATTATGAGTAGAAGGTGGCCTAATTTCTGTAGGAAATTTGCCATGATCATGGGGGTGTTAAAACGTATTCTGTACTGGGTATTTACCAGTCTAATATTTATAACTGGTACTTGAGAGTATCATAACAATCACTAATAATAAAAAACTCAATAATGTTGTTTGCCTCTTTTATAGACTAAGCACCAGAACAGTATTATATACAAGAGTGCTCCATGGTTTTTAATGCCCCACTATTCACTTTCAGAATTCCCTGTTGCTCATTAACTTAAACCTATATATTTTGCCTTTGTGAAACAGACGGCATCCAGCACCAGGAATAACAAATTAATAACCAGTGTCAAAGACAGCAAAAATACTAAAGTCTCTGGTGAGCAGTTCAAAAAATGGACTTAAGAGTAACAGAAGGTGAAAAGCAAAAGGAACTTCAGAAACCAAAGGAAGCATTGAGCTATAACATTGCCCCAAAGCTTATTTTGGGGTATAGAAATTGAAATAAGACACTGAAGATCAAATTGCACCAGAGTAAAGTAAGGGTGAGAGCTGGGATATCCAAGGAGTGGCTAGACTGTCTGGTATCTACCTTCAGGCTCCAGAGCAATTTGTATGCTAGCTCTGGTAGAGAAATCAAGCAAAATTTATAGCCCATTTCTACTCTGAAGAAAAACTCCGAAATAGAGCTTGCTACATCTAGCAGCTGGCTGATTTCTAAAAAGAGTCTGATAAAGGAATCTAATAAACATTTTTTGTGAATATTAATATTGGAACTGCATTGCATTGGCATCCATCAGTCTCAAAAGACCATAGTATCATGCTCTGGAACTACATGTTCAGTATTTAACATATTGTTATCCAATAAATAATAATAATAATAATAATAATAATAATAATAATAATAATAATAATAATAATAATAATAATGTGGTCACTAAGAACCAGTAATGATTTGATGGCACATTATCAATCAATCAATTTGTTGATTTGGTTTTCTGTTATTATTGGTGGTTTATTATATTACCTGAAGTGTTATATGGGAACTACGTTATTAAAGCAATAGTAGAGAAATAGCAAAGTCATAACAAGAGTAAGTAGCTTCATATTTATTTTATGTATTCAATAGGTATTTGATCTATGCTCTGTATTTTGTTTACCTAAATGGAAATGTTTCTGGCTTCCTTAATAAATGTATCCCTGGACTGTTCATGTGAGTAATTAATGCCAGCTTGTTCTAAACAAACACTTTTTGCACCATATGGAATTATTCCGCCAGCTGTTTCTTATGGATACTCACCATAGCATCATTATAGATCTGGATCTGGGAAGAGTTTAGTTGTAATATATACAGATGTTACCATTTTCTGGTATGAATGAATGAATGCCGATTTTGAATAATCTTGTCCCAGAAACTTGGGTCAGATTAGGTTTTTCTTTCAGCATGTACTGATTATTATGTTTTTAAAAAATTGTTATTAACTTTTATTATTGCCCTCTAACATGCTAATACATAACCCAAATATATTGTTCCACTATTGTATAGTGTGGCTTAAGGCTTTATGCCATGCTTTGGTATCAACAGACATAAGTCAACAGATACCAGAATACTGGATATGGGTTAACTGAGAAAAGTACATGATCTTATGGTTGGTTATTAATGACATATAGTTTGATGCAACCTTCCCTCATCTGCTGTCCTTTTCCTGTTAGGATTATGCATTCTACTTGCAAAAGCAATGATATATTTGAAATGCAAACTACTACCATATTAGTGGAGTGTAAAACAAAC
Organism: Erythrolamprus reginae; assembly: GCF_031021105.1. Taxonomy (NCBI): domain Eukaryota; kingdom Metazoa; phylum Chordata; class Lepidosauria; order Squamata; family Dipsadidae; genus Erythrolamprus; species Erythrolamprus reginae. Next base: position 109,648,781 of record NC_091950.1, on the reverse strand, counting down.
AGTGCCAAAGAATGAAATAATAACTATATATCTGCCACTTTTCATATCCACTGGCTTTTGGAAGCTTATTCTACCACTGAAAAAAATAGCAACTTAATACCACATGGATCTTGTTTAAAAGGCATTTACCCTTGCTTAAAAGCCATGTGCACCTAACCTAAAAGATAACAGGGGAATCCATGATACCACGGTGCTTAAAAATGCAGTTTGTACAACAATGAGATGAGTTAATAAACTATGCTAACTGGCAATAAGCACAAGCAGTAAACTGAAAGGGCCTCAGAATATCTTTCCCCAGTAGCAAATTATGCACGAATCAATTCTCATAATGGCTGCAAATGCTGGAATTGCCAGATGATAAATCAGAGTGGGAATTTGTAGCCTTACCCAGATCTCAAAACTGCCTGAACTTAGGCAACTGTCAGAAAATATTAATAGCCTCAGTTCCTTTTATTAAGTTGTTAGTACAACAGACCCACCTCGGCAGATGGTCCCATTCCCCACATATCCTGGTTTGCAGGTGCAGCGATGTCCTCTGATCGTATTGGTACAGATTGCATTCTCATCACAGTTGTGCTGTCCACTGTCACATTCATCACGCTCTACAGAAGAAGAAGAAAAAACAATGCAAGGAACTGTAAGGGAGAGGAAAGGTAGAATAAATTCACAGCGTGCCGATCTGACATTTCAAAAGTCATTTATAACTAATGACTCCATTGCTACAACAGCTGAACAGCACAAAAGAGACATTCAGTGGAGAAGTCTGACATCAACTCCATCCCAGTTTATGATTTATACCTGGTCATCTCATCTATTTGAGATATGAAGAGAGACCCTACGTGATAAAATTATTGGCAAAGTAGAACTGAGTGAAACAAAATGATAAATACTGGATTATTTCCAAAGCATCATTCACCATGTTTGTTCTGATGCTACAAGCTACTCATTAGATCAACTTAGAGTAGCTCTCTAGGACACATCTTTGTATACTGCATTTGGCTCCTGTTTAGAGTTAACAATATCATTTCTTTTACCCATCTTTCGAACATAGAACTTTGTAGTCCCAATTTTAAGTATTAATATTTTACTTGATTCAATAAATTAGGAATAAATATGTTTCCTGAAGCTCAGATAGAACCAACTATACTGAAGAGGTTTAAAGACAAATTAGGGAATAGAAACATTTTCTCACTCCATTTATTATTTATTCTTTACTAACGTATCCAGCCACACATTGCTGTGGCTCAACCTTGGAGGTCTCGTAGTTGCAACCCCCTGCTCAATTTTTATTCAGAATAACAGAGTTAATTTATTTATTTATTTATTTATTTATTTATTTATTTATTTATTTATTTATTTATTTATTTATTTATTTATTTATTTATTTATTTATTTATTTATTTATTTATTTATTTATTTATTTATTTATTTATTTATTTATTTATTTATTTATTTATTTGATTTTTATGCCGCCCTCCCTGCTGAATTTATTCAGAAGAACAGAGTTGGAAGGGAATAACAGGGTGACATTTGGACATCTCTCTCCCTCCCTCCCTGTCCACTCTTCTTTAAGAGACTGGCCCATCTGCAAAAAAGAAGATAAGAGTGGCCCACCTTGAAGGGTTATTGGTTCCACCCAAGCATGTAATACTTAGGAGGCAAACCCCATGGTTTGTAGCCAAACCTATTTTTAGAGCGATTTTCAAAGCAATTAGTGGAGATTATAGATCATGAACAAACAAACATTTATCTTTTTGAACCCCCTGCTCAATTTATTCAGAATAACAGAGTTTGAGAGGACCCTGGAGGTCTTCTACTCAAACCTCCTGCTCAATTTTTATTAAGAATAGAATTTGAAGGAACCTTGGAAGTCTTGTAACTTCCTTCTCAATTTATTCAGAATAACAGAGTTGGAAGGGACCTTGGAGGTCTTCTAGTCTTCTGTTCAATTTATTCATAAGAACAGAATTTGAAGGAATTAACATTAGAGAGCAGGGTGATATTTGGACATCTCTCTCTCTCTCTCCCTCCCCCCTCTCTCTCTCACCCTCTCCTTCTCTCTCCCTGTATCCCCCTGCTTTAAAAGACCAGCCTGACCATCTGCCAAAAGATGATAAGAGTATCCTACCTCACAGGGTTCTTGGTTCCACCCAAGCATGCAATACTTAGGAGGCAATCCAATCTATGCTTCCCTTATGTTCTGAGAATTTCCTGTAGCAGTTGAAACAATTATCATCAGCCAATCAAAATGTGCCTCCTCTGTTTGTCACCTGTCCCCATGCCAAACAACTCTTTCCTTTTTCACCAGGCAATCAAAACACAGCTCCTATGTTTTTCACCAGCCAATCCTGTTTTTCACCAGTTTTTACTTGTCACAGCAGTGACATCTATATAATATAGGTACATAAAAAGGGCTGTGATCGAATGCAATGCTGTGTCAAAATTTCAAAGCCATCAGTGAAGAACTTTTGGACAAACATTTAAATTTTTATTAATATAGATTGATTCAATTTGTATGCCATCCATCTCCCTAGGGACTCTCTGAGGCTAGTTCAAGGTCTACGGAGATTCTCAGTCATCCAAGTGATGGTTGTTCCAAAGATGCTTTTTCAAGAGGGAACTGGGATTTCTGTTTTTTCTTTGAAGATGTTTCATTTCTCATCCAAGAAATTTCTTCAGCTAAAGACACTTCTGGGATGAGAAGTGAAACATCTTCAAAGAAAAACCAGAAAGTCCAGTTGCCTCTTGAAAAAAGCACCTTTGGGACTCCATCTCAAGATAAATGTTCCTAAACTGGCTGGCATAACTTACAATATAGCTACTTTTTCTAATTACGTCAACCATAATTCTTTAATAGGGTATACCAGCTTGCATGTTACTTTAAAGACATACTGTATCTAACAGTACCCTAATAAAAAATGCAACTGTAGTACATTTAAACTGGTACCACAGAAGGGGAGTTTTCTATGTTGTTTTCTCTACTGTGATTCCAAATCCCAGAGAATCTCCTTTGACGACAAGTTGTATTGTCAAAAATGAATCAATTCATTTCATGACCTGTTTTGGGAGGTATACTTATTGGTGTTGAAGATCCAGCTGGCAGCAAGGAAACTAAATGCAAAAAGGCAACACCCCTTGCATCCTACTTTCTTTTCACTAAAGGAACACTGAAAAGATATAAGTATTTTCTATGTCTTTAAAGACGGGTATTTTTAATTTTAACCTAAAGCCCAAATCATTATGGCTTCATTTCTAATAAAACAAAAATTATCAATTTTATTTACAGCGAGACTAAACTTCCACTTTTTTTATTTGTACAGTATTGTATATACCACCCAATTTCACAGACTCAAGGTGATTTTCAAGAAACATATCATTCCAAATATACAGAGCTTAATAGAAAAATGAGATAATAATTCATAACTGATAACAACTTATGGCAGTTGTAATACTATTAGGTTAAGAATATATTTGAAACACAAACTGTTATCCCACTATATAGAGCACTGGTGAGACCACATTTGGAATACTGTGTTCAGTTCTGGAGATCTCACCTACAAAAAGATATTGACAAAATTGAAAGGGTCCAAAGACAGGCTACAAGAATGGTGGAAGGTCTTAAGCATAAAACGTATCAGGAAAGACTTAATGAACTCAATCTGTATAGTCTGGAGGACAGAAGGAAAAGGGGGGACATGATAGAAACATTTAAATATGTTAAAGGGTTAAATAGGGTTCAGGAGGGAAGTGTTTTTAATAGGAAAGTGAACACAAGAACAAGGGGACACAATCTGAAGTTAGTTGGGGCAAAGATCAAAAGCAACATGAGAAAATATTATTTCACTGAAAGAGTAGTAGATCCTTGGAACAAACTTCCAGCAGACGTGGTTGGTAAATCCACAGTAACTGAATTTAAACATGCCTGGGATAAACATATATCCATCCTAAGATAAAATACAGGAAATAGGATAAGGGCAAACTAGATGGCCCATGAGGTCTTTTTCTGCCGTCAATCTTCTATGTTTCTATGTTTCTGTTCTATAGCATAATGGCAGCAACTAGAGGGGTGCACAGCAGGCCCATTTACACTTTAAGAGGCTGGGATCCTTAGCAAACCTCTATGCTAGAATTCATAGGGTGAGATAAACTTAATGGGAGAGGTGGTCTGGCTAGTATCAAGAGGCAGGCCATATAGGGCAGGGGTGTCAAGTTCAAGGCCGAAGGGCCACAGGGTGCTTACATCTGGCCTGTGTAACTGCCCTATAAACAGCAAAGGATTGGTCCATGGTGCCTCCTGGCTCTCCCGAGTTTGCTTTCCACTGACAGAGGCTTACAAGAGCCTGTCCCAGCTGAAAATGCACTTGTCTTCCCATTTTTGCTAGCAGGTGGTTTTAGGAGACTGTTGCTGCCAAAAACGGAGTATGGAAGTCTGTTTTTGCTGGTAGAGCACTCAGGCCACCAGAGGCATCCCCTACACGAATGACATCAATGCTCATCCTGGCCACACCCACCTTGGCTTCCTGAGGTCAAACACAATCTTGATGTGGTCCTCAATGAAATCAAATGTGACACTACTGATATAGAGCTTTAAACGCTTGGTTTTGAATTGAATTAGTAACTTAGTAACTTAGTAAGCAGTACAGTAATCATAGCTTAGGTTTTACATAGCTCATCTTCTATCGCATGTTTGCAGACTAACCACTGTGCTTTGAACCAACTGAAGCTCCCAGGTTAATCTTCAAAGGTACATTATGTGTTGTGTCATAGCAGTCTAGACATTCAGTGATCAGGGCATGAGCCAATTGTCAGAACCACACTTCTCGTTCAGTAGTGGGTTCTACTTACCTTTGCTACCAGTTCAGGAACGGGAGTGCACAAGCATGTGCAAAGTGTTTTTGATGATATCCAAGTGGATGGGTGGAGCGTCCCACCACCTCCGCTACAGGTTCACTGAACCGGTGCAAACCGGTAGCAACCCACCGCTGTTCTCATTACTTAGCAGCACTTTACAAAGTAAATGTGGCCAGCGGGCAAATAGAAACATGGCAAGAGAAGATTGGTCAATGTGATGGATTTGTGGGTGTGGGGGCAAGGGTTTGAACTTTCAACTGGGTGGAAGCCAGCCTGGAAGACTTCAAATTCGGGTTTCACCCAAATGTACCAACATGGCTCTATTAATAAAGTAGAATTTTGAAGAAAACTTTGCCTTGGACTCTGATTTAATTTTGAATGCTATTTGGAACCCTATTGCCTTTCAAAATGCATCTGCAGAACAATTATTATCTCAAAGCTAGTGGCTGTTATTGCTGACTTCCTGTTGAGGGCAGTTATAGTTTCCTCTAGTGCTTCACATTGCTTTGACTTTCATTCAGATTATGAATATCCATTTATTATGTGAATACTGTCAGCTTGGTAAGGATTCAGCAGATAGTAGCAGAGGTTTCAGAATATACATTATACAAGGGGAGAATAAATGGCTTCAAAATTCCAACTCGCGAAAGAAGATAAAGTGGAGCTATTAGAACAGGTTTAAAACTATATATATCAAATGCCTATCATGAAAATGATATATTATTTCTTCCTTGTCACTACAAGAGCAACATGACACACCCAAACTTAGGATAACAGCTAGAAAAGAGGCAGAACAGATATATGAAAGCAAGCCACAAAAATGGACCCCCATGGACTAAGGACCAAGCGGCTGTGGGAATTGATGGGATCTTTATTAACAGAGATTATTAGAGAGAGGGTTAGGGTATTTCTGTCTTTAGGTATGATATTGCAACAAAATGCTACAGCAGATCTCTAAAGGGAAGAGGGAAGCGTCTCATCCAATTGTGTATTATGACTCAATTGCCATAGGAAATTTGAAAGGGTACATTATGAGATGGCAACCAAAATTATTTTCAGACCTGTAGTGCCAAAAGCGTTAGATAAAAAGTATGCAATTCGCCAATGCTCCTGAGGGCACTTGTGGGCACTTAAGCAGCAAATTTCATTTACTTTGCAATCAGTTCTTTTATATGTCTATCAATGCCCAGTTTAATACAGCAGTTATACATCTGGGGCATTCTACAGTCACGGTCTATCTGGATTACTTTTCATCAGAGGAAGAAAAGGCAAATGTCCAGCAATTTCTAGCTAACGTAAAAACAAACAGCAGGAAAGCTGACAATCTAGTTCTGGCTTTCACCACCCAGTAGAGCAAATCATGGCTGATATCATTGACACATTACATGATTTTCAGCCGCATTTTCTAAAAAATGTCCCCAATTTAGCTCACTATTTGCTCACTATTATGGCCAAGCCAGGAAGCCAGAAGAGCTGAATTCATAGAATAGATCAACTTTTTGGTTAAGCTGAGACACTTATGTAGAAAAGGACTAGTTGAGGAAATGACTCCAGTGCAAGAAAGGTGGGGGTCTTTCAATGGTACCACCAATCCTGTAGAAACAGGGAAGAAAAATATTTCAAAGAATCCAAGGATGAGCCTTCCAAATTAACATTGTACAGATGTCTCTATCCACTTAAATCAAGATTACTGGGCTTTGGTAAAAGTATATTATTTATTAGATTTGTATGCCGTCCCTCTCCACAGACTCGGGGCGGCTCACAGCAACAGTAAAACAATGTACAGCAAATCTAATAATTTAAAAAACACTAAAAACCCCTTATTAAAAGCAAACATACACACAAACATACCATGCATAAACTGTATAGGCCCGGGAGAGATGTCTCAATTCCCCCATGCCTGACAGCAGAGGTGGGTTTTAAGGAGTTTACGAAAGGCAAGGAGGTTGGGGGCAATTCTAATCTCCGGGGGGAGCTGGTTCCAGAGGGTTGGGGCCGCCACAGAGAAGGCTCTTCCCCTGGGTCCCGCCAAACAACATTGTTTCCTTATCTTCCTTTCTATCCAACTGTTGGAAGATCTATCTAACACTGACCTTTCAGAGCCAGAATTCTAACAACAAACTGTAAAAGATATGCTTCTCCTCTTTTATTCAATTATCTGTATTTTATATTCTATCCCCAATCAGATAAAATGTTATCTGTGCAAAAGGGATATCCTTTAGCATTTATATATGCATTAATAACAGTGTGTGTGTGTGTTTGTGTTTTTGCTGAATTTAAAATTAAGGGAGACTAGGATAGATCTATTTCGGCCTTACTCCTTCAATATACCAGGACGATCTGACAGAAACACACACACACACATTTATATATGATAGAAAGATGATTGATGAATCACAGTCTACATATATATTTTTCATGAGTAAATCATTGTAAAATAATATATTTCAATGTTTTAAGATAATCTAAATAATTTCATTTCAACTTTTCCTATAGTTCTGATCTTTATTTAAAATGATTATAAATTGAGGAAAGAATCTGATGTGATGTGCATAAAAGGACAGTAATGTCACCAACTGTGTACTAAATGTTATTATTATTTTATTATTATTTATTAGATTTGTATGCCGCCCCTTTCCAGAGACAGTACAAATCCAATACTTAAAAACAGTTTAAAACCCTTAATATAAAAACAGTCATACATCCCAAACAAAACCATGCATAAAACAAAACGGCCCCGGGGAATCAATTTCCCCATGCCTGATGGCAAAGGTGGGTTTTAAGGAGTTTGTGAAAGGCAAGGAGAGTGGGGGCAGTCATAATCTTTGGGGGGGAGATGATTCCAGAAGGTCGGGGCTGTCACAGAGAAGGCTCTGGGTCCCGCAAAATGACATTGCTTTGTCGACAGGACCTGGAGAAGGCCAACTCTATGGGACCAAACCGGTCGCTGAGATTCGTGCGGCCGAAGGCGGTCCTGGAGATATTCTGGTCCGATGCCAAAAAGGGTTTTATAGGTCATAACCAACACTTTGAATTTTGACCGGAAACTGATTGGCAACCAATGCAGACTGTGGAGTGTTGGTGTGACATGGACATATCTGGGGAAGCCCATGATTGCTCTCGTAACTGCATTCTGCACGATCTGAAGTTTCCGAGCACTCTTCAAAGATAGCCCCAAGTAGAGAACATTACAGTAGTTGAGCAGTGACTCCTGGTCCAAATAGGGCTGCAACTGGTACAACAGGCGAACCTGGGCAAATGCCTCCCTCGCCACAGCCGAAAGATGGTTCTCTAATGTTAGCTGTGGATTGAGGAGGACACCCAAGTTGCGGACCCTCTCTGAGAGGGTCATTACCCCCCCAGGGTGATGGATGGACAGATGGAATTGTCCTTTGTAGGCAAAACCCACAGCCACTCCATCTTATTGTTGTGATTCCGTCTGAGGCTCCTCAGGGAACGGCTGAACCTCTGCCGGCTCCCTGCTCAGAGGGGGAGGATGAGGAACAGGAGGAGGAGGAGGAGGCCCAGGCAGAAGGGGAGGAGGAATATCAGGCCGAGGGAGAGGGAGAACAGCCAGAGTCCCCCGGGGTGGAGCTCTCCCCAGCAAGCAGCCTGGAGTCCTTAGATGAAAATGCTCAAGCCATCATCGATCACAGGCAGAGAAGAGCAGAACAACAAAGGGGACAATTAGCCAGGTACTTCCAGTCCTAAATAGGTAACAGCTGGGTTTGGGTGTGGTTCTCCCCAGTAAGGCTGAAAAGGCAGACCCACCCTTCCTGTCTTGTGGAGTAGTATCTTTGGGAGTCCTGGGACCTGACTGTGATCTTTGGCGTCTCTGATTCTGACTTGTGGCCTTGAAGGCTGAAACCTTAGGGGAAAAGGCGTGGGGGCTTATTCTCTACAGTGGTGTGTGTGCCAGCAAGAAGTCTGCTGTATTGTCTGGCCGTCAGGACTTTGCTGTGAAGCCTCATAGCCTGCCTGTTGGGAAGAACAGGTTTTTCTCTGTGTTTATTTTTCAAACTATAAAGTGCTTTTGCTTTTACCAGCGTGTCTGGCTGCTTTTTCCAGTTGGTGTTGAAGTCTGGGGGCACCCAGACAGAACACTTATCAGGGTTGGATTTGAGTCTGTTGACACCCAGCCAGACCCTAACAGCCTCCAGGCACTGACACATCACTTCCTCTGCTTTGTTGACTGGATGATCCACAGACAGCCTATATATCCATGTTTTCATACAGTTTCCTTCTAGGTTACCTCAGCAACATATTGTCAATCAAGTTTCTTAAAAATAAAGATGGAACATTTTTTGAACTCTTAATTTACAATGAATAGTTTCTCCAGAGAACTTGTTCTTTTATAGTATTTTGCATCATGGAATTCAGTTAGTAATTTGTCCTTGATTTCAACATTTTCACGAAGCCATCTTCTCATAGCCACTTGTTCTTCTGGAATGATTTTTACCTCAGCTAGATCAGTATAGAAACATAGGAACATAGAAGACTGACGGCAGAAAAAGACCTCATGGTCCATCTAGTCTGTCCTTATACTATTTCCTGTATTTTATCTTAGGATGGATATATGTTTATCCCAGGCATGTTTAAATTCAGTTACTGTGGAATTTACCAACCACGTCTGGTGGAAGTTTGTTCCAAGGATCTACTACTCTTTCAGTGAAATAATGTTTTCTCATGTTGCTTTTGATCTTTCCCCCAACTAACTTCAGATTGTGCCCCCTTGTTCTTGTGTTCACTTTCCTATTAAAAACCTTATTTAACCCTTTAACATATTTAAATGTTTTGATCATGTCCCCCCTTTTCCTTCTGTCCTCCAGACTATACAGACTGAGTTCATTAAGTCTTTCCTGATACGTTTTATGCTTAAGACCTTCCACCATTCTTGTATCCCGTCTTTGGACCCGTTCAATTTTGTCAATATCTTTTTGTAGGTGAGGTCTCAGAACTGAACACAGTATTCCAAATGTGGTCTCACCAGCGCTCTATATAAGGGGATCACAATCTCCTTCTTCCTGCTTGTTATACCTCTAGCTATGCAGCCAAGCATCCTACTTGCTTTTCCTACTGCCCGACCACACTGCACACTGCTATGATTTCTGAGACTCCTTAAAAACATATTTTGATAACATGTAAAGAAAAGAATCCTCCTCCACCATAACAACAATAATGTCTATTTCTGTGTAAAATGTTTACCTAGATGATCTCACAATGCTTTAAAGCTCGAGACATTGCATTCTAGCCATGCATCGTGATTAGTGTTTGACACAATCATGGATGAACATTCAGTTGTACACAAACTAATTGAAATAGGATTATAGCTGCTGACTCTACTCATTTACAGGCTTCCTTAAGCATATAATTAGCTGTATAGCAGACACTTTGGCTGAAAGTCAAAATCGCACTGAAGATTCAATATATGCATAGGAGCCACTTTCTCAGAAGATATGAGAATAAAGTCACTGTTTTTAAATTTATATAAAAACATCTCAGGAGTGCCTAGATTACCCTGGAAGAATCAACAAACCATGATAACAAAAGCATGATGGTGATGGCATATTTTCTACTTCGGAAACGTCAGTGCAAATTTTCCATTGCCCCTTGGTTTTTTTTTAACCCATATTTTGTATGATGCAAGTACTTGGCTACAGGATTCTATTTCAGAAGTCTATTATAAAGCTCATTATGTCTACTGTACTTCTGTGAGCAATTATACTTGTCAATAACTATTCCTCCATAATGTGACATTAGAGTTTTATGGGACATTTCTGCAACTAAAGTATAAGTTGCTGCTTTATGGGACTGTGGCAGTGAGAGTGTTTAGAACATACTGCACAGCAAGTAGATCAGATTTTTTAAACATAAGCTTGCTTGCAACTCTACGCGTTTGTGTATGTGTGTGTGTGTGTGTATGTATCTTAAAATATTAATATTCAAGTAATAAAGAGCTAATTTGGTGTAGTAGTTCAGACATTAGGCTAGAAATGGGAAAACTATGAGTTCTGGTCCTGTCTTAGGTATGAAGAAAGCTGGGTGATATTGGGCCAGTTATTCTCAGCCCTAGGAAGGAAACAATGGCAAACCACTTTTGAAATCTTGGCCAAAACAGCCTGCAGGAAGTTGTTATTCAGGCAGTTGAAAGAAATCAAGGGTGCCTTCAAGGTAGCCTCCCGATAATAAATAAAACAGAACTTTATGGTTTGCCACTGACATTATACTAATGATGGTAAAAAAAAATAATCGCAAAGCAGCAACAAATTGAAAAATCTTCATGAGTGCAAACATCTTAAATATTCTGCAAAAACTTTATGAACCACGTATTCTACAATGATAATATTATTTTATCTGTCTTCAAAATTGTTAAATGTGAATGCCAGTGGGGAAGACATAAGATATAATTCAAGTGATGCTGTTATCTGATAGGAATTCAGCCTGATCTACAATTAGTTGTGTATTCTTTCAAAAGATTATCTTAAATGTATGCACAGTGACAAAGCAATCAACACTTCACAAAACTTTCAGGGAAAATTTAAAGAAACTCTAAAACAAGGAGGCACAAATTATGTATGGCTTCAGGGACAATATATAGTAGAGAATTGATTGAGTCTGAGCCAATCATTATTAATATGAATGAATTACTTACGATTAACTATATTGCTGAGTACAAGAAAAATTAGTATAATCCAGCAAGGTGATGTATGACTAACCCTTATAACTGATTGTGAGCTCTTCCCCCCCCCCACTTTCCTCTTTGCATATATAGTAGCTAATCCAGAAAGGAAATATAGTTAGGAAAGCAGATGCTGTAATTCTTGTTGCATTACCATGTATACTATGATTCATATACAATAGCTAAAATACTAGCATGCATTGAAGATAATCTCATGAATTTCTGCAAGGTGTAACTATATGGAACCCTGCCTACTTCTTACTCAGCACTCTGAAAATTTGGGTGCTAGAACCTCACCCAGTAACAACCCACCTTATCCTTCTTGTCAAATCTTTAAAAGGAGGAGGCATATTTATAGACAAACAGTTCTATATGCAACACCACACAACAACCTCTTTATTTAGAATCAACTTGAAAACATTTACTCTTGATTGTATTCTGATTTTATTTAAACACAAGGCACAATCCATAGAGCAAAGAAGAACAGTCTACTTAACCTAGCAGAGTCTCCAGAGTCTGCAGAATACCAGCAAATAGCCCAAACAGAATACCAGCAAATAACCCAAATCTGTAAAGATGACGTGAGGAAAGCTAAAGCTCTCAATGAACAAAGACTTGCAACAAGAGCTAAAAGTAACAAAAAAGTTTATTCCAACATATTAAAGACAAGAAAAAAGTCAAAGAAACAATTGGTCTATTGCAGGGAGAAAGTGGCAAGAAGGTGACAAGCAACAGGGAGAAAGCAGAGCTATTCAACACCTTTTTTGCATCTATCTTTACACAAAGGGGAAAAACAGTCCAACCTATCAAAAACAGCATCACAAATAACATATTAGGAACACAATTTAAAATGGGGAAGAAAATGGTAAAGGAACACCTGTCTACCCTAGACAAATTCAAATCACCAGGACCAGATGGATTACAACCCAAGATTCTGAAGGAACTGGCAGACGAGATCTCAGAACCACTGAACTATATCCTGGAGCACCAGGGAACTGCCAGAGGACTGTTAAAGAGCTGATGTAGTTCCCATCTTCAAGAAAGGGGGGAAAGCAGATCCAGAAAACTATAGACCTATCAGCCTGACCTCAATACTAGGGAAGATTTTGGAAAAGATAATTAAACAATGAATCAATGAACACCTAGAAACAAAGTAATAACCAAAAGCCAACATGGGTTTGTCAAAAACAGATCATGCCAGACAAATCTTACAGCATTCTTTGACAAAGTGACAAAATTAGTGGACCACGGGAATGCTGTTGATGTGGTTTACTTGGACTTCAGTAAGGCTATTCACAAAGTAGACCATAAAGTAGAAAAAGGTGGGATGGACAGCAGCACCACCAGATGAATTCAAAACTGGCTAACCAACTGCACTCAATGTGTAGTGCTCAATGAAACTACATCTACATGGATAGATGGATGCAGTGGAGTACCCCAAGGTTCTGTTATAGGCCCAGTACTCTTCAAGATCTTCATCAATGACTTGGATGAGCAGATAGATGGGGAACTTATCAAATTTGCAGATGACACCAAACTGACAGGAATAGCCAACACTTCAGAAGATAGGCATAGAATACAGAAAGATCTTGACAAACTTGAACAATGGGTGCCATCTAACAAAATGAAATTCAATTGTGAAAAAAGTAAGGTTCTACATTTAGGCAAGAAAAACAAAACGTATATGTACAGTATGTGTGGTACATTGCTCAACAGTAGTAACTGTGAGAGGGATCTTGTAGTTCTAGTGTACAACCATTTAAACATGAGCCAACAGAAGCTGCCAAAAAAGCCAACACAGTTCTAGACTGCATTAGCAGAGGGATAGAATCAAGATCACGTGAAGTGTTAATATAATTTTATAAGGCCTTGGTAAGGCCACACTTAGAATACTGCATTCAGTTTTGGTCGCCATGATGCATAAAAGATGTTGAGACTCTAGAAAAAGTGCAGAGAAGAGTGACAAAGATAATTAGAGGACTAGCGGCTGAAACATATGAAGAATAGTTGCAAGAACTGGGCATGGCTAACTTAATGAAAAGAAGCACCAGGGGAGACATAATAACAGTGTTCCAATATCTCAGGGGTTGCCACAAATAAGGAGTCAACCTATTCTCCAAAGCACCTGAGGATAGAACAAGAAGCAATGGGTGGAAGCTGAACAAGGAGAGAAACAACTTAGAACTAAGGATAAAATTCCTGACAGTTAGAACAATTAACCAGTGGAACAGCTTGCCTCCGGAAGTTGTGAATGCTCCACCACTGGAAGTTTTTAAGAAGATGTTAGATAACCATCTGTCTGAAGTAGTGAAGGGTTTCCTAACTAAGCAGGGGGTTGGACTAGAAGACCTCCAAGGTCCCTTCCAACTCTGTTGTTATTATTATTATAACCTAAAACTACCATCACATAGATGCAAAAAGAGATAGACACACATACAGTTCAAGAAAACTAATGTTTAAGTATGATGGGAAACTACATTTTACAAAACATTTATTCTAATATTCTTCAGGAGACTCTGTGTCTTGATTTGCTTTAATAATTTTCTAATTTATTTATTTTTAATTTCAATGATGGGACAAGCATGTTTCACTTTCACTTTTATATAATATGTTATTAGTTGGTTCAGTGTACATTGTCTGCCCCATTTTTGCTCTCAGAAAAACCAAGCCATTTTTAAATCATTCCCTCCATGCAATTCCCTCTCCAAATCAATCTTAAATTGGAAATAAAATATGTGTGTGCATATACAGCCTGGCCATTCTATTTTCCAATTTGTAATCTGCTAGAGTAAATAAATATAATAAAATTCACCAAAGTAAATCAAACCAAACCAAACCAAACAAACAAAAACCCTGCATTTCCCTCAGATACCATAAGCCATTTTATAGTCAGCTCTTCCCAAACTAGCCTTTAAATATGTAAGAGAAAGACAAGTGTCCCTTCTTTCCCCCATACTGTGTGGAAAACCAAAGAGGCTTAGAGATATTATTTTTCTTGTATCTCCATTATGCTCTCAATCCTCTGGAATGCCTTCTGGAGCAAGATTTGTTCTGCCAGTAATAGCCTCCTAAAAGCTAGGTCAAATCAAATTATTCCAGAGGGCTTGAAGATGGTAATGATATAAGATGATATTTGTTATGTCCTGAGGTTTGCATGTTAGCTAGCAAGTTTCCAACCAGGTCCACTCTATAGAGTTGGAGAACAGAGAGTGCTGATTGGTTCTTTCCAGCCTGAGCTCCCTATTTAAACAGGAGCCACTAGCTGGGCATTTGTTAAGAGTTTTCACTGATCTTAATGAAGAGCTATTGTTACTGTTCAGTACCAGAATTCAACAATATTGTTACTGTTTAATTTTGTGCTTCAGAATTGAAGAAACTTCAAAATTTCACTTTGGTGCATTAAATAAATAAAAGTGGACAAGGAATGAGAGGTCATATCTGTTGCCCTCACTTGTTTGGGTGTCTCAATAATTAAATCTCTCTCCTTGTAAATCTACATACAGCTGTTCTGTGTGGTTATTTTTTTTGTGTGTGTGTGTTTCTTTGGATTTCTAGGCCACCCTTCTCCAATGAACTCAGGTCATCCCCCAGTCTGGAATCAATATACTGATAATACCTAATTATACAGCTTGACTCTGAGGCAATTATGTCATTTAATTGCTATTAGACGCCCCAACTCTGTGTTGAGAAGTTACATGGTTCTTTGTTGAGAGGAGCATACTCAGGCTTCATTCTGACAAAAACATGTGTCTCTGTTTGTTTTATCTCCTTATCACAGCCCCAGTATCAAAGGGATTTTCCATCTTTATCACTTAATGAAGTTGCATTTTCCCATGAGAGAGGCTATTGTACAATATGGAGGTTCTCTTGTTTCCTTATTTCCTATTGGTTCTTTATGAATCTCTCTAAACACAGTCAGCTGTCTTTTTTTCCCTTCATATATAAATAATATACAGTATAAGTACAGTGATACCTTGTCTTACAAACTTAATTGGTTCCGGGACAAGGTTCTTAAGGTGAAAGGTTTGTAAGATGAAACAATGTTTTCCATAGGAATCAATGGAAAAGTGATTAAAAGCCCAAAATTCACCCCTTTTGCCAGCCGAGCCACCTGTTTTTGCTCTGCTGGGATTCCCCTGAGGCTCCCCTCCATGAGAAACCCCACCTCCGGACTTCCATTGCCAGTGAAGTGCCTGTTTTTGCGCTGCTAGGATTCCCCTGCAGCATCGCAAAAATACGGAAGTCCAGAGGTGGGGTTTCCCATAGAGGGGAGCCTCAGGGGATTTCCAGCAGCACAAAAGCGGATGCTTCGCTGGCAACGGAAGTCCGGAGGCAGGGCATCCCAATGGCGGCGGTGGGTTTGTAAGGTGAAAATAGTTTGTAAGAAGAGGCAAAAAAGTCTTAAACCCCGGGTTTGTATCTCGAAAAGTTTGTATGACGAGGCGTTTGTAAGATGAGGCATCACTGTATTATTCTTTTGCCCAATCTGAGACAGTGGACACACTCCAGATATGAGTTTCTTCTTGAAACAATGGCAGTATGATCTGGTGGGGAATACATCACTATTTCTGAATCATGGTTACACCATGCCATGAATGAATGAATGAATGAATGAATGAATGAATGAATGAATGAATGAATGAATGCATCATTGAATGGCTTCTCTGGTCTCTTCAAAATAACCACAAAGATTGGAGGAACATTTCCCCCCAATTCAGATGTGTTACTAGAGCTGCTAAATATGTTGAAAGCAGGGGAGGAAGGTTACAGATCTTTAGATTATTTCATCTCACCTCTGAACACAATTAGACAGCAATCTTAAATTGCCCTTAAATAAAATGTGGCTTGGCATGTGATAAAACTCTGGGGCAAGAGTTTGTTTTGATTTTATGCAATAATTAAAAGTACATACAGACCTTTGGTGACCCAAGAAAGCCTGGAATACAGAAAATGAATTAATATTTGTGTTCCAATTTGCAACTACTTAACACTTGTATAATATATGTATTTTCTTTGCTCAGCTAAGAACATTGTTGTCAATTGTATCTCCATGTATTTTTCTCCATGTACTTTTATTTATTATTTTAATTGAAAATATTTATAAACTATTAATAGTATCAGGGTTACTGTTAATATGAAAGATGTGTTTAATTGGGTTATAAATAATCTTTTTAGCAGTTAGCAAACTTTTAAAATCACAAAATGTGTAATAAAAGTGATATATTGTACTGCATACTTATCCAAACTGAATAAAGTATAGATATATTTTCTTACCTCTATCTTGTAGTTTAAAAATTCTTTCAAGTGTGTCTTAATTTGCAGAAAACAAAATATGTTGTTTCACATATACAACCATAGAAGACACTGGTAAATTATTTCAACAACTTCTCTTTCCCTCCTGCATTCTAACATATTCATAAATTTTCATTATTTTTTAAAGTTTTATTCTACATTTATGTAAACATTGAACATCAAGAATGCACAGGTAATTTTCAGTATTTTTCCTATTCAGATTGCAAATGAACAGTAGTCAGTAATGTTATATTAAAAACACAGAGTAGCTCTGTAATTCAAACAAAACAATGAATTTCTTTCATTTGCATACATAACTTTACATGCAATTCCAACTTCTCATCATAAAAACACATAATAGCTGTTCATTCAAGACTACTTGTAAAATATAAACTTTGTAGAATGTAGATAAATATAAACTATGTTATTTTGGTTGCTAAATGAACTAGATGTGCTAGTATTTTATTTTCTGCACTGTATAAGAAAACAAAATAAGAACTCTTTTTTCAAAATATGCAATTATTTAGAGTTGTTCTGATATTTACATGGAAAAGAGCTTCTGTATAACGGCCTTTAACTTCTGATATCTTTACAGCATATACTGTATTTAGATAGCAGATTAAGTATCTTCCCCTTATTAATATACATACTACTGATGCATTTTAATAATGTACTATTTTTACTGTTGGTTTGTGGATCATTTCAGGTTTTGGTTTTGCTTTGTAAAACCTGTGGAGTCATTTGCTAGTTGGAAGGTACATTAATAAAATAGAGTGGTTCCTTCTCTATCATTTTGATTGGAAGAATTGTGTTACTCTACTTAAGTGTTTAGCTCATCCTTCAAGCAAGATCTCTAGATTACAACGCAATCCATGTCTCTGTGTCCAATTATCAGACCAAATGCACCATCTTCTAAATAGAATATTAGGGTAACATGCTGTCAACACATTTTATTGAATAACAGTATGGTGAATTATCTTCATGAGGTCCTTCCTTTCCTCCCTCCTTCCCTCCCACCTACCTTGTTTATGTACTCCTTCATCCATCAAAGAAAAGCATTAAAAATATAATTCCATTAATACTCCATTCTCAGAATTGTGTGTGTACTTTTAGTGTTTTTATGGTTCATTTTAAAAAACTTTATTTTTTGCTTTCAGGGATTTTGTAAAGATATTTTTCATTGAAATGTTAAAATAAAATTAGAAGCATTCTTCCTTAAAGGAAACTGACATCTTTATCTCATGAGCACATTGCAGATTTCTCCTACACATTATCTTCTGTATTTCTCTGTATAATTAACAATTTACTCTGAAGTCTTAGGGTTTTTTTTATCCATGCCTACAGTTAAAATGTTTCAGGCAATGCTTTGAAATCTCTTAATATTTGGGGTTTATGCAGACACTCGTCAAATATCTACCAGCTACCGGAAGAGTTGTCTAGAATGCTCAATGAAATCATATAGTTGGATTTTTTTCTCCTTCTGTTTAAACATTTAGATGATTGTCTCTATTTCTCTTAATCTCTGTACTCTGAAAAGACATTTATTTTACAATTCTTGTTTCCTCAAAAATTTCAGCTCTTAATTTGCAGAAGAGACGGAGTAACGACTCGGACACCAGAGCTGGATTTAAAACTTGGGTCATTTTATTATAATAAATTTGCATAATTTATTAATTAAATTAGCATGAATTAGCATAAATTTGCATAAATCAACATATTCAACTATGACCCGGAAACAGTGGACCTGCAGGGTCAAAGAAACACTTCCGGGGCGGAAATGACGTAAAAGGTCAACATTCCTGGGCAACTATGGGCGTAATCGATGCTGGTCCAGGTGAGGGACCTCTCCCTCACCTGAGACCCTGCCATACACTCGCATGAGGGGGGTCCCGCCGGCTCACCCCTACCCTGGGACTTCAATAGCGGGACCCAAAGACAGGTTCCCCCCAAGCACGCAGGTAGCACCCACCATGGGCTTGGAGAGAACCTGTCAATCATCCCCAAAGATGCCCAAGGGAGAACGCGCAGTTGCTGAAACCACCCAGATTTCCGCCCCTAACCTGCCTACCCAAATGACCAGAGGTAAGCCAATTAACCTAATTAAATGCAAGCACCCCCTAACCGCACATCCATCTCCCCAGTGTGGAATGGGCGAAAAAACAGCCCGGCCTAATGGGCGAGGCTGCAAAAAATTCCCATTCGGCCCCCGAAGGCGACCCACTATGCACACTGCAAAATAGGGAAGGGCGGGTGGGTGTCTGCTCTCAGGTTGGGTCCGGGGCGAAAAGGCCTGCTTCCAGGCCTGCTGCCCTTAAATAGGGCCAGCAGGCCCCGCCCGGACCCAACGTCATGCCCAGCCACGTGGGCTAAGCAATCCCGGCCGAAATCTCGCCTCGCGAGATTTCGGCCGAAACCAAGATGGCGGCCGCCATAGGAAGGGTCCGAGTCTGCCCGGCCCTTCCGCAAAAGCGCCGTGAGGCCGGTAAGTCAGCCGGCGATATTGCAGAAGAGACGGAGTAACGACTCGGACACCAGAGCTGGATTTAAAACTTGGGTCATTTTATTATAATAAATTTGCATAATTTATTAATTAAATTAGCATGAATTAGCATAAATTTGCATAAATCAACATATTCAACTATGACCCGGAAACAGTGGACCTGCAGGGTCAAAGAAACACTTCCGGGGCGGAAATGACGTAAAAGGTCAACATTCCTGGGCAACTATGGGCGTAATCGATGCTGGTCCAGGTGAGGGACCTCTCCCTCACCTGAGACCCTGCCATACACTCGCATGAGGGGGGTCCCGCCGGCTCACCCCTACCCTGGGACTTCAATAGCGGGACCCAAAGACAGGTTCCCCCCAAGCACGCAGGTAGCACCCACCATGGGCTTGGAGAGAACCTGTCAATCATCCCCAAAGATGCCCAAGGGAGAACGCGCAGTTGCTGAAACCACCCAGATTTCCGCCCCTAACCTGCCACGGAGCGGGGGTCAGATCTCTATCTTGGCCCCCCGACTCCCCCCTCCATCTGCGCCAGCTCACGCAGAGACACTGCAGGTCCAATAGGGAAAATGGTGTTCCTCCGTTCTGCCAGAGGAAGACCGGCAGCCAGGTAAAGCCACAGCTGATCTATGGTGATGCGGGGATGGGCCACAACCACCCCGCCTAACTTTCTGACTACCGTACCCGGGCCTTAACTCCCCGTCTAACCCGGTGAAGGGCCCTAAGGGAAAATGGCGTCCCACCAAGCGATCCCCAAGAGGATCTCGACCGCACCACCTGCGTGGAGGGCCGCACGTGCGAAGCCACCGCAGGCTTCGCGAACCTGGCAGATCGAAAACGACCCCCAGGCCCACACCGGTCCTTGCCACCACAGTGCAAGGCCCACCACCTGGGCGCCGCAATGGGATGCAGCCCTCCCAGTACCATCTGGGCGCAGCAATGGGATGCCGCCCTCCCAGCACCGACTGGGCGCAGCAATGGGATGCCGCCCTCCCAGCACACATCCAGGCACAGCAATGGGATGCCGCCCCCGGCACTAACTGGGCGCAGCAATGAGATGCCGCCCTCCCAGCACCAACTGGGCGCAGCAATGGAATGCCGCCCTCCCAGCACACATCCAGGCGCAGCAATGGGATGCCGACCCCCGGCACCGACTGGGCGCAGCAATGGGAAGCCGCCCTCCCAGTCCCAACTGGGCGCAGCAATGGGATGCCGCCCTCCCAGCACCAACTGGGCGCAGCAATGGGATGCCGCCCTCCCAGCACAACTCTGAGCGCAACGATAGGATGCCGCCCCTGGCCACCGACTGGGCGCAGCAATGGGATGCCGCCCTCCCAGCCCCACTGGGCGCAGCAATGGGATGCCGCCCCCCCGACACCACCTGGGCGCAGCAATGGGATGCCGCCCTCCCAGGACCAACTGGGCGCAGCAACGTGATGTCACCCTCCCAGCACCTCCTGGGCGTAGCAATGGGATGCCGTCCTCCCAGGACCACCTGGGCGCAGCAATGGGATGCCGCCCTCCCAGCAATAGCGGTGGAAACGCCCGTCCCACCGCACACCCCGTCTCCCCAGCCAGACAGCCAGGACCCAGCCGCCACGACGGCAGGGTCCCCACCCGATGGCAACTTGTTGCTGAGTGGTCCGGAGCGCTCTAACCCCAAGCAACACCGTCGGTCGCGTCCTGGCGGGGTTGAATAGAAGGGGCCAAAGGAGGAACCTGGCCTAAGATCTTACCCAGACCCTCAACGGCCGTTCGTACCCTAAAACAGGCCGTTGACCGCCGGCGGGCGACTTCCCGAATCCTCCGTATCGAGAGGCCGTTACCGCACTGGTGGCAGCGCCCCCGAGAACGAGCGTTCCCGAATGGCGGGATCCATACTTGGCCTGGCCAAACCCTACATACTAGCACCCACCTACTGAAGTAAGGAGATGGAAGGCACCAAATTGACCCGGCGGCCCGCAATGCGGCCCCGGCCCAACTTTCCCGCACCGTCACACTGCGGAAGACGCCATAAAACCCATAACCCCGCCCCCGCCTGAACAAGGCGAAGCAGGCCAACCTGGACCTAATAGTCCCAACCGAAAGGCCACGCTGCCTAAGCTGGACACCAATATTGCCAGGTACACAACTGGGGCAGGCCAGCTATAGGGGTAACCCATATACTGCCTGCCATCCCAACAGTTCACAACCCCGTTATCTAACCCGGGGACATGCCTAGCTAAAAACAGTGTGGTCAGGGACAAGGACCTGTGCCCCAAAAAAAAAATCGGCGGACAAGCCGCATGACCCTGTCCCTTTTGGAGGACAGGGCGTTCACAACACGAACAACCACTAAGCTGTCACACCAAAATGCACAGTCCTGCCCCCCAAACCGCTCACCCCAAAGCTCTAGAGCCACTATCAAGGGGGAGAGCTACCAAAAGGGGAAATCCCTGAACCAAAGAAGAGGCCCCCATTCAGGAGGCCACGCAGACCAGCCCACTGGTCACCCAACACAACCCAAAGCGCGAGTACATGCCGTACTAGAACACAACTGCAAATCAGCTTCCAAAAGAAGCTCTTGCTTCCAAAGACAACCCATTGAAACGTTGTAAGAACTCCGCCACACGCAGAGGTCAGCCCTGACCCCTGCACCTAAGCGGGTACGATAATGGGGCAAACAGAGCCCCTTCATCGCAGTACATAACCCTTAGAAAAACCCTGCCCGGCACCACGACCCGGCGGGCAAAATGAAGTATCCCAGCTAGGTCCCGGAGCTGCCGAAGAGTGACCTTCCCACAGCCCCAGAACCGTACCAAGGTGATCCCTGATTTGAGCCGACTTGACCAGGGGCAAACAAAAGATTGCACCTCTGAGTCCAATTCAATACCGAGGAAGGTAATCCCGGTGGCGGGGCCCTCGGTCCCCGTAGAGGCTAAAGGCACCCCCAACAGAGCACAAAGGGCTTTGAGACCACATTGGAGCAAAGCAATGCTCTGCACGCGCAGTCCCCGCCACCAAGAAACCCACAAGGTAGTGAACGCCGAGCCCGCGCCGCTGCGCCTCCTGAGCGCCCACTCCAAGAAGGTGCTCGAGCTCCCAAAAGAGAGCATGAGAGGGAGCCACCCGTGGGTAAAACCCCCAATCACTTAAAACACCCCTGAAATGGAAGCCCAACAGCGCGAAGCCGCCCGGGTGCATAGGGAAGAGCCGGGATGCTGACTCAATGTCGCATTTATCCATAAGGGCTCCATCCCCCCGCTGCATTACCATGGCCGCGACCGCCGCAAGGATGCGAAGCCGGCCGAACAAAGGGCGTCAGGAAAGAAATCCCTCACTGACTCCCTGTTAAGAAAAAACAAGTGGTGAATCAACCTAGATTCAGCACCCACCTGTCAAGGGACCCCCCCGAATGGGGAGACCCCAAGATTCGGGAAAGGCGGCTCCGGGAAGGGCCGAGGGCCCCTCCCCATGGCCACCTCTTATGCTATCCCGGACCGAACAATGCCGTTATGTCCCCCAACCAACCGGAGGTTGTGGAACCCAAAGGCCTGCTCGAACCCCCCATGTAAGGGATCCCGAATCCCTTAGAGAAACCTAGCAAGAGAGCGACCGCTCTCGAGCGGGGGTGGTCGTCCCACAACCAACCCCAGCGTTGTTGTAGTTGTTGTTATAATTAAATGGGCTGGGCCCAGTTCCCCCCCCCCCGCAGGTGGGGCCTGTATCCTGGACCACGTCCGATCCCAACCGTCCCCTTTCAGGGGCAGGGGTACATTGCAGCGGCATGGGAGCCCTGCCTTCCTGCACGCAAAGCTATACATACAAAAAGGGGGGAAACAAGTCCCTCTGCCTCAAGCCCCTGCAATGCAGCAAACGGGTCCCACCCTGTGGTGGCCCCCTTGTCCAAACTCCCCGGCCCCGACGGGGAAGCCGGCAAAAGGGGCGGAGGCCCTCTGGCCTGGGTTGGCGGGGGCAAACCCCCCGCCCCCAACACACCAGGCCTTGGCAAAAGCCGCCCCAAGGGCCTGTGCTCCCGCACTAGGAGCCGGGGGGGGGGAGGGGGCAAACCTGTTAGGAGTCCCCCCACCCCCGTGAAAACCCTAAGAAACTGGGACCGAGTGGCCACCATATTTAAACAATTAGAATAGAATAGAATAGAATTTCCTTGGCCAAGCGTGAATGGACACACAAGGCATTTGTCTTGGTGCATATGCTCTGCACGTACATAAAATAAAATATACATTTGTCAAGAAACAAGTGGCACAACACTTAATGATTGTCATAGGGGTCAAATAAGCAATGAAGAAGCAATATTAATAAAAATCTTAGGATATAGTCAGAGTAGTTCCTTTTGTGCTGCTCTGATCACCCCTGTTAATATCTTTCTGCCTAATCAAGTTAGATAATAGCTGTAATGAAGTTTGGCCATTATCCACTGAAATAGTAAAGGCCTGGAACAAACTTCCCATGCCCGGGACAAGCACACACCCATCCCAAGACAAAACACAGAAACAGAACAAGGGCAGACCAGAGGGACCAAGAGGTCTTTTCCTGCCGTTATATGTCCCTGCTTCCCTATAAATATATGACATCAGTCCAACCACCATCAGTCTCATAAGGAGTATGATTAATATGTGCTTGTGTACACCATGGTTCTTAAGTTACCTGAGGGAACTGGGGCCACCCAGGCCCCAAGAGGGCAGCTAAGGCCTCTGCCCAAACAGGCAGCGCAGCAGCATGAAGCTACCGCCAAGGGCCCGCCCGTCCCCCGTGTGCAGTGTTATGTGGTGTATTATTTCTTTCGGGGGCCACGAACCGGGAGGGGCCGCGCACGCGAGCCCCCCACCCAGGCCCCCCACTTCCCCAATGGGGCTACCAGAAGGATCCCCCCCCCCCAATATAGGGGGGGGGGCAACAGCCAACGGCCTCCCCGCCGGACCCGAAGCCCCCAAACCGTTCCCCGAGCCTCCGATGAGGCTCCCAAAATGGCGACCGCAACACGCGGCCGCCTTTTACCGAGTGGGGTGGGGGTGGGGGCCTCACGCAGGCTCCTGCCGCAACCCGTTGCTGCCCAAGACTCCTTGAAGCTGGGCAGACCGCCAGGACGAGCAGTGCCCCCAAGCCTCGAACGAGGCCGAAATGACGGCCGCCTCCACGCGGCCGCCGAAAGGCTCCAAGAGCAGACAGCCGAGTGTCTGCTCTCAGGTTGGGTCCGGGGCGAAAAGGCCTGCTTCCAGGCCTGCTGCCCTTAAATAGGGCCAGCAGGCCCCGCCCGGACCCAACGTCATGCCCAGCCACGTGGGCTAAGCAATCCCGGCCGAAATCTCGCCTCGCGAGATTTCGGCCGAAACCAAGATGGCGGCCGCCATAGGAAGGGTCCGAGTCTGCCCGGCCCTTCCGCAAAAGCGCCGTGAGGCCGGTAAGTCAGCCGGCGATATTCTTATTTTCCTTGAGAAACATAACTTGCCACTATTTGTTATTCCTTTAAGCATTCACAATAGAAATATAGAAATAGAAATACCAAAGCAACAAAGGGGAAAATCCTGGCTTAAATCAAAAAGAATAAGTCACGAGCAAGCAACTTAAGACACTTACCTAATACATATGAATATAAAGAGGGTGGGATGGGGGTAAAGTACAGTCAAATTTGCAAGATTATTTTGCCATAGCCAATATTAATTAAAGCAATTTTAGTTGCCTTCTTGTAGAAGTTCTACATAGTGGGGCTAGTATGTTCTACATAGTAGGGCTGACACAGCCTTTTATTTTCAAAGTGATAAGCCAACAGAATCTGATGGAATAAGAGATGGCTTCTAACGTATAAAATTAAATTAAAATTAACTTAGACATGGCAGAAAGATGTGTACTGTCATGTTTTACTGTACATGAACACACTGTCTCTGACATTTCTAAGGTGACAAAGATTGAATTGCATTCTAAGCACACACACAAACACACACACACACACACACAAACACACACACACACAAACACACACACACACATTGAACAATAGACCCTTGCCAGCCACCGAGTCAACTCCAAAATACTGCTGTGTAGAGAGATCTATGTTTCTGTCCATCTGTCTGCCTGTTCATTCATCAGGCAGCCAAATGACTCTCTAAAAATTAAACAGAACAGGACCAGATTTGGTATGGCATGAGAAGCTGGAAAAAAGAGTTCATAAATGCTCTATATCTAGCTATGTGCTATCAAAACAAAAAACAAAACCCCAAGAGAAGGGATCAAGCAGTACATTTATGCTTCTGAGTGCACACCTGCATTCAAACACGCAGAGATGCAGCACAAGGAAAGACCAGATACATAAATACACCAGCAACATGCAATTCAAAGTGTTGGTTATCAACTATAAAGCCCCACTTGGCATTGGACCAGATTATTTAGGATACAATGGTACCTCAAGATACAAACCCCTCGTCTTACGAACAACTCGTGATACGAACCCGGGGTTCAGAAAAATTTTGCCTCTTCTTACGAACTTTTTTCGAGTTACGAACTGGCGTTCGGGAGGCTGCTGAGAAGCCCCCCGGCTGTTTTAAAAGGTGACAGCCGGGCGGCGGGGCTTCCCAGCAGCCTCCCGAATGCCGGTTTGTAACTCGAAAAAAGTTCGTAAGAAGAGGCAAAATGTTTCTGAACCCCGGGTTCTGTTCGGGAGGTTGCTGGGAAGCCCCCCAGCCTGGCTTTGACCTTTTAAAACAGTCGCGCGGTTTCCCAGCTGTCTCGGAACGCCAAACGCGGAAGTTCGGGTTTGGCGTTCGGCTTCGGGAAGCTGCTGGGAAGCCGCCCGGCTGTTTTAAAAGGTCCCAGCCGGGCTGGGGGGCTTCCCAGCACCCCCCCAAACCCCGAACTTTTGCCAAACTTCCGGGTTCGGGGTTCGGGGGGTGCTGGGAAGCCCCCCAGCCCAGCTGTGACCTTTTAAAACAGCTGTGCGGCTTCCCAGCTGTCTCCGAACGCCGAACCCAGAAGTCCGGGTTTGGTGTTCGGCATTCGGGAGGTCGCTGAGAAGCCCCCAGGCTGTTTTAAAAGGTGACAGCCCGGCAGCAGCGGTTTTTTTGCGGGGGTTTTTTTGGGTTGCACGTTTTAATTGACTTTACATTGTTTCCTATGGGAAACAATGTTTCGTCTTACGAACCTTTCGTCTTACGAACCTCCCCCTGGAACCAATTAGGTTCGTAAGGCGAGGTATGACTGTACTGTCTTCTGCCTTACGCGTCCCAGTGACCGGTTAGGTTGTACAGAGTCAGCCTTCTCCGGGTTCCGTTGGACAAACATTGCCAACTGGCAGGCCCATGGGAGAGAGCCTTCTCTGTTGTGGCCCCAGTCCTCTGGAACCAACTCTCCCTGGAGATTCATACCACCCCCACTCTCCTCGCCTTCCAAAAGTGTATATGCAAAACATATTCTCAATCATTCATAAACATATTCTGAATTAATAAACCATTAATTATGGTTTTTACTAGGGCTGTATCCTTTTCGCTAATAAGGCTACAGGATCATTTTGCTCAATTGATGCTTGAAGAGAAACATTAATATTCCACAATGGAATAGGACATTTTTTTATTTATTATCCATGGTGGCAATTTATGTCTGGTTGTTCTGGGTTGTTTTTTTCCTTTGAAGATTGATTTAAAATAAACTTATCTCTGTTAAGCTTCATGAAATCTTTCCCATTGTTCTAACTATAATTCAGATATAGTTTCTTTTGAAAAAAAGATCTGTTAAATGATCACATTTTCATGTTAAATGATTAAAACCAAGAATGGTTCAAATGCAGCATTGTATCCTATTGAAATTACATCAACACACACAATGGGAAGGATTTATACAGATAGCAGCAATTATCCGTTTTCTCAACTGAGTGGAACCAAAATCAAAAAAATTATTACAGCTTAAGCATCATTGCAATATTCATGTGCTTAACTGGCTGCTTGTGATGGTCTCATTTATTTCCTTTGAACAAATAAGTAAAGAAATTTCAAAAGATTATGATTGGTTGGAATTCTAAAAGTAGATGAATAAGATACATGACAAAGGTACCTTAAATAAAGAGCAGAATCAAAAGGTCCTCCCAACATTTTTTTGTTACATACATGCCTGATTAATACAAAACCTTTTCATGGTTAAAAAGAATACACTGAATAATATTATAATACTATGTATTATTAAAAGCCTGAAAGCCAAAATGCTTATTATACATAACAGCTAGTTAACAGTCCAACACATTATTAGAGGCAACAGGATTACTACAAAAGGATTTACACATATAAGAGACTCAATTGAGTCTCTATGCCTATGAGCATAGTTGATAGTTAATAATAAAATAGAAAGGACATTAATTTTCAAAACATTAATGAAGTCAAGTTTTGTGATGCTGCGATTTCGCTGAGGCTTCCCTCACTGGGAAACCCCACCTCCAGACTTCCGTTGCCAGAGAAGCACCCATTTTTGCGATGTTGGGATTCCCCTGCTGGGATTCCCTGCAGCATCGCAAAAACGCGGAAGTCCAGAGGTGGGGTTTCCCATGAAGGGGAGCCTCAGGGGAATCCCAGCAGCACAAAAACGGGCACTTTGCTGGCAACGGAAGGTCCGGAGGTAGGGTTTCCCAATGAGGGGAGCCTTCGCCTGGCAACGGAAGTCCAGAGGCAGGGCATCCCAGCGGTGACAGTGGGTTTGTAAGGTGAAAATAGTTTGGAAGAAGAGGCAAAAAAATCTTAAACCCTGGGTTCGTATCTTGAAAAGTTTGTATGACGAGGGGTTCGTAAGATGAGGTATCACTGTAATCAACTCCATATTGTGAGTTAGCTGCAGTTCTAATAAATTACAGATCCCCCCCTCCCAAAAAAATTGGTATCAATGATTAAGAATTAGAATATGAAACATTCAACCTAATTCACTGTTTTAAAGTGCTGTTTCGGTTGGTTTTGTTTTGAGAGGCCAATTATTTTCTGTTTCTGGTAAATTGTAGAAAACACACTGCATGAGGAGAGTTCATTATGGCATAGCATTCAAATTAATTAGTACTTTCAACTGCTGTATAAATCAGATCTTATTTTTAAAAAAATATCAAATATGACTTAATATGGTGGAACGCTTTTATAAACTTGATTAAGCATAATCACAATGGAAGTAAGTAAGAATGCTGAACAATTGATAGACACTGTAATACATAACTGAAAAACAGCTTGCCTTCAGGTGTTGTAGATTTTTAATCACTGAAGTTTTAAAGAAGAGATTGGACAGTCTCTTGTCCGAAATGGTATATTATCTCCTGCTTGAGCAGGGGGCTGGATTAAAAGATCTCTAAAGTCCCTCCAGCTCTATTCTAATTCTGTTCTATGGAAGGAAATCCTATAAATTCTACAATCGCAGAAATGTTTAACTTGGATATGGAATACTGTCAGCAAATTAATGTGAATCTTTCCCTCCTTGTGAAAATATCCTAAATCCCTATTCAATTTGTTACATTTGATTGGTTCAATCTGGTGATTTATTAAAGATACACTACAAAATATTGAACATCAAATGTAACTTCAAAAAACTTAACCACAGGAACTGATCAGAAAAAAAATGAAATCAGCGTGTTTGTTTGTTTGTTTGTCTGTCTGTCTGTTTATCTATCTATCTATCTATCTATCTATCTATCTATCTATCTATCTATCTATCTATCTATCTATTAGATTTATATGCCGCCTCTCTCCGAAGACTCGGGGCGGCTAACAGCAATCATAAAACAGTGTACAATAGTAATCCAATACTAAAAACGAATTAAAAACCCCTTAATATAAAAAACCAAACATACATACAAACATACCATGCATAAAATTGTAAAGGCCTAGGGGGAAAAGGAATCTTAATTCCCCCATGCCTGGCGGCAGAGGTGGGTTTTAAGTAGCTTACGAAAGGCAAGGAGGGTGGGGGCAATTATAATCTCTGGGGGGAGTTGGTTCCAGAGGGCCGGGGCTGCCACAGAGAAGGCTCTTCCCCTGGGTCCCGCCAAGCGGCATTGTTTAGTTGATGGGACCTGGAGAAGACCCACTCTGTGGGACCTGACTGGTCACAGGGATTCATGCCGCAGAAGGTGGCCCTTAAGTTTGCAACTAAATATATTTGCATCATATCTTTAGCATTTTTTATAAATAACTCAAGGCAATAAACATACTTATAGTTATATTCCTTTTCTAGTTATTAAAAATATTTAAAGAAAAATAAAATAAATGAAAGTAAAAGAAAACTGGTAAGAAAAGAATGAGGATATGAAAGCAAAAGCAAAAGATAAAATATAAAGGAATGACTTCCAATCTTCTTTATAGCAGCTATAAATGCATTTGAATTTTATTCTCTTTCTCTGAGATTGCAACTCTTTTTTCTATAATCTACTCTTCTAATTGACAAACCATAAATCACATTTTTTTTAATTTTCAGCAAAAAAATCCATAAAGGAGTTCTAATCACTAACAAATGTAGTTATTGTCTTATCTGTCATTAAACAAATTAATTAAACAACTTCTGACATTTAATCAACCATTCTTCAATTATAGGCATTTCAAAGTGTTTCCCTCTTTACGCATAGAATAAAGTTGCTGCATTTACCATGCACAAAAGCAGTCCATAAGTTATTTACCCCTTAGTCACAAATAATAAAATGTCTAGTTCCAGTTGATTATGACCCTTTTTATTATTATTACTGTTTTTTTAAATTAATGTTAGCTTTGAACCCAGAATTTTCTGGCTATAAAATTTCACCAGACCTAACAAAATAACTCTTAATGTTTTACAATTTCTAACATAGATTAGATTAGATTTGAAGTATCTTTGCACATTCTAGATAATCTTTCTTCAGTCATATACCAATGACACATCATTTTATAAAAATTCTCTTTTAAGTTATAATATATGATGGAATGTGTGTGTATGTGTATGTGTACGAAAGAGAGAGAGAGAGAGAGAAAGAGAGAGAGAATAACATTTTTGCTGATAATGAAAAGTAAGGAAGACTTATTATAGATCTATTTCAAGCTTATTTGTTCTCGTCAGGCAGCCATACCCTTACTGGGATTTGAACCTGGGCCTCTGCCTTGTAAGGCAATGGCCTTAGCCTCTAGGCTACAGGCTTGCCTCCTTATTAGCTTGTGCCAGGTAAGGGTTATATGTGATTTTTTTAATGGAGTCACCCTTTTATATGGAAGGAGCATGCAGCTTCCCTTTTGCCTCTTAGGAGCCATATCCCAAGACAGATAAACTTTTCATAGCCACTAAGAGTATGGCTGCCTGACGAGAACAAATAAGCTTGGAATAGATTTATAGAAGTCTCTCTTTCCCTTATCAGCAAAAATACACCATATTCCATATACCAGGTGACTCACCAAAAAATCACACACATAGATCTATAGTAGTCTCCCTTTTCATTATCAGCAAAAATATACCATATTCCATATACCAGGGTGATTCAACAAAAAAAAAATCTCACACACAAACACACACACATTCCATCAATATATTATACTCAACGTTTGTAGTTTTCTTTATTATATACTCTTTCACTTCTGCTTTATTTTATATATATTTGTGTATTTCTGTCCACTGTATTTAAATACATTGATTAGTACTAATTCCATAATTTTACTATCAGTAGGAATAAGATTCTTAAAGTACATAAGAAATTTGTCTGATTATTTCCCCCTTAAAATCGCACGACTTTGGAGAACTAATGAATAGCATACTGTATATCATTCGATATTTTGTAGCCATTATGAAGTGTTACAATTTGTTGATGCAAATGTAATGTGGTGGTCACATTGATATCATTAACCAAATGAGTAATATATTAGATCAGGGTGCGTGCTATTGTGCATGCCTTAGTGCCTACATGCATAATTCAATACCTGGAGAGGGTAAAAACAGCTTCCCCCTCCCTCCGGAGGCCCTCTGGAGGCTGGAAACGGCCTATATCCTAACTTCTGGTGGGCCCAGTAGGTTCATGTTTCGCCCTCCCCTGGCTCCAAAGGCTTCCTTGGAGCTGGGGGGAGGGTAAAAATGCCCTCCCCCATCCCCCCTAGAGGCTCTCTGGAAGCCAAAAGTGTCCTCCCAAAGTGAGCCAAAAATGAGCTGGTGTGAGCCAAAAATGAGCTGGCCAGCACAAGCACGTTGGAGCTGAGCGAGGGCAATGGCTTGCGTGCCAGCAGATATGGCTCCACATACCACCTGTGGCACCCGTGCCATAGGTTCACCATCACTGCATTAGGAAGTTAGATTAGAGATCGTTTAGGAAAGAATTTAGTTCTAGAAAAAAACTCTTTTACAATTTTAAAAATACATTCTTTTCCAACAAGTCTTTTAACCTTTCTAAGTTTTTAGAACAACAGATCTGTAGCCAACAGAGAATTAGTCAAGATTATTAATTTTGCTCAGAAGAAGAAGCAGATCACAAGTATTTACTAAGAAATATACCTATGTTTGGTTGTGATATGCTAGGGATGAGTTAATGAAAAGCACTGCCCTCTGAAAGGCTTTTTCGTGTCTTAAAGGATTTCTGTTAAAAAGGTTATTTTTCTCACTACTTCTTTTGTCCATTAAAAGTCAGGTCTTACCTACACTTCCTTTTCTTAACAATTCCACAGACAAGAAAAGAAGACAGAATGTGTGATGTACATTATTCTCTAAGAGGAAAATGTGATTTCTTTATTCTGATCCCTGTTAAGCTTATTGGCGTTATTTAAATATATGACAGAGGGGAAAAAAAATCTTGTGCTACAATCGTGATTTCTGCAGAAAAGTTAGGACAACTTGCCATAAACCATCACTGTCAGATGCCCTTCCACCCTATCTCAGTATTTTCACTTCTTTGTACCACATACTATAATCACTTAACAGTCAGCTGGTAGTTAATAAGATAAAATCATAATAAAACAGGCAATTGAATAGCATGTTTAGCTCATAATAACTCATAATAACCATACAATAACAATCTAACCCAGTCAAAACTGCTAACACTCCTATTACCCCCGGAAGCAGAGTAAAGACGCTGAGACATGTTGTGGATTAAATACAGGTCATTTATTTAATTAACATAAATTTGAATAAATTTGAATACGTCAATTTAAATATTTAAATTCAGAACGAACTAAGGACCTGCAGAGGCCAAAACTAACGGGGTGGAAATTCCTACCAGAAAATTCCTTGGCAACATTGGGCAAAAACTCCTTGCTGAACCAGGTGAAGGTAGCCACCTTCACCTGGATCCAAGCCACGCCCCTTCGTCGCATGGGAGGAGTTCACCTTCCAATCCCCATGGGAAATTGGATACGGTGATTCCCATGGACATCCTCTCTCCAATCCCCGACGTTGTTCCAACCTCTAGTTCCTGGAGATAGGTGGTCCATCACCCTTTGAAGGATGCCCAAAGGAGCATGCGCAGTTGCTTCTAATTGCCCATTTCCGCCCTTAACCTGCCAAACCCCAATGACCAAAGGGAGGCCTATACTGATATCTAAGTGCGCCGCACCCCCTAACCAATCCAGTCCACACCGTCAGTGTGGAATAGACGGAAA
The DNA here is from genome assembly GCF_031021105.1 of Erythrolamprus reginae. Classification (NCBI taxonomy): domain Eukaryota; kingdom Metazoa; phylum Chordata; class Lepidosauria; order Squamata; family Dipsadidae; genus Erythrolamprus; species Erythrolamprus reginae. The sequence continues at coordinate 109,615,904 of NC_091950.1, read as the reverse complement.
AACGGCCGCCTCTAAAGGGGAGGCCACAAAAAAAATCCTATTTAGCCCCAAGGCGACCTCCTTAGGACACACTGTTGATAGCGGAGGGTGGGCGGGTGTTCGCTTCAGGAAAGCCGAGCAAGGAGGAGGTCCTGTCCAGATCGCCCTTAAATAGGGTGATCCAGGACCTCCCCCAACCAGCAGTCAGCGTGCCACCTTGGCGCGCTGCCAAAAGCCGAACTTCTGGGTTCCAGAGGAACTCAGAAGTCCGGAGCTCGAAAGAGCTGCCGGCAGCGTCTCCCTGGCTTCGGAGGTAATTTCGGCCAGCGGTTTAAGTCGCTGGCTGGGCATTTCTAGAAATCTCTACAAATGACTTTCATCTACGTAAGCTCTTGGAAACTGTCAAGATTAACCTTCCCCAGTGCATATAATATTATGTAACCTAGTTTTGCATGTTTGACTAGCAATAACTATCTGAGCGAAAGAAGGTTTATCACATTAAGCCACGTGTTGTATACTTTGGCTTTTTGGCTTTGGCTTTGGCTTTGGCTGTGTTGCAAGAATTCAGTCACAACGTACTGTGGTAGTGGCAAATATCTGCAGCTCATGTGTAGGGTGAGGTTAAAGGTTTGTTCTTCAATCTTGTGGGCTGGTTTCCATATTTTTCATTACCAGGCTAGGTAACATTTTCAGTGGAATTTAGGAGATGTCAGTGTCAATGTTCTGCTTATAAGGGCTTCAGGTGTGGGTATGGCAAGTGAGGGGATACAAATCAACCACATAGCCAACCAGAGACAGCACACCGACCTGTAACCAACTCACACAATCGTTACTAGCAGCTCAACTGTCAATGACCCTGACCTAAGGTAATCTCCTTATCACAAGATGCATCAAGACTCACTGATGACTCACAGCTGACCCATCATAAGACTTGTCATAAGAACCTCACCTGTCATATCCACACCTGAAGCCCTTATAAAGAGAGGAACACTGACATCCCTTAAACTCCACTGAAGATGCTACCTAGCCTGGTAATGAAACCTTCCAAAACCAACCCACAAGCTCAGAGAATGAACCTTCACTCACATACCGTGTTTCCCCGAAAATAAGAGAGGGTTTTATATTAATTTTTGCTCTCAAAGATGTGCTACGTCTTATTTTCAGGGGATGTCTTATTTTTTTCCCAGTGAATTGTATCCTGTAACCTGCTGCAGCAAAAACACATCCAAACACGCAGTCGGGTGTTGGATGTGTTTTGAATCTGATTGATGCAGTGTTTAGGGATGCAATTTATGGACAGCAGTGTTACATATGTTCTGTTCTGGAATGCTGTGAAATGAAACGTCTCCTACGTCTTATTTTCGGGGGCTGCATTATATTAGGTAATTCTACGAAACCTCTCCTATGTCTTACTTTCAGGGATGACTTATTTTCGGGGAAACAGGGTACTGTGGTAAGATGGGGGAACTTAATAAGTCTCCAGCTTAAAACCGACAGGACACACAAGATTACAATCATAAAATTAAAAAGCAGAACAGATAACTTTGGCCAATATGATTTTAAATAAATTTCCTGAAATTTAAAAGTAAAAATTGACATAAAAGTCCTGGAATCCGGATTTCAAAGCACTTCTTTCATGAACCAGATGCACATTTCAGATAAAATCTTTGTAGTCTTAGTTAATACATATCAACCACATACTGTATTTTTACACTTATTTATAAGTTGAAATTTAATAACTATAAAATTAATATTTTGCATTGATTGATATACTAAATTTTAAGAGTATTTAAACTTCTATTGAGACAAAAATGTCCCAATAGAGAGATATCCAATTCAGCAATTAAAAAAAAACATAGCTTAATCATAATGCCAGACATTTCAGAAAACTCCATTTAAATTTAATGGCAATCACTTCACTTAAAGTGCATATATATTCCTACAGGAGATTAATATTTCTAGTGGTAGATTTTAATTTTTTAACCAGTGAGGGATGTTTACATGACAATGAAAGTGGGATAGGTGAAAAAGATAATTGTGCTAAGTACATGCAAACCATCTGAGTGATATAATCTTTATAAACAAATGTATCAGGGTAGGTTCCTACTGGTCTGCATCGCGATAGAAGTATGTGTCATGTTGCACAAATGATCCTCTGTGCATGCATTGAAGCTTCTGTGCATGCACAGTCGGTCTTTTGCCAGTCGTGATGACCGGAGAACCAGTTCAGAGGCATGTCCAGCTGGCCATGCAGTTCGGCAATCTTGGCAAAATTTCTACCAAAGGTACACAGGAACCAGTCTGAACTGGCTAAATACCCACCTCTGAAATGTATGAGTTACAGATCTTTTAAAAAAGACATAGATTAGGTTCTCTTTAGCTGTCATACAGCTATGAAAAATGAATAAGTTTATAGAAACGGAGAAAATGGAACTAAGGACATCCAAATACACAGGGTTTTGAACCCAGACTTTATAGCCCAAATAGTTGATGTGAACAGAGACATCTGTCAATGTCACATTTTCCCCTCTGGAGATTTTAAAAGGTAAACAAACAGTGGTTACCAGCTTTCTGATATAGAATGCTGGTGTTCTTATTGAAAAGGATACATTGAACTAAATTTCTTATCCATCTGTATCACAATCTAAAGAGTATGGAATGGGGGAAGAGTTTTAACTTACAAAATGGCTACTGGAACCGGAAGTGAATTTAAGAAAAATATTTTAAAATGCAATGTTAGAACAATAACATGTCTCTAGAAACATAGAAACATAGAAGTCTGACGGCAGAAAAAGACCCCATGGTCCATCTAGTCTGCCCTTATACTATTTTCTGTATTTTATCTTAGGATGGATATATGTTTATCCCAGGCATGTTTAAATTCAGTTACTGTGGATTTATCTACCACGTCTGCTGGAAGTTTGTTCCAAGGATCTACTACTCTTTCAGTAAAATAATATTTTCTCATGTTGCTTTTGATCTTTCCCCCAACTAACCTCAGATTGTGTCCCCTTGTTCTTGTGTTCACTTTCCTATTAAAAACACTTCCCTCCTGGACCTTATTTAACCCTTTAATATATTTAAATGTTTCGATCATGTCCCCCCTTTTCCTTCTGTCCTCCAGACTATACAGATTGAGTTCATTAAGTCTTTCCTGATACGTTTTATACTTAAGACCTTCCACCATTCTTGTAGCCCGTCTTTGGACCCGTTCAATTTTGTCAATATCTTTTTGTAGGTGAGGTCTCCAGAACTGAACACAGTATTCCAAATGTGGTCTCACCAGCATTCTATATAGCGGGATCATAATCTCCCTCTTCCTGCTTGTTATACCTCTAGCTATGCAGCCAAGCATCCTACTTGCTTTCCCTACTGCCTGACTGCACTGTTCACCCATTTTGAGACTGTCAGAAATCACTACGCCTAAATCCTTTTCTTTTGAAGTATTTGCTAACACAGAACTGCCAATACAATAGTCAGATTGAGGATTCCTTTTCCCCAAGTGCATTATTTTACATTTGGAAACATTAAACTGCAGTTTCCATTGCTTTGACCATTTATCTAGTAAAGCTAAATCATTTACCATATTGCCGACGCCTCCAGGAATATCAACCCTATTGCACACTTTAGAGTCATCGGCAAATAGGCAAACCTTCCCTACCAGACCTTCCCCTATGTCACTCACAAACATATTAAAAAGAATAGGACCCAGAACAGACCCTTGTGGCACACCGCTTGTAACCTGACTCTGCTCAGAATACTCGCCATTCACAACAACCCTCTGGTGTCTATGCTTCAGCCAGCTGCAAATCCATTGAACTATCCAGGGATTAAGTCCAATCTTCACTAATTTATCTATCAGCTCTTTATGTGGAACCGTATCAAAGGCTTTGCTGAAGTCCAGGTAGGCAATATCCACGGCACCACCTTCATCCAACACCTTTGTGACATAGTCAAAGAAATCAATGAGATTAGTCTGACATGATTTGCCTTCAGTAAAGCCATGCTGATTTGGGTCCAATAATTTATTGTTTTTTAGGTGCTGATTTATCCTCTTTTTGAGTAGAGTCTCCATCATTTTAACGACAACTGATGTCAAGCTAACTGGCCTGTAGTTACCAGCTTCTTCTCTACTGCCCTTCTTGTGGATAGGCACAACACTTGCCATTCTCCAATCCTCAGGAACATCTCCTGTTAACAAGGATTGGTTAAACAAATCAGTCAGGGGGGTAGCAATGACAGATCTGAGTTCTTTAAGAACTCTGGGGTGGATGCCATCTGGACCCATTGCCTTATTTATCTTTAATCGTTCAAGTTCTTCTAAGACATCGGCTTCTAAGATCACTGGAGCTGAATCCGTACAGTTGGAGGCAATGCTATATCCCTCTATAGTATTATTTTGTAAGGTGTCTTTTGAGAAAACTGAACAGAAGTAGCTATTGAAATGGTCAGCGATCTCCTTATTCCCATTAATGCATGTATTTTTCCCGGTACTAAGCTTCGTGATGCCGCAGTTTTTCTTCTTCTTATCACTAATATATCTGAAGAAGGTTTTATCCCCCTTCTTTAGAGATTTGGCAATTTCTTCCTCTTTTGAGGCTTTAGCAGCATATATTATCTGTTTCGCCTCCTTCTGTCTCATTTTATACACCTCCCTATCAGCTATACTTCCAGACTCTTTATACCTCCTATAGGCAGCCTTTTTTTCATTGACTATAGTCCTTACATCATTGCTAAACCATAGCGGTTTCTTCTTCCTTTTACCTTTAGTTATTTGTCTTACATACAGTCCAGTGGCTTTTAAGATGGCCTTTTTAAATACAGTCCATTGGGTGCTCGCTCCTGCCATTTTATCCCTCCCCTTTAATTCATTATCTAAATATTCCCCCATTGCATTAAAATTTGTTTTTCTGAAATCCAATACTTTGGTTGCATTATAGGATTGCTCACAATGAGTTTTTATATCAAACCACAAACATAGATGGTCACTGCAACCTAAATTTTCTCCCACCTTGACCTCTGAAACCCAATTCCCATTCGTAAAAACTAAATCTAGAATATTCTCCCCTCTAGTTGGTGTCTTAACCAGCTGTGCCAGAGCTGCTCCTGTAAAGGCCTCTACTATATTCTTACTTTTGCATGTAAGGGCACTGGGGATATTCCAGTCAACATCAGGCATGTTGAAATCACCCATAACCACAATATCTCCCTTTACTGCCATTTGGGTAATTTCATCCACCATCTTGTTGTCATATTCCTCAGATTGCCCTGGAGGCCTATAGATCACCCCAATTCTAATGACAGAACCGTCTTTATTTTGCATGCAAATCCAGAGGGTCTCTAGATCTTGACATGTATTTTGAATTAGTGTTGTTTTTAGAGTTTCTTTAACATAAATGGCTACTCCACCTCCCCTTCTCTCTATTCTATCCTTCCTATACAGTGTATATCCTGGTATGGATATTTCCCATTCATTAGAATCCTTAAACCATGTCTCAGTTATGGCAACCAGGTCCAAATTATCTCTAGATATTATGGCCATTAATTCACAGAGCTTGTTGCTCAAGCTTCGAGCATTCGTGCACATTACACGAAGAACATTATTTTCATTATTAGTTTGCCCCTTATCATCAACAACTACATCTATTTTATTTGCAGCTCCCTTTTCATAAGCTTCCAAAAACTGCTTTATCCTCATTGGTCGGGGACAGAAATCACCCACATCAGTTACATCTCTGTCCCCTTTACCTAGTTTAAATGCCTGTCCAAAAAAGTTCTGAATTCCTCACCGAGTACCTGGGTACCTCTGTATGATGGATGCAAACCATCCCTCTTAAACAACTCCCTATTAGACCACCTACTGACATCATGACTTACATAGCCAAAACCTTCGGCTTTACACCACTGCTTTAACCACACATTAAACTCTATGATACACGTTGTTTTATCCTCTTGGCCACAAACCGGTAACACCTCTGAGAAAGTCACTGAATCTGCTATTTTACCCAGCTCCACACTTAGACATTGAAAATCTCTTTTTACTATATTGACATTTCTCTGGGACAAATCATTTGTGCCAAGATGCACCACCACATCAATGTTATTGCCTTTACTCACAGCCTTGACAATGTTTGTAATCCTCCTCCTGTCCCTGCTGGCAGTGGCCCCTGGGAGACACCTCAGCACCTTCACCACGTCCTTACTCTGTCCCAAATCAACACCTCTAACAGTCGAATCACCCACAAGAAAATGTGTCCTCTTTATATTTCTACTAACTGCACTTGATGGTTTGGTGACATTTACAACAACTTCCCCTTTGAATATCCCCTCATTCTCTGCCTGAGGGGCCTTGCTAATATCTCCAACATCCTTACTATTTAAATCCGCAAGAACAGTATAGGAATTCGATAAAGAGAGACCAAAATTACTATGTTTTTGCTCAACTGCACGCAATCTTCCTGAACCGACAGTTGTCCACACAGCCCTCCTCCTCGGGTGGCACTGTGGAAGTGGAGGCTGGACACATGGCTGCATTACAGCACGTGGCTGGGACAATCTTTCCACTTCTGACTGCAAGCTACAAACTAAGGACTGCAATCTAGAGATCTCGCCATCTAACCTAGATGTCCTAATGCAAAGAGGGCAGTACCCCAAGTTCCACAAGGTACTACGGAAGACAACAGCCAAACAAGTGTTACACTGCACCAAGCCAGTCATCTTAACAATGTATTGAAATACAAGTACTTAGCAATAAAATCCACAACCCCTATTGCTACCAAACTTTGCTGATTTTGGTTTATAGTTATATGATTCGCGCGCCATTAGGCGCGCGGGCCACTACCTTCCTCTCCTTCTCTGTGATCTGAAGTGCAAATTAAAATGGCTTTTTCCTGTTTTTATCCTTCCCTTTGTCTGTTCCAGCCAGTTAAATCTCTCCCTTCTCCTTGAATTCCAAATATGCAAAATGCAAAAAGTAAAAAAGGACTACCTTCCTCTCCTTCTCTGTGATCTGAAGTGCAAATTAAAATGGCTTTTTCCTGTTTTTATCCTTCCCTTTGTCTGTTCCAGCCAGTTAAATCTCTCCCTTCTCCTTGAATTCCAAATATGCAAAATGCAAAAAGTAAAAAAGGACTACCTTCCTCTCCTTCTCTGTGATCTGAAGTGCTAGAAATACTTCCATTATTGCTATTCCAGAAAGTACAATGTTCGGGCTAAACCTTACAGCTGTAATAGTGGCATAAAAATCTGAAGTTTTAAAACTTTAAAACCTAAATTTGCCTAAAGCAATTATTTGGGGCCCAAGCAAACAAGCATGCCTTTTGCTAAGGGCCTTCTAAATTCAAAAAGGCATTGAGAAATTCTGTTTTCAAAATACTTTAATTTGGAATCCCTATCTAGCCATAATAATTGATGTGCCTAAATTATAAGCCAACCTTATCCAAGCTAATATTAAAATAATAAATCAGAAAAATCTGACATAGGCATGTAGCTCTGGGATCTATTAGTATAGCAGTATCAGCAACTATATATTGTTAAATATGGGGTTAGAACAACGGCAAATGAAAGGGATGGAATACTACATCAACAAAAGTAATAATAATTTAGAAAGAAATGCATCAAAATATTCAATAATTCCTAAAAATAACATTTGAATTGAATCTATAAGCATAATTAGATATATTTCCAGAAAGCACTATATGAACCATAATGTCATGCCAAAGCCATCGTTTTAAGCAGGAGACTTTGGCCTGCTACAAGTAGAATAATACTGTGGGAATTGGGGAGGGGGAAAAATACTAGCCACAACAAATTATTTCCAGAGATTCAGGGTCATCCTTTGTTCAGCACTATCTGGAAGTACATGAGAGGATATTGGACATTGAGAAGCTGAATTGGTCCATGCAATGAACTTGTGGGTGTGGGGACAAGGGATGAACCTTAACCTGGGTGGAAAATTATAGGAAAAGTTAGTATCGGGTTGACTACAGTTCGTAACCAACATGGCTCTGTTAATAAATTAGAACTTGGAAGAAGGCCATGGTTGGACTCAGATTTATTTCTCGGATGCTAATTGGAATGCTGACACATAACATAATTCACTAAGATAAATGCCACAGAGACAAAGATGGCACAGTATTGGAAAAGAAGAACTTTGCTGACAATGTTGGATTAGGAGACCAAAACTGAAATTTGTACCAATGGCAAAATTGACATTTTAAATCTGTAACAGAAGACTGACCAAATTTAAGCAAAAATGGATCTCATGTATTACACAGTAGGGCAAATTTAGACATCTGGCAGATGATTTTTAGCAAATAAATATAAGACAGATTTTTAAAAGGGAATAAACAGATACTGGCAATAATCTTTAATATTAAATATACATATTAAGACAGTGCCCAATGGTTTGAGAAATAAACAGAAAAGCAGAATATGTTACTAGATTTTTTTCCCTATAAGGTTTTTAACTCTTGTTTTGCTTAATAAATGTTTATTTTTATGCTATTCAATAGTTACTATCCAAGACAGTTCCTTTTTTTGTATTTAATTATTTTAAAAAAATATTTAAAAATACAATGGCCCTTTGGCAGGTGCAATCATAAGTGAATGATTTCTGCATTGGTTGCTGAGAGAAGAATCTATAGAATCTATAGAATCTAGGCATCTAAGGCCTAGATGGATACAAAACACTCTTATTAGAGTACTAAACTTCCGACCTTTTGGACAGTAGTTCTTGCCAGAAAAGCAAGAATGTACAAAAACATGTTTACATCCTGTAACAAGATGAAGAAATCCTATTGTTGAGGCCAATAAACATTCGTAAACAGGATAAATAACTTGATGGATTAATCTAGAGAGTTCCAAGGAACTATGATGAAATTGGATGCAAGACAACCCCATATATGGACAGGAGGAAGGGGGTGTAAATTAGACATGAAACTCCTATAAAAGATGGTTCTTGGAGTTAGGTACTTTACCTTTTTGAGTACACCTTTTGAGTGTCTTCAATTGGTCCCAATATGATACAGTGTTATCATATTGGTGTCTTTATGTTATGTGTTGATATATGTTATGTGTTGATATATGTTATGTTTAATAAATGTTTCTATGATATATATATCATGTGGTCTTTTAGCTTTTATTCTCATGGTCTGGGGAATTTTTTTAACAATTGGCGCCCAACTTTAGGGCCCGAGAACTTTTTTCCTGGATGGAGGACGGGAGAAACCTGGCAGGGCCCTTACTGGAGTTTTTTCCAGTGGCTGGTTTTCTCTTGCTTCCATGTCCAGGAATTAGCTTCTTTTCGAACTGAGAGGCCAAGAGAATAAGAGGTTTCCCGGGAAAAATTGCAGCTGCCGGCGAGAGCAAGCGTCCTTGGTGGGTAAAGGTGGCCAAGGGGTCTGATCCTTGGTTGGTGATATGCAGTAGCATGATTGAATACATGTGGGCACGCAGAGCATGTGAGAGAAATGTCTCTATATTTGTGCTGGGTTCTTGTGCACGAGAACTAATTTAAAAAACATGTTGGGTGGTGACACTGTGGAGAAAGAGTTTTAAAGGGATCAGAGTGGATATTTACATAGTTGAATATCGGTTTGCTTATGTTTCACTTCAGGGTGAACGTCTATGTCATAATGAAACAGGGGTTTTATTATGGAACAAAAATATGGGTGTTGACTTTAAATTTAGGATATAGCGTATGCTAGGAATGGGTTTCGTCTACTTAAAACTGACAGCAGATGCTGTGGTGGAAGTATGTGTTTTGTTTTGTTTTTCTTCTTTCTTTTTCTTTCCCCCTCTCTGACAAAGGATGACGGCTGCTGGTAAGTTGTATCTTGAAGAGCAGAATGGTGTCTTTATGGGGAGATAGCAGCTGTGCTATGTAATATTTTGTCCTTTTGCTGGTATGATTTAAGAAGTGTAATACATATGGTTATAGTTAGATTGCTGGTAGAGCGAAAAGATTATTGCAAGAGGTGTAGGGAAGTCTAACTGATATTTTTGAATTCTTGAGAAATAGAGCTTTTGATAAATGTGATTAATAATCGAAGATAGAGGTTTCGGGTGAGCAGATGGTAAGTACTAAGGTTTTTTTTTTGTTTTGTTTGATGAATAGGAGTTGAGACTGTATGTGTAGGGTTTATAGTATTGTTTGTTTAAGACAAGGAATGTGAGAATGTGAGGCTGTTTTGAAGTTAAGTGGGTTGACAGGCTGTGTTTTCTTTTTGAGGAGGTAAGTTGTTAATTGTTGAGGGGCTATTGTTGTTCCTGGGATAGTTTGGTGCAGTAGGTTTGAAGGAGAATTAATTTATTATAGCAGGCTTGGTTTATAAGCAGCTGGAGATGAGGGGATTTGTGGATATTGGTTATGTGAGAGAGTAGAGAATTTAAATATTGTATTGGGATAGATGGCATGTGTTTAATACACAGGCGAAAGGTTTGCAGTTCTGTGGCTGAGTTGTTACGTATATTAAGAGGTTGAGGATGAGAAAGAGTTATAAAGGGTTTTTTTATGGCTTTATGTGGCAGTTGGAGGGAATTCCGTATTGGTGAATTCCAAGATTAGTGTATAGATGTGGATATGAAAGAGGTTTTTTTTCTATGCATAGTAGAGTGTATGTTTTACATATGATGAACTGGAGTCCAGTATTGAGGAAAATAACTGGCTATTTTTGATGGTTTTTGATATAAGTGTTTATCTTGGTTTGAATCAGAGAACTGAGATGGAACTGAGATGGAAAATTGCTAGCTGGGAGATTTTGAAGGATATCTTGAGATTCAAGATGAGGGGAATCATATTTTATTTTATTGAAAAAAGCTTTGATTATGAATTATGAATTGTACACCAATCTGTTAAATGAAATAAAGTACTGGTAGGGAGTCTTCTGGTGTTATGAAATGAAGATGTTTAATTGTTGCTGTGACAATTGTTGCTGGATTTTACAATGCTCGTAAGGAAGCTAAACATTTTAGGAAAAATTTCACAATTGAGTAGAATTCAATGATAGATACTTGTTTTCTGGATTAAATCTGTGGCATCATTGAATACAGCTGAGAAGCTCGTGTAGATTTAGATAAATTGGTTCTGTGACAATAGATTTTTGCACTGTATGGTAACGTATTTCTGGATTTGGCTCTGTTTTAAGGGAAGAGAAAGTTGTTTATGAGTGTATGAATGTTGATTGTGCAACATTTTTTTCCTTTTACATATTATTTTCTCTGGTTTGTAATGTGGTTTGTAATCTGAGAAAATGCAGGGAAGTGTGGTTGTTTTGTACATTATGGTATAAGTAGTGTTTATACATATGTTTGGGATTGTGGTTCCGTTTTTTATATTGTTTATTGATGAAGAAATACTCCTATGTGAAAACTGTTAGAAGATATGATGTGGGATAATACGTATGAGCATGCTGGAATGAAGCCAGCGATTACATAGTGGAGCGGTTTGCCTGTTGTCATTTTTATGAATTGGTAGAGAGCTGTTTGCTGAAGAAAGGGGGTTGGATTAGATGACCTTTGAGGTCCCTTCCAACTCTGGCTGTTATAATAGTAGTGCTGGTATTTGGGTTGTTTGTGGTAGTAAATGTTGGGTTAGCTACAGAATGTAATAAAAAGTGTGTAGCTACATTAGATAAACCTGTTGTGATTTAGAAGACTGGTAGTTTTAATAGTTTTGGATTGATGATTTCCTGTGGTGAAGGAAGGTGTTAGAGGCTGAAGGCATTTGAATGGATTAGTATAGACTGGTAGGGTGTCTGTTTATAGTATAATTTTGTTTAGCTGCTAGTAAGTGAACTGGGAAAGGTTTTGTGAAAGGGGGTTGCTTTACAAATGTAACAAAATTGGATAGAAGAGATTTAACAAACAGTGGTAGTAAGCAATGTATGTGATAAGTAGGGGATTTTTTACATGCTGTCTGGAATAAGCTGAATGATCGGTGTGACTGATTACAAGAAATGCCTGTATAAGATGTGGATTATTGAGTAAAGATGAGGTGCTGTAAAAGAGGCAGTAGGGAAGAAGAAGGTCAAATAATTTAACTTAGTGTGAGAAATATGTTGGACATATGCATGAAAGGATGCATAACTGTTTTCCATTCATTGTGAAAGAAAGTTTGTTTTTGATTGAGTGTGAATGTGTGTATATACTAAAACATGGATATTGGAATAACATAAATAAGGGAATACAGTGGTTGGGATGAATAACCTGATACTGTTGATAACGAAAGTAAATCTGGTGTACCTGGTGAAGAAGGTACTCTAGGACAAGCTGATGCTAGTAGTAGTCAGCCCTGCTGGCTTTTGTGGTGTTGCTGGGTTTTTGTTTTTTTTTGGAATTACTTGGTTTTCCTGTTGACCAGGAACCTCCAGGTGAGCCTGGTGAACCTGGTTAAACAGGGCCTCAATGTTTTTGTGGTTCAATAGGTTCTTTTTGGAGAATCTGGATCTTGTGATCCAGGGTCTTATGGCAAATATGGTGATACAAGGTTTAGGTGGTAATATTAGTCCCCACTGGTGAACCTGGTCTGATGGGTCTATGAGGTCTTCCAGGACAATTTGGAAGCCCAGGTCTAGGTCTTCCTGGTTCAACTGGACCTGATGGTTGCCCTGGTCCAGCTGATCCAGCTGGTCCACAAGGTGAACCTGGTAATATTGAATTCCCAGGACCAAAGGGTCTTTAATGGTGAACTTGGAAAATCTGGAGAGAAGGGTATTTTTGGATCTCAGTGTACAGTTTGAATTCAAAGGAATGAGAGGACCTGCTGGCTGGTCATTTCAGTGAATTGAGTGGGGAAAAAAAATGCCAGTAGTTGAGATATGTATTTGGGTAAGAATTGAATCCTTTAAGTGGATGGGTGAAAGCATTTTCATTTGTAATGATAAATACTTAAGATGAGAATGAATATAATAGTAAAATAAATATGCCTTGGTATGAAAAAGTATATGTATATTAATAATGTATATTAATAATGATAGAGGTACACGTTTTATGGTCTATTTAGTAGAATAGGGAACTGAAAAGAATTCCCTTCTGTCTGAGTGTATTTGGCAAAGGCTGGGGAGAAAATTGAATTCCAGAAGCAGTATAAAGTTATAACAACTTTGAAACGTTTACCTTTAGCATTTGTATGTGTATAAATGATTGTGCAATGTATATTTAAATGTGTAATACTGGAACGAGATGCACTGAGATGCTAAATTGTCTCTGAAACACCTAAAAGAAACTTGTCCCAGTTTTTTTTCTCGTTTAAGGTCTGACGGGCTGGTGGCTTATTTACAAGTGCATAATTTTAAGAGTGAGGACTAATTCCTGAGTGAAAACTTAAAAGGATACAACTGGAAGCTTATTTGGGACTGTCCATTGAAAAGACTGATACTGATTGAAATGACTGTGCACGCCATGGACACATATGAAGGGTTTTATGCCTGAAGGAATGGACTTTGTCAGTTTATCAGTGTCTCCCGAAAGCGGACTGAGAGAAAGAAGGACTAAGAAACCTTTTAATGTTTTTTTTTTTATAAATGGAACTTTGGAGGGTGGATTTGTGAATCTGGATAGGAATGTTTTATTTTGCCATTGTCATTTTTATATTTGAATAAGTCACATTTATGTTGTGTAAATTTGTGGATGTAAGCCCCTGAATTCAGAGTGTTAGTGTATACAATACTGTCACATATACACATGACATGCAACTATACGCTGGGGGGGGCCTAGTACACATAATACATAGCAGCATGAATGTGATAATAAAGTTGGTGATTGTTTTGTGGAATGTTATACTGTACACAAAGGGGATGGGATCAGAGGCTGTGTTATCTAATCACCTGGTGATAGGATAGCAGCTCTGTTGCCATACCGGACATGATCATTTGTATACACAAACATAATCACTAGTATTAATTGATCTAGATTTGAAAACTGGAAATATGCCTCAGATCCACTAGCTATGAAGTGGAAGTTATTTATAAGTAATATTTTTATAAATATAGATTACACACCTTTGTATGAGAAGTGAAGGATTATAGAAGAAGAATCATTATTGCTATATCATGAAACAAAAACACCTTCCAAACTGGTATTTTTATACAATGTAGCCTTAGCAAAACTGTGCAATGAGCTATGTGAATGAAATGAGACGAAGTTAAACAAGGGAGATGGGAGACACATTAAGAAAAAGGGAATTAACATATCCAGATATAATGCATATCTGTCCCCTATTGTTTGAAGAAGTCGAGATTATTATAAAATCTAACTTGCAAGGGTGATTACTTGGGATGTTCTAAATGGACAGAGTAAAATATGCTTGGTGATTGTAGGGAAATATGTTACCAGCTAATTAGTATGTAATATATAGGCAAGAGGTGTGAACACAATTATCCATAGAGTTGCTGGAAAAGGAAAAAGCTGAAGCCCTAGGACAAGTGGGTTTTTAATTTGGTGACTTATATGTTCATGCTTATGCATTCTTGCAACTGGATTAGATGAGCCCTGCACAATAGACAAATCTAACATTTATGGAGGTAACATTTTTTGTAAACAAATGGGTCATTTGTGAAAGGGTAACTGAGAAGAAAAATCATTCTACACTATAACATGATAGTCATGTATTAGTAGGCATTACATAAACATGTCCCAGAAGGTGGAGAAATGGTATATGTACCCATTATAAACATATACCAAGATAATGGTTTATTTAGAGGCCTATCTTTACAAATGTTGTTTGATCAAGGCCCGGAGAATGGAAAGAGAGAATAGAATGTAATTGGTGACATATCCCACACTTATGGATAAGATACAAGGAGTAATAAGGTGGGAGTAGTATAAACATATAAGATGATTTGTTGAGTATACGTCCCTGGTATGCCTTAAGGAACTCAACTTAAGCAAATGAGGTATTGTACCTGTGCAATAGAAAGGGAGATAATGAATCTATAATATAAAATCAGAGTGACCATAAAGACATATGGATATAGCCATGGGAGATGAGTTATTCAAGTAGAGATACGACACAAGAAGCCGTAGTAAGGAGTAGAATCATATAATGCTACATCTAGTGACATATGGAACACTCCAACTCTTGGTTGCCAGATTTATTTGTAGGAGTTATTATAAACATTGTATTAAGTTATGTATTAAGTTCTGTGTCTGTATCAAATGTATGCTGGTTTGCTGGGAGGCCCGCTGACATAAGGATGAATATCCCCACGAATTGGGTGGTCTGCATTATGATGGAAATATTCCAAGAATTTAGAATTCTAAATTCTTAGAAGAAAGAGAGCAGGGATTGAGAGAAGAATCTATAGAATCTATAGAATCTAGGCATCTAAGGCCTAGATGGATACAAAACACTCTTATTAGAGTACTAAACTTCCGACCTTTTGGACAGTAGTTCTTGCCAGAAAAGCAAGAATGTACAAAAACATGTTTACATCCTGTAACAAGATGAAGAAATCCTATTGTTGAGGCCAATAAACATTCGTAAACAGGATAAATAACTTGATGGATTAATCTAGAGAGTTCCAAGGAACTATGATGAAATTGGATGCAAGACAACCCCATATATGGACAGGAGGAAGGGGGTGTAAATTAGACATGAAACTCCTATAAAAGATGGTTCTTGGAGTTAGGTACTTTACCTTTTTGAGTACACCTTTTGAGTGTCTTCAATTGGTCCCAATATGATACAGTGTTATCATATTGGTGTCTTTATGTTATGTGTTGATATATGTTATGTGTTGATATATGTTATGTTTAATAAATGTTTCTATGATATATATATCATGTGGTCTTTTAGCTTTTATTCTCATGGTCTGGGGAATTTTTTTAACAGTTGCCAATCAGTTTCCGGTCACAATTCAAAATGTTGGTTATGACCTATAAAGCCCTTCATGGCACCAGACCAGATTATCTCAGGGACCGCCTTCTGCTGCACGAATCCCAGCAACCAGTTAGATCCCACAGAGTGGGCCTTCTCCGGGTCCTGTCAACTAAGCAATGTCGTTTGGCGGGACCCAGGGGAAGAGCCTTCTCTGTGGCGGCCCTGGCCCTTTGGAACCAACTCCCCCCAGATATTAGAATTGCCCCCACCCTCCTCGCCTTTCGTAAACTTCTTAAAACCCACCTCTGCTGTCAGGCATGGGGGAACTGAGATATTCTTTCCCCCTAGGCCTTTACAATTTACGCATGGTATGTCTGTATGTATGTTTGGTTTTTATAATGTTTTTTTTAGCTATTTTAGTATTGGATTGGATTGTTACATGCTGTTTTTATCATTGTTGTTAGCCGCCCCGAGTCTACGGAGTGGGGCGGCATACAAATCAAATCAAATCATAAATAAATAAATAAATGTTGCAATATGTGTCTTGAGAAGCCTATATGAACTGCAAGGTGGAAGAGAAGAAATGGCCAAAACAAAATAATGGCTTATGCCTTTGCTCTAAGTTATTTCTAAATATTATGGTTGGTCACATGGACAAATGACTGCATTTGTCATTTTTAGCTACCTCTCAAATCCTTCTGTTGTTAATGGCGTTAAAGTTATTGTCACAGAATATACAGTAAGTTCTTCTAAGTAAAGCTCTTTATTTATTTATTATTTTATTTGTTAATTAGATTTATATGCCGCCCCTTTCCGAAAACTTGGGGCAGCTCACAGCATATAATATAAAACAATAAATACAAAGACATATCTAATTAATTTAAAACTACATAACCTAAAAACCCGATATATTAAAAATCAATCAAACAAATTCAAACCACAGCCATACATCACTTGGCCAGGGGACCGAGATGTAATTACCCCAAGCCTGGCGACATGAATATTAAAAGGCAAGGAGGGTGGAAGCAGTGCAAATCTCTGGAGGGAGCTGATTCCAGAGGGTCGGGTCCCCCATAGAGAAGGCTCTTCTCCTTGACCCCACCAACATTGTCTAATTGACGGGACCTGGAGAAGGCCAACTCTGTGAGACCTAACCAGTTGCTGAGATTCATGAGGCAGAAGGCGGTCCCGCAAGTAATCTGGCCCTATGCCATGTAGGGCTTTACAGGTCATTACCAACACTTCCTCATCTTATTATTTATTTATTTATTTATTTATTATTTAGATTTGTATGCCGCCCCTCTCCGAAGACTCGGGGCGGCTCACAACAAGATAGAACAAATCATAAATAATCCAAATAACTTTAAAATATTTAAAGATTTAAAAGAACCCCATGTACTAACAGACACACACACAAGCATACCATGTATAAATTGAACATGCCCGGGGGAGGTGTTTCAATTCCCCCATGCCTGACGGCAAAGGTGGGTTTTAAGGAGTTTATGGAAGGCAGGAAGAGTAGGGGCAGTTCTAATCTCTGGGGGGAGTTGGTTTCAGAGAGCCGGTGTCGCCACAGAGAAGGCTCTTCCCCTGGGGCCTGCCAAATGACATTGTTTAGTTGACAGGACCCGGAGAAGGCGCACTCTGTGGGACCTAATCGGTCGCTGGGATTTGTGCGGCAGGAGGCGGTCTCTGAGATATTCTTCCTTTTCCAATTGACCAATAGTGATTTTGTCTATGCTAATGGTATTCAAGTAGTGTTCTAGTTATTTAGGGACATATCCAAGGCACATATTACTATTTCTATTTCCTTTGCTTTCTTTTGTCATACTTGTTCTATTTCTATGCACAGGTCTATTAAGTTTATTAAATACTGAATTTTTCGGAGCATAAGATGCACCAGGGTATAAAACGCACCTTGATTTTAGAGATGAAAAACAAGGAAAAACATATTCTGAACCAAATAGTGTAGTGATTTATTATTTAATAAAAGACCAGTGTAGCAGAATACTTTTTATAAACATGTATACTTCTCAGAATTTATCCTCTAGTCATGTTAGCTCAGGAATGGGAGTTGAAGTACACAAGTCTTAAACTTGCACCCCTAACCCAGGGGTCTTCAAACCTGACAGCTTTAAGACTAGTGGACTTCAACTTCCAGAATTCTTCCTCCAGTCATGCTAGATGGGGTAATTAGAAGGCAAAACACCCCAATTTTTGCAAAAGAAATGGGCCATTGTTTGCCCATCTTTTCACAAAAATGGGGTGGGCAAAGGATCAAGGAACTCCTGAGTGCTGGTATGGCAAAAATGTTCCCATTTTTGTGAAAAATGGCCCATTTTTACTCTCTGTCCACACCATTTTTTGCAAAAATGGGATATGGGGGCGGGGCTTTGGGACAGCAAAAATGGCTATATTTGGTGTATAAGATACACCAACATTTCCACCCTTTTTCGGGGGGTGGGGTGCATCTTATACCCTGAAAAGTAATCCCCCCCCCTATGTTCTGTCATCTGTATGTTCTGCAATATCATTCAAACTTTTGTCTTTCTTATGAACAGTTTGGGCTTTTATATAGCAGGTGCTGTTTTTACAATTGATTGGTGATGATCTTGTCAATGCCAATGGTATTCAGGTGGTGCCCCAGATGTTTTAGGATTGTACTCAAGCCAGATGTAACTATTGCTACTATCTTTGTTTCATTTTGCTGCAGGCTACATAAAGTATATTTGTAGATCTTTTTTATTTTATTATTTTCTCCAGTTCTTTCTCTTCTGTTCTGCTGTCTTCAGGTACCACCAATCCACTATTCAGACATTTTTGTCTTCACTGTCAATTTTTAAGTCTGGGGTGTTACATCAAAGGTGCTCATCTGTTTGAATTCTAAACCCCAGAACACTTAAGCTACCGTATTTTCCGGCGTATAAGACGACTTTTTAACCCCTGAAAATCTTTTCCAAAGTGGGGGGTCGTCTTATAGGCCGGATACTGCGCCCATTCCACAGCTGCGGGCGGGAGGAGGCCGGGAGCGGGATTGGGGGGGGGAGCGGACCCGCGCTCACTTTCGTCTCCGGGGAAAGGAAAAAGCGCTGCTGTTGCTGCTGTCGCTGCTGCCTGAGGCGGCGGCACTCGAATCTGGCGTGGTGGAAAATCTGGAGGCAGGCAAAGATTTCCCACCACGCCAGATTCGAGTGCCGCCGCCTCAGGCGGCAGCGACAGCAGCAACAGCAGCGCGTTGATGAAGCCGGCGAGGGAGCTCCGGAATCGGTTGGCGCTCGCCCGACGCCTTGTTTTTTTATTTCCCCCTTTGGTTTCTCTTCACAGGCGGGAGTTCGGGAGGCAAGGGAGCGCTCGAGGAGACAGCGTCTTGCGGCATCGCTCAGCAACTTCTTTTTCCTTTCGGCGCCATAGCCATCCGCAGTCCCCGGAGCCGAAAGTGAGCGCGGGTCTGCTCCGCCCGCCCGGTTTGCAAGCAGCGGAGATCCCGGGCTGCTTGGCCGAGCGGGGCTTCCATTCAGGACGGGTGCAGGAGGGAGGGAGGGAAGGGAAACGCAGCCCTTTGCCTCAACCCGCGGGCTCCGGGGACTGCGGGTGGCTATGGCACCGAAAGGAAAAAGAAGTTGCTGAGCGTCCCTTCGTCATAAACCCAACGGGAGGCGATGCCGCAAGACGCTGTCTCCTCGAGCGCTCCCTTGCCTCCCGAACTCCCGCCTCTGAAGAGAAACCAAAGGGGGAAATAAAAAAACAAGGCGTCGGGCGAGCGCCAACCGATTCCGGAGCTCCCTCGCCGGCTTCATCGAAGCGCTGCTATTGCTGGACGACGCCACTCCCGCCGCCGGCTTTGCTGGGGTGGAGCGCCACTCCCGGCGGCAGGAACTGCGGGGGGTAGCCGGCGTAACGAGCCCTTGCCACAGCTATCCGCCGCTTCTTTGTTCTCCGCCTTGCCTCCGCTACTCCCGCCGCCGCCTTTGCCTCTTGCCCGGCGGGGAGAGCAAAGGCGGCGGCGGGAATAGCGGAGGCGAGGCGGAGAAGAAAGAAGCGGCAGATAGCTGCAGCAAGAGCTTGTTAGCCGGAGCGTACGCCGGCTACCCCCCGCAGTTCCTGCCACCAGGAAGCAGCCCCTTTACATTAGCGGTGGCTGCAACGGCACTGGCGATGCGGCCGCTAGCCGCTCCGAGCGGTGTGGGAACGCCCACCCCTCTCACAGTCCGGTCCCGGGCTGACAGTAAAGGGGCTGCTTCCCATCCTCCTGCCAGCTTGCTCAGAAGGAAACCTTCTGAGAAGGAGGATGGGAAGCAGCCCCTTTACTGTCATCCCGGGACCGGACTGTGAGAGGGGTGGGCGTTCCCACAGCGCTCGGAGCGGCTAGCGGCCGGATCACCAGCGCCGCTGTAGCCACCGTTGTGGGAGGAGCCTCAGAAAGAAAATAAGAGAGAACAAGAGAGAGAGAGAACAAGAGAGAGGGAGAGAGGTGATTCTTGAAGCATATGGTAAAAAGCACCCAAATAATAAGAAACACCGCCCCCCAGCCCACACCTGTGTTTGAAAAGAATAAAAGAGAAAAAAAAACCCAGCCCTCAACTGGTTTTGGAAATGGTTCGAGTGTGTATACACACACACACACACGTAAGGGGGGGAGAGAGACAGGGATGGAAAAAGAGGAGAAGTGAGAGGGAGAAGGAATGAGGGAAAAAGGGAGGAAGAGAGAGAAATGAGAAACATGAGAGAGAAAAGGGGGAAAGACAGGAGAATAACCCAGAAATGAGACAGTGGTATAAATTTGAGGAGGGATGATTGATGATTGACTGTATTTATAAGGGGATGTTACATGGGATTGTATATATGAGGGGGTTATTTGTGTGTGTGTGTGTGTGTGTGTGTGTGTGTGTATGTATGTATGTATGTATGTATTTATTTATTTATTAGATTTGTGTAATTTTGTTTGGTGGTGTGCCCCAGGATTTTGTAAATGTAAAAAATGTGCTGCGGCTCAAAAAAGGTTGAAAATCACTGCTCTAGCAGGTGGTAAATCAGCACTCCTTTTAACTGACAAGGGAGCCATTTCCCAGACTTTGATCATTTCCCCAGGTATTTTTGTACCTACTTGACCAACATTATTAGTGGTTGCAAAATTGAATGTTAAACTGGATGCATTTATTTCTGCCTGTTTGTATTTGTTCGTATGTTTAACCATTGAAAATGTACTTTTCCTCCAAAAAGAATCATCTTTCCATATTTCTTAGGCAACATTTTAAAATAACTTTAAAAGCTGAGGTCATATTATTCACCCTGCTCTGTATCATAGCACACTGCACAGTACTGAAAATTGGCAGGGTCACTAATTAAACCCGACAAGTTAAAATCTGTTTAAGTGACATTGCAAGAGGATAAAGACAGAAAGTGCGGAAAGAGGAAAAAATGGATGGGCTGTTTGGATTGCCATATCATGATATCACATACAGATTCTCATTCCATAATAGATTCTCACATAGGTGTCAGCATGCTGCATGTTAGACTGAAAGATACCTGCAGAATAGATGGTAGGAGAAAGAAAAATAGCCAGGTTCACCTTTTTGTGTTGACAAATTATGATGAGTTATAATAATAAACTTAATTGTGGTGAGGAGAAATATGAGAGGCAGACAAGACAGATAGACAGAGACATATGGAGAGATAGACAGAAGAGTGCTCCCACTTGGCTCTCTCTCTCTAAATAATTCATTCATAATTTTAACAATAAGATCTTCATCATTAGTAATTAAAATATTGTGTTATCATGTTCAGAAATGATTTTTTTCTCAATGCAAGTACATCATAGACCTAGACTCAGTCAGGTCTATGATGTACAGAAGAGGGGTAGTCTTATACGGCGAGTATATCTCAAATTCTATATTTTAACTGGAAAAGTTAGGGGGTCGTCTTATACGCCCAGTCGTCTTATACGCCGGAAAATACGGTACTTTATTTTCTATTACTTTGTTTTGTGGTCTCACCAGTTCTTGCTTGCAGGCAAATGGTATTTCCTGCACATATTCCAGTTCACCACTCTTGCTGCTTTGTCATGCTGTTATTTAGAGTCAGTCTGTGCGATGTTCTTGCAGCAGCTAACTAGATGGTTCACTGTTTCTTCAGCTTGTTTATAGAGATAGCATCGGTTGTCTGCTGCTGTTTTCCCAATTCTGGCTTTGTATACATTTGTTCTTAAGGCTTGGCCCTGTGTAGCCAGAATAAGTCTCTCTTTCTCTTTCTTTATTTTGCCTGCTCTTAGCTTTTCAAAATCTTGTTGTTATCTGTTTGTCTGATCATTTTTTAAAAATGCACTGACCACTAATTTGTAGCCTTACTATGTCTCTTTTCTAGTCTTCATTTGACATTTCTTGTAGACCAGCTTGTTCTTTCTGGCATTCAATAAGTGTATAGGTCCAGTGAATCTTCTTTATTGTCTTTTGGGCAATCGTTTTTCTTCTTCAGCTTTCTGGTGTATTGCAACTTTCTGTGTCCACCCACATTCTTTGGTAGGTAGTAACTCTCAACTTCACTGTATGGAAGAATGGCATGATTTATTGTCAATTTTTTGTCGGGTCTTCCTAATCAGAGCTTTTAGGTCTGCTTGAATCCAGTCCATTGTATTTACTATATTTCCCCAAAAATATGACACACACCAAAAAGAAGCCATATCATGTTTTTGAACACATGCACTAAAATTAAGCCCTAACCCCCAAATTAACCCTAATTCAGACCCCGTTTACCCTGGGGTTCAGTGGGTAGGTTGAGGCACACAGGGGAAAATTAAGCTGGGTGGAGATTAAGGGATGGAGCTTCCCTACTTACCAGGCCTCACACACCCTGACACCTACCTTACCTTTTTGGCCCACTTCTCCTATGTCCGCTTGCAACTCCTCTGATGCATCACTTCTGGCCTCCATTTTGCCATCACATTCTTCCAGAAAGTCCTCTGCAAGCAAGAAATGAGGTCCAAATTCATGCACACATCACCCCCGGCCTCTGTTTCACTTTCAGAGACTGTCATTGATTGGGAACTCTTTTATAAGCTATGGGGACCTTTCCAGAAGGCATCTGAAGGTGAAATGGAAACCAGGAAGTGCCATGTGCATTAATCTGGAGCCCATTTCTCAGCTGGAGAGAACTGGCAAAATGGAGGCTAAAGGCGATCTGTGCACATGGCAGCAAGTGGCCACACAAGTGGGCAGCAGTGGGCTCCTGATGGGCAGGGCAGTGGGCTCCTGATGGGCAGCAGTGGGCTCCTGATGGGCAGGGCAGTGGGCTCCTGATGGGCAGGGCTGTTGGTGCCGCCACTGTGAGGTGAGTCAATAATTAGACCCACACTAATAATTAGAAGAATGCCCAGATATTTTTAGTGATCTTTTTCATCGAGAATCTTGATGTTATTTCCATAGGACATCTTGAGTCTTTCAATTTTACTTACTTTTCACTGTTGACTATAAAGCTGACACATTTGTCCAAATCAAACTCCTTTATAATATCTTTGCTGTATATATGGATAGTGCAGAGTGACAATTCTATTTCAAATGTTGTTTTCCCATACAGCTTCAGATGGGTCATGTAAAAGAGATAGTACAGCTTTGCAGACGTTTTGATTTTTGATAGCCGCAGTCTGATTTGTTCAGTATTTGTGACAGAAGAATCAGAACAATAACACAGCAGTAGTGATAGTGATTCTCCTTGAAAGAATTCTGTCTTAATATAAACCTCACTTAGTCTATCACCATTGACCAGCAACTATGTCTTCTATTGTGTCATTGACCTTTGCATGACATTTCTGATATTCCTCCTCCTCCTCTAGAAATAACTTCTGATTACCCAACAAATCATGTGGCAGGGAATGCTATTAGTGTAGACCAGAGGTCTTCAAATTTGGTAACTTTAAGACTTGTGGACTTCAACTCCCAGAATTCTCCAGCCAGCATAGCTGGCTGGAGAATTCTGGGAGTTGAAGTCCACAAGTCTTAAAATTGCCAAGTTTGAAGACCTCTGGTGTAGACTGTATGTGAAATTTTATTCACCTATTGAGTGCTTTCCAAGAATCTTGGATAGGCATATGTTGTTTCACTGTGTTAAAGATAGCATTGCAAGATGTAAGACATTAGAAATAAACCAGCCTTTTGCAAAAAAAATAAAAATAAGCCTAGCTGCTGTGACCTAGAGGTGGAGCTCTTGCCTCACAATCAGGAGTTTGTGAGTTCAATCCTACGTAGTGGCAAATGTAGGATCTTCTGCTTGGGCAGCGGGTTGGACTAGATGACCTGCAAAGTCTCTTCCAACTCTGTTAATCTGTTAAAAAAATTGATTGAGAGTGATTTTGTCAATGATGATGGTGTTCAAGTGGTACTTGAGATGTTTTGGGATTACACACAAGGCCCATATTACTACTGGTGTTATTAATTAGTAGTAGTATTGTATAATAACCACCCTAACCAAGAAAAACAAATGCCCGCATAAATAAGGAAGCTACAATTAATACTTTCCTTTTCTGCAATTTCCATTGTTTCTTTTGCATTTGTTTTTATCATTTAATTATACTTTTAATAAAAATCCTATAAAATGATACCTTTTTCACAGAGGTCATATTTCTTTATCATAAAACAACATAAAAGTGGGAGAAAAAAAATTACATATAAAGTACCAATGTGTCAATCATCAATGTATATAAATAATCTATGAGACACAATAATTACGCCTTTCCTCCAGTGTAAATGTCAAGTCTTCACAGTCTTTACCAAAAAATAAAATAAAATCAAAGAACAAACATAAAAAGGAATATGCAGCTAGGTTCTTTTGATCACCTGCAATTCCAAATGAAAATGAATTCCCAAGCCCTATGTTTCTCTGCTATTCTCCCCCAAGATTGGCTGTCTGTTATAAACTAACATCTTTTCTCAGTTCATAAAAATGAGCTATTGAATTTTTTTTTTCTTTCATTCAGTTTCTTTCTAAGCTGGAAGTCCTGCCCATCAACCATGATAAAGACTGAGCTGCATGACAACAATGTCCCCAAATGCATGACAACACATCCCACAGCTGTCCTTAGCATAATGTGGCTGATTTCATATTGTGTTCTGGTTCATTTGAGCCTGCCAGCCAGCTAGAAAACTTGAGGTGGATGTGCATTTTCTACTTACATTCAAGCTAAAGAAAGCTATCTGTCATCACAGTCTATCGAAAAGAACTAGTGTTCTGTTCCAAATAAGTGATACCACCATCCATATTCATTATGTCCTGGAAAAAACATTTCACCATTTCTGTTGGGTAGTGGGAATAAGGGCAGGAGACAGACTTCACAGGGAACTTCTTTACTTGGCAACTTCTCTATACAACCAGCATCGTGTAGTAAGATAGCTAGTCCTTTTGTAGGGAACTGTCAGATGCATCAACCAATGGCATTTGAGAATTTTCCTGCTCAAATGCTGGACCTGGGTGAAACCATGTACCAATTGATACATAACAATTTCCTTTCCTTTCTGATATCCACACTTGCTCAATTGTGGGTTTGGGTTTTTTTTTACTGTCATTCATACTCTGTCTCCAAATGAACTGGCAAACTATTATTATCAGCTTGATTACTTCAAAATATTACCTTGATTTCAAGAAGGGTAATGATAATAACCATCACTTCATATGGTGGGAAAACAGAAGAGTAGAGGTAAAGATTTTCTTGTTTCACTTTATGGGTAATTTCTATACAGCATTTTACAGATGCAGAAATAAAATTATTTGAATATCCATACTGATGGAGAATGAATTATAGCTAACCAAAATTGTGGATAAATTGTGAATTTTCTTTTTTAAAAAAGATTCCAAATATTTTTAGTAAACCTACTAGAACTTTGGCAAACAAAACAGAGCTGCTAATATAACACATCAATAATATTTGGATAGACTACAAACAAATGGCTATCATTAATGACTAATGTGTAATAATGTTTAATACTTTTTTCCTGTAAATTAACAAACTAGATTTTATAATATTGTCAGAGGTTGTAATTACTAGGATGGCTTCCTTTGTTAAGAACTGCAGGCAATATACTTAATGGTAAGCCTGTTATAAAGTTAATTGCTATTTACATTTTCTGGTTAAAACTACTTACTACTTCTAGCAGTACCTAGCATCAATAAAGATTAGCCTCAGAGCTGGGTTTACAATTGGGTATCTCTTACTATACTCCTTGATTTCAATATTGTTGACTATGACATTCTTCTTTTTGTGTGGCTTGGAAATAGGAGGCACTATGTTATAGTATTTCACCTTCTTCTTCAGTGGTTAATTCCAAGTGTTTTTGTTGGGATGGAAGAAATCATGCCTTGAGTCCCATATCTTGTGGGTGATCAAGGTTTAATGCTTTCCCCCCTCCAGTTTAACAATTCCCTAAAACTTCTGGTGAGGTACCTGCAGTTTCAGGGTTTTATATCTTCGGTATGTGATAACTCCCCCAGTTGCATAAGGGAATCTGTTCAGATACTGACCAGTATTTGGAGGGTCTGGATGGAGAGAAACAGACTTTGGCTCTAATTTAATAGATTAACAGAGTTGGAAGGGACCTTATAGGTCATGTAGCTCAACCCCCTGCCATCTGCCTCCAACGAGGATCGAACTTACAACCTCCTGATTGTGAGACAAGAGCTCACCTATAGGCCACAGCAGCTGGGTTTTCCATCTTGATAAGACTGACTACCTGTGGTTTCTGTCCCTCCCCCTGAAATCAGGAATGCTTCCACCATTGGTCTTGGAGGAGGTTGTGCTCTCCATTTGAGTCTTGTAAACAGCGATGGGCTATGAGCCGGAACACTAAATTGTGCTCATCGCCGCGCCTCGTAAGTTCTTGCGGGACCAGCACAATTTTGCTGCTGCACCTGTGGAGGTAGCAAAATTGCACCCGTGTTTCGGTGAGGTTTTACCTGCGGCTCCATGCGCAATTTTGCTACCTTCACAGGTACAGCAGCAAAATTGTGCTGGTCCCGCAAGAACTTATAAGCCACGGCGGTGAGCACAATTTAGCATTCCGGCTCATAGCCCACCGCTGCTTGTAAACAACTTGGGAGTCCTTCTGGATGTCTTGGTTGTCTCATCACTTGACTACTGAAATGGAACTATATGCAACTGTGCTTGAAGAACACCTGAGAGTTACAGCTGGTTCAAAATGTAGCAGTAATTGGCACTTCTTACTATGTTCATGTGTTACTGTTACTTTGCAAGTTGGTTCCTGGGTGCAATTCAATGTATTGGTTGTTTTCTTTAAAACCATTTGGTGCCTTGAAACTGTTTCTATCAGATTACTGTCAGGAAGACACAGTCAGAAGTAGGAGAAATATACAGGTTGGCAATGAGTGTGACAAGGTTGCATACAACAACAACAACAGAGTTGGAAGAGACCTTAGAGGTCTTCTAGTCCAACCCCCTGCTTAGTCAAGAAACCCTCCACTATTTCAGGCAAATGGTTGTCCAACATCTTCTTTAAAACTTCCAATGTTGGAGCACTTCTGGGGGCAAGCTGTTCCACTGATTAATTGTTCTGTTAGGAAATTTATCCTTAATTCTAAATTGTCTTCTTTCTTTCCTTCCTTCCTTCCTTCCTTCCTTCCTTCCTTCCTTCCTCCCTCCCTTCTTCCCTCCCTCCTGATAATGAACAAACATGTCCAATTATGTATCATAGTTCTTCTATTGATTTTGCTAAAAATAGAAACTATTCTGAAAAGAATTATACTTGAAGCTCCATGCCTTTAGAGCTTTATCTCTTCTTTTTAAGGAGTAAAGAGTTATTAATGCCTTCCTGAACACATTATTTTTAAGAAATGAAACATAAATCTGTGTCCACCAGGTTTCAAATAAATTCCTTTATACATGCAAACATGCTTAGCTCTCAAAGGCTAACGTTACAAAATGAATATTCAAATGGTCCAGAAACCTTTAGTCCCAGAGTGTATTGTGTACCAGTATTTTAAAAAACTAAAACTGTAAATGTTGGTTCTACAAAAATGAACAAAAGAATAAAACTCTTTCTTACCATACTTTTACCTTCTGCACAGAATTGTAAAAAGAAAATGCATTTGTGCACCATTAACTCCTCCCAAAAAGCATTATAGGAAGATGACTTCCATTCTCCTGTCACAATGCATCAGTGGTCTCATATATAATATACTGAATATGTTACAAGTGTAGTATATGATATATTTTAGGACAGTTAATCTCATGTCCTTCAAATATTTTGAATTATAATTTTTGAAATCTTGTATTACTTCGGCTTTGGGGTTATGGCTGCTAGAATCTAGAATATTCAGTTTCATCACAATATTTAATCCATAGTGGAGTTTGAAACGGGATGGAGAACAGTATTTATACAGATGCTTAAACAAGCAACAGATCACTTTTCTCACAGTGTTCTTCCTGCCTCACTTTTTCATAGTTCCACTCTCATTTATTTCTGTAACATATTACACCATATCTATACATATCCAAGTAATTCTGATGCTGTATCCAATTACATGTATACTTGATTTGTAAAATTATATAAAGAGGGGTTATATCCCCTCTGTCTTTAGCCATTTTTCTTATCTCTGGCACCATAACAAATCAATTTGTGCTTCAGCTGAATTCTGTACTGGTCTCTGATCTAAATGATTTTTTTTCAACAATTCTCCAATAATATGAACAAAAATCCAGTGAGTGCTCAACTTGTCAATTTAGACTTTCCAAATCCAGTTCAAACCAATGCTGGAGATGTCTACAATCAATGTATGTTTATGTGCTTGGTTGGTTAAGTGTACTGGAGGTAATAGAAGCTCCACCTTCAAAATTATTTGGGATGAGTTTCGAATCTATTAGTTCTAAGAAAGTGAACAGGTAACACCATCTCTGTCTCCTGCAATTTAGATGTTAGCTCCTTTTGACTGGTGAAATTATGCAGGA